>NC_140579.1:1171729692-1172396504 GCF_964204655.1 Triturus cristatus | reverse complement strand
TGGGAGATTGCTCCCAGCCTTCCTTTACCAAACTCAGAGGTCCTCTTACCGGGTGACCATACAGAAGCTCAAAGGGGCTGAATCCTAGAGACTTCTGTGGCACCTCTCGGTAAGCGAAGAGCAGGCATGGCAAGAGGACGTCCCACTTACGCCTCATCGGACCGTCCAGGCCCATGATCATGCCTTTGAGGGTTCGGTTGAATCTCTCAACCAACCCATTTCCTTGGGGATGGTAAGGAGTGGTGAACTTGTACGTTACCCCACACTCCTTCCACAGGGATTTCATATATGTGGATATGAAATTGGTCCCCCTGTCGCTCACCACCTCTAGAGGGAATCCCACTCGGGAGAAAATTCCCATCAGTGCCCGTCCCACCACGGGGGCCGTCACTGTCCTCAGAGGGATGGCTTCAGGGTACCGGGTGGCATGGTCCACCAAGACCAGGATGAACCTGTTGCCCAGGGCTGTCTTGGGGTCCAGAGGCCCCACAATGTCAATACCCACTCGTTGGAATGGCGTACCGACCACAGGGAAAGGTTGCAGAGGAGCCTCGTGCTTCCCTCCGCTCTTACCACTTGCCTGGCAAGTCTGACAGGTTCTGCAGTAGGAATCGGAATTCTTATGCATTTGGGGCCAGTAGAAGTGGGTGACAAGCCTGTCATAGGTCTTGTCCATCCCCAAATGTCCTGCTAACGGCACATCATGAGCCAGCCCCAGTAGGAAGGTTCTGAACTTCTGGGGTACCACCAGCACACGGGCTGACCCAGGTTCAGCAGCCTTAGGCTCGGAATACAGGAGGTCACTCTCCCAGTACACGTAGTGTGTTTTGGCCTGAACACCATTGGCCTGGTCTGCAGCCTGCTGCCGCATACCCATGAGAGAAGGGCATTCTTTCTGCTCCCTGCAGAATTCCTCCCTGGAGGGACCTCCTTCTTGCTGCCAATGGGTCAGCTCAGGCAGATCTCCCAGTTCGGCAATCTGTTCCCCGGTAGGCTCCAGAGCATCCCCCTCAGGGTCTACTTCCTCCTGGGCCGTGGGAACTTCGGGGGCCGGTTTCCCGCGCCTCCTGCGCCTTCTCCCTAAGGCCGGTTCCTGGACCTCTCCCTCAGGCTCCAGGACCCTCTCAACACCCCTACTGGCTGCCACGGACCGGGTGGTCACGCACGCCCAGTCGGGTAGACCCACCATCCTCAGATGCGTGGTCTTCTCCACCTTTTCCCAAGGGGAACTCTCCAGGTCGTTCCCTAGCAGACAATCTACAGGCATGTCAGTTCTCACAGCGACTTGTAGAGTACCAGAGACCTCCCCCCACTCAAAGGGAACTTGAGCCATTGGACAACGACTCTCTACGTTGTCAGCATTGACAACCCTACAGTAGGCATTGGGTACAATCTGCTCTTGAGACACCAGGTGTTGCCTCACCGAGGTCACGCTGGCTCCTGTATCTCTAAGAGCCTCAACCTTCTTTCCATTGATGGTCACCACCTGCCCATATTTCTTAGTGTTAGAGGGCAGGTAGGTTACAGGGACCATCTCACTGTCTCCTAGCGAGACTAGGGTCATCTGCCCGGGACCCCCACCCTCCTGGACTGCTACTTCCTCCCCAAAGTTAACACTAGCTACTTGCCGGGGTGGAGCACCAGTGGGTGCGGTCTTACCAAACAGGCGACACTTAGGATCAGAGGCAATGTGGCCCGGATCGCCACACTTATAACAATTGAAGGGCCCCTTTGGAACAGGTCTACCTGTCGGGGCCCCGTTCTGCTGCGGGGTTGGGGGAGGCTGAGAACCCTTCTGCTGGTTCCCTTGGGAATTACTTTGGGGGCCTTTTTGGAACCCCTTCTGTTTACCCTTGTCCCCCCCACTCTTCTGCTGGGGACCCTGCCCACCTTTGGCGGAGTCTCCCACTTGACCCTTGTGGACCCTGGTGCTGAGCCAGCGGTCCGCCTCCTCAGCAAGCTTCCTCGGGTTGGACAGCTTGCTATCTATCAGGTGCTGGCGTAGCTCAGGAAAACATTGACTGGACAAGTGCTCCCATGCAATTAAATCAAGCAGCCCTTGATAATCATTCACTTTGCTACCCTTCACCCAACCATCCAGCGCTCTGCAGAAAAAGGTCACATATTCCACATACGTACTCTCAGGGATCTTCTTGGTCTCCCTGAACCTCTGTCGATATAGCTCCGGAGTTAACCCATACCTGGTCATTAAAGCTTCCTTCATATGGGGGTATGAGGTTTGGACTTCTAAGGGCAAATCTAACAGTGTGTCCCGCCCTTCAGCAAGGAACCTTCCCCACAACCCCGCTCCCCAGTCTTTCTCAGGGACCCGGTGTGAGGACATGGCCACCTCGTAGGCCCTAAACCACTGCCCTATGTCATCCTTTCTGAAATACTCCTTTACTACATCTTTGGGGATGTACACCTTGGACTCTACCTGCGCTGGTGGAGTGCTGCCACCAGAAGGAGCGGTGTCCAAACTTTTCGCCTTCAGCTCCAACTCCTTCAATCTGATATCGTGATCCATTTGGCGTTGTTGTGCCTCCAGGGCCAACTTCTGCTTTTCCATTTCCATTTGTCCTGCCAACTTTGCCATCTCCATTGCATGCGCCCTGTCTGCTGCCCTGTCTGCCAGCTCCTCTGGCGACCGGACTCTGCTGGGCTCCTCAAGGTTGTCGGGTGGAACGATGTCCCCCGCATTCCGTGGGTCTCGTGACTCCCTCCAGGCTCTTAGCGCCTTGGCGTACTGGGTTCTCCTCTTGAATCCAGCATGGGGAACTCGGAATTTTACACTGTAGCCTTTCAATTGCTCCATCGTGTAGCCTTCCAGTCTCTCCCAATCTACCTCATCTATTCCAGAAATCACAGAGAGTGCTCTTCCAGCGGAGTGCGAGCCAGGCATGGTTGCAGTAATGGCAGATGTCTC
This sequence comes from Triturus cristatus, assembly GCF_964204655.1. Lineage (NCBI taxonomy): Eukaryota > Metazoa > Chordata > Amphibia > Caudata > Salamandridae > Triturus > Triturus cristatus. The sequence continues at coordinate 1,172,393,578 of NC_140579.1, read as the reverse complement.
AACAAAGTTCAGAAAATGAAAACCTGTGGCTGCGTTACTTGGTCTGCTCTCACTATCTGGTGATTAATAATTCACTGTATGCAAATTACAAGTGCAAATCCGAAATCCCAACCGCTGCCAACAATGTTAGAGGCGGGAGTCTCTGGTTGGCGCAAGGTTGCCCTTGTGTCAAGCAGGAACCCTCTCCTCCACGTCAGGGCGCAGGATAACCCCTCGCGAATGACCCTTGCTCACCCTCTAGGTGCGTGGCGTGAGCAGCCAAGGCGATTCCTCAGGCGTTGTTGGTTAAGCACTTACAATCATACACACAGTAAATACATCAATCCCCCCAGAAACGGACACCAGACTTGGATATATATAAAAATACGATTCTTTATGTAAAAATAGGTATATATATCTCAGCAGAATTATCACAAGACCAATAACGTTTTCGCTATGCCACCAGGTTGTAAAGCAGGCAAATGTTCCTTGTTCTTAGCTTCAAATGGAGACTTTGTAGCCTCTTGCAAGTGTTACTTGTGGTTCCAGTACTCACAGTGATCGGCTCCTGCGAACGGGGAAATAAGGCGTTGCGGGCCCCGAGCCCGATACTGGAACTTCTTTCGTGATGTGGAGAGTCGGCACAGGTCGGTGCGACTCTCAGCTTCGGAAGTGTTCTTGGGTCCTCAATCAGCAGGTGTGGGCAAGTAGGCAGGCGCGGCCAGCGACCCTTTAGCACGGCGGTGCAGGGGGGTCTCCACAACGGGGGCGGCGCGGCCTGAGATGTCCGGGGATAGCGAAGCGGGGTCACAGGGCACGGTCAGTGCAGCTGGATGACCCGGCGTGGATCACAGTCGTCGGACGGCTTCCGGCAGGAGGGGTGATAGCGCGGTCAGCGCGCTCCAGTAGCAGGCGGTGACAGGGATGCAGGCGGCCTGGCCCGGGGACAGAGAGCGGCTCGGGACGGAGCGGGGCTCTCACGGGTTGGAGGCAGGCGAGCTTCTGAGTGTCACGGCCCTAGGAGGGGCGATGAGGGGCGCAGTCTCTTTCCAGCGGGATGCACACACGGCTCGAATTGGAGGACGAGCAAAAGCACAGAGAACCCACTGTTCCTGGGGTTCAGTTCAGGGGGCAAGCTCAGATCAAGCCCTTGGAGAATGTTCAAGCACAAAGTAGCAAAGTCGTTTCAGTAAGTCTCTTCCTCTCCTTTCTCAGCAAGGCAGGCAGCAGGCCAGCTCCTCCAGCGTCTCCTTCTCCTTCTAGTCGGGCAGAGGTTCTTTGTGGTAAACAGGATTCTGATTTCTTAGGAGCCAGGCTCCTACTTTTATACACCAATTCTTTTGTTCTTTAGCGCCAGGGGGCCTAGGCCTGGCTCAGTCCAGTTCTGGAGCACTTTGTTATGGTGACTCTGCTCTCTCCTTTCAGCAGCAGGGCAGAGACATCAGCCGCCCCACAGGGGGTGGCGCCGGCTTTGTGGTGGCAGAGCACAGGTCTATTCAAGAGTCAAGGTGTACTCCTCCCACCCATCCAGGTGTAATCTCTCTACCCACCACCTGGCAGCCAACCTGTCTCTGGGGATTCCCCAACCCTGCTCCTTACTGTTGCCAGGCAGAACACATACACACAGCAGAGGCGGACTGAGATGGTCAGGTCAGTAAATACTAACTTTCTAAAAGTAGTATTTACAAACCCAGGATATTAAAATAAACTTGACTACAAGAAGTATTTTATCATCCTGAGTTCAGGCATACTAAACTTGACACTTCTACCATGCTCTCTGAGTCCACTGGGGTCACAGCGTTGGCGTGATCCCGGCAGCCCATTCTGGCCTATGGAGAGCAGGTAGCCTTCAATAGTGAAAAACGACAAGGGCTGTAATTCACTACCAAGACATGCCACCCACATCAGGGCATGTCCTACCTTATGCCTTCAATGCACCCTGCCCTTGGGCCTACCAGAGGGGTGGCTGATATGTAGGTAAGGGAAGGTTTAGGGACTGGCAAGTGGGGGCACTTGCGCAGTCAGCGCGACAGTCCCAGACTGCACGCAGGGTCTGCGGTGGCAGACCCTAGACACATTTTACAAAGCCGCTTTCTGTGGGTGGCGCAACCAGCGCTGCAAGCCCACCAGCAGCATTGGCATTCACGAGCCCTGGCACCCCTGGTGCACTTTACTGGGGACTGACAGTGAATCCAATAAACCAATCGTGGACATCAATTACAGGTACACTTTACTTAGGGAGCACTTGCACTGCGGCACGGATTAGCCGTGGCGCAGTGCCCTGAGCGGACAACACCAGCAAAACAATCGAGGCACACCATCAAAAAGTGGAAGGGAAACTCACGCCAAGGTGCCAGGTCTAACAGCAAGCAAGTAACTGAAACTGCATTTACCACAATGCCAGGGGCGAAGCTTGCTGGGAGGTGAAGCGGTGTGCTCCCACCCCTGTTCCTGTTTAATCGTACTCCCGTGAATCATTGAGCTGATGAGCACGTGGATGAAGCACCAGCATGCCAGTGAGAGGTACCTGACCTGAGAAAGATGTTGGCAGCCTACTCAGCAAACCTCACATTTGAACGACTGTAATCTCTACTGACACGTGTCTAGAGATCAGCACTATCTGTGCCAACTGTGGCGAAACACTCGAACACTCTTGAAGCAAGCAAGTAACTGAAACTGCATTTACCACAATGCCAGGTATGAACCTTGCTGGGAGCTGAAGCGGTGTTCTCTCACCCCTGTTCCTTTTTAATAGTACTCACGTGAGTCATTCAGCTGACGAGATTGTGAATGAAGCACCCACATGCCTGTGAGAGGTACCTGACCTGACAAAGATGTTGGCAGCCTACTCAGCAAACCCCAAATTTGAAAGACTGTAATCTCTACTGATGACAGTTAAAGAACCAGAAACACGTGTCTAGAGATCAGCACTATTTGCGCCAAATTTGACGAAACACTTGAACACTCTTGAAGCAAGCAAGTAACTGAAACTGTGTTTACCACAATGCCATGGGCGAACCTTGCTGGGAGGTGAAGCGGTGTGCTCCCATCCCTGTTCCTGTTTAATAGTACTCCCGTGAGTCATTGAGCTGACGAGCTCGTGCATGAAGCACCCGCATGCCTGTGAGAGGTACCTGACCTGACAAAGATGTTGGCAGCCTACTCAGAAAACCCCAAATTTGAAAGACTGTAATCTCTACTGATGACGGTTGAAGAACCAGAAACACGTGTCTAGAGATCAGCACCATCTGCGCCAACTGTGGCGAAACACTCGAAGACACTCTTGAAGCAAACAAGTAATTGAAACTGCATTTACCACAATGCCAGGGGCGAAACTTGCTGGGAGGTGAAGCGATGTGCTCCCACTCCTGTTCCTGCTGAATAGTACTGCCGTGAGTCATTGAGCTAACAAGCTTGTGGATGAAGCACCTGCATGCCTGTGAGAGGTACCTGACCTGACAAAGATGTTGGCAGCCTACTCAGCAAACCCCACATTTGAAAGACTGTAATCTCTACTGATGACGGTTAAAGAACCAGAAATACGTGTCTAGAGATCAGCACTCTCTGCGCCAACTGTGGCGAAACACTCGAGCACTCTTGAAGCAAGCAAGTAACTGAAACTGTATTTACCACAATGCCAGGGATGAACCTTGCTGGGAGGTGAAGCGGTCTGCTCCCACCCCTGTTCCTATTTAAAAGTACTCCTGTGAGTCTTTGAGCTGACGAGCTCGTGGTTCAAGCACCCGCATGCCTGTGAAAGGTACCTGACCTGAGAAAGGTGTTGGCAGCCTACTCAGCAAACCCCAAATTTGAAAGAGTGTAATCTCTACTGATGACGGTTAAAGAACCAGAAACACGTGTCTAGAGATCAGCAGTATCTACGCCAAATTTGGCGAAACACTTGAACACTCTTGAAGCAAGCAAGTAACTGAAACTGTGTTTACCACAATGCCATGGGCGAACCTTGCTGGGAGGTGAAGCGTTGTGCTCCCAACCCTGTTCCTGTTTAATAGTACTCCCGTGAGTCATTGAGCTGACGAGCTCGTGCATGAAACACCCGCATGCCTGTGAGAGGTACCTGACCTGACAAAGATGTTGGCAGCCTACTCAGCAAACCCCACATTTGAAAGACTGTAATCTCTACTGATGACGGTTAAAGAACTAGAAACACGTGTCTAGAGATCAGCACTATCTGCGACAACTGTCGCGAAACACTCGAACACTCTTAAAGCAAGCAAGTAACCGAAATGACATTTACCACAATGCCAGGGGCAAACCTTGCTGGGAGGTAAAGCGGTGTGCTCCCACCCCTGTTCCTGTTTAACAGTACTCCCGTGAATCATTGAGCTGACGAGCTCGTGGATGAAGCACCTGCATGCCTGTGAGAGGTACCTGACCTGAGAAAGATGTTGGCAGCCTACTTAGCAAACCTCACATTTGAAAGACTGTAATCTCTACCGATGACCGTTAAAGAACCAGAAACACGTGTCTAGAGATCAGAACTATCTGCGCCAACTGTGGCGAAACACTCGAACACTCTTGAAGCAAGCAAGTAACTGAAACTGCATTTACCACAATGCCAGGTGTGAACCTTGCTGGGAGCTGAAGCGGTGTGCTCCCACCCCTGTTTCTTTTTACTAGTACTCACGTGAGTCATTGAGCTGACGAGCTTGTGGAGGAAGCACCCGCATGCCTGTGAGTTTTACCTGACCTGAAAAAGATATTGGCAGCCTACTCAGTAAACCCCAAACTTCAAACACTGTAATCTCTACTGATGATGGTTAAAGAACCGTGTCTAGAGATCAGCACTATCTGCGCCAAATGTGGCGAAACACTCGAACACTCTTGAAGCAAGCAAGTAACTGAAACTGCATTTACCACAATGCCAGGGGCGAACCTTGCTGGGAGGTGAAGCGGTGTGCTCCCACCCCTGTTCCTGTTCAATAGTACTCACGTGAATCATTGAGCTGACAAGATTGTGGTTGAAGCAGCCGCATGCCTGTGAGAGGTACCTGACCTGAGAAAGATGTTGACAGCCTACTCAGCAAAACCCACATTTGAAAGACTGTAATCTCTACTGATGACGGTTAAAGAACCAGAAACACGGGTCTAGATATCAGCACTATCTGCGTCAACTGTGGCGAAACACTCAAACACTCTTGAAGCAAGCAAGTAACTGAAACTGCATTTACCACAATGCCAGGCACGAACCTTGCTGGGAGGTGAAGCGTTGTGCTCCCACCCCTGTTCCTATTTAAAAGTACTCCCGTGAGTCATTGAGCTGACGAGCTCGTGCTTGAAGCACCCGCATGCCTGTGAGAGGTACCGGAGCTGAGAAAGATGTTGGCAGCCTACTCAGCAAACCCCAAATTTGAAAGACTGTAATCTCTACTGATGACGGTTAAGGAACCAGAAACAAGTGTCTAAGGATCAGCACTATATGTGCCAACTGTGGCGAAACACTCGAACACTCTTGAAGCAAGCAAGTAACTGAAACTGCATTTACCACAATGCCAGGGGCGAACGTTGCTGGGAGGTGAAGCGGTGTGCTCCCACCCGTGATCCTGTTTAATAGTACTCCTGTGGGTCATTGAGCTGATGAGCTCATGGATGAAGCACCCGCATGCCTGTGAGAGGTACCTGAACTGAGAAAGATGTTGACAGCCTACGGAGCAAACCCCACATTTGAACGACTGTAATCTCTACTGATGATGGTTAAAGAACCAGAAACACTCGTCTAGAGATCAGCACTACCTGTGCCAACTGTGGCGAAACACTCGAACACTCTTGAAGCAAGCAAGTAACCAAAACTGCATTTATCACAATGCCAGGGGCGAACCTTGCTGGGAGGTGAAGCGGTGTGCTCCCACCCATGTTCCTGTTTAATAGTACTCCCGTGAGTCATTGAGCTGACGAGCTCGTGCATGAAGCACCCGCATGCCTGTAAGATGTGCCTGTCCTGACAAAGATGTTGGCAGCCTACTCAGCAAACCCCACATTTGAAAGACTGTAATCTCTACTGATGATGGTTAAAGAACCAGAAACACGTGTCTAGAGATCAGCACTATCTGCGCCAACTGTAGTAAACACTCTAACACTCTTGAAGCAACCAAGTAACTCAAACTGCATTTACCACAATAAAAGGGGCGAACCTTGCTGGGAGGTGAAGCGGTGTGCTCCCACCCCTGTTCCTATTTAAAAGTACTCCTGTGAGGCATTGAGCTGACGAGCTCACCGAGGAAGCACCCGCATGCCTGTGAGAGGGACCTGACCTGAGAAAGATATTGGCAGCCTACTCAGCAAACCCCAAATTTCAAACACTGTAATCTCTACTGATGATGGTTAAAGAACCAGAAACACGTGTCTAGAGATCAGCACTATCTGCGCCAACTGTGGCGAAACACTCGAACACTCTTGAAGCAAGCAAGTAACCGAAACTGCATTTATCACAAGGCCAGGGGCGTACCTTGCTGGGAGTTGAAGCGGTCTGCTCCCACCCATTTTCCTGTTTAATAGTACTCCTGTGAGTCATTGAGCTGACGAGCTCGTGCATGAAGCACCCGCATGCCTGTAAGAGGTGCCTGTCCTGACAAAGATGTTGGCAGCCTACTCAGCAAACCCCACATTTGAAAGACTGTAATCTCTACTGATGATGGTTAAAGAACCAGAAACACGTGTCTAGAGATCAGCACTATCTGCGCCAACTGTAGTAAACACTCTAACACCCTTGAAGCAACCAAGTAACTCAAACTGCATTTACAACAATAAAAGGGGCGAACCTTGCTGGGAGGTGAAGCGGTGTGCTCCCACCCCTGTTCCTATTTAAAATTACTCCTGTGAGGCATTGAGCTGACGAGCTCCTGGAGGAAGCACCCGCATGCCTGTGAGAGGGACCTGACCTGAGAAGGATATTGGCAGCCTACTCAGCAAACCCCAAATTTCAAACACTGTAATCTCTACTGATGATGGTTAAAGAACCAGAAACACGTGTCTAGAGATCAGCACTATCTGCGCCAACTGTGGCGAAACACTCGAACACTCTTGAAGCAAGCAAGTAACTGAAACTGCATTTACCACAATGCCAGGGGCAAACCTTGCTGGGAGGTGAAGCGGTGTGCTCCCACCCCTGTTCCTGTTTAATAGTACTCCCGTGAATCATTGAGCTGACAAAATCGTGGATGAAGCACCCGCAGGCCTGTGAGCGGTACCTGACCCGAGAAAGATGATGACAGCCTACTCAGCAAACCCCACATTTGAAAGACTGTAATCTCTACTGATGACGGTTAAAGAACCAGAAACACGTGTCTAGAGATCAGCACTATCTGCGCCAACTGTAGTAAACACTCTAACACTCTTGAAGCAACCAAGTAACTCAAACTGCATTTACCACAATAAAAGGGGCGAACCTTGCTGGGAGGTGAAGCCGTGTGCTCCCACCCCTGTTCCTATTTAAAAGTACTCCTGTGAGGCATTGAGCTGACGAGCTCCTGGAGGAAGCACCCGCATGCCTGTGAGAGGGACCTGATCTGAGAAGGATATTGGCAGCCTACTCAGCAAACCCCTAATTTCAAACACTGTAATCTCTACTGATGATGGTTAAAGAACCAGAAACACGTGTCTAGAGATCAGCACTATCTGCGCCAACTGTGGCGAAACACTCGAACACTCTTGAAGAAAGCAAGTAACTGAAACTGCATTTACCACAATACCAGCGGCGAACCTTGCTGGGAGGTGAAGCGGTGTGCTCCCACCCCTGTTCCTATTTAAAAGTACTCCCGTGAGTCATTGAGCTGACGAGCTCGTGCTTGAGGCACCCGCAAGCCTGTGAGAGGTACCTGAGCTGAGAAAGATGTTGGCAGCCTACTCAGCAAACCCCAAATTTGAAAGACTGTAATCTCTACTGATGATGGTTAAAGAACCAGAAACACGTGTCTAGAGATCAGCACTATCTGTGCCAAATTTGGCAAAACACTCGAACACTCTTGAAGCAAGCAAGTAACCGCAACTGTATTTATACCAATGCCATGGGCGAACCTTGCTGGGAGGTGAAGCGGTGTGCTCCCAACCCTGTTCCTGTTTCATAGTACTCCTGTGAGTCATTGAGCTGACGAGCTCATGCAAGAAGCACCCGCATGCCTGTGAGAGGTACCTGACCTGACAAAGATGTTCGCAGCCTACTCAGCAAACCCCACATTTCAAAGACTGTAATCTCTACTGATGACGGTTAAAGAACCAGAAACACTTGTCTAGAGATCAGCACTATCTGCGCGAACTGTGGCGAAACACTCGAACACTCTTGAAGCAAGCAAGTAACTGAAACAGCATTTACCACAATGCCAGGGGCGAACCTTGCTGGGAGGTGAAGTGGTGTGCTCCCACCCCTGTTGCTGTTTAATAGTACTCCTGTTAGTCATTGAGCTGACGAGCTCGTGCATGAAGCACCCGCATGCCTGTGAGAGGTACCTGACCTGACAAAGATGTTGGCAGCCTACTCAGCAAACCCCACATTTGAAAGACTGTAATCTCTACTGATGACGGTTAAAGAACCAGAAACACATGTCTAGAGATCAGCACTATCTGCGCCAACTGTGGCGAAACACTCGAACACTCTTGAAGCAAGCAAGTAACTGAAACTGCATTTACCACAATGCCTGGGGCGAACCTTGCTGGGAAGTGAAGCGGTGTGCTCCCACCCCGATTGCTGTTTAATAATACTCCGGTGAGTCATTGAGGTGACGAGATCGTGAATGAAGCACCCGCATGCCTGTGAGAGGTACCTGACCTGAGAAAGATGTTGGCAGCCTACTCAGCAACCCAAAATTTCAACGACTGTAATCTCAACTGATGACGGTTAAAGAACCAGAAACACGCATCTAGAGATCAGCACTATATGTGCCAACTGTGGCGAAACACTCGAACACTCTTGAAGCAAGCAAGTAACTGAAACTGCATTTACCACAATGCCAGGGGCGAACCTTGCTCGGAGGTGAAGCGGTGTGCTCCCACCTCTGTCGCTGTTTAATAGTACTCCCGTGAGTCATTGAGCTGACGAGATCGTGAATGAAGCACCCGCATGCCTGTGAGAGGTACCTGACCTGAGAAAGATGTCAACAGCCTAAGGAGCAAACCCCACATTTGAACGACTGTAATCTTTACTGATGACGGTTAAAGAACCAGAAACACGTGTCTAGAGATCAGCACTATCTGTGCCAACTGTGGCGAAACACTCGAACACTCTTGAAGCAAGCAAGTAACCGAAACTGCATTTATCACAATGCCAGGGGCGAACCTTGCTGGGAGGTGAAGAGGTGTGCTCCCACCCGTGTTCCTGTTTCATAGTACTCCTGTGGGTCATTGAGCTGACGAGCTCGTGGATGAAGCACCCGCATGCCTGTGAGAGGTGCCTGAACTGAGAAAGATGTTGACAGCCTACTCAGCAAACCCCACATTTGAAAGGCTGTAATCTCTACTGATGATGGTTAAAGAACCAGAAACACGTGTCTAGAGATCAGCACTATCTGCGCCAACTGTAGTAAACACTCTAACACTCTTGAAGCAAGCAAGTAACCGAAACTGCATTTAACACAATACCAGGGGCGAACCTTTCTGGGAGGTGAGGCGGTGTGCTCCCACCCCTGTTCCTATTTAAAAGTACTCCCGTGAGTCATTGAGCTGACGAGCTTGTGGAGGAAGCACCCGCATGCCTGTGAGAGGTACCTGACCTGAAAAAGATATTGGCAGCCTACTCAGTAAACCCCAAATTTCAAACACTGTAATCTCTACTGATGATGGTTAAAGAAGCATGTCTAGAGATCAGCACTATCTGCGCCAAATGTGGCGAAACACTCGAACACTCTTGAAGCAAGCAAGTAACTGAAACTGCATTTACCACAATGCCAGGGGCGAACCTTGCAGGGAGGTGAAGCGGTGTGCTCCCACCCCTGTTCCTGTTCAATAGTACTCCCGTGAATCATTGAGCTGACAAGATCGTGGATGAAGCAGCCGCATGCCTGTGAGAGGTACCTGACCTGAGAAAGATGTTGACAGCCTACTCAGCAAAACCCACATTTGAAAGACTGTAATCTCTACTGATGGCGGTTAAAGAACCAGAAACAAGTGTCTAGAGATCAGCACTATCTGCGTCAAGTGTGGCGAAACACTCAAACACTCTTGAAGTAAGCAAGTAACTGAAACTGCATTTACCACAATGCCAGGCGCGAACCTTGCTGGGAGGTGAAGTGGTGTGCTCCCACCCCTGTTCCTATTTAAAAGTACTCCCGTGAGTCATTGAGCTGACGAGCTCGTGCTTGAAGCACCAGCATGCCTGTGAGAGGTACCTGAGCTGAGAAAGATGTTGGCAGCCTACTCAGCAAACCCCAAATTTGAAAGACTGTAATCTCTACTGATGACGGTTAAGGAACCAGAAACAAGTGTCTAGAGATCAGTACTATCTGTGCCAAATTTGGTGAAACACTCGAACACTCTTGAAGCAAGCAAGTAACCGCAACTGTATTTACCACAATGCCATGGGCGAAACTTGCTGGGAGGTGAAGCGGTGTGCTCCCACCCCTGTTCCTGTTCAATAGTACTCCTGTGAATCATTGAGCTGACAAGATCGTGGATGAAGCAGCCGCATGCCTGTGAGAGGTACCTGACCTGAGAAAGATGTTGACAGCCTACTCAGCAAAACCCACATTTGAAAGACTGTAATCTCTACTGATGACGGTTAAAGAACCAGAAACACATGTCTAGAGATCAGCACTATCTGCGCCAACTGTGGCGAAACACTCGAACACTCTTGAAGCAAGCAAGTAACTGAAACTGCTGGGAGGTGAAGCGGTGTGCTCCCAACCCTGTTCCTGTTTAATAGTACTCCCGCGAGTCATTGAGCTGACGAGCTCATGTAAGAAGCACCCGCATGCCTGTGAGAGGTACCTGACGTGACAAAGATGTTCGCAGCCTACTCAGCAAACCCCACATTTGAAAGACTGTAATCTCTACTGATGATGGTTAAAGAACCAGAAACACTTGTCTAGAGATCAGCACTATCTGCGCGAACTGTGGCGAAACACTCGAACACTCTTGAAGCAAGCAAGTAACTGAAACTGCATTTACCACAATGCCAGGGGCGATCCTTGCTGGGAGGTGAAGCGGTGTGCTCCCACCCCTGTTGCTGTTTAATAGTTCTCCCGTGAGTCATTGAGCTGACGAGATTGTGAATGAAGCACCCGCATGCCTGTGAGAGGTACCTGACCTGAAAAAGATATTGGCAGCCTACTCAGTAAACCCCAAATTTCAAACACTGTAATCTCTACTGATGATGGTTAAAGAACCATGTCTAGAGATCAGCACTATCTGCGCCAAATGTGACGAAACACTCGAACACTCTTGAAGCAAGCAAGTAACTGAAACTGCATTTACCACAATGCCAGGGGCGAACCTTGCTTGGAGGTGAAGCGGTGTGCTCCCACCCCTGTTCCTGTTCAATAGTACTCCCGTGAATCATTGAGCTGAAAAGATCGTGGATGAAGCAGCCGCATGCCTGTGAGAGGTACCTGACCTGAGAAAGATGTTGACAGCCTACTCAGCAAAACCCACATTTGAAAGACTGTAATCTCTACTGATGACGGTTAAAGAACCAGAAACACGTGTCTAGAGATCAGCACTATCTGCATCAACTGTGGCGAAACACCCGAACACTCTTGAAGAAAGCAAGTAACTGAAACTGCATTTACCACACTACCAGGGGCGAACCTTGCTGGGAGGTGAAGCGGTGTGCTCCCACCCCTGGTCCTATTTAAAAGTACTCCTGTGAGTCATTGAGCTGACGAGCTCGTGCTTTAAGCACCCGCATGCCTGTGAGAGGTACCTGAGCTGAGAAAGATGTTGGCAGCCTACTCAGCAAACCCCAAATTTGAAAGACTGTAATCTCTACTGATGACGGTTAAAGAACCAGAAACACGTGTCTAGAGATCAGCACTATCTGTGCCAAATTTGGCAAAACACTCGAACACTCTTGAAGCAAGCAAGTAACCGCAACTGTATTTATACCAATGCCATGGGCGAATGTTGCTGGGAGGTGAAGCGGTGTGCTCCCAACCCTGTTCCTGTTTAAAAGTACTCCAGCGAGTCATTGAGCTGACGAGCTCATGCAAGAAGCACCCGCATGCCTGTGAGAGGTACCTGACCTGACAAAGATGTTCGCAGCCTACTCAGCAAACCCCACATTTGAAAGACTGTAATCTCTACTGATGACGATTAAAGAACCAGAAACACTTGTCTAGAGATCAGCACTATCTGCGCGAACTGTGGCGAAACACTCGAACACTCTTGAAGCAAGCAAGTAACTGAAACTGCATTTACCACAATGCCAGGGGCGAACCTTGCTGGGAGGTGAAGCGGTGTACTCCCACCCCTGTTGCTGTTTAATAGTACTCCCGTGAGTCATTGAGATGACGAGCTCGTGCATGAAGCACCCGCATGCCTATGAGAGGTACCTGACCTGACAAAGATGTTGGCAGCCTACTCAGCAAACCCCACATTTGAAAGACTGTAATCTCTACTGATGACGGTTAAAGAACCAGAAACACATGTCTAGAGATCAGCACTATCTGCGCCAACTGTGGCGAAACACTCGAACACTCTTGAAGCAAGCAAGTAACTGAAACTGCATTTACCACAATGCCTGGGGCGAACCTTGCTGGGAAGTGAAGCGGTGTGCTCCCACCCCGATTGCTGTTTAATTGTACTCCGGTGAGTCATTGAGGTGACGAGATCGTGAATTGAAGCACCCGCATGCCTGTGAGAGGTACCTGACCTGAGAAAGATGTTGCCAGCCTACTCAGCAAACCCAAAATTTCAAAGACTGTAATCTCAACTGATGACGGTTAAAGAACCAGAAACACGCATCTAGAGATCAGCACTATATGTGCCAACTGTGGCGAAACACTCGAACACTCTTGAAGCAAGCAAGTAACTGAAACTGCATTTACCACAATGCCAGGGGCGAACCTTGCTGGGAGGTGAAGCGGTGTGCTCCCACCTCTGTCGCTGTTTAATAGTACTCCCGTGAGTCATTGAGCTGACGAGATCGTGAATGAAGCACCCGCATGCCTGTGAGAGGTACCTGACCTGAGAAAGATGTCAACAGCCTACGGAGCAAACCCCACATTTGAACGACTGTAATCTCTACTGATGATGGTTAAAGAACCAGAAACACGTGTCTAGAGATCAGCACTATCTGTGCCAACTGTGGCGAAACACTCGAACACTCTTGAAGCAAGCAAGTAACCGAAACTGCATTTATCACAATGCCAGGGGCGAACCTTGCTGGGAGGTGAAGAGGTGTGCTCCCACCCGTGTTCCTGTTTAATAGTACTCCTGTGGGTCATTGAGCTGACGAGCTCGTGGATGAAGCACCCGCATGCCTGTGAGAGGTACCTGAACTGAGAAAGATGTTGACAGCCTACTCAGAAAACCTCGCATTTGAAAGACTGTAATCTATACTGATGACGGCTAAAGAACTAGAAACACAAGTCTAGAGATCAGCACTATCTGTGCCAACTGTGGCGAAACACTCGAACACTCTTGAAGAAAGCAAGTAACTGAAACTGCATTTACCACACTACCAGGGGCGAACCTTGCTGGGAGGTGAAGCGGTGTGCTCCCACCCCTGTTCCTATTTAAAAGTACTCCTGTGAGTCATTGAGCTGACGAGCTTGTGCTTTAAGCACCCGCATGCCTGTGAGAGGTACCTGAGCTGAGAAAGATGTTGGCAGCCTACTCAGCAAACCCCAAATTTGAAAGACTGTAATCTCTACTGATGACGGTTAAAGAACCAGAAACACGTGTCTAGAGATCAGCACTATCTGTGCCAAATTTGGCAAAACACTCGAACACTCTTGAAGCAAGCAAGTAACCGCAACTGTATTTATACCAATGCCATGGGCGAACGTTGCTGGGAGGTGAAGCGGTGTGCTCCCAACCCTGTTCCTGTTTAAAAGTACTCCAGCGAGTCATTGAGCTGACGAGCTCATGCAAGAAGCACCCGCATGCCTGTGAGAGGTACCTGACCTGACAAAGATGTTCGCAGCCTACTCAGCAAACCCCACATTTGAAAGACTGTAATCTCTACTGATGACGATTAAAGAACCAGAAACACTTGTCTAGAGATCAGCACTATCTGCGCGAACTGTGGCGAAACACTCGAACACTCTTGAAGCAAGCAAGTAACTGAAACTGCATTTACCACAATGCCAGGGGCGAACCTTGCTGGGAGGTGAAGCGGTGTACTCCCACCCCTGTTGCTGTTTAATAGTACTCCCGTGAGTCATTGAGATGACGAGCTCGTGCATGAAGCACCCGCATGCCTGTGAGAGGTACCTGACCTGACAAAGATGTTGGCAGCCTACTCAGCAAACCCCACATTTGAAAGACTGTAATCTCTACTGATGACGGTTAAAGAACCAGAAACACATGTCTAGAGATCAGCACTATCTGCGCCAACTGTGGCGAAACACTCGAACACTCTTGAAGCAAGCAAGTAACTGAAACTGCATTTACCACAATGCCTGGGGCGAACCTTGCTGGGAAGTGAAGCGGTGTGCTCCCACCCCGATTGCCGTTTAATTGTACTCCGGTGAGTCATTGAGGTGACGAGATCGTGAATTGAAGCACCCGCATGCCTGTGAGAGGTACCTGACCTGAGAAAGATGTTGCCAGCCTACTCAGCAAACCCAAAATTTCAAAGACTGTAATCTCAACTGATGACGGTTAAAGAACCAGAAACACGCATCTAGAGATCAGCACTATATGTGCCAACTGTGGCGAAACACTCGAACACTCTTGAAGCAAGCAAGTAACTGAAACTGCATTTACCACAATGCCAGGGGCGAACCTTGCTGGGAGGTGAAGCGGTGTGCTCCCACCTCTGTCGCTGTTTAATAGTACTCCTGTGAGTCATTGATCTGACGAGATCGTGAATGAAGCACCCGCATGCCTGTGAGAGGTACCTGACCTGAGAAAGATGTCAACAGCCTACGGAGCAAACCCCACATTTGAACGACTGTAATCTCTACTGATGATGGTTAAAGAACCAGAAACACGTGTCTAGAGATCAGCACTATCTGTGCCAACTGTGGCGAAACACTCGAACACTCTTGAAGCAAGCAAGTTACCGAAACTGCATTTATCACAATGCCAGGGGCGAACCTTGCTGGGAGGTGAAGAGGTGTGCTCCCACCCGTGTTCCTGTTTAATAGTACTCCTGTGGGTCATTGAGCTGACGAGCTCGTGGATGAAGCACCCGCATGTCTGTGAGAGGTACCTGAACTGAGAAAGATGTTGACAGCCTACTCAGAAAACCTCGCATTTGAAAGACTGTAATCTATACTGATGACGGCTAAAGAACTAGAAACACAAGTCTAGAGATCAGCACTATCTGTGCCAACTGTGGCGAAACACTCGAACACTCTTGAAGCAAGCAAGTAACCGAAACTGCATTTATCACAAGGCCAGGGGCGAACCTTGCTGGGAGGTGAAGCGGTGTGCTCCCACCCGTGTTCCTGTTTAATAGTACTCCCGTGGGTCATTGAGCTGACAAGCTCGTGCATGAAGCACCCGCATGCCTGTAAGAGGTGCCTGTCCTGACAAAGATGTTGGCAGCCTACTCAGCAAACCCCACATTTGAAAGGCTGTAATCTCTACTGATGATGGTTAAAGAACCAGAAACACGTGTCTAGAGATCAGCACTATCTGCGCCAACTGTAGTAAACACTCTAACACTCTTGAAGCAAGCAAGTAACCGAAACTGCATTTACCACAATACCAGGGGCGAACCTTGCTGGGAGGTGAAGCGGTGTGCTCCCACCCCTGTTCCTATTTAAAAGTACTCCTGTGAGTCATTGAGCTGACGAGCTTGTGGAGGAAGCACCCGCATGCCTTTGAGAGGTACCTGACCTGAAAAAGATATTGGCAGCCTACTCAGTAAACCCCAAATTTCAAACACTGTAATCTCTACTGATGATGGTTAAAGAAGCGTGTCTAGAGATCAGCACTATCTGCGCCAAATGTGGCGAAACACTCGAACACTCTTGAAGCAAGCATGTAACTGAAACTGCATTTACCACAATGCCAGGGGCAAACCTTGCTGGGAGGTGAAGCGGTGTGCTCCCACCCCTGTTCCTGTTTAATAGTACTCCCGTGAATCATTGAGCTGACAAAATCGTGGATGAAGCACCTGCAGGCCTGTGAGAGGTACCTGACCCGAGAAAGATGATGACAGCCTACTCAGCAAACCCCACATTTGAAAGACTGTAATCTCTACTGATGACGGTTAAAGAACCAGAAACACGTGTCTAGAGATCAGCAATATCTGCATCAACTGTGGCGAAACACTCGAACACTCTTGAAGCAAGCAAGTAACTGAAACTGCATTTACCACAATACCAGGGGCGAACCTTGCTGGGAGGTGAAGCGGTGTGCTCCCACCCCTGTTCCTATTTAAAAGTACTCCCATGAGTCATTAAGCTGACGAGCTCATGCTTGAAGCACCCGCATGCCTGTGAGAGGTACCTGAGCTGAGAAAGATGTTGGGGGCCTACTGAGCAAACCCCAAATTTGAAAGACTGTAATCTCTACTGATGACGGTTAAAGAACCAGAAACACGTGTCTAGAGTTCAGCATTATCTGTGCCAAATTTGGCAAAACCCTCGAACACTCTTGAAGCAAGCATGTAACCGCAACTGTATTTACACCAATGCCATGGGCGAACCTTGCTGGGAGGTGAAGCGGTGTGCTCCCAACCCTGTTCCTGTTTAATAGTACTCCCGCGAGTCATTGAGCTGACGAGCTCATGCAAGAAGCACCCGCATGCCTGTGAGAGGTACCTGACCTGACAAAGATGTTGGCAGCCTACTCAGCAAACCCCACATTTGAAAGACTGTAATCTATACTGATGACGGTTAAAGAACTAGAAACACAAGTCTAGAGATCAGCACTATCTGTGCCAATTGTGGTGAAACACTCGAACACTCTTGAAGCAAGAAAGTAACCGAAACTGCATTTATCACAATGCCAGGGGCGAACCTTGCTGGGAGGTGAAGCGGTGTGCTCCCTCCCGTGTTCCTGTTTAATAGTACTCCTGTGGGTCATTGAGCTGACGAGCTCGTGGATGAAGCACCCGCATGCCTGTGAGAGGTACCTGAACTGAGAAATATGTTGGCAGCCTACTCAGCAAACCCCAAATTTGAAAGACTGTAATCTCTACTGATGACGGTTAAAGAACCAGAAACACGTGTCTAGAGATCAGCACTATCTGCATCAACTGTGGCGAAACACTGAAACACTCTTGAAGCAAGCAAGTAACTGAAACTGCATTTATCACAATGCCAGGGGCGAACCTTGCTGGGAGGTGAAGCGGTGTGCTCCCACCCCTGTTCCTATTTAAAAGTACTCCCGTGAGTCATTGAGCTGACGAGCTCGTGCTTGAAGCACCCGCAAGCCTGTGAGAGGTACCTGAGCTGAGAAAGATGTTGGCAGCCTACTCAGCAAACCCCAAATTTGAAAGACTGTAATCTCTACTGATGACGGTTAAAGAACCAGAAACACGTGTCTAGAGATCAGCACTATCTGTGCCAAATTTGGCAAAACACTCGAACACTCTTGAAGCAAGCAAGTAACCGCAACTGTATTTATACCAATGCCATGGGCGAACCTTGCTGGGAGGTGAAGCGGTGTGTTCCCAACCCTGTTCCTGTTTCATAGTACTCCCGTGAGTCATTGAGCTGACGAGCTCATGCAAGAAGCACCCGCATGCCTGTGAGAGGTACCTGACCTGACAAAGATGTTCGCAGCCTACTCAGCAAACCCCACATTTGAAAGACTGTAATCTCTACTGATGACGGTTAAAGAACCAGAAACACTTGTCTAGAGATCAGCACTATCTGCGCGAACTGTGGCGTAACACTCGAACACTCTTGAAGCAAGCAAGTAACTGAAACAGCATTTACCACAATGCCAGGGGCGAACCTTGCTGGGAGGTGAAGCGGTGTGCTCCCACCCCTGTTGCTGTTTAATAGTACTCCCGTGAGTCATTGAGCTGACGAGCTCGTGCATGAAGCACCCACATGCCTGTGAGAGGTACCTGACCTGACAAAGATGTTGGCAGCCTACTCAGCAAACCCCACATTTGAAAGACTGTAATCTCTACTGATGACCGTTAAAGAACCAGAAACACATGTCTAGAGATCAGCACTATCTGCGCCAACTGTGGCGAAACACTCGAACACTCTTGAAGCAAGCAAGTAACTGAAACTGCATTTACCACAATGCCTGGGGCGAACCTTGCTGGGAAGTGAAGCGGTGTGCTCCCACCCTGATTGCTGTTTAATAGTACTCCGGTGAGTCATAGAGGTGACGAGATCGTGAATGAAGCACCCGCATGCCTGTGAGAGGTACCTGACCTGAGAAAGATGTTGGCAGCCTACTCAGCAAACCCAAAATTTCAAAGACTGTAATCTCAACTGATGACGGTTAAAGAACCAGAAACACGCATCTAGAGATCAGCACTATATGTGCCAACTGTGGCGAAACACTCGAACACTCTTGAAGCAAGCAAGTAACTGAAACTGCATTTACCACAATGCCAGGGGCGAACCTTGCTCGGAGGTGAAGCGGTGTGCTCCCACCTCTGTCGCTGTTTAATAGTACTCCCGTGAGTCATTGAGCTGACGAGATCGTGAATGAAGCACCCGCATGCCTGTGAGAGGTACCTGACCTGAGAAAGATGTCAACAGCCAACGGAGCAAACCCCACATTTAAACGACTGTAATCTTTACTGATGACGGTTAAAGAACCAGAAACACGTGTCTAGAGATCAGCACTATCTGTGCCAACTGTGGCGAAACACTCGAACACTCTTGAAGCAAGCAAGTAACCGAAACTGCATTTATCACAATGCCAGGGGCGAACCTTGCTGGGAGGTGAAGAGGTGTCCTCCCACCCGTGTTCCTGTTTAATAGTACTCCTGTGGGTCATTGAGCTGACGAGCTCGTGGATGAAGCACCCGCATGCCTGTGAGAGGTACCTGAACTGAGAAAGATGTTGACAGCCTACTCAGCAAACCTCACATTTGAAAGACTGTAATCTATACTGATGACGGTTAAAGAACTAGAAACACAAGTCTAGAGATCATCACTATCTGTGCCAACTGTGGCAAAACATTCGAACACTCTTGAAGCAAGCAAGTAACCGAAACTGCATTTATCATAGGGCCAGGGGCGAACCTTGCTGGGAGGTGAAGCGGTGTGCTCCCACCCGTGTTCCTGTTTAATAGTACTCCCGTGGGTCATTGAGCTGACGAGCTCGTGCATGAAGCACCCGCATGCCTGTAAGAGGTGCCTGTCCTGACAAAGATGTTGGCAGCCTACTCAGCAAACCCCACATTTGAAAGGCTGTAATCTCTACTGATGATGGTTAAAGAACCAGAAACATGTGTCTAGAGATCAGCACTATCTGCGCCAACTGTAGTAAACACTCTAACACACTTGAAGCAAGCAAGTAACCGAAACTGCATTTACCACAATACCAGGGGCGAACCTTTGTGGGAGGTGAGGCGGTGTGCTCCCACCCCTGTTCCTATTTAAAAGTACTCCCGTGAGTCATTGAGCTGACGAGCTTGTGGAGGAAGCACCCGCATGCCTGTGAGAGGTACCTGACCTGAAAAAGATATTGGCAGCCTACTCAGTAAACCCCCAATTTCAAACACTGTAATCTCTACTGATGATGGTTAAAGAAGCGTGTCTAGAGATCAGCACTATCTGCGCCAAATGTGGCGAAACACTCGAACACTCTTGAAGCAAGCAAGTAACTGAAACTGCATTTACCACAATGCCAGGGGCGAACCTTGCTGGGAGGTGAAGCGGTGTGCTCCCACCCCTGTTCCTGTTCAATAGTACTCCCGTGAATCATTGAGCTGACAAGATCGTGGATGAAGCAGCCGCATGCCTGTGAGAGGTACCTGACCTGAGAAAGATGTTGACAGCCTACTCAGCAAAACCCACATTTGAAAGACTGTAATCTCTACTGATGGCGGTTAAAGAACCAGAAACACGTGTCTAGAGATCAGCACTATCTGCGTCAAGTGTGGCGAAAAACTCAAACACTCGTGAAGTAAGCAAGTAACTGAAACTGCATTTACCACAATGCCAGGCGCGAACCTTGCTGGGAGGTGAAGTGGTGTGCTCCCACCCCTGTTCCTATTTAAAAGTACTCCTGTGAGTCATTGAGCTGACGAGCTCATGCTTGAAGCACCAGCATGCCTGTGAGAGGTACCTGAGCTGAGAAAGATGTTGGCAGCCTACTCAGCAAACCCCAAATTTGAAAGACTGTAATCTCTACTGATGACGGTTAAGGAACCAGAAACAAGTGTCTAGAGATCAGTACTATCTGTGCCAAATTTGGTGAAACACTCGAACACTCTTGAAGCAAGCAAGTAACCGCAACTGTATTTACCACAATGCCATGGGCGAACCTTGCTGGGAGGTGAAGCGGTGTGCTCCCAACCCTGTTCCTGTTTAATAGTACTCCCGTGAGTCATTGAGCTGACGAGCTCGTGCATGAAGCACCCGCATGCCTGTGAGAGGTACCTGACCTGACAAAGATGTTGGCAGCCTACTCAGCAAACCCCACATTTGAAAGACTGTAATCTCTACTGATGACGGTTAAAGAACCAGAAACACATGTCTAGAGATCAGCACTATCTGCGCCAACTGTGGCGAAACACTCGAACACTCTTGAAGCAAGCAAGTAACTGAAACTGCTGGGAGGTGAAGCGGTGTGCTCCCAACCCTGTTCCTGTTTAATAGTACTCCCGCGAGTCATTGAGCTGACGAGCTCATGTAAGAAGCACCCACATGCCTGTGAGAGGTACCTGACATGACAAAGATGTTGGCAGCCTACTCAGCAAACCCCACATTTGAAAGACTGTAATCTCTACTGATGATGGTTAAAGAACCAGAAACACTTGTCTAGAGATCAGCACTATATGTGCCAACTGTGGCGAAACACTTGAACACTCTTGAAGCAAGCAAGTAACTGAAACTGCATTTACCACAATGCCAGGGGCGAACCTTGCTGGGAGGTGAAGCGGTGTGCTCCCACCTCTGTCGCTGTTTAATAGTACTCCCGTGAGTCATTGAGCTGACGAGATCGTGAATGAAGCACCCGCATGCCTGTGAGAGGTACCTTACCTGAGAAAGATGTCAACAGCCTACGGAGCAAACCCCACATTTGAACGACTGTAATCTCTACTGATGACGGTTAAAGAACCAGAAACACGTGTCTAGAGATCAGCACTATCTGTGCCAACTGTGGCGAAACACTCGAACACTCTTGAAGCAAGCAAGTAACCGAAACTGCATTTATCACAATGCCAGGGGCGAACCTTGCTGGGAGGTGAAGAGGTGTGCTCCCACCTGTGTTCCTGTTTAATAGTACTCCTGTGGGTCATTGAGCTGACGAGCTCGTGGATGAAGCACCCGCATGCCTGTGACAGGTACCTGAACTGAGAAAGATGTTGACAGCCTACTCAGAAAACCTCACATTTGAAAGACTGTAATCTATACTGATGACGGATAAAGAACTAGAAACACAAGTCTAGAGATCAGCACTATCTGTGCCAACTGTGGCGAAACACTCGAACACTCTTGAAGCAAGGAAGTAACCGAAACTGCATTTATCACAAGGCCAGGGGCGAACCTTGCTGGGAGGTGAAGCGGTGTGCTCCCACCCGTGTTCCTGTTTAATAGTACTCCCGTGGGTCATTGAGCTGACGAGCTTGTGGAGGAAGCACCCGCATGCCTTTGAGAGGTACCTGACCTGAAAAAGATGTTGGCAGCCTACTCAGCAAACCCAAAATTTCAAAGACTGTAATCTCAACCGATGACGGTTAAAGAACCAGAAACACGCATCTAGAGATCAGCACTATATGTGCCAACTGTGGCGAAACACTTGAACACTCTTGAAGCAAGCAAGTAACTGAAACTGCATTTACCACAATGCCAGGGGCGAACCTTGCTGGGAGGTGAAGCGGTGTGCTCCCACCTCTGTCGCTGTTTAATAGTACTCCCGTGAGTCATTGAGCTGACGAGCTTGTGGAGGAAGCACCCGCATGCCTTTGAGAGGTACCTGACCTGAAAAAGATATTGGCAGCCTACTCAGTAAACCCCAAATTTCAAACACTGTAATCTCTACTGATGATGGTTAAAGAAGCGTGTCTAGAGATCAGCACTATCTGCGCCAAATGTGGCGAAACACTCGAACACTCTTGAAGCAAGCATGTAACTGAAACTGCATGTACCACAATGCCAGGGGCAAACCTTGCTGGGAGGTGAAGCGGTGTGCTCCCACCCCTGTTCTTGTTTAATAGTACTCCCGTGAATCATTGAGCTGACAAAATCGTGGATGAAGCACCTGCAGGCCTGTGAGAGGTACCTGACCCGAGAAAGATGATGACAGCCTACTCAGCAAACCCCACATTTGAAAGACTATAATCTCTACTGATGACGGTTAAAGAACCAGAAACACGTGTCTAGAGATCAGCAATATCTGCATCAACTGTGGCGAAACACTTGAACACTCTTGAAGCAAGTAAGTAACTGAAACTGCATTTACCACAATACCAGGGGCGAACCTTGCTGGGAGGTGAAGCGGTGTGCTCCCACCCCTGTTCCTATTTAAAAGTACTCCCATGAGTCATTAAGCTGACGAGCTCATGCTTGAAGCACCCGCATGCCTGTGAGAGGTACCTGAGCTGAGAAAGATGTTGGCAGCCTACTGAGCAAACCCCAAATTTGAAAGACTGTAATCTCTACTGATGACGGTTAAAGAACCAGAAACACGTGTCTAGAGATTAGCACTATCTGTGCCAAATTTGGCAAAACACTCGAACACTCTTGAAGCAAGCATGTAACCGCAACTGTATTTACAACAATGCCATGGTCGGAACCTTGCTGGGAGGTGAAGCGGTGTGCTCCCAACCCTGTTCCTGTTTAATAGTACTCCTGCGAGTCATTGAGCTGACGAGCTCATGCAAGAAGCACCCGCATGCCTGTGAGAGGTACCTGAACTGAGAAATATGTTGACAGCCTACTCAGCAAACCTCACATTTGAAAGACTGTAATCTATACTGATGACGGTTAAAGAACTAGAAACACAAGTCTAGAGATCAGCACTATCTGTGCCAACTGTGGCGAAACACTCGAACACTCTTGAAGCAAGCAAGAAACCGAAACTGCATTTATCACAAGGCCAGGGGCGAACCTTGCTGGGAGGTGAAGCGGTGTGCTCCCACCCGTGTTCCTGTTTAATAGTACTCCCGTGGGTCATTGAGCTGACGAGCTCGTGCATGAAGCACCCGCATGCCTGTAAGAGGTGCCTGTCCTGACAAAGATGTTGGCAGCCTACTCAGCAAACCCCACATTTGAAAGACTGTAATCTCTACTGATGATGGTTAAAGAACCAGAAACACGTGTCTAGAGATCAGCACTATCTGCGCCAACTGTAGTAAACACTATAACACTCTTGAAGCAACCAAGTAACTCAAACTGCATTTATCACAATAAAAGGGGCGAACCTTGCTGGGAGGTGAAGCGGTGTGCTCCCACCCCTGTTCCTATTTAAAAGTACTCCTGTGAGGCATTGAGCTGACGAGCTCACGGAGGAAGCACCCGCATGCCTGTGAGAGGGACCTGACCTGAGAAAGATATTGGCAGCCTACTCAGCAAACCCCACATTTGAAAGACTGTAATCTCTACTGATGACGGTTAAAGAACCAGAAACACGTGTCTAGAGATCAGCACTATCTGCATCAACTGTGGCGAAACACTCAAACACTCTTGAAGCAAGCAAGTAACTGAAACTGCATTTACCACAATACCAGGGGGAACCTTGCTGGGAGGTGAAGCGGGGTGCTCCCACCCCTGTTCCTATTGAAAAGTACTCCCGTGAGTCATTGAGCTGACGAGCTCGTGCTTGAAGCACCCGCATGCCTGTGAGAGGTACCTGATCTGAGAAAGATGTTGGCAGCCTACTCAGCAAACCCCAAATTTGAAAGACTGTAATCTCTACTGATGACGGTTAAAGAACCAGAAACACGTGTCTAGAGATCAGCACTATCTGTGCCAAATTTGGCAAAACACTCGAACACTCTTGAAGCAAGGAAGTAACCGCAACTGTATTTACACCAATGCCATGGGCGAACCTTGCTGGGAGGTGAAGCGGTGTGCTCCCAACCCTGTTCCTGTTTAATAGTACTCCCGCGAGTCATTGAGCTGACGAGCTCATGCAAGAAGCACCCGCATGCCTGTGAGAGGTACCTGACGTGACAAAGATGTTGGCAGCCTACTCAGCAAACCCCACATTTGAAAGACTGTAATCTCTACTGATGATGGTTAAAGAAGCAGAAACACTTGTCTAGAGATCAGCACTATCTGCGCGAACTGTGGCGACACACTCGAACACTCTTGAAGCAAGCAAGTAACTGAAACTGCATTTACCACAATGCCAGGGGCGAACCTTGCTGGGAGGTGAAGCGGTGTGCTCCCACCCCTGTTGCTGTTTAATAGTACTCCCGTGAGTCATTGAGCTGACGAGATTGTGAATGAAGCACCCGCATGCCTGTGAGAGGTACCTGACCTGACAAAGATCTTGGCAGCCTACACAGCAAACCCCAAATTTGAAAGACTGTAATCTCTACTGATGACGGTTGAAGAACCAGAAACATGTTTCTAGAGATCAGCACTATCTGCGCCAACTGTGGCGAAACACTCAAACACTCTTGAAGCAAGCAAGTAACCGAAACTGCATTTACCACAATACCAGGGGCGAACCTTGCTGGGAGGTGAAGCGGTGTGCTCCCACCCCTGTTCCTATTTAAAAGTACTCCCGTGAGTCATTGAGCTGACAAGATTGTGGAGGAAGCACCCGCATGCCTGTGAGAGGTACCTGACCTGAAAAAGATATTGGCAGCCTACTCAGTAAACCCCAAATTTCAAACACTGTAATCTCTACTGATGATGGTTAAAGAAGCGTGTCTAGAGATCAGCACTATCTGCGCCAAATGTGGCGAAACACTCGAACACTCTTGAAGCAAGCATGTAACTGAAACTGCATTTACCACAATGCCAGGGGCAAACCTTGCTGGGAGGTGAAGCGGTGTGCTCCCACCCCTGTTCCTATTTAAAAGTACTCCTGTGAGTCATTGAGCTGACGAGCTCGTGCTTGAAGCACCCGCATGCCTGTGAGAGGTACCTGAGCTGAGAAAGATGTTGGCAGCCTACTCAGCAAACCCCAAATTTGAAAGACTGTAATCTCTACTGATGACGGTTAAGGAACCAGAAACAAGTGTCTAGAGATCAGTACTATCTGTGCCAAATTTGGTGAAACACTCGAACACTCTTGAAGCATGCAAGTAACCGCAACTGTATTTACCACAATGCCATGGGCGAACCTTGCTGGGAGGCGAAGCGGTGTGCTCCCAACCCTGTTCCTGTTTAATAGTACTCCCGTGAGTCATTGAGCTGACGAGATCGCGAATGAAGCACCCGCATGCGTGTGAGAGGTACCTGACCTGAGAAAGATGTTGGCAGCCTACTCAGCAAACCCAAAATTTCAAAGACTGTAATCTCAACTGATGACGGTTAAAGAACCAGAAACACGTGTCTAGAGATCAGCACTATATGTGCTAACTGTGGCGAAACACTCGAACACTCTTGAAGCAAGCAAGTAACTGAAACTGAATTTACCACAACGGCAGGGGCGAACCTTGCTGGGAGGTAAAGCGGTGTGCTCCCACCTCTGTCGCTGTTTAATAGTACTCCCGTGAGTCATTGAGCTGACGAGATCGTGAATGAAGCACCTGCATTCCTGTGAGAGGTACCTGACCTGAGAAAGATGTCAACAGCCTACGGAGCAAACCCCACATTTGAACGACTGTAATCTCTACTGATGACGGTTAAAGAACTAGAAACACAAGTCTAGAGATCAGCACTATCTGTGCCAACTGTGGCGAAACACTCGAACACTCTTGAAGCAAGCAAGTAACCGAAACTGCATTTATCACAAGGCCAGGGGCGAACCTTGCTGGGAGGTGAAGCGGTGTGCTCCCACCCGTGTTCCTGTTTAATAGTACTCCTGTGGGTCATTGAGCTGACGAGCTCGTGGATATAGTACCCACATGCCTGTGAGAGGTTCCTGAACTGAGAAAGATGTTGACAGCCTACTCAGCAAACCTCACATTTGAAAGACTGTAATCTATACTGATGACTGTTAAAGAACTAGAAACACAAGTCTAGAGATTAGCACTATCTGTGCCAACTGTGGCGAAACACTCGAACACTCTTGAAGCAAGCAAGTAACTGAAACTGCATTTACCACAATACCAGGGGCGAACCTTGCTGGGAGGTGAAGCGGTGTGCTCACACCCCTGTTCCTATTTAAAACTACTCCCGTGAGTCATTGAGCTGACGAGCTCGTGCATGAAGCACCCGCTTGCCTGTAAGAGGTGCCTGACCTGACAAAGATGTTGGCAGCCTACTCAGCTAACCCCACATTTGAAAGACTGTAATCTCTACTGATGATGGTTAAAGAACCAGAAACACGTGTCCAGAGATCAGCACTATCTGCGCCAACTGTAGTAAACACTCTAACACTCTTGAAGCAACCAAGTAACTCAAACTGCATTTACCACAATAAAAGGGGCGAACCTTGCTGGGAGGTGAAGCGGTGTCCTCCCACCCCTGTTCCTATTTAAAAGTACTCCTGTGAGGCATTGAGCTGACGAGCTCACGGAGGAAGCACCCGCATGCCTGTGAGAGGGACCTGACCTGAGAAAGATATTGGCAGCCTACTCAGCAAACCCCAAATTTCAAACACTGTAATCTCTACTGATGATGGTTAAAGAACCAGAAACACGTGTTCAGAGATCAGCACTATCTGCGCCAACTGTGGCGAAACACTCGAACACTCTTGAAGCAAGCAAGTAACTGAAACTGCATTTACCACAATGCCAGGGGCAAACCTTGCTGGGAGGTGAAGCGCTGTGCTCCCACCCCTGTTCCTGTTTAATAGTACTCCCGTGAATCATTGAGCTGACAAAATCGTGGATGAAGCACCCGCAGGCCTGTGAGAGGTACCTGACCCGAGAAAGATGATGACAGCCTACTCAGCAAACCCCACATTTGAAAGACTGTAATCTCTACTGATGACGGTTAAAGAACCAGAAACACGTGTCTAGAGATCAGCACTATCTGCATCAACTGTGGCGAAACACTCGAACACTCTTGAAGCAAGCAAGTAACTGAAACTGCATTTACCACAATACAGGGGCGAACCTTGCTGGGAGGTGAAGCAGTGTGCTCCCACCCCTGTTCCTATTTAAAAGTACTCCCGTGAGTCATTGAGCTGACGAGCTCGTGCTTGAAGCACCCGCATGCCTGTGAGAGGTACCTGAGCTGAGAAAGATGTTGGCAGCCTACTCAGCAAACCCCAAATTTGAAAGACTGTAATCTCTACTGATGACGGTGAAAGAACCAGAAACACGTGTCTAGAGATCAGCACTATCTGTGCCAAATTTGGCAAAACACTCAAACACTCTTGAAGCAAGCATGTAACCGCAACTGTATTTACACCAATGCCATGGGCGAACCTTGCTGGGAGGTGAAGCGGTGTGCTCCCAACCCTGTTCCTATTTAATAGTACTCCCGCGAGTCATTGAGCTGACGAGCTCATGCAAGAAGCACCCGCATGCCTGTGAGAGGTACCTGACCTGACAAAGATGTTGGCAGCCTACTCGGCAAACCCCACATTTGAAAGACTGTAATCTCTACTGATGATGGTTAAAGAACCAGAAACACGTGTCTAGAGATCAGCACTATCTGCGCCAACTGTAGTAAACACTCTAACACTCTTGAAGCAACCAAGTAACTCAAACTGCATTTAACACAATAAAAGGGGCGAACCTTGCTGGGAGGTGAAGCGGTGTGCTCCCACCCCTGTTCCTATTTAAAAGTACTCCTGTGAGGCATTGAGCTGACGAGCTCACGGAGGAAGCACCCGCATGCCTGTGAGAGGGACCTGACCTGAGAAAGATTTTGGCAGCCTACTCAGCAAACCCCAAATTTCAAACACTGTAATCTCTACTGATGGTGATTAAAGAACCAGAAACACGTGTCTAGAGATCAGCACTATCTGCGTCAACTGTGGCGAAACACTCGAACACTCTTGAAGCAAGCAAGTAACTGAAACTGCATTTACCACAATGCCTGGGGCGAACCTTGCTGGGAAGTGAAGCGGTGTGCTCCCACCCCGATTGCTGTTTAATAGTACTCCGGTGAGTCATTGAGGTGACGAGATCGTGAATGAAGCACCCGCATGCCTGTGAGAGGTACCTGACCTGAGAAAGATGTTGGCAGCCTACTCAGCAAACCCAAAATTTCAAAGACTGTAATCTCAACTGATGACGGTTAAAGAACCAGAAACACGCATCTAGAGATCAGCACTATATGTGCCAACTGTGGCGAAACACTTGAACACTCTTGAAGCAAGCAAGTAACTGAAACAGCTTTTACCACAATGCCAGGGGCGAACCTTGCTGGGAGGTGAAGAGGTGTGCTCCCACCCGTGTTCCTGTTTAATAGTACTCCTGTGGGTCATTGAGCTGACGAGCTCGTGGATGAAGCACCCGCATGCCTGTGAGAGGTACCTGAACTGAGAAAGATGTTGACAGCCTACTCAGAAAACCTCACATTTGAAAGACTGTAATCTATACTGATGACGGTTAAAGAACTAGAAACACAAGTCTAGAGATCAGCACTATCTGTGCCAACTGTGGCGAAACACTCGAACACTCTTGAAGCAAGCAAGTAACCGAAACTGCATTTATCACAAGGCCAGGGGCGAACCTTGCTGGGAGGTGAAGCGGTGTGCTCCCACCCGTGTTCCTGTTTAATAGTACTTCCGTGGGTCATTGAGCTGACGAGCTCGTGCATGAAGCACCCGCATGCCTGTAAGAGGTGCCTGTCCTGACAAAGATGTTGGCAGCCTACTCAGCAAACCCCACATTTGAAAGGCTGCAATCTCTACTGATGATGGTTAAAGAACCAGAAATACGTGTCTAGAGATCAGCACTATCTGCGCCAATTGTAGTAAACACTCTAACACTCTTGAAGCAAGCAAGTAACCGAAACTGCATTTACCACAATACCAGGGGAGAACCTTGCTGGGAGGTGAAGCGGTGTGCTCCCACCCCTGTTCCTATTTAAAAGTACTCCCGTGAGTCATTGAGCTGACGAGCTTGTGGAGGAAGCACCCGCATGACTGTGAGAGGTACCTGACCTGAAAAAGATATTGGCAGCCTACTCAGTAAACCCCAAATTTCAAACACTGTAATCTCTACTGATGATGGTTGAAGAAGCGTGTCTAGAGATCAGCACTATCTGCGCCAAATGTGGCGAAACACTCGAACACCCTTGAAGCAAGCATGTAACTGAAACTGCATTTACCACAATGCCAGGGGCAACCCTTGCTGGGAGGTGAAGCGGTGTGCTCCCACCCCTGTTCCTGTTTAATAGTACTCCCGTGAATCATTGAGCTGACAAAATCGTGGATGAAGCACCTGCAGGCCTGTGAGAGGTACCTGACCCGAGAAAGATGATGACAGCCTACTCAGCAAACCCCACATTTGAAAGACTGTAATCTCTACTGATGACGGTTAAAGAACCAGAAACACGTGTCTAGAAATCAGCAATATCTGCATCAACTGTGGCGAAACACTCGAACACTCTTGAAGCAAGCAAGTAACGGAAACTGCATTTACCACAATACCAGGGGCGAACCTTGCTGGGAGGTGAAGCGGTGTGCTCCCACCCCTGTTCCTGTTTAATAGTACTCCGGTGAGTCATTGAGGTGACGAGATCGTGAATGAAGCACCCGCATGCCTGTGAGAGGTACCTGACCTGAGAAAGATGTTGGCAGCCTACTCAGCAAACCCAAAATTTCAAAGACTGTAATCTCAACTGATGACGGTTAAAGAACCAGAAACACGCATCTAGAGATCAGCACTATATGTGCCAACTGTGGCGAAACACTTGAACACTCTTGAAGCAAGCAAGTAACTGAAACAGCTTTTACCACAATGCCAGGGGCGAACCTTGCTGGGAGGTGAAGAGGTGTGCTCCCACCCGTGTTCCTGTTTAATAGTACTCCTGTGGGTCATTGAGCTGACGAGCTCGTGGATGAAGCACCCGCATGCCTGTGAGAGGTACCTGAACTGAGAAAGATGTTGACAGCCTACTCAGAAAACCTCACATTTGAAAGACTGTAATCTATACTGATGACGGTTAAAGAACTAGAAACACAAGTCTAGAGATCAGCACTATCTGTGCCAACTGTGGCGAAACACTCGAACACTCTTGAAGCAAGCAAGTAACCGAAACTGCATTTATCACAAGGCCAGGGGCGAACCTTGCTGGGAGGTGAAGCGGTGTGCTCCCACCCGTGTTCCTGTTTAATAGTACTTCCGTGGGTCATTGAGCTGACGAGCTCGTGCATGAAGCACCCGCATGCCTGTAAGAGGTGCCTGTCCTGACAAAGATGTTGGCAGCCTACTCAGCAAACCCCACATTTGAAAGGCTGCAATCTCTACTGATGATGGTTAAAGAACCAGAAATACGTGTCTAGAGATCAGCACTATCTGCGCCAATTGTAGTAAACACTCTAACACTCTTGAAGCAAGCAAGTAACCGAAACTGCATTTACCACAATACCAGGGGAGAACCTTGCTGGGAGGTGAAGCGGTGTGCTCCCACCCCTGTTCCTATTTAAAAGTACTCCCGTGAGTCATTGAGCTGACGAGCTTGTGGAGGAAGCACCCGCATGACTGTGAGAGGTACCTGACCTGAAAAAGATATTGGCAGCCTACTCAGTAAACCCCAAATTTCAAACACTGTAATCTCTACTGATGATGGTTGAAGAAGCGTGTCTAGAGATCAGCACTATCTGCGCCAAATGTGGCGAAACACTCGAACACCCTTGAAGCAAGCATGTAACTGAAACTGCATTTACCACAATGCCAGGGGCAACCCTTGCTGGGAGGTGAAGCGGTGTGCTCCCACCCCTGTTCCTGTTTAATAGTACTCCCGTGAATCATTGAGCTGACAAAATCGTGGATGAAGCACCTGCAGGCCTGTGAGAGGTACCTGACCCGAGAAAGATGATGACAGCCTACTCAGCAAACCCCACATTTGAAAGACTGTAATCTCTACTGATGACGGTTAAAGAACCAGAAACACGTGTCTAGAAATCAGCAATATCTGCATCAACTGTGGCGAAACACTCGAACACTCTTGAAGCAAGCAAGTAACGGAAACTGCATTTACCACAATACCAGGGGCGAACCTTGCTGGGAGGTGAAGCGGTGTGCTCCCACCCCTGTTCCTATTTAAAAGTACTCCCATGAGTCATTAAGCTGACGAGCTCATGCTTGAAGCACCCGCATGCCTGTGAGAGGTACCTGAGCTGAGAAAGATGTTGGCAGCCTACTGAGCAAACCCCAAATTTGAAAGACTGTAATCTCTACTGATGACGGTTAAAGAACCAGAAACACGTGTCTAGAGATCAGCACTATCTGTGCCAAATTTGGCAAAACACTCGAACACTCTTGAAGCAAGAAAGTAACCGAAACTGCATTTATCACAATGCCAGGGGTGAACCTTGCTGGGAGGTGAAGCGGTGTGCTCCCACCCGTGTTCCTGTTTAATAGTACTCCTGTGGGTCATTGAGCTGACGAGCTCGTGCATGAAGCACCCGCATGCCTGTGAGAGGTACCTGAACTGAGAAATATGTTGACAGCCTACTCAGCAACCCTCACATTTGAAAGACTGTAATCTATACTGATGACGGTTAAAGAACTAGAAACACAAGTCTAGAGATCAGCACTATCTGTGCCAACTGTGGCGAAAAACTCGAACACTCTTGAAGCAAGCAAGAAACCGAAACTGCATTTATCACAAGGCCAGGGGCGAACCTTGCTGGGAGGTGAAGCGGTGTGCTCCCACCCGTGTTCCTGTTTAATAGTACTCCCGTGGGTCATTGAGCTGACGAGCTTGTGCATGAAGCACCCGCATGCCTGTAAGAGGTGCCTGTCCTGACAAAGATGTTGGCAGCCTACTCAGCAAACCCCACATTTGAAAGACTGTAATCTCTACTGATGATGGTTAAAGAACCAGAAACACGTGTCTAGAGATCAGCACTATCTGCGCAAACTGTAGTAAACACTCTAACACTCTTGAAGCAACCAAGTAACTCAAACTGCATTTACCACAATAAAAGGGGCGAACCTTGCTGGGAGGTGAAGCGGTGTGCTCCCACCCCTGTTCCTATTTAAAAGTACTCCTGTGAGGCATTGAGCTGACGAGCTCACGGAGGAAGCACCCGCATGCCTGTGAGAGGGACCTGACCTGAGAAAGATATTGGCAGCCTACTCAGCAAACCCCACATTTGAAAGACTGTAATCTCTACTGATGACGGTTAAAGAACCAGAAACACGTGTCTAGAGATCAGCACTATCTGCGCCAACTGTAGTAAACACTCTAACACTCTTGAAGCAAGCAAGTAACCGAAACTGCATTTACCACAATACCAGGGGCGAACCTTGCTGGGAGGTGAAGCGGTGTGCTCCCACCCCTGTTCCTATTTAAAAGTACTCCCGTGAGTCATTGAGCTGACGAGCTTGTGGAGGAAGCACCCGCATGCCTGTGAGAGGTACCTGACCTGAAAAAGATATTGGCAGCCTACTCAGTAAACCCCAAATTTCAAACACTGTAATCTCTACTGATGATGGTTAAAGAAGCGTGTATAGAGATCAGCACTATCTGCGCCAAATGTGGCGAAACACTCGAACACTCTTGAAGCAAGCATGTAACTGAAACTGCATTTACCACAATGCCAGGGGCAACCCTTGCTGGGAGGTGAAGCGGTGTGCTCCCACCCCTGTTCCTGTTTAATAGTACTCCCGTGAATCATTGAGCTGACAAAATCGTGGATGAAGCACCTGCAGGCCTGTGAGAGGTACCTGACCCGAGAAAGATGATGACAGCCTACTCAGCAAACCCCACATTTGAAAGACTGTAATCTCTACTGATGACGGTTAAAGAACCAGAAACACGTGTCTAGAGATTAGCACTATCTGTGCCAAATTTGGCAAAACACTCGAACACTCTTGAAGCAAGCATGTAACCGCAACTGTATTTACACCAATGCCATGGGCGAACCTTGCTGGGAGGTGAAGCGGTGTGCTCCCAACCCTGTTCCTGTTTAATAGTACTCCCGCGAGTCATTGAGCTGACGAGCTCATGCAAGAAGCACCCGCATGCCTGTGAGAGGTACCTGAACTGAGAAATATGTTGACAGCCTACTCAGCAAACCTCACATTTGAAAGACTGTAATCTATACTGATGACGGTTAAAGAACTAGAAACACAAGTCTAGAGATCAGCACTATCTGTGCCAACTGTGGCGAAACACTCGAACACTCTTGAAGCAAGCAAGAAACCGAAACTGCATTTATCACAAGGCCAGGGGCGAACCTTGCTGGGAGGTGAAGCGGTGTGCTCCCACCCGTGTTCCTGTTTAATAGTACTCCCGTGGGTCATTGAGCTGACGAGCTCGTGCATGAAGCACCCGCATGCCTGTAAGAGGTGCCTGTCCTGACAAAGATGTTGGCAGCCTACTCAGCAAACCCCACATTTGAAAGACTGTAATCTCTATTGATGATGGTTAAAGAACCAGAAACACGTGTCTAGAGATCAGCACTATCTGCGCCAACTGTAGTAAACACTATAACACTCTTGAAGCAACCAAGTAACTCAAACTGCATTTATCAAAATAAAAGGGGCGAACCTTGCTGGGAGGTGAAGCGGTGTGCTCCCACCCCTGTTCCTATTTAAAAGTACTCCTGTGAGGCATTGAGCTGACGAGCTCACGGAGGAAGCACCCGCATGCCTGTGAGAGGGACCTGACCTGAGAAAGATATTGGCAGCCTACTCAGCAAACCCCACATTTGAAAGACTGTAATCTCTACTGATGACGGTTAAAGAACCAGAAACACGTGTCTAGAGATCAGCACTATCTGCATCAACTGTGGCGAAACACTCAAACACTCTTGAAGCAAGCAAGTAACTGAAACTGCATTTACCACAATACCAGGGGGAACCTTGCTGGGAGGTGAAGCGGTGTGCTCCCACCCCTGTTCCTATTGAAAAGTACTCCCGTGAGTCATTGAGCTGACGAGCTCGTGCTTGAAGCACCCGCATGCCTGTGAGAGGTACCTGATCTGAGAAAGATGTTGGCAGCCTACTCAGCAAACCCCAAATTTGAAAGACTGTAATCTCTACTGATGACGG
Organism: Triturus cristatus; assembly: GCF_964204655.1. NCBI lineage: Eukaryota > Metazoa > Chordata > Amphibia > Caudata > Salamandridae > Triturus > Triturus cristatus. Next base: position 1,172,359,143 of record NC_140579.1, on the reverse strand, counting down.
TTAAAGAACCAGAAACACGTGTCTAGAGATCAGCACTATCTGTGCCAAATTTGGCAAAACACTCGAACACTCTTGAAGCAAGGAAGTAACCGCAACTGTATTTACACCAATGCCATGGGCGAACCTTGCTGGGAGGTGAAGCGGTGTGCTCCCAACCCTGTTCCTGTTTAATAGTACTCCCGCGAGTCATTGAGCTGACGAGCTCATGCAAGAAGCACCCGCATGCCTGTGAGAGGTACCTGACGTGACAAAGATGTTGGCAGCCTAATCAGCAAACCCCACATTTGAAAGACTGTAATCTCTACTGATGATGGTTAAAGAAGCAGAAACACTTGTCTAGAGATCAGCACTATCTGCGCGAACTGTGGCGACACACTCGAACACTCTTGAAGCAAGCAAGTAACTGAAACTGCATTTACCACAATGCCAGGGGCGAACCTTGCTGGGAGGTGAAGCGGTGTGCTCCCACCCCTGTTGCTGTTTAATAGTACTCCCGTGAGTCATTGAGCTGACGAGATTGTGAATGAAGCACCCGCATGCCTGTGAGAGGTACCTGACCTGACAAAGATCTTGGCAGCCTACACAGAAAACCCCAAATTTGAAAGACTGTAATCTCTACTGATGACGGTTGAAGAACCAGAAACATGTTTCTAGAGATCAGCACTATCTGCGCCAACTGTGGCGAAACACTCAAACACTCTTGAAGCAAGCAAGTAACCGAAACTGCATTTACCACAATACCAGGGGCGAACCTTGCTGGGAGGTGAAGCGGTGTGCTCCCACCCCTGTTCCTATTTAAAAGTACTCCCGTGAGTCATTGAGCTGACAAGATTGTGGAGGAAGCACCCGCATGCCTGTGAGAGGTACCTGACCTGAAAAAGATATTGGCAGCCTACTCAGTAAACCCCAAATTTCAAACACTGTAATCTCTACTGATGATGGTTAAAGAACCATGTCTAGAGATCAGCACTATCTGCGCCAAATGTGGCGAAACACTCGAACACTCTTGAAGCAAGCAAGTAACTGAAACTGCATTTACCACAATGCCAGGGGCGAACCTTGCTGGGAGGTGAAGTGGTGTGCTCCCACCCCTGTTCCTATTTAAAAGTACTCCTGTGAGTCATTGAGCTGACGAGCTCGTGCTTGAAGCACCCGCATGCCTGTGAGAGGTACCTGAGCTGAGAAAGATGTTGGCAGCCTACTCAGCAAACCCCAAATTTGAAAGACTGTAATCTCTACTGATGACGGTTAAGGAACCAGAAACAAGTGTCTAGAGATCAGTACTATCTGTGCCAAATTTGGTGAAACACTCGAACACTCTTGAAGCATGCAAGTAACCGCAACTGTATTTACCACAATGCCATGGGCGAACCTTGCTGGGAGGCGAAGCGGTGTGCTCCCAACCCTGTTCCTGTTTAATAGTACTCCCGTGAGTCACTGAGCTGACGAGATCGCGAATGAAGCACCTGCATGCGTGTGAGAGGTACCTGACCTGAGAAAGATGTTGGCAGCCTACTCAGCAAACCCAAAATTTCAAAGACTGTAATCTCAACTGATGACGGTTAAAGAACCAGAAACACGTGTCTAGAGATCAGCACTATATGTGCTAACTGTGGCGAAACACTCGAACACTCTTGAAGCAAGCAAGTAACTGAAACTGAATTTACCACAACGGCAGGGGCGAACCTTGCTGGGAGGTAAAGCGGTGTGCTCCCACCTCTGTCGCTGTTTAATAGTACTCCCGTGAGTCATTGAGCTGACGAGATCGTGAATGAAGCACCTGCATTCCTGTGAGAGGTACCTGACCTGAGAAAGATGTCAACAGCCTACGGAGCAAACCCCACATTTGAACGACTGTAATCTCTACTGATGACGGTTAAAGAACTAGAAACACAAGTCTAGAGATCAACACTATCTGTGCCAACTGTGGCGAAACACTCGAACACTCTTGAAGCAAGCAAGTAACCGAAACTGCATTTATCACAAGGCCAGGGGCGAACCTTGCTGGGAGGTGAAGCGGTGTGCTCCCACCCGTGTTCCTGTTTAATAGTACTCCTGTGGGTCATTGAGCTGACGAGCTCGTGGATATAGTACCCACATGCCTGTGAGAGGTTCCTGAACTGAGAAAGATGTTGACAGCCTACTCAGCAAACCTCACATTTGAAAGACTGTAATCTATACTGATGACTGTTAAAGAACTAGAAACACAAGTCTAGAGATTAGCACTATCTGTGCCAACTGTGGCGAAACACTCGAACACTCTTGAAGCAAGCAAGTAACTGAAACTGCATTTACCACAATACCAGGGGCGAACCTTGCTGGGAGGTGAAGCGGTGTGCTCACACCCCTGTTCCTATTTAAAACTACTCCCGTGAGTCATTGAGCTGACGAGCTCGTGCATGAAGCACCCGCTTGCCTGTAAGAGGTGCCTGACCTGACAAAGATGTTGGCAGCCTACTCAGCTAACCCCACATTTGAAAGACTGTAATCTCTACTGATGATGGTTAAAGAACCAGAAACACGTGTCCAGAGATCAGCACTATCTGCGCCAACTGTAGTAAACACTCTAACACTCTTGAAGCAACCAAGTAACTCAAACTGCATTTACCACAATAAAAGGGGCGAACCTTGCTGGGAGGTGAAGCGGTGTGCTCCCACCCCTGTTCCTATTTAAAAGTACTCCTGTGAGGCATTGAGCTGACGAGCTCACGGAGGAAGCACCCGCATGCCTGTGAGAGGGACCTGACCTGAGAAAGATATTGGCAGCCTACTCAGCAAACCCCAAATTTCAAACACTGTAATCTCTACTGATGATGGTTAAAGAACCAGAAACACGTGTTCAGAGATCAGCACTATCTGCGCCAACTGTGGCGAAACACTCGAACACTCTTGAAGCAAGCAAGTAACTGAAACTGCATTTACCACAATGCCAGGGGCAAACCTTGCTGGGAGGTGAAGCGCTGTGCTCCCACCCCTGTTCCTGTTTAATAGTACTCCCGTGAATCATTGAGCTGACAAAATCGTGGATGAAGCACCCGCAGGCCTGTGAGAGGTACCTGACCCGAGAAAGATGATGACAGCCTACTCAGCAAACCCCACATTTGAAAGACTGTAATCTCTACTGATGACGGTTAAAGAACCAGAAACACGTGTCTAGAGATCAGCACTATCTGCATCAACTGTGGCGAAACACTCGAACACTCTTGAAGCAAGCAAGTAACTGAAACTGCATTTACCACAATACAGGGGCGAACCTTGCTGGGAGGTGAAGCAGTGTGCTCCCACCCCTGTTCCTATTTAAAAGTACTCCCGTGAGTCATTGAGCTGACGAGCTCGTGCTTGAAGCACCCGCATGCCTGTGAGAGGTACCTGAGCTGAGAAAGATGTTGGCAGCCTACTCAGCAAACCCCAAATTTGAAAGACTGTAATCTCTACTGATGACGGTTAAAGAACCAGAAACACGTGTCTAGAGATCAGCACTATCTGTGCCAAATTTGGCAAAACACTCAAACACTCTTGAAGCAAGCATGTAACCGCAACTGTATTTACACCAATGCCATGGGCGAACCTTGCTGGGAGGTGAAGCGGTGTGCTCCCAACCCTGTTCCTATTTAATAGTACTCCCGCGAGTCATTGAGCTGACGAGCTCATGCAAGAAGCACCCGCATGCCTGTGAGAGGTACCTGACCTGACAAAGATGTTGGCAGCCTACTCGGCAAACCCCACATTTGAAAGACTGTAATCTCTACTGATGATGGTTAAAGAACCAGAAACACGTGTCTAGAGATCAGCACTATCTGCGCCAACTGTAGTAAACACTCTAACACTCTTGAAGCAACCAAGTAACTCAAACTGCATTTAACACAATAAAAGGGGCGAACCTTGCTGGGAGGTGAAGCGGTGTGCTCCCACCCCTGTTCCTATTTAAAAGTACTCCTGTGAGGCATTGAGCTGACGAGCTCACGGAGGAAGCACCCGCATGCCTGTGAGAGGGACCTGACCTGAGAAAGATTTTGGCAGCCTACTCAGCAAACCCCAAATTTCAAACACTGTAATCTCTACTGATGGTGATTAAAGAACCAGAAACACGTGTCTAGAGATCAGCACTATCTGCGTCAACTGTGGCGAAACACTCGAACACTCTTGAAGCAAGCAAGTAACTGAAACTGCATTTACCACAATGCCTGGGGCGAACCTTGCTGGGAAGTGAAGCGGTGTGCTCCCACCCCGATTGCTGTTTAATAGTACTCCGGTGAGTCATTGAGGTGACGAGATCGTGAATGAAGCACCCGCATGCCTGTGAGAGGTACCTGACCTGAGAAAGATGTTGGCAGCCTACTCAGCAAACCCAAAATTTCAAAGACTGTAATCTCAACTGATGACGGTTAAAGAACCAGAAACACGCATCTAGAGATCAGCACTATATGTGCCAACTGTGGCGAAACACTTGAACACTCTTGAAGCAAGCAAGTAACTGAAACAGCATTTACCACAATGCCAGGGGCGAACCTTGCTGGGAGGTGAAGAGGTGTGCTCCCACCCGTGTTCCTGTTTAATAGTACTCCTGTGGGTCATTGAGCTGACGAGCTCATGGATGAAGCACCCGCATGCCTGTGAGAGGTACCTGAACTGAGAAAGATGTTGACAGCCTACTCAGAAAACCTCACATTTGAAAGACTGTAATCTATACTGATGACGGTTAAAGAACTAGAAACACAAGTCTAGAGATCAGCACTATCTGTGCCAACTGTGGCGAAACACTCGAACACTCTTGAAGCAAGCAAGTAACCGAAACTGCATTTATCACAAGGCCAGGGGCGAACCTTGCTGGGAGGTGAAGCGGTGTGCTCCCACCCGTGTTCCTGTTTAATAGTACTTCCGTGGGTCATTGAGCTGACGAGCTCGTGCATGAAGCACCCGCATGCCTGTAAGAGGTGCCTGTCCTGACAAAGATGTTGGCAGCCTACTCAGCAAACCCCACATTTGAAAGGCTGCAATCTCTACTGATGATGGTTAAAGAACCAGAAATACGTGTCTAGAGATCAGCACTATCTGCGCCAATTGTAGTAAACACTCTAACACTCTTGAAGCAAGCAAGTAACCGAAACTGCATTTACCACAATACCAGGGGAGAACCTTGCTGGGAGGTGAAGCGGTGTGCTCCCACCCCTGTTCCTATTTAAAAGTACTCCCGTGAGTCATTGAGCTGACGAGCTTGTGGAGGAAGCACCCGCATGACTGTGAGAGGTACCTGACCTGAAAAAGATATTGGCAGCCTACTCAGTAAACCCCAAATTTCAAACACTGTAATCTCTACTGATGATGGTTGAAGAAGCGTGTCTAGAGATCAGCACTATCTGCGCCAAATGTGGCGAAACACTCGAACACTCTTGAAGCAAGCATGTAACTGAAACTGCATTTACCGCAATGCCAGGGGCAACCCTTGCTGGGAGGTGAAGCGGTGTGCTCCCACCCCTGTTCCTGTTTAATAGTACTCCCGTGAATCATTGAGCTGACAAAATCGTGGATGAAGCACCTGCAGGCCTGTGAGAGGTACCTGACCCGAGAAAGATGATGACAGCCTACTCAGCAAACCCCACATTTGAAAGACTGTAATCTCTACTGATGACGGTTAAAGAACCAGAAACACGTGTCTAGAAATCAGCAATATCTGCATCAACTGTGGCGAAACACTCGAACACTCTTGAAGCAAGCAAGTAACGGAAACTGCATTTACCACAATACCAGGGGCGAACCTTGCTGGGAGGTGAAGCGGTGTGCTCCCACCCCTGTTCCTATTTAAAAGTACTCCCATGAGTCATTAAGCTGACGAGCTCATGCTTGAAGCACCCGCATGCCTGTGAGAGGTACCTGAGCTGAGAAAGATGTTGGCAGCCTACTGAGCAAACCCCAAATTTGAAAGACTGTAATCTCTACTGATGACGGTTAAAGAACCAGAAACGCGTGTCTAGAGATCAGCACTATCTGTGCCAAATTTGGCAAAACACTCGAACACTCTTGAAGCAAGAAAGTAACCGAAACTGCATTTATCACAATGCCAGGGGTGAACCTTGCTGGGAGGTGAAGCGGTGTGCTCCCACCCGTGTTCCTGTTTAATAGTACTCCTGTGGGTCATTGAGCTGACGAGCTCGTGCATGAAGCACCCGCATGCCTGTGAGAGGTACCTGAACTGAGAAATATGTTGACAGCCTACTCAGCAACCCTCACATTTGAAAGACTGTAATCTATACTGATGACGGTTAAAGAACTAGAAACACAAGTCTAGAGATCAGCACTATCTGTGCCAACTGTGGCGAAAAACTCGAACACTCTTGAAGCAAGCAAGAAACCGAAACTGCATTTATCACAAGGCCAGGGGCGAACCTTGCTGGGAGGTGAAGCGGTGTGCTCCCACCCGTGTTCCTGTTTAATAGTACTCCTGTGGGTCATTGAGCTGACGAGCTTGTGCATGAAGCACCCGCATGCCTGTAAGAGGTGCCTGTCCTGACAAAGATGTTGGCAGCCTACTCAGCAAACCCCACATTTGAAAGACTGTAATCTCTACTGATGATGGTTAAAGAACCAGAAACACGTGTCTAGAGATCAGCACTATCTGCGCAAACTGTAGTAAACACTCTAACACTCTTGAAGCAACCAAGTAACTCAAACTGCATTTACCACAATAAAAGGGGCGAACCTTGCTGGGAGGTGAAGCGGTGTGCTCCCACCCCTGTTCCTATTTAAAAGTACTCCTGTGAGGCATTGAGCTGACGAGCTCACGGAGGAAGCACCCGCATGCCTGTGAGAGGGACCTGACCTGAGAAAGATATTGGCAGCCTACTCAGCAAACCCCACATTTGAAAGACTGTAATCTCTACTGATGACGGTTAAAGAACCAGAAACACGTGTCTAGAGATCAGCACTATCTGCGCCAACTGTAGTAAACACTCTAACACTCTTGAAGCAAGCAAGTAACCGAAACTGCATTTACCACAATACCAGGGGCGAACCTTGCTGGGAGGTGAAGCGGTGTGCTCCCACCCCTGTTCCTATTTAAAAGTACTCCCGTGAGTCATTGAGCTGACGAGCTTGTGGAGGAAGCACCCGCATGCCTGTGAGAGGTACCTGACCTGAAAAAGATATTGGCAGCCTACTCAGTAAACCCCAAATTTCAAACACTGTAATCTCTACTGATGATGGTTAAAGAAGCGTGTATAGAGATCAGCACTATCTGCGCCAAATGTGGCGAAACACTCGAACACTCTTGAAGCAAGCATGTAACTGAAACTGCATTTACCACAATGCCAGGGGCAACCCTTGCTGGGAGGTGAAGCGGTGTGCTCCCACCCCTGTTCCTGTTTAATAGTACTCCCGTGAATCATTGAGCTGACAAAATCGTGGATGAAGCACCTGCAGGCCTGTGAGAGGTACCTGACCCGAGAAAGATGATGACAGCCTACTCAGCAAACCCCACATTTGAAAGACTGTAATCTCTACTGATGACGGTTAAAGAACCAGAAACACGTGTCTAGAGATTAGCACTATCTGTGCCAAATTTGGCAAAACACTCGAACACTCTTGAAGCAAGCATGTAACCGCAACTGTATTTACACCAATGCCATGGGCGAACCTTGCTGGGAGGTGAAGCGGTGTGCTCCCAACCCTGTTCCTGTTTAATAGTACTCCCGCGAGTCATTGAGCTGACGAGCTCATGCAAGAAGCACCCGCATGCCTGTGAGATGTACCTGAACTGAGAAATATGTTGACAGCCTACTCAGCAAACCTCACATTTGAAAGACTGTAATCTATACTGATGACGGTTAAAGAACTAGAAACACAAGTCTAGAGATCAGCACTATCTGTGCCAACTGTGGCGAAACACTCGAACACTCTTGAAGCAAGCAAGAAACCGAAACTGCATTTATCACAAGGCCAGGGGCGAACCTTGCTGGGAGGTGAAGCGGTGTGCTCCCACCCGTGTTCCTGTTTAATAGTACTCCCGTGGGTCATTGAGCTGACGAGCTCGTGCATGAAGCACCCGCATGCCTGTAAGAGGTGCCTGTCCTGACAAAGATGTTGGCAGCCTACTCAGCAAACCCCACATTTGAAAGACTGTAATCTCTATTGATGATGGTTAAAGAACCAGAAACACGTGTCTAGAGATCAGCACTATCTGCGCCAACTGTAGTAAACACTATAACACTCTTGAAGCAACCAAGTAACTCAAACTGCATTTATCAAAATAAAAGGGGCGAACCTTGCTGGGAGGTGAAGCGGTGTGCTCCCACCCCTGTTCCTATTTAAAAGTACTCCTGTGAGGCATTGAGCTGACGAGCTCACGGAGGAAGCACCCGCATGCCTGTGAGAGGGACCTGACCTGAGAAAGATATTGGCAGCCTACTCAGCAAACCCCACATTTGAAAGACTGTAATCTCTACTGATGACGGTTAAAGAACCAGAAACACGTGTCTAGAGATCAGCACTATCTGCATCAACTGTGGCGAAACACTCAAACACTCTTGAAGCAAGCAAGTAACTGAAACTGCATTTACCACAAAACCAGGGGGAACCTTGCTGGGAGGTGAAGCGGTGTGCTCCCACCCCTGTTCCTATTGAAAAGTACTCCCGTGAGTCATTGAGCTGACGAGCTCGTGCTTGAAGCACCCGCATGCCTGTGAGAGGTACCTGATCTGAGAAAGATGTTGGCAGCCTACTCAGCAAACCCCAAATTTGAAAGACTGTAATCTCTACTGATGACGGTTAAAGAACCAGAAACACGTGTCTAGAGATCAGCACTATCTGTGCCAAATTTGGCAAAACACTCGAACACTCTTGAAGCAAGGAAGTAACCGCAACTGTATTTACACCAATGCCATGGGCGAACCTTGCTGGGAGGTGAAGCGGTGTGCTCCCAACCCTGTTCCTGTTTAATAGTACTCCCGCGAGTCATTGAGCTGACGAGCTCATGCAAGAAGCACCCGCATGCCTGTGAGAGGTACCTGACGTGACAAAGATGTTGGCAGCCTACTCAGCAAACCCCACATTTGAAAGACTGTAATCTCTACTGATGATGGTTAAAGAAGCAGAAACACTTGTCTAGAGATCAGCACTATCTGCGCGAACTGTGGCGACACACTCGAACACTCTTGAAGCAAGCAAGTAACTGAAACTGCATTTACCACAATGCCAGGGGCGAACCTTGCTGGGAGGTGAAGCGGTGTGCTCCCACCCCTGTTGCTGTTTAATAGTACTCCCGTGAGTCATTGAGCTGACGAGATTGTGAATGAAGCACCCGCATGCCTGTGAGAGGTACCTGACCTGACAAAGATCTTGGCAGCCTACACAGAAAACCCCAAATTTGAAAGACTGTAATCTCTACTGATGACGGTTGAAGAACCAGAAACATGTTTCTAGAGATCAGCACTATCTGCGCCAACTGTGGCGAAACACTCAAACACTCTTGAAGCAAGCAAGTAACCGAAACTGCATTTACCACAATACCAGGGGCGAACCTTGCTGGGAGGTGAAGCGGTGTGCTCCCACCCCTGTTCCTATTTAAAAGTACTCCCGTGAGTCATTGAGCTGACAAGATTGTGGAGGAAGCACCCGCATGCCTGTGAGAGGTACCTGACCTGAAAAAGATATTGGCAGCCTACTCAGTAAACCCCAGATTTCAAACACTGTAATCTCTACTGATGATGGTTAAAGAACCATGTCTAGAGATCAGCACTATCTGCGCCAAATGTGGCGAAACACTCGAACACTCTTGAAGCAAGCAAGTAACTGAAACTGCATTTACCACAATGCCAGGGGCGAACCTTGCTGGGAGGTGAAGTGGTGTGCTCCCACCCCTGTTCCTATTTAAAAGTACTCCTGTGAGTCATTGAGCTGACGAGCTCGTGCTTGAAGCACCCGCATGCCTGTGAGAGGTACCTGAGCTGAGAAAGATGTTGGCAGCCTACTCAGCAAACCCCAAATTTGAAAGACTGTAATCTCTACTGATGACGGTTAAGGAACCAGAAACAAGTGTCTAGAGATCAGTACTATCTGTGCCAAATTTGGTGAAACACTCGAACACTCTTGAAGCATGCAAGTAACCGCAACTGTATTTACCACAATGCCATGGGCGAACCTTGCTGGGAGGCGAAGCGGTGTGCTCCCAACCCTGTTTCTGTTTAATAGTACTCCCGTGAGTCATTGAGCTGACGAGATCGCGAATGAAGCACCCGCATGCGTGTGAGAGGTACCTGACCTGAGAAAGATGTTGGCAGCCTACTCAGCAAACCCAAAATTTCAAAGACTGTAATCTCAACTGATGACGGTTAAAGAACCAGAAACACGTGTCTAGAGATCAGCACTATATGTGCTAACTGTGGCGAAACACTCGAACACTCTTGAAGCAAGCAAGTAACTGAAACTGAATTTACCACAACGGCAGGGGCGAACCTTGCTGGGAGGTAAAGCGGTGTGCTCCCACCTCTGTCGCTGTTTAATAGTACTCCCGTGAGTCATTGAGCTGACGAGATCGTGAATGAAGCACCTGCATTCCTGTGAGAGGTACCTGACCTGAGAAAGATGTCAACAGCCTACGGAGCAAACCCCACATTTGAACGACTGTAATCTCTACTGATGACGGTTAAAGAACTAGAAACACAAGTCTAGAGATCAGCACTATCTGTGCCAACTGTGGCGAAACACTCGAACACTCTTGAAGCAAGCAAGTAACCGAAACTGCATTTATCACAAGGCCAGGGGCGAACCTTGCTGGGAGGTGAAGCGGTGTGCTCCCACCCGTGTTCCTGTTTAATAGTACTCCTGTGGGTCATTGAGCTGACGAGCTCGTGGATATAGTACCCACATGCCTGTGAGAGGTTCCTGAACTGAGAAAGATGTTGACAGCCTACTCAGCAAACCTCACATTTGAAAGACTGTAATCTATACTGATGACTGTTAAAGAACTAGAAACACAAGTCTAGAGATTAGCACTATCTGTGCCAACTGTGGCGAAACACTCGAACACTCTTGAAGCAAGCAAGTAACTGAAACTGCATTTACCACAATACCAGGGGCGAACCTTGCTGGGAGGTGAAGCGGTGTGCTCACACCCCTGTTCCTATTTAAAAGTACTCCCGTGAGTCATTGAGCTGACGAGCTCGTGCATGAAGCACCCGCTTGCCTGTAAGAGGTGCCTGACCTGACAAAGATGTTGGCAGCCTACTCAGCTAACCCCACATTTGAAAGACTGTAATCTCTACTGATGATGGTTAAAGAACCAGAAACACGTGTCCAGAGATCAGCACTATCTGCGCCAACTGTAGTAAACACTCTAACACTCTTGAAGCAACCAAGTAACTCAAACTGCATTTACCACAATAAAAGGGGCGAACCTTGCTGGGAGGTGAAGCGGTGTGCTCCCACCCCTGTTCCTATTTAAAAGTACTCCTGTGAGGCATTGAGCTGACGAGCTCACGGAGGAAGCACCCGCATGCCTGTGAGAGGGACCTGACCTGAGAAAGATATTGGCAGCCTACTCAGCAACCCCAAATTTCAAACACTGTAATCTCTACTGACGATGGTTAAAGAACCAGAAACACGTGTTCAGAGATCAGCACTATCTGCGCCAACTGTGGCGAAACACTCGAACACTCTTGAAGCAAGCAAGTAACTGAAACTGCATTTACCACAATGCCAGGGGCAAACCTTGCTGGGAGGTGAAGCGCTGTGCTCCCACCCCTGTTCCTGTTTAATAGTACTCCCGTGAATCATTGAGCTGACAAAATCGTGGATGAAGCACCCGCAGGCCTGTGAGAGGTACCTGACCCGAGAAAGATGATGACAGCCTACTCAGCAAACCCCACATTTGAAAGACTGTAATCTCTACTGATGACGGTTAAAGAACCAGAAACACGTGTCTAGAGATCAGCACTATCTGCATCAACTGTGGCGAAACACTCGAACACTCTTGAAGCAAGCAAGTAACTGAAACTGCATTTACCACAATACAGGGGCGAACCTTGCTGGGAGGTGAAGCAGTGTGCTCCCACCCCTGTTCCTATTTAAAAGTACTCCCGTGAGTCATTGAGCTGACGAGCTCGTGCTTGAAGCACCCACATGCCTGTGAGAGGTACCTGAGCTGAGAAAGATGTTGGCAGCCTACTCAGCAAACCCCAAATTTGAAAGACTGTAATCTCTACTGATGACGGTTAAAGAACCAGAAACACGTGTCTAGAGATCAGCACTATCTGTGCCAAATTTGGCAAAACACTCAAACACTCTTGAAGCAAGCATGTAACCGCAACTGTATTTACACCAATGCCATGGGCGAACCTTGCTGGGAGGTGAAGCGGTGTGCTCCCAACCCTGTTCCTATTTAATAGTACTCCCGCGAGTCATTGAGCTGACGAGCTCATGCAAGAAGCACCCGCATGCCTGTGAGAGGTACCTGACCTGACAAAGATGTTGGCAGCCTACTCGGCAAACCCCACATTTGAAAGACTGTAATCTCTACTGATGATGGTTAAAGAACCAGAAACACGTGTCTAGAGATCAGCACTATCTGCGCCAACTGTAGTAAACACTCTAACACTCTTGAAGCAACCAATTAACTCAAACTGCATTTAACACAATAAAAGGGGCGAACCTTGCTGGGAGGTGAAGCGGTGTGCTCCCACCCCTGTTCCTATTTAAAAGTACTCCTGTGAGGCATTGAGCTGACGAGCTCACGGAGGAAGCACCCGCATGCCTGTGAGAGGGACCTGACCTGAGAAAGATTTTGGCAGCCTACTCAGCAAACCCCAAATTTCAAACACTGTAATCTCTACTGATGGTGGTTAAAGAACCAGAAACACGTGTCTAGAGATCAGCACTATCTGCGTCAACTGTGGCGAAACACTCGAACACTCTTGAAGCAAGCAAGTAACTGAAACTGCATTTACCACAATGCCTGGGGCGAACCTTGCTGGGAAGTGAAGCGGTGTGCTCCCACCCCGATTGCTGTTTAATAGTACTCCGGTGAGTCATTGAGGTGACGAGATCGTGAATGAAGCACCCGCATGCCTGTGAGAGGTACCTGACCTGAGAAAGATGTTGGCAGCCTACTCAGCAAACCCAAAATTTCAAAGACTGTAATCTCAACTGATGACGGTTAAAGAACCAGAAACACGCATCTAGAGATCAGCACTATATGTGCCAACTGTGGCGAAACACTTGAACACTCTTGAAGCAAGCAAGTAACTGAAACAGCATTTACCACAATGCCAGGGGCGAACCTTGCTGGGAGGTGAAGAGGTGTGCTCCCACCCGTGTTCCTGTTTAATAGTACTCCTGTGGGTCATTGAGCTGACGAGCTCGTGGATGAAGCACCCGCATGCCTGTGAGAGGTACCTGAACTGAGAAAGATGTTGACAGCCTACTCAGAAAACCTCACATTTGAAAGACTGTAATCTATACTGATGACGGTTAAAGAACTAGAAACACAAGTCTAGAGATCAGCACTATCTGTGCCAACTGTGGCGAAACACTCGAACACTCTTGAAGCAAGCAAGTAACCGAAACTGCATTTATCACAAGGCCAGGGGCGAACCTTGCTGGGAGGTGAAGCGGTGTGCTCCCACCCGTGTTCCTGTTTAATAGTACTTCCGTGGGTCATTGAGCTGACGAGCTCGTGCATGAAGCACCCGCATGCCTGTAAGAGGTGCCTGTCCTGACAAAGATGTTGGCAGCCTACTCAGCAAACCCCACATTTGAAAGGCTACAATCTCTACTGATGATGGTTAAAGAACCAGAAATACGTGTCTAGAGATCAGCACTATCTGCGCCAATTGTAGTAAACACTCTAACACTCTTGAAGCAAGCAAGTAACCGAAACTGCATTTACCACAATACCAGGGGAGAACCTTGCTGGGAGGTGAAGCGGTGTGCTCCCACCCCTGTTCCTATTTAAAAGTACTCCCGTGAGTCATTGAGCTGACGAGCTTGTGGAGGAAGCACCCGCATGACTGTGAGAGGTACCTGACCTGAAAAAGATATTGGCAGCCTACTCAGTAAACCCCAAATTTCAAACACTGTAATCTCTACTGATGATGGTTGAAGAAGCGTGTCTAGAGATCAGCACTATCTGCGCCAAATGTGGCGAAACACTCGAACACTCTTGAAGCAAGCATGTAACTGAAACTGCATTTACCACAATGCCAGGGGCAACGCTTGCTGGGAGGTGAAGCGGTGTGCTCCCACCCCTGTTCCTGTTTAATAGTACTCCCGTGAATCATTGAGCTGACAAAATCGTGGATGAAGCACCTGCAGGCCTGTGAGAGGTACCTGACCCGAGAAAGATGATGACAGCCTACTCAGCAAACCCCACATTTGAAAGACTGTAATCTCTACTGATGACGGTTAAAGAACCAGAAACACGTGTCTAGAAATCAGCAATATCTGCATCAACTGTGGCGAAACACTCGAACACTCTTGAAGCAAGCAAGTAACGGAAACTGCATTTACCACAATACCAGGGGCGAACCTTGCTGGGAGGTGAAGCGGTGTGCTCCCACCCCTGTTCCTATTTAAAAGTACTCCCATGAGTCATTAAGCTGACGAGCTCATGCTTGAAGCACCCGCATGCCTGTGAGAGGTACCTGAGCTGAGAAAGATGTTGGCAGCCTACTGAGCAAACCCCAAATTTGAAAGACTGTAATCTCTACTGATGACGGTTAAAGAACCAGAAACACGTGTCTAGAGATCAGCACTATCTGTGCCAAATTTGGCAAAACACTCGAACACTCTTGAAGCAAGCATGTAACCGCAACTGTATTTACACCAATGCCATGGGCGAACCTTGCTGGGAGGTGAAGCGGTGTGCTCCCAACCCTGTTCCTGTTTAATAGTACTCCCGCGAGTCATTGAGCTGACGAGCTCATGCAAGAAGCACCCACATGCCTGTGAGACGTACCTGACCTGACAAAGATGTTGGCAGCCTACTCAGCAAACCCCACATTTGAAAGGCTGTAATCTCTACTGATGATGGTTAAAGAACCAGAAACACGTGTCTAGAGATCAGCACTATCTGCGCCAACTGTAGTAAACACTCTAACACTCTTGAAGCAAGCAAGTAACCGAAACTGCATTTACCACAATACCAGGGGCGAACCTTGCTGGGAGGTGAAGCGGTGTGCTCCCACCCCTGTTCCTATTTAAAAGTACTCCCGTGAGTCATTGAGCTGACGAGCTTGTGGAGGAAGCACCCGCATGCCTGTGAGAGGTACCTTACCTGAAAAAGATATTGGCAGCCTACTCAGTAAACCCCAAATTTCAAACACTGTAATCTCTACTGATGATGGTTAAAGAAGCGTGTCTAGAGATCAGCACTATCTGCGCCAAATGTGGCGAAACACTCGAACACTCTTGAAGCAAGCATGTAACTGAAACTGCATTTACCACAATGCCAGGGGCAACCCTTGCTGGGAGGTGAAGCGGTGTGCTCCCACCCCTGTTCCTGTTTAATAGTACTCCCGTGAATCATTGAGCTGACAAAATCGTGGATGAAGCACCTGCAGGCCTGTGAGAGGTACCTGACCCGAGAAAGATGATGACAGCCTACTCAGCAAACCCCACATTTGAAAGACTGTAATCTCTACTGATGACGGTTAAAGAACCAGAAACACGTGTCTAGAGATCAGCAATATCTGCATCAACTGTGGCGAAACACTCGAACACTCTTGAAGCAAGCAAGTAACTGAAACTGCATTTACCACAATACCAGGGGCGAACCTTGCTGGGAGGTGAAGCGGTGTGCTCCCACCCCTGTTCCTATTTAAAAGTACTCCCATGAGTCATTAAGCTGACGAGCTCATGCGTGAAGCACCCGCATGCCTGTGAGAGGTACCTGAGCTGAGAAAGATGTTGGCAGCCTACTGAGCAAACCCCAAATTTGAAAGACTGTAATCTCTACTGATGACGGTTAAAGAACCAGAAACACGTGTCTAGAGATCAGCACTATCTGTGCCAAATTTGGCAAAACACTCGAACACTCTTGAAGCAAGCATGTAACCGCAACTGTATTTACACCAATGCCATGGGCGAACCTTGCTGGGAGGTGAAGCGGTGTGCTCCCAAACCTGTTCCTGTTTAATAGTACTCCCGCGAGTCATTGAGCTGACGAGCTCATGCAAGAAGCACCCGCATGCCTGTGAGAGGTACCTGACCTGACAAAGATGTTGGCAGCCTACTCAGCAAACCCCACATTTGAAAGACTGTAATCTATACTGATGACGGTTAAAGAACTAGAAACACAAGTCTAGAGATCAGCACTATCTGTGCCAATTGTGGCGAAACACTCGAACACTCTTGAAGCAAGAAAGTAACCAAAACTGCATTTATCACAATGCCAGGGGCGAACCTTGCTGGGAGGTGAAGCGGTGTGCTCCCACCCGTGTTCCTGTTTAATAGTACTCCTGTGGGTCACGAGCTCGTGGATAGAGCACCCGCATGCCTGTGAGAGGTTCCTGAACTGAGAAATATGTTGACAGCCTACTCAGCAAACCTCACATTTGAAAGACTGTAATCTATACTGATGACGGTTAAAGAACCAGAAACACGTGTCTAGAGATCAGCACTATCTGCATCAACTGTGGCGAAACACTCGAACACTCTTGAAGCAAGCAAGTAACCGAAACTGCATTTATCACAATGCCAGGGGCGAACCTTGCTGGGAGGTGAAGAGGTGTGCTCCCACCCGTGTTCCTGTTTAATAGTACTCCTGTGGGTCATTGAGCTGACGAGCTCGTGGATGAAGCACCCGCATGCCTGTGAGAGGTACCTGAACTGAGAAAGATGTTGACAGCCTACTCAGAAAACCTCACATTTGAAAGACTGTAATCTATACTGATGACGGTTAAAGAACTAGAAACACAAGTCTAGAGATCAGCACTATCTGTGCCAACTGTGGCGAAACACTCGAACACTCTTGAAGCAAGCAAGTAACCGAAACTGCATTTATCACAAGGCCAGGGGCGAACCTTGCTGGGAGGTAAAGCGGTGTGCTCCCACCCGTGTTCCTGTTTAATAGTACTCCTGTGGGTCATTGAGCTGACGAGCTCGTGCATGAAGCACCCGCATGCCTGTAAGAGGTGCCTGTCCTGACAAAGATGTTGGCAGCCTACTCAGCAAACCCCACATTTGAAAGGCTGTAATCTCTACTGATGATGGTTAAAGAACCAGAAACACGTGTCTAGAGATCAGCACTATCTGCGCCAACTGTAGTAAACACTCTAACACTCTTAAAGCAAGCAAGTAACCGAAACTGCATTTACCACAATACCAGGGGCGAACCTTGCTGGGAGGTGAAGCGGTGTGCTCCCACCCCTGTTCCTATTTAAAAGTACTCCCGTGAGTCATTGAGCTGACGAGCTTGTGGAGGAAGCACCCGCATGCCTGTGAGAGGTACCTGACCTGAAAAAGATATTGGCAGCCTACTCAGTAAACCCCAAATTTCAAACACTGTAATCTCTACTGATGATGGTTAAAGAAGCGTGTCTAGAGATCAGCACTATCTGCGCCAAATGTGGCGAAACACTCGAACACTCTTGAAGCAAGATTGTAACTGAAACTGCATTTACCACAATGCCAGGGGCAACCCTTGCTGGGAGGTGAAGCGGTGTGCTCCCACCCCTGTTCCTGTTTAATAGTACTCCCGTGAATCATTGAGCTGACAAAATCGTGGATGAAGCACCTGCAGGCCTGTGAGAGGTACCTGACCCGAGAAAGATGATGACAGCCTACTCAGCAAACCCCACATTTGAAAGACTGTAATCTCTACTGATGACGGTTAAAGAACCAGAAACACATGTCTAGAGATCAGCAATATCTGCATCAACTGTGGCGAAACACTCGAACACTCTTGAAGCAAGCAAGTAACTGAAACTGCATTTACCACAATACCAGGGGCGAACCTTGCTGGGAGGTGAAGCGGTGTGCTCCCACCCCTGTTCCTATTTAAAAGTACTCCCATGAGTCATTAAGCTGACGAGCTTATGCTTGAAGCACCCGCATGCCTGTGAGAGGTACCTGAGCTGAGAAAGATGTTGGCAGCCTACTGAGCAAACCCCAAATTTGAAAGACTGTAATCTCTACTGATGACGGTTAAAGAACCAGAAACACGTGTCTAGAGATCAGCACTATCTGTGCCAAATTTGGCAAAACACTCGAACACTCTTGAAGCAAGCATGTAACCGCAACTGTATTTACACCAATGCCATGGGCAAACCTTGCTGGGAGGTGAAGCGGTGTGCTCCCAAACCTGTTCCTGTTTAATAGTACTCCCGCGAGTCATTGAGCTGACGAGCTCATGCAAGAAGCACCCGCATGCCTCTGAGAGGTACCTGACCTGACAAAGATGTTGGCAGCCTACTCAGCAAACCCCACATTTGAAAGACTGTAATCTATACTGATGACGGTTAAAGAACTAGAAACACAAGTCTAGAGATCAGCACTATCTGTGCCAATTGTGGCGAAACACTCGAACACTCTTGAAGCAAGAAAGTAACCGAAACTGCATTTATCACAATGCCAGGGGCGAACCTTGCTGGGAGGTGAAGCGGTGTGCTCCCACCCGTGTTCCTGTTTAATAGTACTTCTGTGGGTCACGAGCTCGTGGATATAGCACCCGCATGCCTGTGAGAGGTTCCTGAACTGAGAAATATGTTGACAGCCTACTCAGCAAACCTCACATTTGAAAGACTGTAATCTATACTGATGACGGTTAAAGAACCAGAAACACGTGTCTAGAGATCAGCACTATCTGCGCCAACTGTAGTAAACACTCTAACACTCTTGAAGCAACCAAGTAACTCAAACTGCATTTAACACAATAAAAGGGGCGAACCTTGCTGGGAGGTGAAGCGGTGTGCTCCCACCCCTGTTCCTATTTAAAAGTACTCCTGTGAGGCATTGAGCTGACGAGCTCACGGAGGAAGCACCCGCATGCCTGTGAGAGGGACCTGACCTGAGAAAGATTTTGGCAGCCTACTCAGCAAACCCCAAATTTCAAACACTGTAATCTCTACTGATGGTGGTTAAAGAACCAGAAACACGTGTCTAGAGATCAGCACTATCTGCATCAACTGTGGCGAAACACTCGAACACTCTTGAAGCAAGCAAGTAACTGAAACTGCATTTACCACAATACAGGGGCGAACCTTGCTGGGAGGTGAAGCAGTGTGCTCCCACCCCTGTTCCTATTTAAAAGTACTCCCGTGAGTCATTGAGCTGACGAGCTCGTGCTTGAAGCACCCGCATGCCTGTGAGAGGTACCTGAGCTGAGAAAGATGTTGGCAGCCTACTCAGCAAACCCCAAATTTGAAAGACTGTAATCTCTACTGATGACGGTTAAAGAACCAGAAACACGTGTCTAGAGATCAGCACTATCTGTGCCAAATTTGGCAAAACACTCAAACACTCTTGAAGCAAGCATGTAACCGCAACTGTATTTACACCAATGCCATGGGCGAACCTTGCTGGGAGGTGAAGCGGTGTGCTCCCAACCCTGTTCCTATTTAATAGTACTCCCGCGAGTCATTGAGCTGACGAGCTCATGCAAGAAGCACCCGCATGCCTGTGAGAGGTACCTGACCTGACAAAGATGTTGG
Organism: Triturus cristatus; assembly: GCF_964204655.1. NCBI lineage: Eukaryota > Metazoa > Chordata > Amphibia > Caudata > Salamandridae > Triturus > Triturus cristatus. The sequence continues at coordinate 1,172,339,506 of NC_140579.1, read as the reverse complement.
CAGCCTACTCGGCAAACCCCACATTTGAAAGACTGTAATCTCTACTGATGATGGTTAAAGAACCAGAAACACGTGTCTAGAGATCAGCACTATCTGCGCCAACTGTAGTAAACACTCTAACACTCTTGAAGCAACCAAGTAACTCAAACTGCATTTAACACAATAAAAGGGGCGAACCTTGCTGGGAGGTGAAGCGGTGTGCTCCCACCCCTGTTCCTATTTAAAAGTACTCCTGTGAGGCATTGAGCTGACGAGCTCACGGAGGAAGCACCCGCATGCCTGTGAGAGGGACCTGACCTGAGAAAGATTTTGGCAGCCTACTCAGCAAACCCCAAATTTCAAACACTGTAATCTCTACTGATGGTGGTTAAAGAACCAGAAACACGTGTCTAGAGATCAGCACTATCTGCGTCAACTGTGGCGAAACACTCGAACACTCTTGAAGCAAGCAAGTAACTGAAACTGCATTTACCACAATGCCTGGGGCGAACCTTGCTGGGAAGTGAAGCGGTGTGCTCCCACCCCGATTGCTGTTTAATAGTACTCCGGTGAGTCATTGAGGTAACGAGATCGTGAATGAAGCACCCGCATGCCTGTGAGAGGTACCTGACCTGAGAAAGATGTTGGCAGCCTACTCAGCAAACCCAAAATTTCAAAGACTGTAATCTCAACTGATGACGGTTAAAGAACCAGAAACACGCATCTAGAGATCAGCACTATATGTGCCAACTGTGGCGAAACACTTGAACACTCTTGAAGCAAGCAAGTAACTGAAACAGCATTTACCACAATGCCAGGGGCGAACCTTGCTGGGAGGTGAAGAGGTGTGCTCCCACCCGTGTTCCTGTTTAATAGTACTCCTGTGGGTCATTGAGCTGACGAGCTCGTGGATGAAGCACCCGCATGCCTGTGAGAGGTACCTGAACTGAGAAAGATGTTGACAGCCTACTCAGAAAACCTCACATTTGAAAGACTGTAATCTATACTGATGACGGTTAAAGAACTAGAAACACAAGTCTAGAGATCAGCACTATCTGTGCCAACTGTGGCGAAACACTCGAACACTCTTGAAGCAAGCAAGTAACCGAAACTGCATTTATCACAAGGCCAGGGGCGAACCTTGCTGGGAGGTGAAGCGGTGTGCTCCCACCCGTGTTCCTGTTTAATAGTACTTCCGTGGGTCATTGAGCTGACGAGCTCGTGCATGAAGCACCCGCATGCCTGTAAGAGGTGCCTGTCCTGACAAAGATGTTGGCAGCCTACTCAGCAAACCCCACATTTGAAAGGCTGCAATCTCTACTGATGATGGTTAAAGAACCAGAAATACGTGTCTAGAGATCAGCACTATCTGCGCCAATTGTAGTAAACACTCTAACACTCTTGAAGCAAGCAAGTAACCGAAACTGCATTTACCACAATACCAGGGGAGAACCTTGCTGGGAGGTGAAGCGGTGTGCTCCCACCCCTGTTCCTATTTAAAAGTACTCCCGTGAGTCATTGAGCTGACGAGCTTGTGGAGGAAGCACCCGCATGACTGTGAGAGGTACCTGACCTGAAAAAGATATTGGCAGCCTACTCAGTAAACCCCAAATTTCAAACACTGTAATCTCTACTGATGATGGTTGAAGAAGCGTGTCTAGAGATCAGCACTATCTGCGCCAAATGTGGCGAAACACTCGAACACTCTTGAAGCAAGCATGTAACTGAAACTGCATTTACCACAATGCCAGGGGCAACCCTTGCTGGGAGGTGAAGCGGTGTGCTCCCACCCCTGTTCCTGTTTAATAGTACTCCCGTGAATCATTGAGCTGACAAAATCGTGGATGAAGCACCTGCAGGCCTGTGAGAGGTACCTGACCCGAGAAAGATGATGACAGCCTACTCAGCAAACCCCACATTTGAAAGACTGTAATCTCTACTGATGACGGTTAAAGAACCAGAAACACGTGTCTAGAAATCAGCAATATCTGCATCAACTGTGGCGAAACACTCGAACACTCTTGAAGCAAGCAAGTAACGGAAACTGCATTTACCACAATACCAGGGGCGAACCTTGCTGGGAGGTGAAGCGGTGTGCTCCCACCCCTGTTCCTATTTAAAAGTACTCCCATGAGTCATTAAGCTGACGAGCTCATGCTTGAAGCACCCGCATGCCTGTGAGAGGTACCTGAGCTGAGAAAGATGTTGGCAGCCTACTGAGCAAACCCCAAATTTGAAAGACTGTAATCTCTACTGATGACGGTTAAAGAACCAGAAACACGTGTCTAGAGATCAGCACTATCTGTGCCAAATTTGGCAAAACACTCGAACACTCTTGAAGCAAGCATGTAACCGCAACTGTATTTACACCAATGCCATGGGCGAACCTTGCTGGGAGGTGAAGCGGTGTGCTCCCAACCCTGTTCCTGTTTAATAGTACTCCCGCGAGTCATTGAGCTGACGAGCTCATGCAAGAAGCACCCGCATGCCTGTGAGACGTACCTGACCTGACAAAGATGTTGGCAGCCTACTCAGCAAACCCCACATTTGAAAGACTGTAATCTATACTGATGACGGTTAAAGAACTAGAAACACAAGTCTAGAGATCAGCACTATGTGTGCCAATTGTGGCGAAACACTCGAACACTCTTGAAGCAAGAAAGTAACCGAAACTGCATTTATCACAATGCCAGGGGTGAACCTTGCTGGGAGGTGAAGCGGTGTGCTCCCACCCGTGTTCCTGTTTAATAGTACTCCTGTGGGTCATTGAGCTGACGAGCTCGTGCATGAAGCACCCGCATGCCTGTGAGAGGTACCTGAACTGAGAAATATGTTGACAGCCTACTCAGCAACCCTCACATTTGAAAGACTGTAATCTATACTGATGACGGTTAAAGAACTAGAAACACAAGTCTAGAGATCAGCACTATCTGTGCCAACTGTGGCGAAAAACTCGAACACTCTTGAAGCAAGCAAGAAACCGAAACTGCATTTATCACAAGGCCAGGGGCGAACCTTGCTGGGAGGTGAAGCGGTGTGCTCCCACCCGTGTTCCTGTTTAATAGTACTCCCGTGGGTCATTGAGCTGACGAGCTCGTGCATGAAGCACCCGCATGCCTGTAAGAGGTGCCTGTCCTGACAAAGATGTTGGCAGCCTACTCAGCAAACCCCACATTTGAAAGACTGTAATCTCTACTGATGATGGTTAAAGAACCAGAAACACGTGTCTAGAGATCAGCACTATCTGCGCAAACTGTAGTAAACACTCTAACACTCTTGAAGCAACCAAGTAACTCAAACTGCATTTACCACAATAAAAGGGGCGAACCTTGCTGGGAGGTGAAGCGGTGTGCTCCCACCCCTGTTCCTATTTAAAAGTACTCCTGTGAGGCATTGAGCTGACGAGCTCACGGAGGAAGCACCCGCATGCCTGTGAGAGGGACCTGACCTGAGAAAGATATTGGCAGCCTACTCAGCAAACCCCACATTTGAAAGACTGTAATCTCTACTGATGACGGTTAAAGAACCAAAAACACGTGTCTAGAGATCAGCACTATCTGCATCAACTGTGGCGAAACACTCGAACACTCTTGAAGCAAGCAAGTAACCGAAACTGCATTTATCACAATGCCAGGGGCGAACCTTGCTGGGAGGTGAAGAGGTGTGCTCCCACCCGTGCTCCTGTTTAATAGTACTCCTGTGGGTCATTGAGCTGACGAGCTCGTGGATGAAGCACCCGCATGCCTGTGAGAGGTACCTGAACTGAGAAAGATGTTGACAGCCTACTCAGAAAACCTCACATTTGAAAGACTGTAATCTATACTGATGATGGTTAAAGAACTAGAAACACAAGTCTAGAGATCAGCACTATCTGTGCCAACTGTGGCGAAACACTCGAACACTCTTGAAGCAAGCAAGTAACCGAAACTGCATTTATCACAAGGCCAGGGGGGAACCTTGCTGGGAGGTGAAGCGGTGTGCTCCCACCCGTGTTCCTGTTTAATAGTACTCCCGTGGGTCATTGAGCTGACGAGCTCGTGCATGAAGCACCCGCATGCCTGTAAGAGGTGCCTGTCCTGACAAAGATGTTGGCAGCCTACTCAGCAAACCCCAAATTTGAAAGGCTGTAATCTCTACTGATGATGGTTAAAGAACCAGAAACACGTGTCTAGAGATCAGCACTATCTGCGCCAACTGTAGTAAACACTCTAACACTCTTGAAGCAAGCAAGTAACCGAAACTGCATTTACCACAATACCAGGGGCGAACCTTGCTGGGAGGTGAAGCGGTGTGCTCCCACCCCTGTTCCTATTTAAAAGTACTCCCGTGAGTCATTGAGCTGACGAGCTTGTGGAGGAAGCACCCGCATGCCTGTGAGAGGTACCTGACCTGAAAAAGATATTGGCAGCCTACTCAGTAAACCCCAAATTTCAAACACTGTAATCTCTACTGATGATGGTTAAAGAAGCGTGTATAGAGATCAGCACTATCTGCGCCAAATGTGGCGAAACACTCGAACACTCTTGAAGCAAGCATGTAACTGAAACTGCATTTACCACAATGCCAGGGGCAACCCTTGCTGGGAGGTGAAGCGGTGTGCTCCCACCCCTGTTCCTGTTTAATAGTACTCCCGTGAATCATTGAGCTGACAAAATCGTGGATGAAGCACCTGCAGGCCTGTGAGAGGTACCTGACCCGAGAAAGATGATGACAGCCTACTCAGCAAACCCCACATTTGAAAGACTGTAATCTCTACTGATGACGGTTAAAGAACCAGAAACACGTGTCTAGAGATCAGCAATATCTGCATCAACTGTGGCGAAACACTCGAACACTCTTGAAGCAAGCAAGTAACTGAAACTGCATTTACCACAATACCAGGGGCGAACCTTGCTGGGAGGTGAAGCGGTGTGCTCCCACCCCTGTTCCTATTTAAAAGTACTCCCATGAGTCATTAAGCTGACGAGCTCATGCTTGAAGCACCCGCATGCCTGTGAGAGGTACCTGAGCTGAGAAAGATGTTGGCAGCCTACTGAGCAAACCCCAAATTTGAAAGACTGTAATCTCTACTGATGACGGTTAAAGAACCAGAAACACGTGTCTAGAGATCAGCACTATCTGTGCCAAATTTGGCAAAACACTCGAACACTCTTGAAGCAAGCATGTAACCGCAACTGTATTTACACCAATGCCATGGGCGAACCTTGCTGGGAGGTGAAGCGGTGTGCTCCCAAACCTGTTCCTGTTTAATAGTACTCCCGCGAGTCATTGAGCTGACGAGCTCATGCAAGAAGCACCCGCATGCCTGTGAGAGGTACCTGACCTGACAAAGATGTTGGCAGCCTACTCAGCAAACCCCACATTTGAAAGACTGTAATCTATACTGATGACGGTTAAAGAACTAGAAACACAAGTCTAGAGATCAGCACTATCTGTGCCAATTGTGGCGAAACACTCGAACACTCTTGAAGCAAGAAAGTAACCAAAACTGCATTTATCACAATGCCAGGGGCGAACCTTGCTGGGAGGTGAAGCGGTGTGCTCCCACCCGTGTTCCTGTTTAATAGTACTCCTGTGGGTCACGAGCTCGTGGATAGAGCACCCGCATGCCTGTGAGAGGTTCCTGAACTGAGAAATATGTTGACAGCCTACTCAGCAAACCTCACATTTGAAAGACTGTAATCTATACTGATGACGGTTAAAGAACCAGAAACACGTGTCTAGAGATCAGCACTATCTGCATCAACTGTGGCGAAACACTCGAACACTCTTGAAGCAAGCAAGTAACCGAAACTGCATTTATCACAATGCCAGGGGCGAACCTTGCTGGGAGGTGAAGAGGTGTGCTCCCACCCGTGTTCCTGTTTAATAGTACTCCTGTGGGTCATTGAGCTGACGAGCTCGTGGATGAAGCACCCGCATGCCTGTGAGAGGTACCTGAACTGAGAAAGATGTTGACAGCCTACTCAGAAAACCTCACATTTGAAAGACTGTAATCTATACTGATGACGGTTAAAGAACTAGAAACACAAGTCTAGAGATCAGCACTATCTGTGCCAACTGTGGCGAAACACTCGAACACTCTTGAAGCAAGCAAGTAACCGAAACTGCATTTATCACAAGGCCAGGGGCGAACCTTGCTGGGAGGTAAAGCGGTGTGCTCCCACCCGTGTTCCTGTTTAATAGTACTCCCGTGGGTCATTGAGCTGACGAGCTCGTGCATGAAGCACCCGCATGCCTGTAAGAGGTGCCTGTCCTGACAAAGATGTTGGCAGCCTACTCAGCAAACCCCACATTTGAAAGGCTGTAATCTCTACTGATGATGGTTAAAGAACCAGAAACACGTGTCTAGAGATCAGCACTATCTGCGCCAACTGTAGTAAACACTCTAACACTCTTAAAGCAAGCAAGTAACCGAAACTGCATTTACCACAATACCAGGGGCGAACCTTGCTGGGAGGTGAAGCGGTGTGCTCCCACCCCTGTTCCTATTTAAAAGTACTCCCGTGAGTCATTGAGCTGACGAGCTTGTGGAGGAAGCACCCGCATGCCTGTGAGAGGTACCTGACCTGAAAAAGATATTGGCAGCCTACTCAGTAAACCCCAAATTTCAAACACTGTAATCTCTACTGATGATGGTTAAAGAAGCGTGTCTAGAGATCAGCACTATCTGCGCCAAATGTGGCGAAACACTCGAACACTCTTGAAGCAAGCATGTAACTGAAACTGCATTTACCACAATGCCAGGGGCAACCCTTTGTTGGGAGGTGAAGCGGTGTGCTCCCACCCCTGTTCCTGTTTAATAGTACTCCCGTGAATCATTGAGCTGACAAAATCGTGGATGAAGCACCTGCAGGCCTGTGAGAGGTACCTGACCCGAGAAAGATGATGACAGCCTACTCAGCAAACCCCACATTTGAAAGACTGTAATCTCTACTGATGACGGTTAAAGAACCAGAAACACGTGTCTAGAGATCAGCAATATCTGCATCAACTGTGGCGAAACACTCGAACACTCTTGAAGCAAGCAAGTAACTGAAACTGCATTTACCACAATACCAGGGGCGAACCTTGCTGGGAGGTGAAGCGGTGTGCTCCCACCCCTGTTCCTATTTAAAAGTACTCCCATGAGTCATTAAGCTGACTAGCTCATGCGTGAAGCACCCGCATGCCTGTGAGAGGTACCTGAGCTGAGAAAGATGTTGGCAGCCTACTGAGCAAACCCCAAATTTGAAAGACTGTAATCTCTACTGATGACGGTTAAAGAACCAGAAACACGTGTCTAGAGATCAGCACTATCTGTGCCAAATTTGGCAAAACACTCGAACACTCTTGAAGCAAGCATGTAACCGCAACTGTATTTACACCAATGCCATGGGCGAACCTTGCTGGGAGGTGAAGCGGTGTGCTCCCAAACCTGTTCCTGTTTAATAGTACTCCCGCGAGTCATTGAGCTGACGAGCTCATGCAAGAAGCACCCGCATGCCTGTGAGAGGTACCTGACCTGACAAAGATGTTGGCAGCCTACTCAGCAAACCCCACATTTGAAAGACTGTAATCTATACTGATGACGGTTAAAGAACTAGAAACACAAGTCTAGAGATCAGCACTATCTGTGCCAATTGTGGCGAAACACTCGAACACTCTTGAAGCAAGAAAGTAACCAAAACTGCATTTATCACAATGCCAGGGGCGAACCTTGCTGGGAGGTGAAGCGGTGTGCTCCCACCCGTGTTCCTGTTTAATAGTACTCCTGTGGGTCACGAGCTCGTGGATAGAGCACCCGCATGCCTGTGAGAGGTTCCTGAACTGAGAAATATGTTGACAGCCTACTCAGCAAACCTCACATTTGAAAGACTGTAATCTATACTGATGACGGTTAAAGAACCAGAAACACGTGTCTAGAGATCAGCACTATCTGCATCAACTGTGGCGAAACACTCGAACACTCTTGAAGCAAGCAAGTAACCGAAACTGCATTTATCACAATGCCAGGGGCGAACCTTGCTGGGAGGTGAAGAGGTGTGCTCCCACCCGTGTTCCTGTTTAATAGTACTCCTGTGGGTCATTGAGCTGACGAGCTCGTGGATGAAGCACCCGCATGCCTGTGAGAGGTACCTGAACTGAGAAAGATGTTGACAGCCTACTCAGAAAACCTCACATTTGAAAGACTGTAATCTATACTGATGACGGTTAAAGAACTAGAAACACAAGTCTAGAGATCAGCACTATCTGTGCCAACTGTGGCGAAACACTCGAACACTCTTGAAGCAAGCAAGTAACCGAAACTGCATTTATCACAAGGCCAGGGGCGAACCTTGCTGGGAGGTAAAGCGGTGTGCTCCCACCCGTGTTCCTGTTTAATAGTACTCCTGTGGGTCATTGAGCTGACGAGCTCGTGCATGAAGCACCCGCATGCCTGTAAGAGGTGCCTGTCCTGACAAAGATGTTGGCAGCCTACTCAGCAAACCCCACATTTGAAAGGCTGTAATCTCTACTGATGATGGTTAAAGAACCAGAAACACGTGTCTAGAGATCAGCACTATCTGCGCCAACTGTAGTAAACACTCTAACACTCTTAAAGCAAGCAAGTAACCGAAACTGCATTTACCACAATACCAGGGGCGAACCTTGCTGGGAGGTGAAGCGGTGTGCTCCCACCCCTGTTCCTATTTAAAAGTACTCCCGTGAGTCATTGAGCTGACGAGCTTGTGGAGGAAGCACCCGCATGCCTGTGAGAGGTACCTGACCTGAAAAAGATATTGGCAGCCTACTCAGTAAACCCCAAATTTCAAACACTGTAATCTCTACTGATGAGGGTTAAAGAAGCGTGTCTAGAGATCAGCACTATCTGCGCCAAATGTGGCGAAACACTCGAACACTCTTGAAGCAAGCATGTAACTGAAACTGCATTTACCACAATGCCAGGGGCAACCCTTGCTGGGAGGTGAAGCGGTGTGCTCCCACCCCTGTTCCTGTTTAATAGTACTCCCGTGAATCATTGAGCTGACAAAATCGTGGATGAAGCACCTGCAGGCCTGTGAGAGGTACCTGACCCGAGAAAGATGATGACAGCCTACTCAGCAAACCCCACATTTGAAAGACTGTAATCTCTACTGATGACGGTTAAAGAACCAGAAACACGTGTCTAGAGATCAGCAATATCTGCATCAACTGTGGCGAAACACTCAAACACTCTTGAAGCAAGCAAGTAACTGAAACTGCATTTACCACAATACCAGGGGCGAACCTTGCTGGGAGGTGAAGCGGTGTGCTCCCACCCCTGTTCCTATTTAAAAGTACTCCCATGAGTCATTAAGCTGACGAGCTTATGCTTGAAGCACCCGCATGCCTGTGAGAGGTACCTGAGCTGAGAAAGATGTTGGCAGCCTACTGAGCAAACCCCAAATTTGAAAGACTGTAATCTCTACTGATGACGGTTAAAGAACCAGAAACACGTGTCTAGAGATCAGCACTATCTGTGCCAAATTTGGCAAAACACTCGAACACTCTTGAAGCAAGCATGTAACCGCAACTGTATTTACACCAATGCCATGGGCAAACCTTGCTGGGAGGTGAAGCGGTGTGCTCCCAAACCTGTTCCTGTTTAATAGTACTCCCGCGAGTCATTGAGCTGACGAGCTCATGCAAGAAGCACCCGCACGCCTCTGAGAGGTACCTGACCTGACAAAGATGTTGGCAGCCTACTCAGCAAACCCCACATTTGAAAGACTGTAATCTATACTGATGACGGTTAAAGAACTAGAAACACAAGTCTAGAGATCAGCACTATCTGTGCCAATTGTGGCGAAACACTCGAACACTCTTGAAGCAAGAAAGTAACCGAAACTGCATTTATCACAATGCCAGGGGCGAACCTTGCTGGGAGGTGAAGCGGTGTGCTCCCACCCGTGTTCCTGTTTAATAGTACTCCTGTGGGTCACGAGCTCGTGGATATAGCACCCGCATGCCTGTGAGAGGTTCCTGAACTGAGAAATATGTTGACAGCCTACTCAGCAAACCTCACATTTGAAAGACTGTAATCTATACTGATGACGGTTAAAGAACCAGAAACACGTGTCTAGAGATCAGCACTATCTGCGCCAACTGTAGTAAACACTCTAACACTCTTGAAGCAACCAAGTAACTCAAACTGCATTTAACACAATAAAAGGGGCGAACCTTGCTGGGAGGTGAAGCGGTGTGCTCCCACCCCTGTTCCTATTTAAAAGTACTCCTGTGAGGCATTGAGCTGACGAGCTCACGGAGGAAGCACCCGCATGCCTGTGAGAGGGACCTGACCTGAGAAAGATTTTGGCAGCCTACTCAGCAAACCCCAAATTTCAAACACTGTAATCTCTACTGATGGTGGTTAAAGAACCAGAAACACGTGTCTAGAGATCAGCACTATCTGCATCAACTGTGGCGAAACACTCGAACACTCTTGAAGCAAGCAAGTAACTGAAACTGCATTTACCACAATACAGGGGCGAACCTTGCTGGGAGGTGAAGCAGTGTGCTCCCACCCCTGTTCCTATTTAAAAGTACTCCCGTGAGTCATTGAGCTGACGAGCTCGTGCTTGAAGCACCCGCATGCCTGTGAGAGGTACCTGAGCTGAGAAAGATGTTGGCAGCCTACTCAGCAAACCCCAAATTTGAAAGACTGTAATCTCTACTGATGACGGTTAAAGAACCAGAAACACGTGTCTAGAGATCAGCACTATCTGTGCCAAATTTGGCAAAACACTCAAACACTCTTGAAGCAAGCATGTAACCGCAACTGTATTTACACCAATGCCATGGGCGAACCTTGCTGGGAGGTGAAGCGGTGTGCTCCCAACCCTGTTCCTATTTAATAGTACTCCCGCGAGTCATTGAGCTGACGAGCTCATGCAAGAAGCACCCGCATGCCTGTGAGAGGTACCTGACCTGACAAAGATGTTGGCAGCCTACTCGGCAAACCCCACATTTGAAAGACTGTAATCTCTACTGATGATGGTTAAAGAACCAGAAACACGTGTCTAGAGATCAGCACTATCTGCGCCAACTGTAGTAAACACTCTAACACTCTTGAAGCAACCAAGTAACTCAAACTGCATTTAACACAATAAAAGGGGCAAACCTTGCTGGGAGGTGAAGCGGTGTGCTCCCACCCCTGTTCCTATTTAAAAGTACTCCTGTGAGGCATTGAGCTGACGAGCTCACGGAGGAAGCACCCGCATGCCTGTGAGAGGGACCTGACCTGAGAAAGATTTTGGCAGCCTACTCAGCAAACCCCAAATTTCAAACACTGTAATCTCTACTGATGGTGGTTAAAGAACCAGAAACACGTGTCTAGAGATCAGCACTATCTGCGTCAACTGTGGCGAAACACTCGAACACTCTTGAAGCAAGCAAGTAACTGAAACTGCATTTACCACAATGCCTGGGGCGAACCTTGCTGGGAAGTGAAGCGGTGTGCTCCCACCCCGATTGCTGTTTAATAGTACTCCGGTGAGTCATTGAGGTGACGAGATCGTGAATGAAGCACCCGCATGCCTGTGAGAGGTACCTGACCTGAGAAAGATGTTGGCAGTCTACTCAGCAAACCCAAAATTTCAAAGACTGTAATCTCAACTGATGACGGTTAAAGAACCAGAAACACGCATCTAGAGATCAGCACTATATGTGCCAACTGTGGCGAAACACTTGAACACTCTTGAAGCAAGCAAGTAACTGAAACAGCATTTACCACAATGCCAGGGGCAAACCTTGCTGGGAGGTGAAGAGGTGTGCTCCCACCCGTGTTCCTGTTTAATAGTACTCCTGTGGGTCATTGAGCTGACGAGCTCCTGGATGAAGCACCCGCATGCCTGTGAGAGGTACCTGAACTGAGAAAGATGTTGACAGCCTACTCAGAAAACCTCACATTTGAAAGACTGTAATCTATACTGATGACGGTTAAAGAACTAGAAACACAAGTCTAGAGATCAGCACTATCTGTGCCAACTGTGGCGAAACACTCGAACACTCTTGAAGCAAGCAAGTAACCGAAACTGCATTTATCACAAGGCCAGGGGCGAACCTTGCTGGGAGGTGAAGCGGTGTGCTCCCACCCGTGTTCCTGTTTAATAGTACTTCCGTGGGTCATTGAGCTGACGAGCTCGTGCATGAAGCACCCGCATGCCTGTAAGAGGTGCCTGTCCTGACAAAGATGTTGGCAGCCTACTCAGCAAACCCCACATTTGAAAGGCTGCAATCTCTACTGATGATGGTTAAAGAACCAGAAATACGTGTCTAGAGATCAGCACTATCTGCGCCAATTGTAGTAAACACTCTAACACTCTTGAAGCAAGCAAGTAACCGAAACTGCATTTACCACAATACCAGGGGAGAACCTTGCTGGGAGGTGAAGCGGTGTGCTCCCACCCCTGTTCCTATTTAAAAGTACTCCCGTGAGTCATTGAGCTGACGAGCTTGTGGAGGAAGCACCCGCATGACTGTGAGAGGTACCTGACCTGAAAAAGATATTGGCAGCCTACTCAGTAAACCCCAAATTTCAAACACTGTAATCTCTACTGATGATGGTTGAAGAAGCGTGTCTAGAGATCAGCACTATCTGCGCCAAATGTGGCGAAACACTCGAACACTCTTGAAGCAAGCATGTAACTGAAACTGCATTTACCACAATGCCAGGGGCAACCCTTGCTGGGAGGTGAAGCGGTGTGCTCCCACCCCTGTTCCTGTTTAATAGTACTCCCGTGAATCATTGAGCTGACAAAATCGTGGATGAAGCACCTGCAGGCCTGTGAGAGGTACCTGACCCGAGAAAGATGATGACAGCCTACTCAGCAAACCCCACATTTGAAAGACTGTAATCTCTACTGATGACGGTTAAAGAACCAGAAACACGTGTCTAGAAATCAGCAATATCTGCATCAACTGTGGCGAAACACTCGAACACTCTTGAAGCAAGCAAGTAACGGAAACTGCATTTACCACAATACCAGGGGCGAACCTTGCTGGGAGGTGAAGCGGTGTGCTCCCACCCCTGTTCCTATTTAAAAGTACTCCCATGAGTCATTAAGCTGACGAGCTCATGCTTGAAGCACCCGCATGCCTGTGAGAGGTACCTGAGCTGAGAAAGATGTTGGCAGCCTACTGAGCAAACCCCAAATTTGAAAGACTGTAATCTCTACTGATGACGGTTAAAGAACCAGAAACACGTGTCTAGAGATCAGCACTATCTGTGCCAAATTTGGCAAAACACTCGAACACTCTTGAAGCAAGCATGTAACCGCAACTGTATTTACACCAATGCCATGGGCAAACCTTGCTGGGAGGTGAAGCGGTGTGCTCCCAACCCTGTTCCTGTTTAATAGTACTCCCGCGAGTCATTGAGCTGACGAGCTCATGCAAGAAGCACCCACATGCCTGTGAGACGTACCTGACCTGACAAAGATGTTGGCAGCCTACTCAGCAAACCCCACATTTGAAAGACTGTAATCTATACTGATGACGGTTAAAGAACTAGAAACACAAGTCTAGAGATCAGCACTATGTGTGCCAATTGTGGCGAAACACTCGAACACTCTTGAAGCAAGAAAGTAACCGAAACTGCATTTATCACAATGCCAGGGGTGAACCTTGCTGGGAGGTGAAGCGGTGTGCTCCCACCCGTGTTCCTGTTTAATAGTACTCCTGTGGGTCATTGAGCTGACGAGCTCGTGCATGAAGCACCCGCATGCCTGTGAGAGGTACCTGAACTGAGAAATATGTTGACAGCCTACTCAGCAACCCTCACATTTGAAAGACTGTAATCTATACTGATGACGGTTAAAGAACTAGAAACACAAGTCTAGAGATCAGCACTATCTGTGCCAACTGTGGCGAAAAACTCGAACACTCTTGAAGCAAGCAAGAAACCGAAACTGCATTTATCACAAGGCCAGGGGCGAACCTTGCTGGGAGGTGAAGCGGTGTGCTCCCACCCGTGTTCCTGTTTAATAGTACTCCCGTGGGTCATTGAGCTGACGAGCTCATGCATGAAGCACCCGCATGCCTGTAAGAGGTGCCTGTCCTGACAAAGATGTTGGCAGCCTACTCAGTAAACCCCACATTTGAAAGACTGTAATCTCTACTGATGATGGTTAAAGAACCAGAAACACGTGTCTAGAGATCAGCACTATCTGCGCAAACTGTAGTAAACACTCTAACACTCTTGAAGCAACCAAGTAACTCAAACTGCATTTACCACAATAAAAGGGGCGAACCTTGCTGGGAGGTGAAGCGGTGTGCTCCCACCCCTGTTCCTATTTAAAAGTACTCCTGTGAGGCATTGAGCTGACGAGCTCACGGAGGAAGCACCCGCATGCCTGTGAGAGGGACCTGACCTGAGAAAGATATTGGCAGCCTACTCAGCAAACCCCACATTTGAAAGACTGTAATCTCTACTGATGACGGTTAAAGAACCAGAAACACGTGTCTAGAGATCAGCACTATCTGCATCAACTGTGGCGAAACACTCGAACACTCTTGAAGCAAGCAAGTAACCGAAACTGCATTTATCACAATGCCAGGGGCGAACCTTGCTGGGAGGTGAAGAGGTGTGCTCCCACCCGTGCTCCTGTTTAATAGTACTCCTGTGGGTCATTGAGCTGACGAGCTCGTGGATGAAGCACCCGCATGCCTGTGAGAGGTACCTGAACTGAGAAAGATGTTGACAGCCTACTCAGCAAACCTCACATTTGAAAGACTGTAATCTATACTGATGATGGTTAAAGAACTAGAAACACAAGTCTAGAGATCAGCACTATCTGTGCCAACTGTGGCGAAACACTCGAACACTCTTGAAGCAAGCAAGTAACCGAAACTGCATTTATCACAAGGCCAGGGGGGAACCTTGCTGGGAGGTGAAGCGGTGTGCTCCCACCCGTGTTCCTGTTTAATAGTACTCCCGTAGGTCATTGAGCTGACGAGCTCGTGCATGAAGCACCCGCATGCCTGTAAGAGGTGCCTGTCCTGACAAAGATGTTGGCAGCCTACTCAGCAAACCCCAAATTTGAAAGGCTGTAATCTCTACTGATGATGGTTAAAGAACCAGAAACACGTGTCTAGAGATCAGCACTATCTGCGCCAACTGTAGTAAACACTCTAACACTCTTGAAGCAAGCAAGTAACCGAAACTGCATTTACCACAATACCAGGGGCGAACCTTGCTGGGAGGTGAAGCGGTGTGCTCCCACCCCTGTTCCTATTTAAAAGTACTCCCGTGAGTCATTGAGCTGACGAGCTTGTGGAGGAAGCACCCGCATGCCTGTGAGAGGTACCTGACCTGAAAAAGATATTGGCAGCCTACTCAGTAAACCCCAAATTTCAAACACTGTAATCTCTACTGATGATGGTTAAAGAAGCGTGTATAGAGATCAGCACTATCTGCGCCAAATGTGGCGAAACACTCGAACACTCTTGAAGCAAGCATGTAACTGAAACTGCATTTACCACAATGCCAGGGGCAACCCTTGCTGGGAGGTGAAGCGGTGTGCTCCCACCCCTGTTCCTGTTTAATAGTACTCCCGTTAATCATTGAGCTGACAAAATCGTGGATGAAGCACCTGCAGGCCTGTGAGAGGTACCTGACCCGAGAAAGATGATGACAGCCTACTCAGCAAACCCCACATTTGAAAGACTGTAATCTCTACTGATGACAGTTAAAGAACCAGAAACACGTGTCTAGAGATCAGCAATATCTGCATCAACTGTGGCGAAACACTCGAACACTCTTGAAGCAAGCAAGTAACTGAAACTGCATTTACCACAATACCAGGGGCGAACCTTGCTGGGAGGTGAAGCGGTGTGCTCCCACCCCTGTTCCTATTTAAAAGTACTCCCATGAGTCATTAAGCTGACGAGCTCATGCTTGAAGCACCCGCATGCCTGTGAGAGGTACCTGAGCTGAGAAAGATGTTGGCAGCCTACTGAGCAAACCCCAAATTTGAAAGACTGTAATCTCGACTGATGACGGTTAAAGAACCAGAAACACGTGTCTAGAGATCAGCACTATCTGTGCCAAATTTGGCAAAACACTCGAACACTCTTGAAGCAAGCATGTAACCGCAACTGTATTTACACCAATGCCATGGGCGAACCTTGCTGGGAGGTGAAGCGGTGTGCTCCCAAACCTGTTCCTGTTTAATAGTACTCCCGCGAGTCATTGAGCTGACGAGCTCATGCAAGAAGCACCCGCATGCCTGTGAGAGGTACCTGACCTGACAAAGATGTTGGCAGCCTACTCAGCAAACCCCACATTTGAAAGACTGTAATCTATACTGATGACGGTTAAAGAACTAGAAACACAAGTCTAGAGATCAGCACTATCTGTGCCAATTGTGGCGAAACACTCGAACACTCTTGAAGCAAGAAAGTAACCAAAACTGCATTTATCACAATGCCAGGGGCCAACCTTGCTGGGAGGTGAAGCGGTGTGCTCCCACCCGTGTTCCTGTTTAATAGTACTCCTGTGGGTCACGAGCTCGTGGATAGAGCACCCGCATGCCTGTGAGAGGTTCCTGAACTGAGAAATATGTTGACAGCCTACTCAGCAAACCTCACATTTGAAAGACTGTAATCTATACTGATGACGGTTAAAGAACCAGAAACACGTGTCTAGAGATCAGCACTATCTGCATCAACTGTGGCGAAACACTCGAACACTCTTGAAGCAAGCAAGTAACCGAAACTGCATTTATCACAATGCCAGGGGCGAACCTTGCTGGGAGGTGAAGAGGTGTGCTCCCACCCGTGTTCCTGTTTAATAGTACTCCTGTGGGTCATTGAGCTGACGAGCTCGTGGATGAAGCACCCGCATGCCTGTGAGAGGTACCTGAACTGAGAAAGATGTTGACAGCCTACTCAGAAAACCTCACATTTGAAAGACTGTAATCTATACTGATGACGGTTAAAGAACTAGAAACACAAGTCTAGAGATCAGCACTATCTGTGCCAACTGTGGCGAAACACTCGAACACTCTTGAAGCAAGCAAGTAACCGAAACTGCATTTATCACAAGGCCAGGGGCGAACCTTGCTGGGAGGTAAAGCGGTGTGCTCCCACCCGTGTTCCTGTTTAATAGTACTCCCGTGGGTCATTGAGCTGACGAGCTCGTGCATGAAGCACCCGCATGCCTGTAAGAGGTGCCTGTCCTGACAAAGATGTTGGCAGCCTACTCAGCAAACCCCACATTTGAAAGGCTGTAATCTCTACTGATGATGGTTAAAGAACCAGAAACACGTGTCTAGAGATCAGCACTATCTGCGCCAACTGTAGTAAACACTCTAACACTCTTAAAGCAAGCAAGTAACCGAAACTGCATTTACCACAATACCAGGGGCGAACCCTGCTGGGAGGTGAAGCGGTGTGCTCCCACCCCTGTTCCTATTTAAAAGTACTCCCGTGAGTCATTGAGCTGACGAGCTTGTGGAGGAAGCACCCGCATGCCTGTGAGAGGTACCTGACCTGAAAAAGATATTGGCAGCCTACTCAGTAAACCCCAAATTTCAAACACTGTAATCTCTACTGATGATGGTTAAAGAAGCGTGTCTAGAGATCAGCACTATCTGCGCCAAATGTGGCGAAACACTCGAACACTCTTGAAGCAAGCATGTAACTGAAACTGCATTTACCACAATGCCAGGGGCAACCCTTTGTTGGGAGGTGAAGCGGTGTGCTCCCACCCCTGTTCCTGTTTAATAGTACTCCCGTGAATCATTGAGCTGACAAAATCGTGGATGAAGCACCTGCAGGCCTGTGAGAGGTACCTGACCCGAGAAAGATGATGACAGCCTACTCAGCAAACCCCACATTTGAAAGACTGTAATCTCTACTGATGACGGTTAAAGAACCAGAAACACGTGTCTAGAGATCAGCAATATCTGCATCAACTGTGGCGAAACACTCGAACACTCTTGAAGCAAGCAAGTAACTGAAACTGCATTTACCACAATACCAGGGGCGAACCTTGCTGGGAGGTGAAGCGGTGTGCTCCCACCCCTGTTCCTATTTAAAAGTACTCCCATGAGTCATTAAGCTGACGAGCTTATGCTTGAAGCACCCGCATGCCTGTGAGAGGTACCTGAGCTGAGAAAGATGTTGGCAGCCTACTGAGCAAACCCCAAATTTGAAAGACTGTAATCTCTACTGATGACGGTTAAAGAACCAGAAACACGTGTCTAGAGATCAGCACTATCTGTGCCAAATTTGGCAAAACACTCGAACACTCTTGAAGCAAGCATGTAACCGCAACTGTATTTACACCAATGCCATGGGCAAACCTTGCTGGGAGGTGAAGCGGTGTGCTCCCAAACCTGTTCCTGTTTAATAGTACTCCCGCGAGTCATTGAGCTGACGAGCTCATGCAAGAAGCACCCGCATGCCTCTGAGAGGTACCTGACCTGACAAAGATGTTGGCAGCCTACTCAGCAAACCCCACATTTGAAAGACTGTAATCTATACTGATGACGGTTAAAGAACTAGAAACACAAGTCTAGAGATCAGCACTATCTGTGCCAATTGTGGCGAAACACTCGAACACTCTTGAAGCAAGAAAGTAACCGAAACTGCATTTATCACAATGCCAGGGGCGAACCTTGCTGGGAGGTGAAGCGGTGTGCTCCCACCCGTGTTCCTGTTTAATAGTACTCCTGTGGGTCACGAGCTCGTGGATATAGCACCCGCATGCCTGTGAGAGGTTCCTGAACTGAGAAATATGTTGACAGCCTACTCAGCAAACCTCACATTTGAAAGACTGTAATCTATACTGATGACGGTTAAAGAACCAGAAACACGTGTCTAGAGATCAGCACTATCTGCGCCAACTGTAGTAAACACTCTAACACTCTTGAAGCAACCAAGTAACTCAAACTGCATTTAACACAATAAAAGGGGCGAACCTTGCTGGGAGGTGAAGCGGTGTGCTCCCACCCCTGTTCCTATTTAAAAGTACTCCCGCGAGTCATTGAGCTGACGAGCTCATGCAAGAAGCACCCGCATGCCTGTGAGAGGTACCTGACCTGACAAAGATGTTGGCAGCCTACTCGGCAAACCCCACATTTGAAAGACTGTAATCTCTACTGATGATGGTTAAAGAACCAGAAACACGTGTCTAGAGATCAGCACTATCTGCGCCAACTGTAGTAAACACTCTAACACTCTTGAAGCAACCAAGTAACTCAAACTGCATTTAACACAATAAAAGGGGCGAACCTTGCTGGGAGGTGAAGCGGTGTGCTCCCACCCCTGTTCCTATTTAAAAGTACTCCTGTGAGGCATTGAGCTGACGAGCTCACGGAGGAAGCACCCGCATGCCTGTGAGAGGGACCTGACCTGAGAAAGATTTTGGCAGCCTACTCAGCAAACCCCAAATTTCAAACACTGTAATCTCTACTGATGGTGGTTAAAGAACCAGAAACACGTGTCTAGAGATCAGCACTATCTGCATCAACTGTGGCGAAACACTCGAACACTCTTGAAGCAAGCAAGTAACTGAAACTGCATTTACCACAATACAGGGGCGAACCTTGCTGGGAGGTGAAGCAGTGTGCTCCCACCCCTGTTCCTATTTAAAAGTACTCCCGTGAGTCATTGAGCTGACGAGCTCGTGCTTGAAGCACCCGCATGCCTGTGAGAGGTACCTGAGCTGAGAAAGATGTTGGCAGCCTACTCAGCAAACCCCAAATTTGAAAGACTGTAATCTCTACTGATGACGGTTAAAGAACCAGAAACACGTGTCTAGAGATCAGCACTATCTGTGCCAAATTTGGCAAAACACTCAAACACTCTTGAAGCAAGCATGTAACCGCAACTGTATTTACACCAATGCCATGGGCGAACCTTGCTGGGAGGTGAAGCGGTGTGCTCCCAACCCTGTTCCTATTTAATAGTACTCCCGCGAGTCATTGAGCTGACGAGCTCATGCAAGAAGCACCCGCATGCCTGTGAGAGGTACCTGACCTGACAAAGATGTTGGCAGCCTACTCGGCAAACCCCACATTTGAAAGACTGTAATCTCTACTGATGATGGTTAAAGAACCAGAAACACGTGTCTAGAGATCAGCACTATCTGCGCCAACTGTAGTAAACACTCTAACACTCTTGAAGCAACCAAGTAACTCAAACTGCATTTAACACAATAAAAGGGGGGAACCTTGCTGGGAGGTGAAGCGGTGTGCTCCCACCCCTGTTCCTATTTAAAAGTACTCCTGTGAGGCATTGAGCTGACGAGCTCACGGAGGAAGCACCCGCATGCCTGTGAGAGGGACCTGACCTGAGAAAGATTTTGGCAGCCTACTCAGCAAACCCCAAATTTCAAACACTGTAATCTCTACTGATGGTGGTTAAAGAACCAGAAACACGTGTCTAGAGATCAGCTCTATCTGCGTCAACTGTGGCGAAACACTCGAACACTCTTGAAGCAAGCAAGTAACTGAAACTGCATTTACCACAATGCCTGGGGCGAACCTTGCTGGGAAGTGAAGCGGTGTGCTCCCACCCCGATTGCTGTTTAATAGTACTCCGGTGAGTCATTGAGGTGACGAGATCGTGAATGAAGCACCCGCATGCCTGTGAGAGGTACCTGACCTGAGAAAGATGTTGGCAGCCTACTCAGCAATCCCAAAATTTCAAAGACTGTAATCTCAACTGATGACGGTTAAAGAACCAGAAACACGCATCTAGAGATCAGCACTATATGTGCCAACTGTGGCGAAACACTTGAACACTCTTGAAGCAAGCAAGTAACTGAAACAGCATTTACCACAATGCCAGGGGCGAACCTTGCTGGGAGGTGAAGAGGTGTGCTCCCACCCGTGTTCCTGTTTAATAGTACTCCTGTGGGTCATTGAGCTGACGAGCTCGTGGATGAAGCACCCGCATGCCTGTGAGAGGTACCTGAACTGAGAAAGATGTTGACAGCCTACTCAGAAAACCTCACATTTGAAAGACTGTAATCTATACTGATGACGGTTAAAGAACTAGAAACACAAGTCTAGAGATCAGCACTATCTGTGCCAACTGTGGCGAAACACTCGAACACTCTTGAAGCAAGCAAGTAACCGAAACTGCATTTATCACAAGGCCAGGGGCGAACCTTGCTGGGAGGTGAAGCGGTGTGCTCCCACCCGTGTTCCTGTTTAATAGTACTTCCGTGGGTCATTGAGCTGACGAGCTCGTGCATGAAGCACCCGCATGCCTGTAAGAGGTGCCTGTCCTGACAAAGATGTTGGCAGCCTACTCAGCAAACCCCACATTTGAAAGGCTGCAATCTCTACTGATGATGGTTAAAGAACCAGAAATACGTGTCTAGAGATCAGCACTATCTGCGCCAATTGTAGTAAACACTCTAACACTCTTGAAGCAAGCAAGTAACCGAAACTGCATTTACCACAATACCAGGGGAGAACCTTGCTGGGAGGTGAAGCGGTGTGCTCCCACCCCTGTTCCCATTTAAAAGTACTCCCGTGAGTCATTGAGCTGACGAGCTTGTGGAGGAAGCACCCGCATGACTGTGAGAGGTACCTGACCTGAAAAAGATATTGGCAGCCTACTCAGTAAACCCCAAATTTCAAACACTGTAATCTCTACTGATGATGGTTGAAGAAGCGTGTCTAGAGATCAGCACTATCTGCGCCAAATGTGGCGAAACACTCGAACACTCTTGAAGCAAGCATGTAACTGAAACTGCATTTACCACAATGCCAGGGGCAACCCTTGCTGGGAGGTGAAGCGGTGTGCTCCCACCCCTGTTCCTGTTTAATAGTACTCCCGTGAATCATTGAGCTGACAAAATCGTGAATGAAGCACCTGCAGGCCTGTGAGAGGTACCTGACCCGAGAAAGATGATGACAGCCTACTCAGCAAACCCCACATTTGAAAGACTGTAATCTCTACTGATGACGGTTAAAGAACCAGAAACACGTGTCTAGAAATCAGCAATATCTGCATCAACTGTGGCGAAACACTCGAACACTCTTGAAGCAAGCAAGTAACGGAAACTGCATTTACCACAATACCAGGGGCGAACCTTGCTGGGAGGTGAAGCGGTGTGCTCCCACCCCTGTTCCTATTTAAAAGTACTCCCATGAGTCATTAAGCTGACGAGCTCATGCTTGAAGCACCCGCATGCCTGTGAGAGGTACCTGAGCTGAGAAAGATGTTGGCAGCCTACTGAGCAAACCCCAAATTTGAAAGACTGTAATCTCTACTGATGACGGTTAAAGAACCAGAAACACGTGTCTAGAGATCAGCACTATCTGTGCCAAATTTGGCAAAACACTCGAACACTCTTGAAGCAAGCATGTAACCGCAACTGTATTTACACCAATGCCATGGGCGAACCTTGCTGGGAGGTGAAGCGGTGTGCTCCCAACCCTGTTCCTGTTTAATAGTACTCCCGCGAGTCATTGAGCTGACGAGCTCATGCAAGAAGCACCCGCATGCCTGTGAGACGTACCTGACCTGACAAAGATGTTGGCAGCCTACTCAGCAAACCCCACATTTGAAAGACTGTAATCTATACTGATGACGGTTAAAGAACTAGAAACACAAGTCTAGAGATCAGCACTATGTGTGCCAATTGTGGCGAAACACTCGAACACTCTTGAAGCAAGAAAGTAACCGAAACTGCATTTATCACGATGCCAGGGGTGAACCTTGCTGGGAGGTGAAGCGGTGTGCTCCCACCCGTGTTCCTGTTTAATAGTACTCCTGTGGGTCATTGAGCTGACGAGCTCGTGCATGAAGCACCCGCATGCCTGTGAGAGGTACCTGAACTGAGAAATATGTTGACAGCCTACTCAGCAACCCTCACATTTGAAAGACTGTAATCTATACTGATGACGGTTAAAGAACTAGAAACACAAGTCTAGAGATCAGCACTATCTGTGCCAACTGTGGCGAAAAACTCGAACACTCTTGAAGCAAGCAAGAAACCGAAACTGCATTTATCCCAAGGCCAGGGGCGAACCTTGCTGGGAGGTGAAGCGGTGTGCTCCCACCCCTGTTCCTATTTAAAAGTACTCCCGCGAGTCATTGAGCTGACGAGCTCATGCAAGAAGCACCCGCATGCCTGTGAGAGGTACCTGACCTGACAAAGATGTTGGCAGCCTACTCGGCAAACCCCACATTTGAAAGACTGTAATCTCTACTGATGATGGTTAAAGAACCAGAAACACGTGTCTAGAGATCAGCACTATCTGCGCCAACTGTAGTAAACACTCTAACACTCTTGAAGCAACCAAGTAACTCAAACTGCATTTAACACAATAAAAGGGGCGAACCTTGCTGGGAGGTGAAGCGGTGTGCTCCCACCCCTGTTCCTATTTAAAAGTACTCCTGTGAGGCATTGAGCTGACGAGCTCACGGAGGAAGCACCCGCATGCCTGTGAGAGGGACCTGACCTGAGAAAGATTTTGGCAGCCTACTCAGCAAACCCCAAATTTCAAACACTGTAATCTCTACTGATGGTGGTTAAAGAACCAGAAACACGTGTCTAGAGATCAGCACTATCTGCATCAACTGTGGCGAAACACTCGAACACTCTTGAAGCAAGCAAGTAACTGAAACTGCATTTACCACAATACAGGGGCGAACCTTGCTGGGAGGTGAAGCAGTGTGCTCCCACCCCTGTTCCTATTTAAAAGTACTCCCGTGAGTCATTGAGCTGACGAGCTCGTGCTTGAAGCACCCGCATGCCTGTGAGAGGTACCTGAGCTGAGAAAGATGTTGGCAGCCTACTCAGCAAACCCCAAATTTGAAAGACTGTAATCTCTACTGATGACGGTTAAAGAACCAGAAACACGTGTCTAGAGATCAGCACTATCTGTGCCAAATTTGGCAAAACACTCAAACACTCTTGAAGCAAGCATGTAACCGCAACTGTATTTACACCAATGCCATGGGCGAACCTTGCTGGGAGGTGAAGCGGTGTGCTCCCAACCCTGTTCCTATTTAATAGTACTCCCGCGAGTCATTGAGCTGACGAGCTCATGCAAGAAGCACCCGCATGCCTGTGAGAGGTACCTGACCTGACAAAGATGTTGGCAGCCTACTCGGCAAACCCCACATTTGAAAGACTGTAATCTCTACTGATGATGGTTAAAGAACCAGAAACACGTGTCTAGAGATCAGCACTATCTGCGCCAACTGTAGTAAACACTCTAACACTCTTGAAGCAACCAAGTAACTCAAACTGCATTTAACACAATAAAAGGGGGGAACCTTGCTGGGAGGTGAAGCGGTGTGCTCCCACCCCTGTTCCTATTTAAAAGTACTCCTGTGAGGCATTGAGCTGACGAGCTCACGGAGGAAGCACCCGCATGCCTGTGAGAGGGACCTGACCTGAGAAAGATTTTGGCAGCCTACTCAGCAAACCCCAAATTTCAAACACTGTAATCTCTACTGATGGTGGTTAAAGAACCAGAAACACGTGTCTAGAGATCAGCACTATCTGCGTCAACTGTGGCGAAACACTCGAACACTCTTGAAGCAAGCAAGTAACTGAAACTGCATTTACCACAATGCCTGGGGCGAACCTTGCTGGGAAGTGAAGCGGTGTGCTCCCACCCCGATTGCTGTTTAATAGTACTCCGGTGAGTCATTGAGGTGACGAGATCGTGAATGAAGCACCCGCATGCCTGTGAGAGGTACCTGACCTGAGAAAGATGTTGGCAGCCTACTCAGCAATCCCAAAATTTCAAAGACTGTAATCTCAACTGATGACGGTTAAAGAACCAGAAACACGCATCTAGAGATCAGCACTATATGTGCCAACTGTGGCGAAACACTTGAACACTCTTGAAGCAAGCAAGTAACTGAAACAGCATTTACCACAATGCCAGGGGCGAACCTTGCTGGGAGGTGAAGAGGTGTGCTCCCACCCGTGTTCCTGTTTAATAGTACTCCTGTGGGTCATTGAGCTGACGAGCTCGTGGATGAAGCACCCGCATGCCTGTGAGAGGTACCTGAACTGAGAAAGATGTTGACAGCCTACTCAGAAAACCTCACATTTGAAAGACTGTAATCTATACTGATGACGGTTAAAGAACTAGAAACACAAGTCTAGAGATCAGCACTATCTGTGCCAACTGTGGCGAAACACTCGAACACTCTTGAAGCAAGCAAGTAACCGAAACTGCATTTATCACAAGGCCAGGGGCGAACCTTGCTGGGAGGTGAAGCGGTGTGCTCCCACCCGTGTTCCTGTTTAATAGTACTTCCGTGGGTCATTGAAGACGAGCTCGTGCATGAAGCACCCGCATGCCTGTAAGAGGTGCCTGTCCTGACAAAGATGTTGGCAGCCTACTCAGCAAACCCCACATTTGAAAGGCTGCAATCTCTACTGATGATGGTTAAAGAACCAGAAATACGTGTCTAGAGATCAGCACTATCTGCGCCAATTGTAGTAAACACTCTAACACTCTTGAAGCAAGCAAGTAACCGAAACTGCATTTACCACAATACCAGGGGAGAACCTTGCTGGGAGGTGAAGCGGTGTGCTCCCACCCCTGTTCCCATTTAAAAGTACTCCCGTGAGTCATTGAGCTGACGAGCTTGTGGAGGAAGCACCCGCATGACTGTGAGAGGTACCTGACCTGAAAAAGATATTGGCAGCCTACTCAGTAAACCCCAAATTTCAAACACTGTAATCTCTACTGATGATGGTTGAAGAAGCGTGTCTAGAGATCAGCACTATCTGCGCCAAATGTGGCGAAACACTCGAACACTCTTGAAGCAAGCATGTAACTGAAACTGCATTTACCACAATGCCAGGGGCAACCCTTGCTGGGAGGTGAAGCGGTGTGCTCCCACCCCTGTTCCTGTTTAATAGTACTCCCGTGAATCATTGAGCTGACAAAATCGTGAATGAAGCACCTGCAGGCCTGTGAGAGGTACCTGACCCGAGAAAGATGATGACAGCCTACTCAGCAAACCCCACATTTGAAAGACTGTAATCTCTACTGATGACGGTTAAAGAACCAGAAACACGTGTCTAGAAATCAGCAATATCTGCATCAACTGTGGCGAAACACTCGAACACTCTTGAAGCAAGCAAGTAACGGAAACTGCATTTACCACAATACCAGGGGCGAACCTTGCTGGGAGGTGAAGCGGTGTGCTCCCACCCCTGTTCCTATTTAAAAGTACTCCCATGAGTCATTAAGCTGACGAGCTCATGCTTGAAGCACCCGCATGCCTGTGAGAGGTACCTGAGCTGAGAAAGATGTTGGCAGCCTACTGAGCAAACCCCAAATTTGAAAGACTGTAATCTCTACTGATGACGGTTAAAGAACCAGAAACACGTGTCTAGAGATCAGCACTATCTGTGCCAAATTTGGCAAAACACTCGAACACTCTTGAAGCAAGCATGTAACCGCAACTGTATTTACACCAATGCCATGGGCGAACCTTGCTGGGAGGTGAAGCGGTGTGCTCCCAACCCTGTTCCTGTTTAATAGTACTCCCGCGAGTCATTGAGCTGACGAGCTCATGCAAGAAGCACCCGCATGCCTGTGAGACGTACCTGACCTGACAAAGATGTTGGCAGCCTACTCAGCAAACCCCACATTTGAAAGACTGTAATCTATACTGATGACGGTTAAAGAACTAGAAACACAAGTCTAGAGATCAGCACTATGTGTGCCAATTGTGGCGAAACACTCGAACACTCTTGAAGCAAGAAAGTAACCGAAACTGCATTTATCACGATGCCAGGGGTGAACCTTGCTGGGAGGTGAAGCGGTGTGCTCCCACCCGTGTTCCTGTTTAATAGTACTCCTGTGGGTCATTGAGCTGACGAGCTCGTGCATGAAGCACCCGCATGCCTGTGAGAGGTACCTGAACTGAGAAATATGTTGACAGCCTACTCAGCAACCCTCACATTTGAAAGACTGTAATCTATACTGATGACGGTTAAAGAACTAGAAACACAAGTCTAGAGATCAGCACTATCTGTGCCAACTGTGGCGAAAAACTCGAACACTCTTGAAGCAAGCAAGAAACCGAAACTGCATTTATCCCAAGGCCAGGGGCGAACCTTGCTGGGAGGTGAAGCGGTGTGCTCCCACCCGTGTTCCTGTTTAATAGTACTCCCGTGGGTCATTGAGCTGACGAGCTCGTGCATGAAGCACCCGCATGCCTGTAAGAGGTGCCTGTCCTGACAAAGATGTTGGCAGCCTACTCAGCAAACCCCACATTTGAAAGACTGTAATCTCTACTGATGATGGTTAAAGAACCAGAAACACGTGTCTAGAGATCAGCACTATCTGCGCAAACTGTAGTAAACACTCTAACACTCTTGAAGCAACCAAGTAACTCAAACTGCATTTACCACAATAAAAGGGGTGAACCTTGCTGGGAGGTGAAGCGGTGTGCTCCCACCCCTGTTCCTATTTAAAAGTACTCCTGTGAGGCATTGAGCTGACGAGCTCACGGAGGAAGCACCCGCATGCCTGTGAGAGGGACCTGACCTGAGAAAGATATTGGCAGCCTACTCAGCAAACCCCACATTTGAAAGACTGTAATCTCTACTGATGACGGTTAAAGAACCAGAAACACGTGTCTAGAGATCAGCACTATCTGCATCAACTGTGGCGAAACACTCGAACACTCTTGAAGCAAGCAAGTAACCGAAACTGCATTTATCACAATGCCAGGGGCGAACCTTGCTGGGAGGTGAAGAGGTGTGCTCCCACCCGTGTTCCTGTTTAATAGTACTCCTGTGGGTCATTGAGCTGACGAGCTCGTGGATGAAGCAACCGCATGCCTGTGAGAGGTACCTGACCTGAAAAAGATATTGGCAGCCTACTCAGTAAACCCCAAATTTCAAACACTGTAATCTCTACTGATGATGGTTAAAGAAGCGTGTATAGAGATCAGCACTATCTGCGCCAAATGTGGCGAAACACTCGAACACTCTTGAAGCAAGCATGTAACTGAAACTGCATTTACCACAATGCCAGGGGCAACCCTTGCTGGGAGGTGAAGCGGTGTGCTCCCACCCCTGTTCCTGTTTAATAGTACTCCCGTGAATCATTGAGCTGACAAAATCGTGGATGAAGCACCTGCAGGCCTGTGAGAGGTACCTGACCCGAGAAAGATGATGACAGCCTACTCAGCAAACCCCACATTTGAAAGACTGTAATCTCTACTGATGACGGTTAAAGAACCAGAAACACGTGTCTAGAGATCAGCAATATCTGCATCAGCTGTGGCGAAACACTCGAACACTCTTGAAGCAAGCAAGTAACTGAAACTGCATTTACCACAATACCAGGGGCGAACCTTGCTGGGAGGTGAAGCGGTGTGCTCCCACCCCTGTTCCTATTTAAAAGTACTCCCATGAGTCATTAAGCTGACGAGCTCATGCTTGAAGCACCCGCATGCCTGTGAGAGGTACCTGAGCTGAGAAAGATGTTGGCAGCCTACTGAGCAAACCCCAAATTTGAAAGACTGTAATCTCTACTGATGACGGTTAAAGAACCAGAAACACGTGTCTAGAGATCAGCACTATCTGTGCCAAATTTGGCAAAACACTCGAACACTCTTGAAGCAAGCATGTAACCGCAACTGTATTTACACCAATGCCATGGGCGAACCTTGCTGGGAGGTGAAGCGGTGTGCTCCCAAACCTGTTCCTGTTTAATAGTACTCCCGCGAGTCATTGAGCTGACGAGCTCATGCAAGAAGCACCCGCATGCCTCTGAGAGGTACCTGACCTGACAAAGATGTTGGCAGCCTACTCAGCAAACCCCACATTTGAAAGACTGTAATCTATACTGATGACGGTTAAAGAACTAGAAACACAAGTCTAGAGATCAGCACTATCTGTGCCAATTGTGGCGAAACACTCGAACACTCTTGAAGCAAGAAAGTAACCAAAACTGCATTTATCACAATGCCAGGGGCGAACCTTGCTGGGAGGTGAAGCGGTGTGCTCCCACCCGTGTTCCTGTTTAATAGTACTCCTGTGGGTCACGAGCTCATGGATAGAGCACCCGCATGCCTGTGAGAGGTTCCTGAACTGAGAAATATGTTGACAGCCTACTCAGCAAACCTCACATTTGAAAGACTGTAATCTATACTGATGACGGTTAAAGAACCAGAAACACGTGTCTAGAGATCAGCACTATCTGCATCAACTGTGGCGAAACACTCGAACACTCTTGAAGCAAGCAAGTAACCGAAACTGCATTTATCACAATGCCAGGGGCGAACCTTGCTGGGAGGTGAAGAGGTGTGCTCCCACCCGTGTTCCTGTTTAATAGTACTCCTGTGGGTCATTGAGCTGACGAGCTCGTGGATGAAGCACCCGCATGCCTGTGAGAGGTACCTGAACTGAGAAAGATGTTGACAGCCTACTCAGAAAACCTCACATTTGAAAGACTGTAATCTATACTGATGACGGTTAAAGAACTAGAAACACAAGTCTAGAGATCAGCACTATCTGTGCCAACTGTGGCGAAACACTCGAACACTCTTGAAGCAAGCAAGTAACCGAAACTGCATTTATCACAAGGCCAGGGGCGAACCTTGCTGGGAGGTGAAGCGGTGTGCTCCCACCCGTGTTCCTGTTTAATAGTACTCCCGTGGGTCATTGAGCTGACGAGCTCGTGCATGAAGCACCCGCATGCCTGTAAGAGGTGCCTGTCCTGACAAAGATGTTGGCAGCCTACTCAGCAAACCCCACATTTGAAAGGCTGTAATCTCTACTGATGATGGTTAAAGAACCAGAAACACGTGTCTAGAGATCAGCACTATCTGCGCCAACTGTAGTAAACACTCTAACACTCTTAAAGCAAGCAAGTAACCGAAACTGCATTTACCACAATACCAGGGGCGAACCTTGCTGGGAGGTGAAGCGGTGTGCTCCCACCCCTGTTCCTATTTAAAAGTACTCCCGTGAGTCATTGAGCTGACGAGCTTGTGGAGGAAGCACCCGCATGCCTGTGAGAGGTACCTGACCTGAAAAAGATATTGGCAGCCTACTCAGTAAACCCCAAATTTCAAACACTGTAATCTCTACTGATGATGGTTAAAGAAGCGTGTATAGAGATCAGCACTATCTGCGCCAAATGTGGCGAAACACTCGAACACTCTTGAAGCAAGCATGTAACTGAAACTGCATTTACCACAATGCCAGGGGCAACCCTTGCTGGGAGGTGAAGCGGTGTGCTCCCACCCCTGTTCCTGTTTAATAGTACTCCTGTGAATCATTGAGCTGACAAAATCGTGGATGAAGCACCTGCAGGCCTGTGAGAGGTACCTGACCCGAGAAAGATGATGACAGCCTACTCAGCAAACCCCACATTTGAAAGACTGTAATCGCTACTGATGACGGTTAAAGAACCAGAAACACGTGTCTAGAGATCAGCAATATCTGCATCAGCTGTGGCGAAACACTCGAACACTCTTGAAGCAAGCAAGTAACTGAAACTGCATTTACCACAATACCAGGGGCGAACCTTGCTGGGAGGTGAAGCGGTGTGCTCCCACCCCTGTTCCTATTTAAAAGTACTCCCATGAGTCATTAAGCTGACGAGCTCATGCTTGAAGCACCCGCATGCCTGTGAGAGGTACCTGAGCTGAGAAAGATGTTGGCAGCCTACTGAGCAAACCCCAAATTTGAAAGACTGTAATCTCTACTGATGACGGTTAAAGAACCAGAAACACGTGTCTAGAGATCAGCACTATCTGTGCCAAATTTGGCAAAACACTCGAACACTCTTGAAGCAAGCATGTAACCGCAACTGTATTTACACCAATGCCATGGGCGAACCTTGCTGGGAGGTGAAGCGGTGTGCTCCCAAACCTGTTCCTGTTTAATAGTACTCCCGCGAGTCATTGAGCTGACGAGCTCATGCAAGAAGCACCCGCATGCCTGTGAGAGGTACCTGACCTGACAAAGATGTTGGCAGCCTACTCAGCAAACCCCACATTTGAAAGACTGTAATCTATACTGATGACGGTTAAAGAACTAGAAACACAAGTCTAGAGATCAGCACTATCTGTGCCAATTGTGGCGAAACACTCGAACACTCTTGAAGCAAGAAAGTAACCAAAACTGCATTTATCACAATGCCAGGGGCGAACCTTGCTGGGAGGTGAAGCGGTGTGCTCCCACCCGTGTTCCTGTTTAATAGTACTCCTGTGGGTCACGAGCTCATGGATAGAGCACCCGCATGCCTGTGAGAGGTTCCTGAACTGAGAAATATGTTGACAGCCTACTCAGCAAACCTCACATTTGAAAGACTGTAATCTATACTGATGACGGTTAAAGAACCAGAAACACGTGTCTAGAGATCAGCACTATCTGCATCAACTGTGGCGAAACACTCGAACACTCTTGAAGCAAGCAAGTAACCGAAACTGCATTTATCACAATGCCAGGGGCGAACCTTGCTGGGAGGTGAAGAGGTGTGCTCCCACCCCTGTTCCTATTTAAAAGTACTCCCGTGAGTCATTGAGCTGACGAGCTTGTGGAGGAAGCACCCGCATGCCTGTGAGAGGTACCTGACCTGAAAAAGATATTGGCAGCCTACTCAGTAAACCCCAAATTTCAAACACTGTAATCTCTACTGATGATGGTTAAAGAAGCGTGTATAGAGATCAGCACTATCTGCGCCAAATGTGGCGAAACACTCGAACACTCTTGAAGCAAGCATGTAACTGAAACTGCATTTACCACAATGCCAGGGGCAACCGTTGCTGGGAGGTGAAGCGGTGTGCTCCCACCCCTGTTCCTGTTTAATAGTACTCCTGTGAATCATTGAGCTGACAAAATCGTGGATGAAGCACCTGCAGGCCTGTGAGAGGTACCTGACCCGAGAAAGATGATGACAGCCTACTCAGCAAACCCCACATTTGAAAGACTGTAATCTCTACTGATGACGGTTAAAGAACCAGAAACACGTGTCTAGAGATCAGCAATATCTGCATCAGCTGTGGCGAAACACTCGAACACTCTTGAAGCAAGCAAGTAACTGAAACTGCATTTACCAGAATACCAGGGGCGAACCTTGCTGGGAGGTGAAGCGGTGTGCTCCCACCCCTGTTCCTATTTAAAAGTACTCCCATGAGTCATTAAGCTGACGAGCTCATGCTTGAAGCACCCGCATGCCTGTGAGAGGTACCTGAGCTGAGAAAGATGTTGGCAGCCTACTGAGCAAACCCCAAATTTGAAAGACTGTAATCTCTACTGATGACGGTTAAAGAACCAGAAACACGTGTCTAGAGATCAGCACTATCTGTGCCAAATTTGGCAAAACACTCGAACACTCTTGAAGCAAGCATGTAACCGCAACTGTATTTACACCAATGCCATGGGCGAACCTTGCTGGGAGGTGAAGCGGTGTGCTCCCAAACCTGTTCCTGTTTAATAGTACTCCCGCGAGTCATTGAGCTGACGAGCTCATGCAAGAAGCACCCGCATGCCTGTGAGAGGTACCTGACCTGACAAAGATGTTGGCAGCCTACTCAGCAAACCCCACATTTGAAAGACTGTAATCTATACTGATGACGGTTAAAGAACTAGAAACACAAGTCTAGAGATCAGCACTATCTGTGCCAATTGTGGCGAAACACTCGAACACTCTTGAAGCAAGAAAGTAACCAAAACTGCATTTATCACAATGCCAGGGGCGAACCTTGCTGGGAGGTGAAGCGGTGTGCTCCCACCCGTGTTCCTGTTTAATAGTACTCCTGTGGGTCACGAGCTCATGGATAGAGCACCCGCATGCCTGTGAGAGGTTCCTGAACTGAGAAATATGTTGACAGCCTACTCAGCAAACCTCACATTTGAAAGACTGTAATCTATACTGATGACGGTTAAAGAACCAGAAACACGTGTCTAGAGATCAGCACTATCTGCATCAACTGTGGCGAAACACTCGAACACTCTTGAAGCAAGCAAGTAACCGAAACTGCATTTATCACAATGCCAGGGGCGAACCTTGCTGGGAGGTGAAGAGGTGTGCTCCCACCCGTGTTCCTGTTTAATAGTACTCCTGTGGGTCATTGAGCTGACGAGCTCGTGGATGAAGCACCCGCATGCCTGTGAGAGGTACCTGAACTGAGAAAGATGTTGACAGCCTACTCAGAAAACCTCACATTTGAAAGACTGTAATCTATACTGATGACGGTTAAAGAACTAGAAACACAAGTCTAGAGATCAGCACTATCTGTGCCAACTGTGGCGAAACACTCGAACACTCTTGAAGCAAGCAAGTAACCGAAACTGCATTTATCACAAGGCCAGGGGCGAACCTTGCTGGGAGGTGAAGCGGTGTGCTCCCACCCGTGTTCCTGTTTAATAGTACTCCCGTGGGTCATTGAGCTGACGAGCTCGTGCATGAAGCACCCGCATGCCTGTAAGAGGTGCCTGTCCTGACAAAGATGTTGGCAGCCTACTCAGCAAACCCCACATTTGAAAGGCTGTAATCTCTACTGATGATGGTTAAAGAACCAGAAACACGTGTCTAGAGATCAGCACTATCTGCGCCAACTGTAGTAAACACTCTAACACTCTTAAAGCAAGCAAGTAACCGAAACTGCATTTACCACAATACCAGGGGCGAACCTTGCTGGGAGGTGAAGCGGTGTGCTCCCACCCCTGTTCCTATTTAAAAGTACTCCCGTGAGTCATTGAGCTGACGAGCTTGTGGAGGAAGCACCCGCATGCCTGTGAGAGGTACCTGACCTGAAAAAGATATTGGCAGCCTACTCAGTAAACCCCAAATTTCAAACACTGTAATCTCTACTGATGATGGTTAAAGAAGCGTGTATAGAGATCAGCACTATCTGCGCCAAATGTGGCGAAACACTCGAACACTCTTGAAGCAAGCATGTAACTGAAACTGCATTTACCACAATGCCAGGGGCAACCCTTGCTGGGAGGTGAAGCGGTGTGCTCCCACCCCTGTTCCTGTTTAATAGTACTCCTGTGAATCATTGAGCTGACAAAATCGTGGATGAAGCACCTGCAGGCCTGTGAGAGGTACCTGACCCGAGAAAGATGATGACAGCCTACTCAGCAAACCCCACATTTGAAAGACTGTAATCTCTACTGATGACGGTTAAAGAACCAGAAACACGTGTCTAGAGATCAGCAATATCTGCATCAGCTGTGGCGAAACACTCGAACACTCTTGAAGCAAGCAAGTAACTGAAACTGCATTTACCACAATACCAGGGGCGAACCTTGCTGGGAGGTGAAGCGGTGTGCTCCCACCCCTGTTCCTATTTAAAAGTACTCCCATGAGTCATTAAGCTGACGAGCTCATGCTTGAAGCACCCGCATGCCTGTGAGAGGTACCTGAGCTGAGAAAGATGTTGGCAGCCTACTGAGCAAACCCCAAATTTGAAAGACTGTAATCTCTACTGATGACGGTTAAAGAACCAGAAACACGTGTCTAGAGATCAGCACTATCTGTGCCAAATTTGGCAAAACACTCGAACACTCTTGAAGCAAGCATGTAACCGCAACTGTATTTACACCAATGCCATGGGCGAACCTTGCTGGGAGGTGAAGCGGTGTGCTCCCAAACCTGTTCCTGTTTAATAGTACTCCCGCGAGTCATTGAGCTGACGAGCTCATGCAAGAAGCACCCGCATGCCTGTGAGAGGTACCTGACCTGACAAAGATGTTGGCAGCCTACTCAGCAAACCCCACATTTGAAAGACTGTAATCTATACTGATGACGGTTAAAGAACTAGAAACACAAGTCTAGAGATCAGCACTATCTGTGCCAATTGTGGCGAAACACTCGAACACTCTTGAAGCAAGAAAGTAACCAAAACTGCATTTATCACAATGCCAGGGGCGAACCTTGCTGGGAGGTGAAGCGGTGTGCTCCCACCCGTGTTCCTGTTTAATAGTACTCCTGTGGGTCACGAGCTCGTGGATAGAGCACCCGCATGCCTGTGAGAGGTTCCTGAACTGAGAAATATGTTGACAGCCTACTCAGCAAAACTCACATTTGAAAGACTGTAATCTATACTGATGACGGTTAAAGAACCAGAAACACGTGTCTAGAGATCAGCACTATCTGCATCAACTGTGGCGAAACACTCGAACACTCTTGAAGCAAGCAAGTAACCGAAACTGCATTTATCACAATGCCAGGGGCGAACCTTGCTGGGAGGTGAAGAGGTGTGCTCCCACCCGTGTTCCTGTTTAATAGTACTCCTGTGGGTCATTGAGCTGACGAGCTCGTGGATGAAGCACCCGCATGCCTGTGAGAGGTACCTGAACTGAGAAAGATGTTGACAGCCTACTCAGAAAACCTCACATTTGAAAGACTGTAATCTATACTGATGACGGTTAAAGAACTAGAAACACAAGTCTAGAGATCAGCACTATCTGTGCCAACTGTGGCGAAACACTCGAACACTCTTGAAGCAAGCAAGTAACCGAAACTGCATTTATCACAAGGCCAGGGGCGAACCTTGCTGGGAGGTGAAGCGGTGTGCTCCCACCCGTGTTCCTGTTTAATAGTACTCCCGTGGGTCATTGAGCTGACGAGCTCGTGCATGAAGCACCCGCATGCCTGTAAGAGGTGCCTGTCCTGACAAAGATGTTGGCAGCCTACTCAGCAAACCCCACATTTGAAAGGCTGTAATCTCTACTGATGATGGTTAAAGAACCAGAAACACGTGTCTAGAGATCAGCACTATCTGCGCCAACTGTAGTAAACACTCTAACACTCTTAAAGCAAGCAAGTAACCGAAACTGCATTTACCACAATACCAGGGGCGAACCTTGCTGGGAGGTGAAGCGGTGTGCTCCCACCCCTGTTCCTATTTAAAAGTACTCCCGTGAGTCATTGAGCTGACGAGCTTGTGGAGGAAGCACCCGCATGCCTGTGAGAGGTACCTGACCTGAAAAAGATATTGGCAGCCTACTCAGTAAACCCCAAATTTCAAACACTGTAATCTCTACTGATGATGGTTAAAGAAGCGTGTCTAGAGATCAGCACTATCTGCGCCAAATGTGGCGAAACACTCGAACACTCTTGAAGCAAGCATGTAACTGAAACTGCATTTACCACAATGCCAGGGGCAACCCTTGCTGGGAGGTGAAGCGGTGTGCTCCCAACCCTGTTCCTGTTTAATAGTACTCCCGTGAATCATTGAGCTGACAAAATCGTGGATGAAGCACCTGCAGGCCTGTGAGAGGTACCTGACCCGAGAAAGATGATGACAGCCTACTCAGCAAACCCCACATTTGAAAGACTGTAATCTCTACTGATGACGGTTAAAGAACCAGAAACACGTGTCTAGAGATCAGCAATATCTGCATCAACTGTGGCGAAACACTCGAACACTCTTGAAGCAAGCAAGTAACTGAAACTGCATTTACCACAATACCAGGGGCGAACCTTGCTGGGAGGTGAAGCGGTGTGCTCCCACCCCTGTTCCTATTTAAAAGTACTCCCATGAGTCATTAAGCTGACGAGCTTATGCTTGAAGCACCCGCATGCCTGTGAGAGGTACCTGAGCTGAGAAAGATGTTGGCAGCCTACTGAGCAAACCCCAAATTTGAAAGACTGTAATCTCTACTGATGACGGTTAAAGAACCAGAAACACGTGTCTAGATATCAGCACTATCTGCGTCAACTGTGGCGAAACACTCAAACACTCTTGAAGCAAGCAAGTAACTGAAACTGCATTTACCACAATACAGGGGCGAACCTTGCTGGGAGGTGAAGCGGTGTGCTCCCACCCCTGTTCCTATTTAAAAGTACTCCAGTGAGTCATTGAGCTGACGAGCTCGTGCTTGAAGCACCCGCATGCCTGTGAGAGGTACCTGAGCTGAGAAAGATGTTGGCAGCCTACTCAGCAAACCCCAAATTTGAAAGACTGTAATCTCTACTGATGACGGTTAAAGAACCAGAAACACGTGTCTAGAGATCAGCACTATCTGTGCCAAATTTGGCAAAACACTCGAACACTCTTGAAGCAAGCATGTAACCGCAACTGTATTTACACCAATGCCATGGGCGAACCTAGCTGGGAGGTGAAGCGGTGTGCTCCCAACCCTGTTCCTATTTAATAGTACTCCAGCGAGTCATTGAGCTGACGAGCTCATGCAAGAAGCACCCGCATGCCTGTGAGAGGTACCTGACCTGACAAAGATGTTGGCAGCCTACTCAGCAAACCCCACATTTGAAAGACTGTAATCTATACTGATGACAGTTAAAGAACTAGAAACACAAGTCTAGAGATCAGCACTATCTTTGCCAACTGTGGCGAAACACTCGAACACTCTTGAAGCAAGCAAGTAACCGAAACTGCATTTATTACAATGCCAGGGGCGAACCTTGCTGGGAGGTGAAGCGGTGTGCTCCCACCCGTGTTCCTGTTTAATAGTACTCCCGTGGGTCATTGAGCTGACGAGCTCGTGCATGAAGCACCCGCATGCCTGTAAGAGGTGCCTGTCCTGACAAAGATGTTGGCAGCCTACTCAGCAAACCCCACATTTGAAAGACTGTAATCTCTACTGATGATGGTTAAAGAACCAGAAACACGTGTCTAGAGATCAGCACTATCTGCGCCAACTGTAGTAAACACTCTAACACTCTTAAAGCAACCAAGTAACTCAAACTGCATTTACCACAATAAAAGGGGCGAACCTTGCTGGGAGGTGAAGCGGTGTGCTCCCACCCCTGTTCCTATTTAAAAGTACTCCTGTGAGGCATTGAGCTGACGAGCTCACGGAGGAAGCACCTGCATGCCTGTGAGAGGGACCTGACCTGAGAAAGATATTGGCAGCCTACTCAGCAAACTCCAAATTTCAAACACTGTAATCTCTACTGATGATGGTTAAAGAACCAGAAACACGTGTCTAGAGATCAGCACTATCTTCGCCAAATGTGGCGAAACACTCGAACACTCTTGAAGCAAGCAAATAACTGAAACTGCATTTACCACAATGCCAGGGGCAAACCTTGCTGGGAGGTGAAGCGGTGTGCTCCCACCCCTGTTCCTATTTAAAAGTACTCCCGTGAGTCATTGATCGTGCTTGAAGCACCCGCATTCCTGTGAGAGGTGCCTGAGCTGAGAAAGATGTTGGCAGCCTACTCAGCAAACCCCAAATTTGAAAGACTGTAATCTCTACTGATGACGGTTAAAGAACCAGAAACACATGTCTAGAGATCAGCACTATCTGTGCCAAATTTGGCAAAACACTCGAACAATCTTGAAGCAAGCAAGTAACCGCAACTGTATTTACACCAATGCCATGGGCGAACCTTGCTGGGAGGTGAAGCGGTGTGCTCCCAACCCTGTTCCTGTTTAATAGTACTCCCGCGAGTCATTGAGCTGACAAGCTCATGCAAGAAGAACCCGCATGCCTGTGAGAGGTACCTGACGTGACAAAGATGTTGGCAGCCTACTCAGCAAACCCCACATTTGAAAGACTGTGATCTCTACTGATGATGGTTAAAGAACCAGAAACACTTGTCTAGAGATCAGCACTATCTGCGCGAACTGTGGTGAAACACTCGAACACTCTTGAAGCAAGCAAGTAACTGCAACTGTATTTACCACAATGCCAGGGGCGAACCTTGCTGGGAGGTGAAGCGGTGTGCTCCCACCCCTGTTGCTGTTTAATAGTACTCCCGTGAGTCATTGAGCTGACGAGATTGTGAATGAAGCACCCGCATGCCTGTGAGAGGTACCTGACCTGACAAAGATCTTGGCAGCCTACTCAGCAAACCCCAAATTTGAAAGAC
Organism: Triturus cristatus; assembly: GCF_964204655.1. Lineage (NCBI taxonomy): Eukaryota > Metazoa > Chordata > Amphibia > Caudata > Salamandridae > Triturus > Triturus cristatus. The sequence continues at coordinate 1,172,300,768 of NC_140579.1, read as the reverse complement.
TGTAATCTCTACTGATGACGGTTGAAGAACCAGAAACACATGTCTAGAGATCAGCACTATCTGCACCAACTGTGGCGAAACACTCGAACACTCTTGAAGCAAGCAAGTAACCGAAACTGCATTTACCACAATACCAGGTGCGAACCTTCCTGGGAGGTGAAGCGGTGTGCTCCCACCCCTGTTCCTATTTAAAAGTACTCCCGTGAGTCATTGAGCTGACGAGCTTGTGGAGGAAGCACCCGCCTTCCTGTGAGAGGTACCTGACCTGAAAAAGATATTGGCAGCCTACTCAGTAAACCCCAAATTTCAAACACTGTAATCTCTACTGATGATGGTTAAAGAACCGTGTCTAGAGATCAGCACTATCTGCGCCAAATGTGGCGAAACACTCGAACACTCTTGAAGCAAGCAAGTAACTGAAACTGCATTTACCACAATGCCAGGGGCGAACCTTGCTGGAAGGTGAAGCGGTGTGCTCCCACCCCTGTTCCTGTTCAATAGTACTCCCGTGAATCATTGAGCTGACAAGATCGTGGATGAAGCAGCCGAATGCCTGTGAGAGGTACCTGACCTGAGAAAGATGTTGACAGCCTACTCAGCTAAACCCACATTTGAAAGACTGTAATCTCTACTGATGGCAGTTAAAGAACCAGAAACCCGTGTCTAGATATCAGTACTATCTGTGCCAAATTTGGTGAAACACTCGAACGCTCTTGAAGCATGCAAGTAACCGCAACTGTATTTACCACAATGCCATGGGCGAACCTTGCTGGGAGGTGAAGCGGTGTGCTCCCAACCCTGTTCCTGTTTAATAGTACTCCCATGAGTCATTGAGCTGACGAGCTCGTGCATGAAGCACCCGCATGCATGTGAGAGGTACCTGACCTGACAAAGATTTTGGCAGCCTACTCAGCAAACCCCACATTTGAAAGACTGTAATCTCTACTGATGACGGTTAAAGAACCAGAAACACATGTCTACAGATCAGCACTATCTGCGCCAACTGTGGCGAAACACTCGAACACTCTTGAAGCAAGCAAGTAACTGAAACTGCATTTATCCACAATGCCTGGGGCGAACCTTGCTGGGAGGTGAAGCGGTGTGCTCACACCCCGATTGCTGTTTAATAGTACTCCGGTGAGTCATTGAGGTGACGAGATCGTGAATGAAGCACCCGCATGCCTGTGAGAGGTACCTGAGCTGAGAAAGATGTTGGCAGCCTACTCAGCAAACCCCAAATTTGAAAGACTGTAATCTCTACTGATGACGGTTAAAGAACCAGAAACACGTGTCTAGAGATCAGCACTATCTGTGCCAACTGTGGCGAAACACTCGAACACTCTTGAAGCAAGCAAGTAACCGAAACTGCATTTATCACAATGCCAGGGGCGAACCTTGCTGGGAGGTGAAGCGGTGTGCTCCCACTCGTGTTCCTGTTTAATAGTACTGCTGTGGGTCATTGAGCTGACGAGCTCGTGGATGAAGCACCCGCATGCCTGTGAGAGGTACCTGAACTGAGAAAGATGTTGACAGCCTACTCAGCAAACCTCACATTTGAAAGACTGTAATCTATACTGATGACGGCTAAAGAACTAGAAACATAAGTCTAGAGATCAGCACTATCTGTGTCAACTGTGGCGAAACACTCGAACACTCTTGAAGCAAGCAAGTAACTGAAACTGCATTTACCACAATACCAGGGGCGAACCTTGCTGGGAGGTGAAGCGGTGTGCTCCCACCCCTGTTCCTATTCAAAAGTACTCCCGTGAGTCATTGAGCTGACGAGCTCGTGCATGAAGCACCCGCATGCCTGTAAGAGGTGCCTGACCTGACAAAGATGTTGGCAGCCTACTCAGCAAACCCCACATTTGAAAGACTGTAATCACTACTGATGATGGTTAAAGAACCAGAAACACGTGTGTAGAGATCAGCACTATCTGCACCAACTTTAGTAAATACTCTAACACTCTTGAAGCAAGCAAGTAACTCAAACTGCATTTACCACAATAAAAGGGGCGAACCTTGCTGGGCGTTGAAGCGGTGTGCTCCCACCCCTGTTCCTATTTATAAGTACTCCTGTGAGGCATTGAGCTGACGAGCTCACGGAGGAAGCACCCGCATGCCTGTGAGAGGGACCTGACCTAAGAAAGATATTGGCAGCCTACTCAGCAAACCCCAAATTTCAAACACTGTAATCTCTACTGATGATGGTTAAAGAACCAGAAACACGTGTCTAGAGATCAGCACTATCTGCGCCAACTGTGGCGAAACACTCGAACACTCTTGAAGCAAACAAGTAACTGAAACTGCATTTACCACAATGCCAGGGGCAAACCTTGCTGGGAGGTGAAGCGGTGTGCTCCCACCCCTGTTCCTGATTAATAGTACTCCCGTGAATCATTGAGCTGACAAAATCGTGGATGAAGCACCCGCAGGCCTGTGAGAGGTACCTGACCCGAGAAAGATGATGACAGCCTACTCAGCAAACCCCACATTTGAAAGACTGTAATCTCTACTGATGACAGTTAAAGAACCAGAAACACGTGTCTAGAGATCAGCACTATCTGCATCAACTGTGGCGAAAAACTCAAACACTCTTGAAGCAAGCAAGTAACTGAAACTGCATTTACCACAATACAGGGGCGAACCTTGCTGGGAGGTGAAGCGGTGTGCTCCCACCCCTGTTCCTATTTGAAAGTACTCCCGTGAGTCATTGAGCTGAGGAGCTCGTGCTTGAAGCACCCGCATGCCTGTGAGAGGTACCTGAGCTGAGAAAGATGTTGGCAGCCTACTCAGCAAACCCCAAATTTGAAAGACTGTAATCTCTACTGATGACGGTTAAAGAACCAGAAACACGTGTCTAGAGATCAGCACTATCTGTGCCAAATTTGGCAAAACACTCGAACACTTTTGAAGCAAGCATGTAACCGCAACTGTATTTACACCAATGCCATGGGCGAACCTTGCTGGGAGGTGAAGCGGTGTGCTCCCAACCCTGTTCCTGTTTAATAGTACTCCCGCGAGTCATTGAGCTGACGAGCTCATGCAAGAAGCACCCGCATGCCTGTGAGAGGTACCTGACGTGACAAAGATGTTGGCAGCCTACTCAGCAAACCCCACATTCGAAAGACTGTAATCTCTACTGATGTTGGTTAAAGAACCAGAAACACTTGTCTAGAGATCAGCACTATCTGCGCCAACTGTGGCGAAACACTCGAACACTCTTGAAGCAAGCAAGTAACTGAAACTGCATTTACCACAATGCCAGGGCGAACCTTGCTGGGAGGTGAAGCGGTGTGCTCCCACCCCTGTTGCTGTTTAATAGTACTCCCGTGAATCATTGAGCTGACAAGATCATGGATGAAGCAGCCGCATGCCTGTGAGAGGTACCTGACCTGAGAAAGATGTTGACAGCCTACTCAGCAAACCCCAAATTTGAAAGACTGTAAACTCTACTGATGACGGTTAAGAAACCAGAAACAAGTGTCTAGAGATCAGTACTATCTGTGTTGGTGAAACACTCGAACACTCTTGAAGCAAGCAAGTAACCGCAACTGTATTTACCACAATGCCATGGGCGAACCTTGCTGGGAGGTGAAGCGGTGTGCTCCCACCCCTGTTCCTGTTTAATAGTACTCCCGTGAGTCAATGAGCTGACGAGCTTGTGCATGAAGCACCCGCATGCCTGTGAGAGGTACCTGACCTGACAAAGATGTTGGCAGCCTACTCAGCAAACCCCACATTTGAAAGACTGTAATCTCTACTGATGACGGTTAAAGAACTAGAAACACATGTCTAGAGATTGGCACCATCTGCGCCAACTGGGGCGAAACACTCAAAAACTCTTGAAGCAAGCAAGTAACCGAAACTGCATTTACCACAATGCCAGGGGCGATCCTTGCTGGGAGGTGAAGCGGTGTGCTCCAACCCCTGTTCCTATTTAAAAGTACTCCCGTGAGTCATTGAGCTGACAAGCTCGTGATTGAAGCACCCGCATGCCTGTGAGAGGTACCTGAGCTGAGAAAGATGTTGGCAGCCTACTCAGCAAACCCCAAATTTGAAAGACTGTAATCTCTACTGATGACGGTTAAAGAACCAGAAACACGTGTCTAGAGATCAGCACTAACTGTGCCAACTGTGGCGAAACACTCTAACACTCTTGAAGCAACCAAGTAACTGAAACTGTATTTACCACAATGCCAGGAGCAAACCTTGCTGGGAGGTGAAGCGGTGTTCTCCCAACACTTTTCCTATTTAATAGTTCTCCAGTGAGTCATTGAGCTGTAGAGCTCCTGGATGAAGCACCCGCATGCCTGTGAGAGGTACCTGACCTGAGAAAGATGTTGGCAGCCTACTCAGCAAACCCAAAATTTCAAAGACTGTAATCTCTACTGATGACGGTTAAAGAACAAGAAACACGTGTCTAGAGATCAGCACTATCCGCGCCAACTTTGGCGAAACACTCAAACACTCTTGAAGCAAGCAAGTAACCAAAACTGTATTTACCACAATGCCAGGAGCGAACCTTGCTGGGACGTGAAGTGATGTTCTCCAAACTCTTTTCCTATTTAATAGTACTCCAGTGAGTCATTGAACTGACGAGCTCGTGGATGAAGCACCCGCATGCCTGTGAGAGGTACCTGACCTGAGAAAGATGTTGGCAGCCTACTCAGGAAACCCAAAATTTCAAAGACTGTAATCTCAACTGATGACTGTTGAAGAACCAGAAACACGTGTCTAGAGTTCAGCACCATCTGTGCCAACTGTGGCGAAACACTCGAACAGTCCTGAAGCAAGCAAGTAACTGAAACTGCATTTACCACAATGCCAGGGATGAACCTTTCTGGGAGGTGAAGCGGTCTGCTCCCACCCCTGTTCCTATTTAAAAGTACTCCCGTGAGTCATTGAGCTGACGAGCTCGTGGATGAAGCACCCGCATGCCTGTGAGAGGTACCTGACCTGAGAAAGATGTTGGAAGTCTACTCAGCAAACCTCACATTTGAAAGACTGTAATCTCTACTGATGACGGTTAAAGAACCCGAAACACATGTCTAGAGATCAGCACTATCTGCATCAACTGTGGCGAAACACTCAAACAGTCTTGAAGCAAGCAAGTAACCGAAACTGCATTTACCACAATGCCAGGGGCGAACTTGCTGAGAGGTGAAGCAGTGTGCTCCCACCCCTGTTCCTGTTTAAAACTACTCCCGTGAGTCATTGAGCTGACGAGATCATGGATGAAGCACCCGCATGCCTGTGAGAGGTTCCTGACCTGAGAAAGATGTTGGCAGCCTACTCAGCAAACCTCACATTTGAAAGACTGTAATCTCTACTGACACGTGTCTAGAGATCAGCACTATCTGCGCCAACTGTGGCGAAACACTCGAGCACTCTTGAATCAAGCAAGTAACTGAAACTGTATTTACCACAATGCCAGGGATGAACCTTTCTGGGAGGTGAAGCGGTCTGCTCCCACCCCTGTTCCTATTTAAAAGTACTCCCGTGAGTCATTGAGCTGACGAGCTCGTGGTTGAAGCACCCGCATGCCTGTGAGAGGTACCTGACCTGAGAAAGATGTTGGAAGTCTACTCAGCAAATCTCTACTGCTGACGGTTAAAGAAAAAGAAACACGTGTCTAGAGATCAGCACTATCTGCGCCAAATTTGGCGAAACACTCGAACACTCATGAAGCAAGCAAGTAACCGCAACTGTATTTACCACAATGCCATGGGCGAACCTTGCTGGGAGGTGAAGCGGTGTGCTCCCAACCCTGTTCCTGTTTAATAGTACTCCCGTGAGTCATTGAGCTGACGAGCTCGTGCATGAAGCCCCCGCATGCCTGTGAGAGGTACCTGACCTGACAAAGATGTTGGCAGCCTACTCAGCAAACCCCAAATTTCAAAGACTGTAATCTCAACTGATGACGGTTGAAGAACCAGAAACACATGTCTAGAGATCAGCACTATCTGCGCCAACTGTGGCGAAACACTCGAACACTCTTGAAGCAAGCAAGTAACTGAAACTGCATTTATCCACAATGCCTTGGGCGAACCTTGCTGGGAGGTGAAGCGGTGTGCTCCCACCCCGATTGCTGTTTAATAGTACTCCGGTGAGTCATTGAGGTGACGAGATCGTGAATCAAGCACCCGCATGCCTGTGTGAGGTACCTGACCTGAGAAAGTTGTTGGCAGCCTACTCAGCAAACCCAAAATTTCAACGACTGTAATCTCAACTGATGACGGTTAAAGAACCAGAAACACACGTCTAGAGATCAGCACTATATGTGCCAACTGTGTCAAAACACTCGAACACTCTTGAAGCAAGCAAGTAACTGAAACTGCATTTACCACAACGCCAGGGGCGAACCTTGCTGGGAGGTGAAGCGGTGTGCTCCCACCTCTGTCGCTGTTTAATAGTACTCCCGTGAGTCATTGAGCTGACGAGATCGTGAATGAAGCACCTGCATGCCTGTGAGAGGTACCTGACCTGAGAAAGATGTCAACAGCCTACGGAGCAAACCCCACATTTGAACGACTGTAATCTCTACTGATGACGGTTAAAGAACCAGAAACACGTGTCTAGAGATCAGCACTATCTGTGCCAACTGTGGCGAAACACTCGAACACTCTTGAAGCAAGCAAGTAACCGAAACTGCATTTATCACACTGCCAGGGGCGAACCTTGCTGGGAGGTGAAGCGGTGTGCTCCCACCCGGGGTTCCTGTTTAATAGTACTCCTGTGGGTCATTGAGCTGACGAGCTCGTGTATGAAGCACCCGCATGCCTGTGAGAGGTACCTGAACTGAGAAAGATGTTGACAGCCTACTCAGCAAACCTCAAATTTGAAAGACTGTAATCTATACTGATGATGGTTAAAGAACTAGAAACACAAGTCTAGAGATCATCACTAACTGTGCCAACTGTGGCGAAACACTCTAACACTCTTGAAGCAACCAAGTAACTGAAACTGTATTTACCACAATGCCAGGAGCAAACCTTGCTGGGAGGTGAAGCGGTGTTCTCCCAACACTTTTCCTATTTAATAGTTCTCCAGTGAGTCATTGAGCTGTAGAGCTCCTGGATGAAGCACCCGCATGCCTGTGAGAGGTACCTGACCTGAGAAAGATGTTGGCAGCCTACTCAGCAAACCCAAAATTTCAAAGACTGTAATCTCTACTGATGACGGTTAAAGAACAAGAAACACGTGTCTAGAGATCAGCACTATCCGCGCCAACTTTGGCGAAACACTCAAACACTCTTGAAGCAAGCAAGTACCCAAAACTGTATTTACCACAATGCCAGGGGCGAACCTTGCTGGGACGTGAAGTGATGTTCTCCAAACTCTTTTCCTATTTAATAGTACTCCAGTGAGTCATTGAACTGACGAGCTCGTGGATGAAGCACCCGCATGCCTGTGAGAGGTACCTGACCTGAGAAAGATGTTGGCAGCCTACTCAGGAAACCCAAAATTTCAAAGACTGTAATCTCAACTGATGACTGTTAAAGAACCAGAAACACGTGTCTAGAGTTCAGCACCATCTGTGCCAACTGTGGCGAAACACTCGAACAGTCCTGAAGCAAGCAAGTAACTGAAACTGCATTTACCACAATGCCAGGGATGAACCTTTCTGGGAGGTGAAGCGGTCTGCTCCCACCCCTGTTCCTATTTAAAAGTACTCCCGTGAGTCATTGAGCTGACGAGCTCGTGGATGAAGCACCCGCATGCCTGTGAGAGGTACCTGACCTGAGAAAGATGTTGGAAGTCTACTCAGCAAACCTCACATTTGAAAGACTGTAATCTCTACTGATGACGGTTAAAGAACCCGAAACACATGTCTAGAGATCAGCACTATCTGCATCAACTGTGGCGAAACACTCAAACAGTCTTGAAGCAAGCAAGTAACCGAAACTGCATTTACCACAATGCCAGGGGCGAACTTGCTGAGAGGTGAAGCAGTGTGCTCCCACCCCTGTTCCTGTTTAAAAGTACTCCCGTGAGTCATTGAGCTGACGAGATCATGGATGAAGCACCCGCATGCCTGTGAGAGGTTCCTGACCTGAGAAAGATGTTGGCAGCCTACTCAGCAAACCTCACATTTGAAAGACTGTAATCTCTACTGACACGTGTCTAGAGATCAGCACTATCTGCGCCAACTGTGGCGAAACACTCGAGCACTCTTGAATCAAGCAAGTAACTGAAACTGTATTTACCACAATGCCAGGGATGAACCTTTCTGGGAGGTGAAGCGGTCTGCTCCCACCCCTGTTCCTATTTAAAAGTACTCCCGTGAGTCATTGAGCTGACGAGCTCGTGGTTGAAGCACCCGCATGCCTGTGAGAGGTACCTGACCTGAGAAAGATGTTGGAAGTCTACTCAGCAAATCTCTACTGCTGACGGTTAAAGAACCAGAAACACGTGTCTAGAGATCAGCACTATCTGCGCCAAATTTGGCGAAACACTCGAACACTCATGAAGCAAGCAAGTAACCGCAACTGTATTTACCACAATGCCATGGGTGAACCTTGCTGGGAGGTGAAGCGGTGTGCTCCCAACCCTGTTCCTGTTTAATAGTACTCCCGTGAGTCATTGAGCTGACGAGCTCGTGCATGAAGCCCCCGCATGCCTGTGAGAGGTACCTGACCTGACAAAGATGTTGGCAGCCTACTCAGCAAACCCCAAATTTCAAAGACTGTAATCTCAACTGATGACGGTTGAAGAACCAGAAACACATGTCTAGAGATCAGCACTATCTGCGCCAACTGTGGCGAAACACTCGAACACTCTTGAAGCAAGCAAGTAACTGAAACTGCATTTATCCACAATGCCTTGGGCGAACCTTGCTGGGAAGTGAAGCGGTGTGCTCCCACCCCGATTGCTGTTTAATAGTATTCCGGTGAGTCATTGAGGTGACGAGATCGTGAATCAAGCACCCGCATGCCTGTGTGAGGTACCTGACCTGAGAAAGTTGTTGGCAGCCTACTCAGCAAACCCAAAATTTCAACGACTGTAATCTCAACTGATGACGGTTAAAGAACCAGAAACACACGTCTAGAGATCAGCACTATATGTGCCAACTGTGTCAAAACACTCGAACACTCTTGAAGCAAGCAAGTAACTGAAACTGCATTTACCACAACGCCAGGGGCGAACCTTGCTGGGAGGTGAAGCGGTGTGCTCCCACCCCTGTTCCTATTTAAAAGTACTCCTGTGAGGCATTGAGCTGACGAGCTCACGGAGGTAGCACCCGCATGCCTGTGAGAGGGACCTGACTTGAGAAAGATATTGGCAGCCTACTCAGCAAACCCCAAATTTCAAACACTGTAATCTCTACTGATGATGGTTAAAGAACCAGAAACACGTGTCTAGAGATCAGCACTATCTGCGCCAACTGTGGCGAAACACTCGAACACTCTTGAAGCAAGCAAGTAACTGAAACTGCATTTACCACAATGCCAGGGGCAAACCTTGCTGGGAGGTGAAGCGGTGTGCTCCCACCCCTGTTCCTGTTTAATAGTACTCCCGTGAGTCATTGAGCTGACGAGCTCCTGCTTGAAGCACCCGCATGCCTGTGAGAGGTACCTGAGCTGAGAAAGATGTTGGCAGCCTACTCAGCAAACCCCAAATTTGAAAGACTGTAATCTCTACTGATGACGGTTAAAGAACCAGAAACACGTGTCTAGAGATCAGCACTATCTGTGCCAAATTTTGCAAAACACTCAAACACTCTTGAAGCAAGCATGTAACCCCAACTGTATTTACACCAATGCCATGGGCGAACCTTGCTGGGAGGAGAAGCGGTGTGCTCCCAACCGTGTTCCTGTTTAATAGTACTCCCGCGAGTCATTGAGCTGACGAGCTCATGCAAGAAGCACCCGCATGCCTGTGAGAGGTACCTGACCTGACAAAGATGTTGGCAGCCTTCTCAGCAAACCCCACATTTGAAAGACTGTAATCTCTACTGATGACGGTTAAAGAACCAGAAACACTTGTCCAGAGATCAGCACTATCTTCGCGAACTGTGGCGAAACACTCGAACACTCTTGAAGCAAGCAAGTAACTGAAACTGCATTTACCACAATGCCAGGGGCGAACCTTGCTGGGAGGTGAAGCGGGTTGCTCCCACCCCTGTTGCTGTTTAATAATACTCCAGTGAGTCATTGAGCTGATGAGATTGTGAATGAAGCACCCGCATGCCTGTGAGAGGTACCTGACCTGACAAAGATCTTGGCAGCCTACTCAGCAAACCCCAAATTTGAAAGACTGTAAACTCTACTGATGACGGTTGAAGAACCAGAAACACGTGTCTAGAGATCATCACTAACTGTGCCAACTGTGGCGAAACACTCTAACACTCTTGAAGCAACCAAGTAACTGAAACTGCATTTACCACAATGCCAGGGGCGAACCTTGCTGGGAGGTGAAGCGGTGTGCTCCCACCCCTGTTCCTATTTAAAAGTACTCCTGTGAGTCATTGAGCTGACGAGCTCATGGATGAAGCACCCGCATGCCTGTGAGAGGTACCTGGCCTGGGAAAGTTGTTGGCAGCCTATTCAGCAAACTCCAAATTTCAAAGACTGTAATCTCTACTAATGACGGTTAAAGAACCAGAAACATCTGTCTAGAGATCAGCACTATTTGCGCCAACTTTGGCGAAACACTCGAACACTCTTGAAGCAAGCAAGTAACCGAAACTGTATTTACCACAATGCCAGGAGCAAACCTTGCTGGGAGGTGAAGCGGTGTTCTCCCAACACTTTTCCTATTTAATAGTTCTCCAGTGAGTCATTGAGCTGTAGAGCTCCTGGATGAAGCACCCGCATGCCTGTGAGAGGTACCTGACCTGAGAAAGATGTTGGCAGCCTACTCAGGAAACCCAAAATTTCAAAGACTGTAATCTCAACTGATGACTGTTAAAGAACCAGAAACACGTGTCTAGAGATCAGCACCATCTGTGCCAACTGTGGCGAAACACTCGAACAGTCCTGAAGCAAGCAAGTAACTGAAACTGCTTTTACCACAATGCCAGGGGCGAACCTTGCTGGGAGGTGAAGCGGTGTGCTCCCACCCCTGTTCCTGCTTACTAGTACTCCCGTGAATCTTTGAGCTGACGAGCTCGTGGATGAAGCACCCGCATGCCTGTGAGAGGTACCTGACCTGAGAAAGATGTTGGCAGCCTACTCAGCAAACCTCACATTTGAAAGCCTGTAATCTCTACTGATGACCGTTAAAGAACCAGAAACACGTGTCTAGAGATCATCACTATCTGCGCCAACTGTGGCGAAACACTCGAACACTCTTGAAGCAAGCAAGTAACCGAAACTGCATTTATCACAATTGCAGGGGCGAACCTTGCTGGGAGGTGAAGCGGTGTGCTCCCACCCGTGTTCCTGTTTAATAGTACTCCTGTGGGTCATTTAGCTGACGAGCTCGTGGATGAAGCACCCGCATGCCTGTGAGAGGTACCTGACCTGAGAAAGATGTTGGCCGCCTACTCAGCAAACCCCACATTTGAAAGACTGTAATCTCTACTGATGATGGTTAAATAACCAGAAACACGTGTCTAGAGATCATCACTATCTGCGCCAACTGTGGCGAAACACTCGAACAGTCTTGAAGCAAGCAAGTAACCGAAACTGCATTTATCACAATTGCAGGGGCGAACCTTGCTGGGAGGTGAAGCGGTGTGCTCCCACCCGTGTTCCTGTTTAATAGTACTCCTGTGGGTCATTTAGCTGACGAGCTCGTGGTTGAAGCACCCGCATGCCTGTGAGAGGTACCTGACCTGAGAAATATGTTGGAAGTCTACTCAGCAAACCCCAAATTTGAAAGACTGTAATCTCTACTGATGACGGTTAAAGAACCAGAAACTCGTGTCTAGAGATCAGCACTATCTGCGCCAAATTTGGCGAAACACTCGAACACTCATGAAGCAAGCAAGTAACCAAAACTGTGTTTACCACAATGCTATGGCCGAACCTTGCTGGGAGGTGAAGCGGTGTGCTCCCAACCCTGTTCCTGTTTAATAGTACTCCCGTGAGTCAATGAGCTGACGAGCTTGTGCATGAAGCACCCGCATGCCTGTGAGAGGTACCTGACCTGACAAAGATGTTGGCAGCCTACTCAGCAAACCCCACATTTGAAAGACTGTAATCTCTACTGATGACGGTTAAAGAACTAGAAACACGTGTCTAGAGATTAGCACCATCTGCGCCAACGGGGGCGAAACACTCGAAAACTCTTGAAGCAAGCACGTAACTGAAACTGCATTTACCACAATGCCAGGGGCGAACCTTGCTGGAAGGTGAAGCGGTGTGCTCCAACCCCTGTTCCTATTTAAAAGTACTCCTGTGAGTCATTGAGCTGACAAGCTCGTGATTGAAGCACCCGCATGCCTGTGAGAGGTACCTGAGCTGAGAAAGATGTTGGCAGCCTACTCAGCAAACCCCAAATTTGAAAGACTGTAATCTCTACTGATGACGGTTAAAGAACCAGAAACACGTGTCTAGAGATCAGCACTATCTGTGCCAAATTTGGCGAAACACTCTAACACTCTTGAAGCAACCAAGTAACTGAAACTGCATTTACCACAATGCCAGGGGCGAACCTTGCTGGGAGGTGAAGCGGTGTGCTCCCACCCCTGTTCCTATTTAAAAGTACTCCAGTGAGTCATTGAGCTGACGAGCTCATGGATGAAGCACCCGCATGCCTGTGAGAGGTACCTGACCTGAGAAAGTTGTTGGCAGCCTACTCAGCAAACCCCAAATTTGAAAGAATGTAATCTCTACTGATGACGGTTAAAGAACCAGAAACACGTGTCTAGCGATCATCACTATCTGCGCCAACTGTGGCGAAACACTCGAACAGTCTTGAAGCAAGCAAGTAACTGAAACTGCATTTACCACAATGCCAGGGGCGAACCTTGCTTGGAGGTGAAGCGGTGTGCTCCCAACCCTGTTCCGGTTTATAGTACTCCCGTGAGTCATTGAGCTGACGAGCTCGTGGATGAAGCACCCGCATGCCTGTGAGATGTACCTGACCTGAGAAATATGTTGGCAGCCTACTCAGCAAACCCAAAATTTCAAAGACTGTAATCTCTACTGATTACGGTTAAAGAACCAGAAACACGTGTCTAGAGATCAGCACTATCTGCACCAACTTTTGCGAAACACTCGAACACTCTTGAAGCAAGCAAGTAACCAAAACTGTATTTACCACAATGCCAGGGGCGAACCTTGGTGGGAGGTGAAGCGGTGTTCTCCCAACTCTTTTCCTATTTAATAGTACTCCTGTGAGTCATTGAGCAGACGAGCTCGTGGATGAGGCACCCGCATGCCTGTGAGAGGTACCTGACCTGAGAAAGATTTTGGCAACCTACTCAGCAAACCCCAAATTTCAAAGACTGTAATCCCTACTGATGACGGTTAAAGAACCAGAAACACATGTCTAGAGATCAGCACTATCTGCGCCAACTGTGGCGAGAAACTTGAACCCTCTTGAAGAAAGCAAGTAACTGAAAGTGCATTTACCACAATGCCAGGAGCGAACCTTGCTGGGAGGTGAAGCGGTGTTCTCCCACCCCTGTTCCTGCTTAACAATACTCCTGTGAGTCATTGAGCTGACAAGCTCGTGGATGAAGCACCCGCATGCCTGTGAGAGGTACCTGACCTGAGAAAGATGTTGGCAACCTACTCAGCAAACCCCAAATTTCAAAGACTTTAATCTCTACTGATGACGGTTAAAGAACCCGAAACACATGTCTAGAGATCAGCACTATCTGCGTCAACTGTGGCGAAACACTCAAACAGTCTTGAAGCAAGCAAGTAACTGAAACTGCATTTCCCACAATGCCAGGGGTGAACTTGCTGAGAGGTGAAGCAGTGTGCTCCCACCCCTGTTCCTGTTTAAAAGTACTCCCGTGAGTCATTGAGCTGACGAGATCATGGATGAAGCACCTGCATGCCTGTGAGAGGTACCTGACCTGAGAAAGATGTTGGCAGCCTACTCAGCAAACCTCACATTTGAAAGACTGTAATCTCTACTGACACATGTCTAGAGATCAGCACTATCTGCACAAACTGTGGCGAAACACTCGAGCACTCTTGAAGAAAGCAAGTAACTGAAACTGCATTTACCACAATGCCATGGGCGAACCTTGCTGGGAGGTGAAGCGGTGTGCTCCCAACCCTGTTCCTGTTTAATAGTACTCCCGTGAGTCATTGAGCTGACGAGCTCGTGCATGAAGCACCCGCATGCCTGTGAGAGGTACCTGACCTAACAAAGATGTTGGCAGCCTACTCGGCAAACCCCACATTTGAAAGACTGTAATCTCTACTGATGATGGTTAAAGAACCAGAAACACGTGTCTAGAGATAATCAATATCAGCGCCAACTGTGGCGAAACACTCTAACACTCTTGAAGCAACCAAGTAACTGAAACTGCATTTACCACAATGCCAGGGGCGAACCTTGCTGGGAGGTGAAGCGGTGTGCTCCCACCCCTGTTCCTATTTAAAAGTACTCCCGTGAGTCATTGAGCTGACGAGCTCGTGGTTGAAGCACCCGCATGCCTGTGAGAGGCACCTGACCTGAGAAAGATGTTGGAAGTCTACTCAGCAAACCCCAAATTTGAAAGACTGTAATCTCTACTGATGACGGTTAAAGAACCAGAAACACGTGTCTAGAGATCAGCACTATCTGCGCCAAATTTGGCGAAACACTCGAACACTCATGAAGCAAGCAAGTAACCAAAACTGTGCTTACCACAATGCCATGGGCGAACCTTGCTGGGAGGTGAAGCAGTGTGCTCCCACCCCTGTTCCTGTTTAAAAGTACTCCCGTGAGTCATTGAGCTGACGAGATCATGGATGAAGCACCCGCATGCCTGTGAGAGGTTCCTGACCTGAGAAAGATGTTGGCAGCCTACTCAGCAAACCTCACATTTGAAAGACTGTAATCTCTACTGACACGTGTCTAGAGATCAGCACTATCTGCGCCAACTGTGGCGAAACACTCGAGCACTCTTGAATCAAGCAAGTAACTGAAACTGTATTTACCACAATGCCAGGGATGAATCTTTCTGGGAGGTGAAGCGGTCTGCTCCCACCCCTGTTCCTATTTAAAAGTACTCCCGTGAGTCATTGAGCTGACGAGCTCGTGGTTGAAGCACCCGCATGCCTGTGAGAGGTACCTGACCTGAGAAAGATGTTGGAAGTCTACTCAGCAAATCTCTACTGCTGACGGTTAAAGAACCAGAAACACGTGTCTAGAGATCAGCACTATCTGCGCCAAATTTGGCGAAACACTCGAACACTCATGAAGCAAGCAAGTAACCGCAACTGTATTTACCACAATGCCATGGGCGAACCTTGCTGGGAGGTGAAGCGGTGTGCTCCCAACCCTGTTCCTGTTTAATAGTACTCCCGTGAGTCATTGAGCTGACGAGCTCGTGCATGAAGCCCCCGCATGCCTGTGAGAGGTACCTGACCTGACAAAGATGTTGGCAGCCTACTCAGCAAACCCCAAATTTCAAAGACTGTAATCTCAACTGATGACGGTTGAAGAACCAGAAACACATGTCTAGAGATCAACACTATATGTGCCAACTGTGGCAAAACACTCGAACACTCTTGAAGCAAGCAAGTAACTGAAACTGCATTTACCACAACGCCAGGGGCGAACCTTGCTGGGAGGTGAAGCGGTGTGCTCCCACCTCTGTCGCTGTTTAATAGTACTCCCGTGAGTCATTGAGCTGACGAGATCGTGAATGAAGCACCTGCATGCCTGTGAGAGGTACCTGACCTGAGAAAGATGTCAACAGCCTACGGAGCAAACCCCACATTTGAACGACTGTAATCTCTACTGATGACGGTTGAAGAACCAGAAACACGTGTCTAGAGATCAGCACTATCTGTGCCAACTGTGGCGAAACACTCGAACACTCTTGAAGCAAGCAAGTAACCGAAACTGCATTTATCACACTGCCAGGGGCGAACCTTGCTGGGAGGTGAAGCGGTGTGCTCCCACCCGGGGTTCCTGTTTAATAGTACTCCTGTGGGTCATTGAGCTGACGAGCTCGTGGATGAAGCACCCGCATGCCTGTGAGAGGTACCTGAACTGAGAAAGATGTTGACAGCCTACTCAGCAAACCTCACATTTGAAAGACTGTAATCTATACTGATGATGGTTAAAGAACTAGAAACACAAGTCTAGAGATCAGCACTATCTGTGCCAACTGTGGCGAAACACTCGAACACTCTTGAAGCAAGCAAGTAACCGAAACTGCATTTATCACAAGGCCAGGGGCGAACCATGCTCGGAGGTGAAGCGGTGTGCTCCCACCCGTGTTCCTGTTTAATAGTACACCCCTGGGTCATTGAGCTGACGAGCTCGTGCATGAAGCACCCGCATGCCTGTAAGAGGTGCCTGACCTGACAAAGATGTTGGCAGCCTACTCAGCAAACCCCACATTTGAAAGACTGTAATCTCTACTGATGATGGTTAAAGAACCAGAAACACGTGTCTAGAGATCAGCACTATCTGCGCCAACTGTAGTAAACACTCTAACACTCTTGAAGCAACCAAGTAACTCAAACTGCATTTACCACAATAAAAGGGGCGAACCTTGCTGGGAGGTGAAGCGGTGTGCTCCCACCCCTGTTCCTATTTAAAAGTACTCCTGTGAGGCATTGAGCTTACGAGCTCACGGAGGTAGCACCCGCATGCCTGTGAGAGGGACCTGACCTGAGAAAGATATTGGCAGCCTACTCAGCAAACCCCAAATTTCAAACACTGTAATCTCTACTGATGATGGTTAAAGAACCAGAAACACGTGTCTAGAGATCAGCACTATCTGCGCCAACTGTGGCGAAACACTCGAACACTCTTGAAGCAAGCAAGTAACTGAAACTGCATTTACCACAATGCCAGGGGCAAACCTTGCTGGGAGGTGAAGCGGTGTGCTCCCACCCCTGTTCCTGTTTAATAGTACTCCGTGAGTCATTGAGCTGACGAGCTCCTGCTTCAAGCACCCGCATGCCTGTGAGAGGTACCTGAGCTGAGAAAGATGTTGGCAGCCTACTCAGCAAACCCCAAATTTGAAAGACTGTAATCTCTACTGATGACGGTTAAAGAACCAGAAACACGTGTCTAGAGATCAGCATTATCTGTGCCAAATTTTGCAAAACACTCAAACACTCTTGAAGCAAGCATGTAACCCCAACTGTATTTACACCAATGCCATGGGCGAACCTTGCTGGGAGGTGAAGCGGTGTGCTCCCAACCGTGTTCCTGTTTAATAGTACTCCCGCGAGTCATTGAGCTGACGAGCTCATGCAAGAAGCACCCGCATGCCTGTGAGAGGTACCTGACCTGACAAAGATGTTGGCAGCCTTCTCAGCAAACCCCACATTTGAAAGACTGTAATCTCTACTGATGATGGTTAAAGAACCAGAAACACTTGTCCAGAGATCAGCACTATCTTCGCGAACTGTGGCGAAACACTCGAACACTCTTGAAGCAAGCAAGTAACTGAAACTGCATTTACCACAATGCCAGGGGCGAACCTTGCTGGGAGGTGAAGCGGGTTGCTCCCACCCCTGTTGCTGTTTAATAATACTTAAGTGAGTCATTGAGCTGATGAGATTGTGAATGAAGCACCCGCATGCCTGTGAGAGGTACCTGACCTGACAAAGATCTTGGCAGCCTACTCAGCAAACCCCAAATTTGAAAGACTGTAAACTCTACTGATGACGGTTGAAGAACCAGAAACACGTGTCTAGAGATCATCACTAACTGTGCCAACTGTGGCGAAACACTCTAACACTCTTGAAGCAACCAAGTAACTGAAACTGCATTTACCACAATGCCAGGGGCGAACCTTGCTGGGAGGTCAAGCGGTGTGCTCCCACCCCTGTTCCTATTTAAAAGTACTCCTGTGAGTCATTGAGCTGACGAGCTCATGGATGAAGCACCCGCATGCCTGTGAGAGGTACCTGGCCTGGGAAAGTTGTTGGCAGCCTACTCAGCAAACTCCAAATTTCAAAGACTGTAATCTCTACTAATGACGGTTAAAGAACCAGAAACATCTGTCTAGAGATCAGCACTATTTGAGCCAACTGTGGCGAAACACTCGAACACTCTTGAAGCAAGCAAGTAACTGAAACTGCATTTATCCACAATGCCTTGGGCGAACCTTGCTGGGAGGTGAAGCGGTGTGCTCCCACCCCGATTGCTGTTTAATAGTACTCCGGTGAGTCATTGAGGTGACGAGATCGTGAATCAAGCACCCGCATGCCTGTGTGAGGTACCTGACCTGAGAAAGTTGTTGGCAGCCTACTCAGCAAACCCAAAATTTCAAAGACTGTAATCTCAGCTGATGACGGTTAAAGAACCAGAAACACACGTCTAGAGATCAGCACTATATGTGCCAACTGTGGCAAAACACTCGAACACTCTTGAAGCAAGCAAGTAACTGAAACTGCATTTACCACAACGCCAGGGGCGAACCTTGCTGGGAGGTGAAGCGGTGTGCTCCCACCTCTGTCGCTGTTTAATAGTACTCCCGTGAGTCATTGAGCTGACGAGATCGTGAATGAAGCACCTGCATGCCTGTGAGAGGTACCTGACCTGAGAAAGATGTCAACAGCCTACGGAGCAAACCCCACATTTGAACGACTGTAATCTCTACTGATGACGGTTGAAGAACCAGAAACACGTGTCTAGAGATCAGCACTATCTGTGCCAACTGTGGCGAAACACTCGAACACTCTTGAAGCAAGCAAGTAACCGAAACTGCATTTATCACACTGCCAGGGGCGAAACTTGCTGGGAGGTGAAGCGGTGTGCTCCCACCCGGGGTTCCTGTTTAATAGTACTCCTGTGGGTCATTGAGCTGACGAGCTCGTGGATGAAGCACCCGCATGCCTGTGAGAGGTACCTGAACTGAGAAAGATGTTGACAGCCTACTCAGCAAACCTCACATTTGAAAGACTGTAATCTATACTGATGATGGTTAAAGAACTAGAAACACAAGTCTAGAGATCAGCACTATCTGTGCCAACTGTGGCGAAACACTCGAACACTCTTGAAGCAACCAAGTAACTCAAACTGCATTTACCACAATAAAAGGGGCGAACCTTGCTGGGAGGTGAAGCGGTGTGCTCCCACCCCTGTTCCTATTTAAAAGTACTCCTGTGAGCCATTGAGCTTACGAGCTCACGGAGGTAGCACCCGCATGCCTGTGAGAGGGACCTGACCTGAGAAAGATATTGGCAGCCTACTCAGCAAACCCCAAATTTCAAACACTGTAATCTCTACTGATGATGGTTAAAGAACCAGAAACACGTGTCTAGAGATCAGCACTATCTGCGCCAACTGTGGCGAAACACTCGAACACTCTTGAAGCAAGCAAGTAACTGAAACTGCATTTACCACAATGCCAGGGGCAAACCTTGCTGGGAGGTGAAGCGGTGTGCTCCCACCCCTGTTCCTGTTTAATAGTACTCCGTGAGTCATTGAGCTGACGAGCTCCTGCTTGAAGCACCCGCATGCCTGTGAGAGGTACCTGAGCTGAGAAAGATGTTGGCAGCCTACTCAGCAAACCCCAAATTTGAAAGACTGTAATCTCTACTGATGACGGTTAAAGAACCAGAAACACGTGTCTAGAGATCAGCACTATCTGTGCCAAATTTTGCAAAACACTCAAACACTCTTGAAGCAAGCATGTAACCCCAACTGTATTTACACCAATGCCATGGGCGAACCTTGCTGGGAGGTGAAGCGGTGTGCTCCCAACCGTGTTCCTGTTTAATAGTACTCCCGCGAGTCATTGAGCTGACGAGCTCATGCAAGAAGCACCCGCATGCCTGTGAGAGGTACCTGACCTGACAAAGATGTTGGCAGCCTTCTCAGCAAACCCCACATTTGAAAGACTGTAATCTCTACTGATGATGGTTAAAGAACCAGAAACACTTGTCCAGAGATCAGCACTATCTTCGCGAACTGTGGCGAAACACTCGAACACTCTTGAAGCAAGCAAGTAACTGAAACTGCATTTACCACAATGCCAGGGGCGAACCTTGCTGGGAGGTGAAGCGGGTTGCTCCCACCCCTGTTGCTGTTTAATAATACTTAAGTGAGTCATTGAGCTGATGAGATTGTGAATGAAGCACCCGCATGCCTGTGAGAGGTACCTGACCTGACAAAGATCTTGGCTGCCTACTCAGCAAACCCCAAATTTGAAAGACTGTAAACTCTACTGATGACGGTTGAAGAACCAGAAACACGTGTCTAGAGATCATCACTAACTGTGCCAACTGTGGCGAAACACTCTAACACTCTTGAAGCAACCAAGTAACTGAAACTGCATTTACCACAATGCCAGGGGCGAACCTTGCTGGGAGGTCAAGCGGTGTGCTCCCACCCCTGTTCCTATTTAAAAGTACTCCTGTGAGTCATTGAGATGACGAGCTCATGGATGAAGCACCCGCATGCCTGTGAGAGGTACCTGGCCTGGGAAAGTTGTTGGCAGCTTACTCAGCAAACTCCAAATTTCAAAGACTGTAATCTCTACTAATGACGGTTAAAGAACCAGAAACATCTGTCTAGAGATCAGCACTATTTGCGCCAACTTTGGCGAAACACTCGAACACTCTTGAAGCAAGCAAGTAACCGAAACTGTATTTACCACAATGCCAGGAGCAAACCTTGCTGGGAGGTGAAGCGGTGTTCTCCCAACACTTTTCCTATTTAATAGTTCTCCAGTGAGTCATTGAGCTGTAGAGCTCCTGGATGAAGCACCCGCATGCCTGTGAGAGGTACCTGACCTGAGAAAGATGTTGGCAGCCTACTCAGCAAACCCAAAATTTCAAAGACTGTAATCTCTACTGATGACGGTTAAAGAACAAGAAACACATGTCTAGAGATCAGCACTATCCGCGCCAACTTTGGCGAAACACTCAAACACTCTTGAAGCAAGCAAGTAACCAAAACTGTATATACCACAATGCCAGGGGCGAACCTTGCTGGGACGTGAAGTGATGTTCTCCAAACTCTTTTCCTATTTAATAGTACTCCAGTGAGTCATTGAATTGACGAGCTCGTGGATGAAGCACCCGCATGCCTGTGAGAGGTACCTGACCTGAGAAAGATGTTGGCAGCCTACTCAGGAAACCCAAAATTTCAAAGACTGTAATCTCAACTGATGACTGTTAAAGAACCAGAAACACGTGTCTAGAGATCAGCACCATCTGTGCCAACTGTGGCGAAACACTCGAACAGTCCTGAAGCAAGCAAGTAACTGAAACTGCTTTTACCACAATGCCAGGGTCGATCCTTGCTGAGAGGTGAAGCGGTGTGCTCCCACCCCTGTTCCTGTTTAAAAGTACTCCTGTGAGTCATTGAACTGAAGAGCTCATGGATGAAGCACCCGCATGCCTGTGAGAGGTACCTGACCTGAGAAAGATTTTGTCAGCCTACTCAGCAACCCTCACATTTGAAAGACTGTAATCTCTACTGATTATGGTTAAAGAACCAGAAACATGTGTCTAGAGATCAGCACCATCTGCGCCAACTGTGGCGAAACACTCGAACACTCTTGAAGCATGCAAGTAACTGAAACTGCATTTAACACAATGCCAGGGGCGAACCTTGCTGGGAGGTGAAGCGGTGTGACTCCCACCCCTGTTCCTGCTTACTAGTACTCCCGTGAATCTTTGAGCTGACGAGCTCGTGGATGAAGCACCCGCATGCCTGTGAGAGGTACCTGACCTGAGAAAGATGTTGGCAGCCTACTCAGCAAACCTCACATTTGAAAGACTGTAATCTCTACTGATGACCGTTAAAGAACCAGAAACACGTGTCTAGAGATCATCACTATCTGCGCCAACTGTGGCGAAACACTCGAACACTCTTGAAGCAAGCAAGTAACCGAAACTGCATTTATCACAATTGCAGGGGCGAACCTTGCTGGGAGGTGAAGCGGTGTGCTCCCACCCGTGTTCCTGTTTAATAGTACTCCTGTGGGTCATTTAGCTGACGAGCTCGTGGATGAAGCACCTGCATGCCTGTGAGAGGTACCTGACCTGAGAAAGATGTTGGCCGCCTACTCAGCAAACCCCACATTTGAAAGACTGTAATCTCTACTGATGATGGTTAAATAACCAGAAACACGTGTCTAGAGATCATCACTATCTGCGCCAACTGTGGCGAAACACTCGAACAGTCTTGAAGCAAGCAAGTAACCGAAACTGCATTTATCACAATTGCAGGGGCGAACCTTGCTGGGAGGTGAAGCGGTGTGCTCCCACCCGTGTTCCTGTTTAATAGTACTCCTGTGGGTCATTTAGCTGACGAGCTCGTGGTTGAAGCACCCGCATGCCTGTGAGAGGTACCTGACCTGAGAAATATGTTGGAAGTCTACTCAGCAAACCCCAAATTTGAAAGACTGTAATCTCTACTGATGACGGTTAAAGAACCAGAAACTCGTGTCTAGAGATCAGCACTATCTGCGCCAAATTTGGCGAAACACTCGAACACTCATGAAGCAAGCAAGTAACCAAAACTGTGTTTACCACAATGCTATGGCCGAACCTTGCTGGGAGGTGAAGCGGTGTGCTCCCAACCCTGTTCCTATTTAAAAGTACTCCCGTGAGTCATTGAGCTGACGAGCTTGTGCATGAAGCACCCGCATGCCTGTGAGAGGTACCTGACCTGACAAAGATGTTGGCAGCCTACTTAGCAAACCCCACATTTGAAAGACTGTAATCTCTACTGATGACGGTTAAAGAACTAGAAACACGTGTCTAGAGATTAGCACCATCTGCGCCAACTGGGGCGAAACACTCGAAAACTCTTGAAGCAAGCACGTAACCGAAACTGCATTTACCACAATGCCAGGGGCGAACCTTGCTGGGAGGTGAAGCGGTGTGCTCCAACCCTTGTTCCTATTTAAAAGTACTCCTGTGAGTCATTGAGCTGACAAGCTCGTGATTGAAGCACCCGCATGCCTGTGAGAGGTACCTGAGCTGAGAAAGATGTTGGCAGCCTACTCAGCAAACCCCAAATTTGAAAGACTGTAATCTCTACTGATGACGGTTAAAGAACCAGAAACACGTGTCTAGAGATCAGCACTATCTGTGCCAAATTTGGCGAAACACTCTAACACTCTTGAAGCAACCAAGTAACTGAAACTGCATTTACCACAATGCCAGGGGCGAACCTTGCTGGGAGGTGAAGCGGTGTGCTCCCACCCCTGTTCCTATTTAAAAGTACTCCAGTGAGTCATTGAGCTGACGAGCTCATGGATGAAGCACCCGCATGCCTGTGAGAGGTACCTGACCTGAGAAAGTTGTTGGCAGCCTACTCAGCAAACCCCAAATTTGAAAGAATGTAATCTCTACTGATGACGGTTAAAGAACCAGAAACACGTGTCTAGCGGTCATCACTATCTGCGCCAACTGTGGCGAAACACTCGAACAGTCTTGAAGCAATCAAGTAACTGAAACTGCATTTACCACAATGCCAGGGGCGAACCTTGCTTGGAGGTGAAGCGGTGTGCTCTCAACCCTGTTCCGGTTTATAGTACTCCCGTGAGTCATTGAGCTGACGAGCTCGTGGATGAAGCACCCGCATGCCTGTGAGAGGTACCTGACCTGAGAAATATGTTGGCAGCCTACTCAGCAAACCCAAAATTTCAAAGACTGTAATCTCTACTGATTACGGTTAAAGAACCACAAACACATGTCTAGAGATCAGCACTATCTGCACCAACTTTTGCGAAACACTCGAACACTCTTGAAGCAAGCAAGTAACCAAAACTGTATTTACCACAATGCCAGGGGCGAACCTTGGTGGGAGGTGAAGCGGTGTTCTCCCAACTCTTTTCCTATTTAATAGTACTCCAGTGAGTCATTGAGCAGACGAGCTCGTGGATGAGGCACCCGCATGCCTGTGAGAGGTACCTGACCTGAGAAAGATTTTGGCAACCTACTCAGCAAACCCCAAATTTCAAAGACTGTAATCCCTACTGATGACGGTTAAAGAACCACAAACACATGTCTAGAGATCAGCACTATCTGCGCCAACTGTGGCGAGAAACTTGAACCCTCTTGAAGAAAGCAAGTAACTGAAAGTGCATTTACCACAATGCCAGGAGCGAACCTTGCTGGGAGGTGAAGCGGTGTTCTCCCACCCCTGTTCCTGCTTAACAATACTCCCGTGAGTCATTGAGCTGACAAGCTCATGGATGAAGCACCCGCATGCCTGTGAGAGGTACCTGACCTGAGAAAGATGTTGGCAACCTACTCAGCAAACCCCAAATTTCAAAGACTTTAATCTCTACTGATGACGGTTAAAGAACCCGAAACACATGTCTAGAGATCAGCACTATCTGCGTCAACTGTGGCGAAACACTCAAACAGTCTTGAAGCAAGCAAGTAACTGAAACTGCATTTCCCACAATGCCAGGGGCGAACTTGCTGAGAGGTGAAGCAGTGTGCTCCCACACCTGTTCCTGTTTAAAAGTACTCCCGTGAGTCATTGAGCTAACGAGATCATGGATGAAGCACCTGCATGCCTGTGAGAGGTACCTGACCTGAGAAAGATGTTGGCAGCCTACTCAGCAAACCTCACATTTGAAAGACTGTAATCTCTACTGACACATGTCTAGAGATCAGCACTATCTGCGCAAACTGTGGCGAAACACTCGCGCACTCTTGAAGAAAGCAAGTAACTGAAACTGCATTTACCACAATGCCATGGGCGAACCTTGCTGGGAGGTGAAGCGGTGTGCTCCCAACCCTGTTCCTGTTTAATAGTACTCCCGTGAGTCATTGAGCTGACGAGCTCGTGCATGAAGCACCCGCATGCCTGTGAGAGGTACCTGACCTGACAAAGATGTTGGCAGCCTACTCGGCAAACCCCACATTTGAAAGACTGTAATCTCTACTGATGATGGTTAAAGAACCAGAAACACGTGTCTAGAGATCATCAATATCAGCGCCAACTGTGGCGAAACACTCTAACACTCTTGAAGCAACCAAGTAACTGAAACTGCATTTACCACAATGCCAGGGGCGAACCTTGCTGGGAGGTGAAGCGGTGTGCTCCCACCCCTGTTCCTATTTAAAAGTACTCCCGTGAGTCATTGAGCTGACGAGCTCGTGGTTGAAGCACCCGCATGCCTGTGAGAGGCACCTGACCTGAGAAAGATGTTGGAAGTCTACTCAGCAAACCCCAAATTTGAAAGACTGTAATCTCTACTGATGACGGTTAAAGAACCAGAAACACGTGTCTAGAGATCAGCACTATCTGCGGCAAATTTGGCGAAACACTCGAACACTCTTGAAGCAAGCAAGTAACTGAAACTGCATTTATCCACAATGCCTGGGGCGAACCATGCTGGGAGGTGAAGCGGTGTGCTCCCACCCCGATTGCTGTTTAATAGTACTCCGGTGAGTCATTGAGGTGACGAGATAGTGAATGAAGCACCCGCATGCCTGTGAGAGGTACCTGACCTGAGAAAGTTGTTGGCAGCCTACTCAGCAAACCCCAAATTTGAAAGACTGTAATCTCTACTGATGACGGTTAAAGAACCAGAAACACGTGTCTAGAGATCAGCACTATCTGTGCCAAATTTGGCAAAACACTCGAACACTCTTGAAGCAAGCATGTAACCGCAACTGTATTTACACCAATGCCATGGGCGAACCTTGCTGGGAGGTGAAGCGGTGTGCCCCCAACCCTGTTCCTGTTTAATAGTACTCCCGCGAGTCATTTAGCTGACGAGCTCATGCAAAAAGCACCCGCATGCCTGTGAGAGGTACCTGACCTGACAAAGATTTTGGCAGCCTTCTCAGCAAACCCCACATTTGAAAGACTGGAATCTCTACTGATGACGGTTAAAGAACCAGAAACACTTGTCTAGAGATCAGCACTATCTTCGCGAACTGTGGCGAAACACTCGAACACTCTTGAAGCAAGCAAGTAACTGAAACTGCATTTACCACAATGCCAGGGGCGAACCTTGCTGGGAGGTGAAGCGGTGTGCTCCCACCCCTGTTCCTATTTAAAAGTACTCCAGTGAGTCATTGAGCTGACGAGCTCATGGATGAAGCACCCGCATGCCTGTGAGAGGTACCTGACCTGAGAAAGTTGTTGGCAGCCTACTCAGCAAACCCCAAATTTGAAAGAATGTAATCTCTACTGATAACGGTTAAAGAACCAGAAACACGTGTCTAGCGATCATCACTATCTGCGCCAACTGTGGCGAAACACTCGAACAGTCTTGAAGCAAGCAAGTAACTGAAACTGCATTTACCACAATGCCAGGGGCGATCCTTGCTTGGAGGTGAAGCGGTGTGCTCCCAACCCTGTTCCGGTTTATAGTACTCCCGTGAGTCATTGAGCTGACGAGCTCGTGGATGAAGCACCCGCATGCCTGTGAGAGGTACCTGACCTGAGAAAGATTTTGGCAACCTACTCAGCAAACCCCAAATTTCAAAGACTGTAATCCCTACTGATGACGGTTAAAGAACCAGAAACACATGTCTAGAGATCAGCACTATCTGCGCCAACTGTGGCGAGAAACTTGAACCCTCTTGAAGAAAGCAAGTAACTGAAAGTGCATTTACCACAATGCCAGGAGCGAACCTTGCTGGGAGGTGAAGCGGTGTTCTCCCACCCCTGTTCCTGCTTAACAATACTCCTGTGAGTCATTGAGCTGACAAGCTCGTGGATGAAGCACCCACATGCCTGTGAGAGGTACCTGACCTGAGAAAGATGTTGGCAACCTACTCAGCAAACCCCAAATTTCAAAGACTTTAATCTCTACTGATGACGGTTAAAGAACCCGAAACACATGTCTAGAGATCAGCACCTTCTGCATCAACTGTGGCGAAACACTCAAACAGTCTTGAAGCAAGCAAGTAACTGAAACTGCATTTCCCACAATGCCAGGGGCGAACTTGCTGAGAGGTGAAGCAGTGTGCTCCCACCCCTGTTCCTGTTTAAAAGTACTCCCGTGAGTCATTGAGCTGACGAGATCATGGATGAAGCACCTGCATGCCTGTGAGAGGTACCTGACCTGAGAAAGATGTTGGCAGCCTACTCAGCAAACCTCACATTTGAAAGACTGTAATCTCTACTGACACATGTCTAGAGATCAGCACTATCTGCGCAAACTGTGGCGAAACACTCGAGCACTCTTGAAGAAAGCAAGTAACTGAAACTGCATTTACCACAATGCCATGGGCGAACCTTGCTGGGAGGTGAAGCGGTGTGCTCCCAACCCTGTTCCTGTTTAATAGTACTCCCGTGAGTCATTGAGCTGACGAGCTCGTGCATGAAGCACCCGCATGCCTGTGAGAGGTACCTGACCTGACAAAGATGTTGGCAGCCTACTCGGCAAACCCCCCATTTGAAAGACTGTAATCTCTACTGATGATGGTTAAAGAACCAGAAACACGTGTCTAGAGATCATCAATATCAGCGCCAACTGTGGTGAAACACTCTAACACTCTTGAAGCAACCAAGTAACTGAAACTGCATTTACCACAATGCCAGGGGCGAACCTTGCTGGGAGGTGAAGCAGTGTGCTCCCACCCCTGTTCCTATTTAAAAGTACTCCCGTGAGTCATTGAGCTGACGAGCTCGTGGTTGAAGCACCCGCATGCCTGTGAGAGGTACCTGACCTGAGAAAGATGTTGGAAGTCTACTCAGCAAACCCCAAATTTGAAAGACTGTAATCTCTACTGATGACGGTTAAAGAACCAGAAACACGTGTCTAGAGATCAGCACTATCTGCGCCAAATTTTTGCGAAACACTCGAACACTCATGAAGCAAGCAAGTAACCAAAACTGTGTTTACCACAATGCTATGGCCGAACCTTGCTGGGAGGTGAAGCGGTGTGCTCCCAACCCTGTTCCTGTTTAATAGTACTCCCGTGAGTCAATGAGCTGACGAGCTTGTGCATGAAGCACCCGCATGCCTGTGAGAGGTACCTGACCTGACAAAGATGTTGGCAGCCTACTCAGCAAACCCCACATTTGAAAGACTGTAATCTCTACTGATGATGGTTAAAGAACTAGAAACACGTGTCTAGAGATTGGCACCATCTGCGCCAACTGGTGTGAAACACTCGAAAACTCTTGAAGCAAGCAAGTAACCGAAACTGCATTTACCACAATGCCAGGGGCGATCCTTGCTGGGAGGTGAAGCGGTGTGCTCCAACCCCTGTTCCTATTTAAAAGTACTCCTGTGAGTCATTGAGCTGACAAGCTCATGATTGAAGCACCCGCATGCCTGTGAGAGGTACCTGAGCTGAGAAAGATGTTGGCAGCCTACTCAGCAAACCCCAAATTTGAAAGACTGTAATCTCTACTGATGACGGGTAAAGAACCAGAAACACGTGTCTAGAGATCAGCACTATCTGTGCCAAATTTGGCGAAACACTCTAACACTCTTGAAGCAACCAAGTAACTGAAACTGCATTTATCCACAATGCCTGGGGCGAACCATGCTGGGAGGTGAAGCGGTGTGCTCCCACCCCGATTGCTGTTTAATAGTACTCCGGTGAGTCATTGAGGTGACGAGATCGTGAATGAAGCACCCGCATGCCTGTGAGAGGTACCTGACCTGAGAAAGTTGTTGGCAGCCTACTCAGCAAACCCCAAATTTGAAAGACTGTAATCTCTACTGATGACGGTTAAAGAACCAGAAACACGTGTCTAGAGATCAGCACTATCTGTGCCAAATTTGGCAAAACACTCGTACACTCTTGAAGCAAGCATGTAACCGCAACTGTATTTACACCAATGCCATGGGCGAACCTTGCTGGGAGGTGAAGCGGTGTGCTCCCAACCCTGTTCCTGTTTAATAGTACTCCCGCGAGTCATTTAGCTGACGAGCTCATGCAAAAAGCACCCGCATGCCTGTGAGAGGTACCTGACCTGACAAAGATTTTGGCAGCCTTCTCAGCAAACCCCACATTTGAAAGACTGTAATCTCTACTGATGACGGTTAAAGAACCAGAAACATTTGTCTAGAGATCAGCACTATCTTCGCGAACTGTGGCGAAACACTCGAACACTCTTGAAGCGAGCAAGTAACTGAAACTGCATTTACCACAATGCCAGGGGCGAACCTTGCTGGGAGGTGAAGCGGTCTGCTCCCACCCCTGTTGCTGTTTAATAGTACTCCAGGTAGTCATTGAGGTGATGAGATTGTGAATGAAGCACCCGCATGCCTGTGAGAGGTACCTGACCTGACAAAGATCTTGGCAGCCTACTCAGCAAACCCCAAATTTGAAAGACTGTAAACTCTACTGATGACGGTTGAAGAACCAGAAACACGTGTCTAGAGATCATCACTAACTGTGCCAACTGTGGCGAAACACTCTAACACTCTTGAAGCAAGCAAGTAACTGAAACTGTATTTACCACAATGCCAAGGGTGAACCTTTCTGGGAGGTGAAGCGGTCTGCTCCCACCCCTGTTCCTATTTAAAAGTACGCCCGTGAGTCATTGAGCTGACGAGCTCGTGGTTGAAGCACCCGCATGCCTGTGAGAGGTACCTGACCTGAGAAAGATGTTGGAAGTCTACTCAGCAAACCCCAAATTTGAAAGACTGTAATCTCTACTGATGACGGTTAAAGAACCAGAAACACGTGTCTAGAGATCAGCACTATCTGCGCCAAATTTGGCGAAACACTCGAACACTCATGAAGCAAGCAAGTAACCAAAACTGTGTTTACCACAATGCTATGGCCGAACCTTGCTGGGAGGTGAAGCGGTGTGCTCCCACCCCTGTTCCTATTTAAAAGTACTCCTGTGAGTCATTGAGCTGACGAGCTCATGGATGAAGCACCCGCATGCCTGTGAGAGGTACCTGGCCTGGGAAAGTTGTTGGCAGCCTGCTCAGCAAACTCCAAATTTCAAAGACTGTAATCTCTACTAATGACGGTTAAAGAACCAGAAATATGTGTCTAGAGATCAGCACTATTTGCGCCAACTTTGGCGAAACACTCGAACACTCTTGAAGCAAGCAAGTAACCGAAACTGTATTTACCACAATGCCAGGAGCAAACCTTGCTGGGAGGTAAAGCGGTGTTCTCCCAACACTTTTCCTATTTAATAGTTCTCCAGTGAGTCATTGAGCTGTAGAGCTCCTGGATGAAGCACCCGCATGCCTGTGAGAGGTACCTGACCTGAGAAAGATGTTGGCAGCCTACTCAGCAAACCCAAAATTTCAAAGACTGTAATCTCTACTGATGACGGTTAAAGAACAAGAAACACGTGTCTAGAGATCAGCACTATCCGCGCCAACTTTGGTGAAACACTCAAACACTCTTGAAGCAAGCAAGTAACCAAAACTGTATTTACCACAATGCCAGGGGCGAACCTTGCTGGGACGTGAAGTGATGTTCTCCAAACTCTTTTCCTATTTAATAGTACTCCAGTGAGTCATTGAACTGACGAGCTCGTGGATGAAGCACCCGCATGCCTGTGAGAGGTACCTGACCTGAGAAAGATGTTGGCAGCCTACTCAGGAAACCCAAAATTTCAAAGACTGTAATCTCAACTGATGACTGTTAAAGAACCAGAAACACGTGTCTAGAGATCAGCACCATCTGTGCCAACTGTGGCGAAACACTCGAACAGTCCTGAAGCAAGCAAGTAACTGAAACTGCATTTACCACAATGCCAGGGGCGATCCTTGCTGAGAGGTGAAGCGGTGTGCTCCCACCCCTGTTCCTGTTTAAAAGTACTCCTGTGAGTCATTGAACTGAAGAGCTCATGGATGAAGCACCCGCATGCCTGTGAGAGGTAACTGACCTGAGAAAGATTTTGTCAGCCTACTCAGCAACCCTCACATTTGAAAGACTGTAATCTCTACTGATGATGGTTAAAGAACCAGAAACATGTGTCTAGAGATCAGCACCATCTGCGCCAACTGTGGCGAAACACTCGAACACTCTTGAAGCATGCAAGTAACTGAAACTGCATTTAACACAATGCCAGGGGCGAACCTTGCTGGGAGGTGAAGCGGTGTGCTCCCACCCCTGTTCCTGCTTACTAGTACTCCCGTGAATCTTTGAGCTGACGAGCTCGTGGATGAAGCACCCGCATGCCTGTGAGAGGTACCTGACCTGAGAAAGATGTTGGCAGCCTACTCAACAAACCTCACATTTGAAAGACTGTAATCTCTACTGATGACCGTTAAAGAACCAGAAACACGTGTCTAGAGATCATCACTATCTACGCCAACTGTGGCGAAACACTCGAACACTCTTGAAGCAAGCAAGTAATCGAAACTGCATTTATCACAATTGCAGGGGCAAACCTTGCTGGGAGGTGAAGCGGTGTGCTCCCACCCGTGTTCCTGTTTAATAGTACTCCTGTGGGTCATTTAGCTGACGAGCTCGTGGATGAAGCACCCGCATGCCTGTGAGAGGTACCTGACCTGAGAAAGATGTTGGCCGCCTACTCAGCAAACCCCACATTTGAAAGACTGTAATCTCTACTGATGATGGTTAAATAACCAGAAACACGTGTCTAGAGATCATCACTATCTGCTCCAACTGTGGCGAAACACTCGAACAGTCTTGAAGCAAGCAAGTAACTGAAACTGTATTTACCACAATGCCAGTGGCGAACCTTGCTTGGAGGTGAAGCGGTGTGCTCCCAACCCTGTTCCGGTTTATAGTACTCCCGTGAGTCATTGAGCTGACGAGCTCGTGGTTGAAGCACCCGCATGCCTGTGAGAGGTACCTGACCTGAGAAATATGTTGGAAGTCTTCTCAGCAAACCCCAAATTTGAAAGACTGTAATCTCTACTGATGACGGTTAAAGAACTAGAAACTCGTGTCTAGAGATCAGCACTATCTGCGCCAAATTTGGCGAAACACTCGAACACTCATGAAGCAAGCAAGTAACCAAAACTGTGTTTACCACAATGCTATGGCCGAACCTTGCTGGGAGGTGAAGCGGTGTGCTCCCAACCCTGTTCCTGTTTAATAGTACTCCCGTGAGTCATTGAGCTGACGAGCTCGTGCATGAAGCCCCCGCATGCCTGTGAGAGGTACCTGACCTGACAAAGATGTTGGCAGCCTACTCAGCAAACCCCAAATTTCAAAGACTGTAATCTCAACTGATGACGGTTGAAGAACCAGAAACACGTGTCTAGAGATTAGCACCATCTGCGCCAACTGGGGCGAAACACTCGAAAACTCTTGAAGCAAGCACGTAACCGAAACTGCATTTACCACAATGCCAGGGGCGAACCTTGCTGGGAGGTGAAGCGGTGTGCTCCAACCCCTGTTCCTATTTAAAAGTACTCCTGTGAGTCATTGAGCTGACAAGCTCGTGATTGAAGCACCCGCATGCCTGTGAGAGGTACCTGAGCTGAGAAAGATGTTGGCAGCCTACTCAGCAAACCCCAAATTTGAAAGACTGTAATCTCTACTGATGACGGTTAAAGAACCAGAAACACGTGTCTAGAGATCAGCACTATCTGTGCCAAATTTGGTGAAACACTCTAACACTCTTGAAGCAACCAAGTAACTGAAACTGCATTTACCACAATGCCAGGGGCGAACCTTGCTGGGAGGTGAAGCGGTGTGCTCCCACCCCTGTTCCTATTTAAAAGTACTCCAGTGAGTCATTGAGCTGACGAGCTCATGGATGAAGCACCCGCATGCCTGTGAGAGGTACCTGACCTGAGAAAGTTGTTGGCAGCCTACTCAGCAAACCCCAAATTTGAAAGAATGTAATCTCTACTGATAACGGTTAAAGAACCAGAAATACGTGTCTAGCGATCATCACTATCTGCGCCAACTGTGGCGAAACACTCGAACAGTCTTGAAGCAAGCAAGTAACTGTAACTGCATTTACCACAATGCCAGGGGCGAACCTTGCTTGGAGGTGAAGCGGTGTGCTCCCAACCCTGTTCCGGTTTATAGTACTCCCGTGAGTCATTGAGCTGACGAGCTCGTGGATGAAGCACCCGCATGCCTGTGAGAGGTACCTGACCTGAGAAAGATTTTGGCAACCTACTCAGCAAACCCCAAATTTCAAAGACTGTAATCCCTACTGATGACGGTTAAAGAACCAGAAACACATGTCTAGAGATCAGCACTATCTGCGCCAACTGTGGCGAGAAACTTGAACCCTCTTGAAGAAAGCAAGTAACTGAAAGTGCATTTACCACAATGCCAGGAGCGAACCTTGCTGGGAGGTGAAGCGGTGTTCTCCCACCCCTGTTCCTGCTTAACAATACTCCTGTGAGTCATTGAGCTGACAAGCTCGTGGATGAAGCACCCGCATGCCTGTGAGAGGTACCTGACCTGAGAAAGATGTTGGCAACCTACTCAGCAAACCCCAAATTTCAAAGACTTTAATCTCTACTGATGACGGTTAAAGAACCCGAAACACATGTCTAGAGATCAGCACCTTCTGCATCAACTGTGGCGAAACACTCAAACAGTCTTGAAACAAGCAAGTAACTGAAACTGCATTTCCCACAATGCCAGGGGCGAACTTGCTGAGAGGTAAAGCAGTGTGCTCCCACCCCTGTTCCTGTTTAAAAGTACTCCCGTGAGTCATTGAGCTGACGAGATCATGGATGAAGCACCTGCATGCCTGTGAGAGGTACCTGACCTGAGAAAGATGTTGGCAGCCTACTCAGCAAACCTCACATTTGAAAGACTGTAATCTCTACTGACACATGTCTAGAGATCAGCACTATCTGCGCAAACTGTGGCGAAACACTCGAGCACTCTTGAAGAAAGCAAGTAACTGAAACTGCATTTACCACAATGCCATGGGCGAACCTTGCTGGGAGGTGAAGCGGTGTGCTCCCAACCCTGTTCCTGTTTAATAGTACTCCCGTGAGTCATTGAGCTGACGAGCTCGTGCATGAAGCACCCGCATGCCTGTGAGAGGTACCTGACCTGACAAAGATGTTGGCAGCCTACTCGGCAAACCCCACATTTGAAAGACTGTAATCTCTACTGAGTATGGTTAAAGAACCAGAAACACGTGTCTAGAGATCATCAATATCAGCGCCAACTGTGGCGAAACACTCTAACACTCTTGAAGCAACCAAGTAACTGAAACTGCATTTACCACAATGCCAGGGGCGAACCTTGCTGGGAGGTGAAGCGGTGTGCTCCCACCCCTGTTCCTGTTTAAAAGTACTCCCGTGAGTCATTGAGCTGACGAGCTCGTGGTTGAAGCACCCGCATGCCTGTGAGAGGTACCTGACCTGAGAAAGATGTTGGAAGTCTACTCAGCAAACCCCAAATTTGAAAGACTGTAATCTCTACTGATGACGGTTAAAGAACCAGAAACACGTGTCTAGAGATCAGCACTATCTGCGCCAAATTTTTGCGAAACACTCGAACACTCATGAAGCAAGCAAGTAACCAAAACTGTGTTTACCACAATGCTATGGCCGAACCTTGCTGGGAGGTGAAGCGGTGTGCTCCCAACCCTGTTCCTGTTTAATAGTACTCCCGTGAGTCAATGAGCTGACGAGCTTGTGCATGAAGCACCCGCATGCCTGTGAGAGGTACCTGACCTGACAAAGATGTTGGCAGCCTTCTCAGCAAACCCCACATTTGAAAGACTGTAATCTCTACTGATGACGGTTAAAGAACTAGAAACACGTGTCTAGAGATTGGCACCATCTGCGCCAACTGGGGCGAAACACTCGAAAACTCTTGAAGCAAGCAAGTAACCGAAACTGCATTTACCACAATGCCAGGGGCGATCCTTGCTGGGAGGTGAAGCGGTGTGCTCCAACCCCTGTTCCTATTTAAAAGTACTCCTGTGAGTCATTGAGCTGACAAGCTCATGATTGAAGCACCCGCATGCCTGTGAGAGGTACCTGAGCTGAGAAAGATGTTGGCAGCCTACTCAGCAAACCCCAAATTTGAAAGACTGTAATCTCTACTGATGACGGTTAAAGAACCAGAAACACGTGTCTAGAGATCAGCACTATCTGTGCCAAATTTGGCGAAACACTCGAACACTCTTGAAGCAAGCAAGTAACCGCAACTGTATTTACCACAATGCCATGGGCGAAGCTTGCTGGGAGGTGAACCGGTGTGCTCCCAACCCTGTTCCTGTTTAATAGTACTCCCGTGAGTCATTGAGCTGACGAGCTCGTGCATGAAGCACCCGCATGCCTGTGAGAGGTACCTGACCTGACAAAGATGTTGGCAGCCTACTCAGCAAACCCCAAATTTCAAAGACTGTAATCTCAACTGATGACGGTTGAAGAACCAGAAACAGATGTCTAGAGATCAGCACTATCTGCTCCAAATTTGGCGAAACACTCGAACACTCATGAAGCAAGCAAGTAACCAAAACTGTGTTTACCACAATGCTATGGCCGAACCTTGCTGGGAGGTGAAGCGGTGTGCTCCCACCCCTGTTCCTATTTAAAAGTACTCCTGTGAGTCATTGAGCTGACGAGCTCATGGATGAAGCACCCGCATGCCTGTGAGAGGTACCTGGCATGGGAAAGTTGTTGGCAGCCTACTCAGCAAACTCCAAATTTCAAAGACTGTAATCTCTACTAATGACGGTTAAAGAACCAGAAACATGTGTCTAGAGATCAGCACTATTTGCGCCAACTTTGGCGAAACACTCGAACACTCTTGAAGCAAGCAAGTAACCGAAACTGTATTTACCACAATGCCAGGAGCAAACCTTGCTGGGAGGTGAAGCGGTGTTCTCCCAACACTTTTCCTATTTAATAGTTCTCCAGTGAGTCATTGAACTGACGAGCTCGTGGATGAAGCACCCTCATGCCTGTGAGAGGTACCTGACCTGAGAAAGATGTTGGCAGCCTACTCAGGAAACCCAAAATTTCAAAGACTGTAATCTCAAGTGATGACTGTTAAAGAACCAGAAACACGTGTCTAGAGATCAGCACCATCTGTGCCAACTGTGGCGAAACACTCGAACAGTCCTGAAGCAAGCAAGTAACTGAAACTGCATTTACCACAATGCCAGGGGCGATCCTTGCTGAGAGGTGAAGCGGTGTGCTCCCACCCCTGTTCCTGTTTAAAAGTACTCCTGTGAGTCATTGAACTGAAGAGCTCATGGATGAAGCACCCGCATGCCTGTGAGAGGTACCTGACCTGAGAAAGATTTTGTCAGCCTACTCAGCAACCCTCACATTTGAAAGACTGTAATCTCTACTGATGATGGTTAAAGAACCAGAAACATGTGTCTAGAGATCAGCACTATTTGCGCCAACTTTGGCGAAACACTCGAACACTCTTGAAGCAAGCAAGTAACCGAAACTGTATTTACCACAATGCCAGGAGCAAACCTTGCTGGGAGGTGAAGCGGTGTTCTCCCAACACTTTTCCTATTTAATAGTTCTCCAGTGAGTCATTGAACTGACGAGCTCATGGATGAAGCACCCGCATGCCTGTGAGAGGTACCTGACCTGAGAAAGATGTTGGCAGCCTACTCAGGAAACCCAAAATTTCAAAGACTGTAATCTCAAGTGATGACTGTTAAAGAACCAGAAACACGTGTCTAGAGATCAGCACCATCTGTGCCAACTGTGGCGAAACACTCGAACAGTCCTGAAGCAAGCAAGTAACTGAAACTGCATTTACCACAATGCCAGGGGCGATCCTTGCTGAGAGGTGAAGCGGTGTGCTCCCACCCCTGTTCCTGTTTAAAAGTACTCCTGTGAGTCATTGAACTGAAGAGCTCATGGATGAAGCACCCGCATGCCTGTGAGAGGTACCTGACCTGAGAAAGATTTTGTCAGCCTACTCAGCAACCCTCACATTTGAAAGACTGTAATCTCTACTGATGATGGTTAAAGAACCAGAAACATGTGTCTAGAGATCAGCACCATCTGCGCCAACTGTGGCGAAACACTCGAACACTCTTGAAGCATGCAAGTAACTGAAACTGCATTTAACACAATGCCAGGGGCGAACCTTGCTGGGAGGTGAAGCGGTGTGCTCCCACCCCTGTTCCTGCTTACTAGTACTCCCGTGAATCTTTGAGCTGACGAGCTCGTGGATGAAGCACCCGCATGCCTGTGAGAGGTACCTGACCTGAGAAAGATGTTGGCAGCCTACTCAGCAAACCTCTCATTTGAAAGACTGTAATCTCTACTGATGACCGTTAAAGAACCAGAAACACGTGTCTAGAGATCATCACTATCTGCGCCAACTGTGGCGAAACACTCGAACACTCTTGAAGCAAGCAAGTAACCGAAACTGCATTTATCACAATTGCAGGGGCGAACCTTGCTGGGAGGTGAAGCGGTGTGCTCCCACCCGTGTTCCTGTTTAATAGTACTCCTGTGGGTCATTTAGCTGACGAGCTCGTGGATGAAGCACCCGCATGCCTGTGAGAGGTACCTGACCTGAGAAAGATGTTGGCCGCCTACTCAGCAAACCCCACATTTGAAAGACTGTAATCTCTACTGATGATGGTTAAATAACCAGAAACACGTGTCTAGAGATCATCACTATCTGCGCCAACTGTGGCGAAACACTCGAACAGTCTTGAAGCAAGCAAGTAACTGAAACTGCATTTACCACAATGCCAGTGGCGAACCTTGCTTGGAGGTGAAGCGGTGTGCTCCCAACCCTGTTCCGGTTTATAGTACTCCCGTGAGTCATTGAGCTGACGAGCTCGTGTTTGAAGCACCCGCATGCCTGTGAGAGGTACCTGACCTGACAAAGATGTTGGCAGCCAACTCAGCAAACTCCAAATTTCAAAGAGTGTAATCTCTACTGATGACGGTTAAAGAACCAGAAACACGTGTTTAAAGATCAGCACTATCTGCGCCAACTTTGGCGAAACACTCGAACACTCTTGAAGCAAGCAAGTAACCGAAACTCTATTTACCACAATGCCAGGAGCGAACCTTGCCTGGAGGTGAAGTGGTGTTCTCCCAACCCTTTTCCTATTTAATAGTTCTCCAGTGAGTCATTGAGCTGACGAGCTTGTGGATGAAGCACCCGCATGCCTGTGAGAGGTACCTGACCTGAGAAAGATTTTGTGAGCCTACTCAGCAAACCTCACATTTGAAAGACTGTAATCTCTACTGATGATGGTTAAAGAACCAGAAGCACGTGTCTAGAGATCAGCACCATCTGCGCCAATTGTGGCGAAACACTCAAACACTCTTGAAGCAAGCAAGTAACTGAAACTGCATTTACCACAATGCCAGGGGCGAACCTTGCTAGGAGCTGAAGCGGTGTGTTCCCACCCCTGTTACTTTTTAATAGTACTCACGAGAGTCATTGAGCTGACGAGCTCATGGATGAAGCATCCGCATGCCTGTGAGAGGTACCTGACCTGCGAAATATATTGTCAGCCTACTCAGCAAACCCCAAATTTCAAACACTGTAATCTCTACTGATGATGGTTAAAGAACCAGAAACATGTGTATAGAGATCAGTACTATCTGCGCCAACTGTGGTGAAACACTCGAACACTCTTGAAGCAAGCAAGTAACTGAAACTGCATTTACCACAATGCCAGGGACGAACCCTGCTGGGAGGTGAAGCGGTGTGCTCCCACCCCTGTTCCTGTTCAATAGTACTCCTGTGAATCATTGAGCTGACTGATCGTGGATGAAGCAGCCGCATGCCTGTGAGAGGTACCTGACCTGAGAAAGATGTTGACAGCCTACTCAGCAAACCCCACATTTGAAAGACTGTAATCTCTACTGATGATGGTTAAAGTACCAGAAACACGTGTCTAGAGATCAGCACTATCTGCGTCAACTGTGGCGAAACACTCGAACACTCTTGAAGCAAGCAAGTAACTGAAACTGCATTTACCACAATGCCAGGGGCGAACCTTGCTGGGAGGTGAAGCGGTGTGCTCCCACCCCTGTTCCTATTTAAAAGTACTCCCGTGAGTCATTGAGCTGACGAGCTTGTGCTTGAAGCACTCGCATGCCTGTGAGAGGTACCTGAGCTGAGAAAGATGTTGGCAGCCTACTCAGCAAACCCCAAATTTGAAAGACTGTAATCTCTACTGATGACGGTTAAGGAACCAGAAACACGTGTCTAGAGATCAGCACTATCTGTGCCAAATTTGGTGAAACACTCGAACACTCTTGAAGCAAGCAAGTAACCGAAACTCTATTTACCACAATGCCAGGAGCGAACCTTGCCTGGAGGTGAAGTGGTGTTTCCCCAACCCTTTTCCTATTTAATAGTTCTCCAGTGAGTCATTGAGCTGACGAGCTCGTGGATGAAGCACCCGCATGCCTGTGAGAGGTACCTGACCTGAGAAAGATGTTGGCAGCCTACTCAGCAAACTCCAAATTTCAAAGACTGTAATCTAAACTGATGACAGTTAAAGAACCAGAAACACGTGTCTAGAGATCAGCACTATCTGTGCCAACTTTGGCGAAACACTCGAACACTCTTGAAGCAAGCAAGTAACCGAAACTGTATTTACCACAATGCCAGGAGCGAACCTTGCTGGGAGGTGAAGCCGTGTTCTCCCAACCCTTTTCCTATTTAATAGTTCTCCAGTGAGTCATTGAGCTAACGAGCTCGTGGATGAAGCACCCGCATGCCTGTGAGAGGTACCTGACCTGAGAAAGATTTTGTCAGCCTACTCAGCAAACCTCACATTTTAAAGACTGTAATCTCTACTGATGATGGTTAAAGAACCAGAAACACGTGTCTAGAGATCAGCACTATCTGCGCCAACTGTGGTGAAACACTCGAACACTCATGAAGCAAGCAAGTAACTGAAACTGCATTTACCACTATGCCAGGGGCGAACCATGCTGGGAGGTGAAGCGGTGTGCTCCCACCCCTGTTCCTATTTAAAAGTACTCCCGTGAGTCATTGAGCTGACGAGCTCTTGCTTGAAGCACCCGCATGCCTGTGAGAGACTGTAATCTCTACTGATGACGGTTGAAGAACCAGAAACACGTGTCTAGAGATCAGCACTATCTGCGCCAACTGTGGCGAAACACTTGAACTCTCTTGAAGCAAGCAAGTAACCGAAACTGCATTTATCACAATGCCAGGGGCGAACCTTGCTGGGAGGTGAAGCGGTGTGCTCCCACCCGTGTTCCTGTTTAATAGTACTCCTGTGGGTCATTGAGCTGACGAGCTCGTGGATGAAGCACCCGCATGCCTGTGAGAGGTACCTGACCTGAGAAAGATGTCGACAGCCTACTCAGCAAACCCCACATTTGAAAGACTGTAATCTCTACTGATGATGGTTAAAGAACCAGAAAAACGTGTCTAGAGATCAGCACTATCTGCGTCAACTGTGGCGAAACACTCGAACACACATGAAGCAAGCAAGTAACCGAAACTACATTTACCACAATGCCAGGGGCAAACCTTGCTGGGAGGTGAAGCGGTGTGCTCCCACCCCTGTTCCTGTTTAATAGTACTACCGTAAGTCATTGAGCTGACGAGATCGTGAATGAAGCACCGCATGCCTGTGAGAGGTACCTGACCTGACAAAGATGTTGGCAGCCTACTCAGCAAACCCCAAATTTGAAAGACTGTAATCTCTACTGATGACGGTTGAAGAACCAGAAACACGTGTCTAGAGATCAGTACTGTCTGCGCCAGGTGTGGCGAAAAACTCGAACACTCTTGAAGCAAGCAAGTAACCGAAACTGCATTTATCACAATGCCAGGTGCAAACCTTGCTGGGAGGTGAAGCGGTGTGCTCCCACCTGTGTTCCTGTTTAATAGTACTCCTGTGGGTCATTGAGCTGACGAGCTCGTGCTTGAAGCACCCGCATGCCTGTGAGAGGTACCTGACCTGAGAAAGTTGTTGGCAGCCTACTTAGCAAACCCCAAATTTGAAAGAATGTAATCTCTACTGATGACGGTTAAAGAACTAGAAACACGTGTCTAGAGATCATCACTATCTGCGCCAACTGTGGCGAAACACTTGAACACTCTTGAAGCAAGCAAGTAACTGAAACTGCACTTACCACAATGCCAGGGGCGAACCTTGCTGGGAGGTGAAGCGGTGTGCTCCCACCCCTGTTCCTGTTTAATAGTACTACCGTGAGTCATTGAGCTGACGAGTTCGTGGATAAAGCACCCGCACCCCTGTGAGAGGTACCTGACCTGACAAAGATGTTGGCAGCCTACTCAGCAAACCCCAAATTTCAAAGACTGTAATCTCAACTGATGACGGTTAAAGAACCAGAAACACGTGTCTAGAGATCAGCACTATCTGCGCCAACTTTGGCGAAACACTCGAACACTCTTGAAGCAAGTAAGTAACCGAAACTGTATTTACCACAATGCCAGGAACAAACCTTGCTGGGAGGTGAAGTGGTGTTCTCCCAACCCTTTTCCTATTTAATAGTTCTCCAGTGAGTCATTGAGCTGATGAGCTCGTGGATGAAGCACCCGCACCCCTGTGAGAGGTACCTGACCTGACAAAGATGTTGGCAGCCTACTCAGCAAACCCAAAATTTCAAAGACTGTAAACTCTACTGATGACGGTTAAAGAACCAGAATCACGTGTCTAGAGATCAGCACTATCCGCGCCAACTTTGGCGAAACACTCGAACACTCTTGAAGCAAGCAAGTAACCGAAACTGTATTTACCACAATGCCAGGGGCGAACCTTGCTGGGAGGTGAAGCGGTGTTCTCCAAACTCTTTTCCTATTTAATAGTACTCCAGTGAGTCATTGAGCTGACGAGCTCGTGGATGAAGCACCCGCATGCCTGTGAGAGGTACCTGAGCTGAGAAAGATGTTGGCAGCCTACTCAGCAAACCCCAAATTTGAAAGACTGTAATCTCTACTGATGACGGTTAAAGAACCAGAAACACGTGTCTAGAGATCAGCACTAACTGTGCCAACTGTGGCGAAACACTCTAACACTCTTGAAGCAAGCAAGTAACTGAAACTGCATTTACGACAATGCCAGGGGCGAACCTTGCTGGGAGGTGAAGCGGTGTGCTCCCACCCCTGTTGCTGTTTAATAGTACTCTTGTGAGTCATTGAGGTGACGAGATCGTGAATGAAGCACCCGCATGCCTGTGAGAGGTACCTGACCTGAGAAAGATGTTGGCAGCCTGCTCAGCAAAC
The DNA here is from genome assembly GCF_964204655.1 of Triturus cristatus. Taxonomy (NCBI): domain Eukaryota; kingdom Metazoa; phylum Chordata; class Amphibia; order Caudata; family Salamandridae; genus Triturus; species Triturus cristatus. The sequence goes on along the minus strand of NC_140579.1, from coordinate 1,172,258,685 downwards.
CCAAAATTTCAAAGACTGTAATCTCAACTGATGACGGTTAAAGAACCAGAAACACGTGTCTAGAGATCAGCACTATATGTGCGAACTGTGGCGAAACACTCGAACACTTTTGAAGCAAGCAAGTAACTGAAACTGCATTTACCACAATGCCAGGGCCGAACCTTGCTGGGAGGTGAAGCAGTGTGCTCCCAACCCTGTTTCTGTTTAATAGTACTCCTGTGAGTCATTGAGCTGACGAGCTCGTGGATGAAGCACCCGCATGCCTGTGAGAGGTACCTGACCTGACAAAGATGTTGGCAGCCTACTCAGCAAACTCCAAATTTCAAAGACTGTAATCTCTACTGATGACGGTTAAAGAACCAGAAACACGTGTCTAGAGATCAGCACTGTCTGCGCCAAGTTTGGCGAATGACTCGAACACTCTTGAAGCAAGCAAGTAACCGAAACGGTATTTACCACAATGCCAGGAGCGAACCTTGCTGGGAGGTGAATCGGTGTTCTCCCAACCTTGTTCCTGTTTAATAGTACCCCCGTGAGTCATTGAGCTGACGAGCCCGTGGATGAAGCACCCGCATGCCTGTGAGAGGTACCTGACCTGAGAAAGATTTTGTCAGCCTACTCAGCAAACCTCACATTTGAAAGACTGTAATCTATACTGATGATGGTTAAAGAACCAGAAACACGTGTCTAGAGATCAGCACTATCTGCGCCAACTGTGGTGAAACACTCGAACACTCTTGAAGCAAGCAAGTAACTGAAACTGCATTTACCACAATGCCAGGGGCGGACCTTGGTGGGAGGTGAAGCTGTGTGCTCCCACCCCTGTTCCTGTTCAATAGTACTCCTGTGAATCATTGAGCTGACAAGACCGTGGATGAAGCAGCCGCATGCCTGTGAGAGGTACCTGACCTGAGAAAGATGTTGGCAGCCTACTCAGCAAACCCAAAATTTCAAAGACTGTAATCTCAACTGATGACGGTTGAAGAACCAGAAACACGTGTCTAGAGATCAGCACTATATGTGCGAACTGTGGCGAAACATTTGAACACTCTTGAAGCAAGCAAGTAACTGAAACTGCATTTACCACAATGCCAGGGCCGAACCTTGCTGGGAGGTGAAGCGGTGTGCTCCCACCCGTGTTCCTGTTTAATAGTACTCCTGTGGGTCATTGAGCTGACGAGCTCGTGGATGAAGCACCCGCATGCCTGTGAGAGGTACCTGACCTGAGAAAGATGTCGACAGCCTACTCAGCAAACCCCAAATTTGAAACACTGTAATCTCTACTGATGACGGTTGAAGAACCAGAAACACGTGTCTAGAGATCAGCACTATCTGTGCCAACTGTGGCGAAACACTCGACCACTCTTGAAGCAAGCAAGTAACCGAAACTGCATTTATCACAGTACCAGGGGCGAACCTTGCTGGGAGGTGAAGCGGTGTGCTCCCACCCGTGTTCCTGTTTAATAGTACTCCTCTGGGTCATTGAGCTGACGAGCTCGTGGATGAAGCACCCGCATGCCTGTGAGAGGTACCTGACCTGAGAAAGATGTCGACAGCCTACTCAGCAAACCCAAAATTTCAAAGACTGTAATCTAAACTGATGACTTTTAAAGAACCAGAAACACGTGTCTAGAGATCAGCACTATCTGTGTCAAATTTGGCGAAACACTCGAACACTCTTGAAGCAAGCAAGTAACCGCAACTGTATTTACCACAATGCCATGGGCGAAGCTTGCTGGGAGGTGAAGCGGTGTGCTCCCAACCCTGTTCCTGTTTAATAGCACTCCGGTGAGTCATTGAGCTGACGAGCTCGTGCAAGAAGCACCCGCATGCCTGTGAGAGGTACCTGACCCGAGAAAGATGATGACAGCCTACTCAGCAAACCCCACATTTGAAAGACTGTAATCTCTACTGATGACGGTTAAAGAACCAGAAACACGTGTCTAGAGATCAGCACTATCTGCGTCAACTGTGGCAAAACATTCAAACACTCTTGAAGCAAGCAAGTAACTGAAACTGCATTTACCACAATACCAGGGGCGAACCTTGCTGGGAGGTAAAGCGGTGTGCTCCCAACCCTGTTCCTGTTTAATAGTACTTCCGTGAGTCATTGAGCTGACAAGCTCGTGCAAGAAGCACCCGCATGCCTGTGAGAGGTACCTGACCTGACAAAGATGTTGGAAGCCTACTCAGCAAACCCCACATGTGAAAGACTGTAATCTCTACTGATGACGGTTAAAGAACTAGAAACACGTGTCTAGAGATCAGCACTATCTGCGCCAACTGTGGCGAAACACTCGAACACTCTTGAATCAAGCAAGTAACCGAAACTGCATTTACCACAATGCCAGGGGCGAACCTTACTGGGAGGTGAAGCGGTGTGATCCCACCCCTTTCCTGTTTAATAGTACTGCCGTGAGTCATTGAGCTGACGAGCTCGTGGATGAAGCACCCGCACGACTGTGAGAGGTACCTGACCTGACAAAGATGTTGGCAGCCTACTCAGCAAACCCCAAATTTCTAAGACTGTAATCTCTTCTGATGACAGTTAAAGAACCAGAAACACATGTCTAGAGATCAGCACTATCTGCGCCAACTGTGGCGAAACACTCGAACACTCTTGAAGCAAGCAAGTAACTGAAACTGCATTTACCACACTTCCAGGGGCGAACCTTGCTCGGAGGTGAAGCGGTGTGCTCCCACCCCTGTTCCTATTTAAAAGTACTCCCGTGAGTCATTGAGCTGACGAGCTCATGGATGAAGCACCCGCATGCCTTTGAGAGGTACCTGACCTGAAAAAGATGTTGACAGCCTACTCAGCAAACCCCAAATTTGAAAGACTGTAATCACTACTGATGACGGTTAAAGAACCAGAAACACTTGTCTAGAGATCAGCACTATCTGCGCGAACTGTGGCGAAACACTCGAACACTCTTGAAGCAAGCAAGTAACTGAAACTGCATTTACCACAATGCCAGGGGAGAACCTTGCTGGGAGGTGAAGCGGTGTGCTCCCACCACTGTTGCTGTTTAATAGTACTCCGGTGAGTCATTGAGGTGACGAGATCGTGAATGAAGCACCTGCATGCCTGTGAGAGGTACCTGACCTGAGAAAGATGTTGGCAGCCTACTCAGCAAACCCAAAATTTCAAAGACTGTAATCTCAACTGATGACGGTTAAAGAAACAGAAACACGTGTCTAGAGATCAGCACTATATGTGCGAACTGTGGCGAAACACTCGAACACTCTTGAAGCAAGGGTTCCATGATGGAATATCGTTAACATAAATATCGTCAGAAATAAATATCGTCACCAAAATATCGCTTACATTAATATCGTCATCCTATACTTAAACAAGGATTCACACAAATATCGATTTTTTTTTATCGACAACCCTAATATCGTTCACACTAATATCGACAACATAAATATCGACTACTACATGATCGAATTTATTTTAAATAACATGACCTTAGACATATATATCGACTACACTAACATCGACGACCTATCTGCTTATAGAAATATACAAAAAATATCGTCTTTTTATTACCAACTCGATATGCGCTATTCTTTTATTTTACACACTTTTTTTAACTATTTTACTTTACAAAACTATTCACACATATAATTATTTAACGGTTTTCTAATTCAAAATAACGTTCTCGACCAATGATTTTGAAATTTCACTAATTGAACCAATGAAAAGCTACCATTAATTAACTCACTAATATAAAAACAATTATACACTTAACGTAATTTACCATTTTTGGGCCAAACTTGGAGAAAAACGGTTACCTTGCTGAGAGAAGAAAATACAAACCTACGACTACAACTACAAAACGTCATACTACACTTGAAGTAAGTAAAATCCCATTGCTTTTTTCATTCGAACTTAGCATAAAGTAGATAAACTCCCTAAATTAAAAAGTGTTCTTCTTTAGAGTGAAAAAAGAACATGTTGAACTTATCAACAACGACCATAAACTTACATGTAAAAACATTTATTAACTACCTTATCCATGTCTACTTAGATAGCTGACAAAAATTATTTAAACTTGCTAAGTAAATGTACAATTTACTTCATATATTAACAACTACTATCATCCAAATACTATAAGTAACACAATGATTAGAAAAAAAAAAAGAATGCTGCGCTAGGTTGCTGTCCAGTAGCACAGGCGGAAAGGAGGATAGTTCAGTTAATCCATGAATGTATAGGCAGCATACGTGGCAACTGCTTCCAACAAAAAATCGTTTGCAGGGCCACTAAAAGTCTCAGCCATCCAATTAATTAAAGAAAAGGAACATACGTGTTCTTCAACCATCGGAGCCTCTAGCACAATCAGAGGGCAACCGGAATGTTCCTCTAAATAGCTCATAGCCAAGAAGTCGTAGGCAGCCGTTGATATGTCCCAATTACCCAGGATACCATGCGCCGCACCACAAGCCATAATCCGGACACCAGAACAGGCCAACTCGTGAGACACTAAGGGCCTCATCAGTCGATCGAAATCCGGCACCGGAGACACCGTGTTGGTCAAGCACAAATCCAGAGGCCATTCAAAGGGACAATCCAGGCAGTGAAATACAGGTTGCACGCAGGTGAAGTAGGAATACCTGAAGGATAATCCATATGCCAGGCTTAAAGTCGCCAATGGCAGAGTACCATAAAAGTCAAGCATCCTATCACGAAGAAGATGCAGACGGGACAGGTGCTCGTGTGGCACAGAAACAGCAGCCATTCCGTAGTATGAAAAGTAAAAGCAGCACACCTGCCACCAGCGCCAGAAGCAGCGGAACACCTCCAAAGATGCTCGAGAAAATCGAATGAAAAAATGCCGGAATCACACCAAAAATAGTTTGGAAAGAGGTCACGAGGCCTGAGCCTACAAGTTTAAAAAAATGAGCCAGGCCGGTCGTGGACGAGGCATTGAAAATAGTTAGGATCAAAGCTCCAAAATGTAGGGGGAGGTCAGTATTCAAAACCGCCTGTACCTCAGTGCGCGTATTAGCAATGTGAAGGACAAATGTTTCACAAGAGGAAGTCAATGACACCTCTTTTTGGGACAATACAGCTCTTATTCTGCTCAACTTGTTGAACTCTGCTTTCAAGGTTGGAATCGAAGGCCAGATGGAAACATCCACCCGCCCGTGCGGGGGTGAAAAGAGAACATTATTGCAGCAGACAACCCTCTCCGATACAGTTACTATATATGGGATTCCCACTAACATCCCGCAGCAAGCTTCATTATTCAAAATTAAATAACTACTGTTTGCAAGCAGCGTCAAAGAAGGCATAATCACAGGCACTGGGACACCTCGTAGGACGCAGGCCAAAATCGGGGCTTGTACATTGCATGCACCGTGTAATTGAATGTGCCTACATACCAAGGAATGATCTGGTGTCGTGGTACATTCCTCACCCTTCAGATAAACCTCAGTTCCGTCCCTAGTACATCTATACGTAAAGGGGAGGGACCAAACCTCATGTATGAAAGCTGTGCCCAGCTGTTCATATCTACCCAGAGCATAATGTTTCATACAAGACGTAAACTTAAGAAGTGCGAACGGTAGAGTTATCAACCCGTATATAAGCCACGTGACTGAATTGATTTCCGCCACAGAGAAAGGTAACGGTTCTAATTTTTCAATATGTAATAATGAATATGTAGCATCTTTCATGGACATAAACAGCTGCTTATCATTAATGTTAAAAGGAATGAATAACGATGTAGTGCTCAAATAGTCCCAAGGGACCCTCCCTGCCTTTAACGTCTGCAATGTCCATGCAAACTGCATAACAGAACGCAACTGGTTTTGACCATTATATAACACAGACATATCATCATGCACAATATCAACAACTGACGAAACAATATTATCTAATGTATAAATTCTGGAAGAGAGAGTACTAATGCTGTTATCTATAACGGCTAAAACCTTTTCCATGTTTGCTTGGTCAATAGCTCTCAATCTTGAAGCCGCCTCAATTTGCGAAAATTTCCACACTTCGTTGTAAATATCATACGCCCACCTTTTGGTTCTGCCACCCACAGGACCTTTAACAAAATAATTCAAATCTATTTTGTCATGTAACTTCGATAAATGAACTTTGACAGATGCTAAGGTGGAATGTCGCAGCCAGGATTGACATAACTTTCCCACAGAATATGTAGTTACAGTATGTGACGACTCAAACCGAGGGTCTACGCGTTCCAGAGGACTAAATACCCTTTTGATCAAAAATAAATTGTAAACTCAGGGAAAGTTCTGGATAGTAAACTATAATAAATTACTATTCTAACTCCAATCCAACATAAGTCAGGGAAAGTGCTGGATAGTAAACCATAATAAATTACTATTCTAACTCCAAACATAACATAACTCAGGGAAAGTGCTGGATAGTAAACCATAATAAATTACTAATCTAACTCCAATCCAACATAAATCAGGGAAAGTTCTGGATAGTAAACCATAATAAATTACTATTCTAACTCCAATCCAACATAAGTCAGGGAAAGTGCTGGATAGTAAACCATAATAAATTACTATTCTAACTCCAAACATAACATAAGTCAGGGAAAGTGCTGGATAGTAAACCATAATAAATTACTATTCTAACTCCAATCCAACATAATTCAGGGAAAGTGCTGGATAGTAAACCATAATAAATTACTATTCTAACTCCAATCCAACATAAGTCAGGGAAAGTGCTGGATAGTAGACCATAATAAATTACTATTCTAACTCCAAACATAACATAACTCAGGGAAAGTGCTGGATAGTAAACCATAACAAATTACTATTCTAACTCCAATCCAACATAAGTCAGGGAAAGTGCTGGATAGTAAACCATAATAAATTACTATTCTAACTCCAAACATAACATAAGTCAGGGAAAGTGCTGGATAGTAAACCATAACATAAGTCAGGGAGAGTGCTGGATAGTAAACCATAATAAATGACTATTCTAACTCCAATCCAACATAAGTCATGGAAACTGCTGGATAGTAAACCATAATAAATTACTATTCTAACTCCAAACATAACATAACTCAGGGAAAGTGCTGGATAGTAAACCATAACAAATTACTATTCTAACTCCAATCCAACATAAGTCAGGGAAAGTGCTGGATAGTAAACCATAATAAATTACTATTCTAACTCCAAACATAACATAACTCAGGGAAAGTGCTGGATAGTAAACCATAATAAATTACTATTCTAACTCCAATCCAACATAAGTCAGGGAAAGTGCTGGATAGTAAACCATAATAAATTACTATTCTAACTCCAATCCAACATAAGTCAGGGAAAGTGCTGGATAGTAAACTATAATAAATTACTATTCTAACTCCAAACATAACATAACTCAGGGAAAGTGCTGGATAGTAAACTATAATAAATTACTATTCTAACTCCAATCCAACATAAATCAGGAAATGTGCAGGTTATTAAACAAAATACATTTTTCTATCTAAATTATTTTTTAGACCCTATTCCCCTATAATACCAAAATAACGCTTCTTCAATATTAATTTAATATTTTTTATTAATATTAAAAAATAAATTTTGTGTAAAATTTTTAATTTCGATGTTAAATTTTGATTTCATGATACATTTCTAATTTATTAATATTTTATACAATTTTTAAAGACTACATTTTTAAATTACTACCCACCCTAATCCCCTATAATACCAAAAACCCGCTCCTAAAATTTTTATTTGAAATTTTTAAATTTAATTACAAATTTAAATTCGTAAACAATTAGAAATTTAAAATTAAATTTTAAATTTCTTAATTATTTTCTAATTTGTATATATTTTATAATAATTTACTATTCTAACTCCAATCCAACATAAGTCAGGAAATGTGCAGGTTAGTAAACAATATAAATTTTTCTATCTAAATTATTTTTTAGACCCTATTCCCCTATAATACCAAAATAACGCTTCTTCAATATTAATGTAATATTTTTTATTAATATTAAAAAATAAATTTCGTGTAAAATTTTAAATTTCAAGGTTAAAATTTGATTTCATTATAAATTTCTAATTTATTAATATTTTATACAATTTTTAAACACTACATTTTTAAATTACTACCCACCCTAATCCCCTATAATACCAAAAACCCGCTCCTAAAATTTTTATTTGAAATTATAAAATTTAATTACAAATTTAATTTCGTGAAGAATTTGAAATTTCAAATTAAAATTTGGATTTCTTAAATATTTTCTAATTTGTTTATATTTTATAAATTTTTAAAAAACCACATTTTAAATTACTACCCACCCTTATCCCCTATAATACCAATAACCCGCTACTAAACTTTGAACAATTCTTTTGTAGAAAATATTTTTTAACACATATTATTACTAGTAGGAGTTTTGTAAGTTTTTTAAAAACATAATACATATTTTTTTATAAATTTTATAACAACTTATATTTTTCTGTCGATATTATATGAAACGACATTTTGTTCAACGATATTCTGTTCATCGATATTTTTTTATGACGATATTTTTGTCATTCTCACGAAACGATATTTTTTAAAAAGATATTTTCTATTACGATATTTTTCACAGTCGATATTCTAACCACGATATTAATGCTAGTCGATATTTTCCCGTCGATATTCTATCTTTATACCGAAGCAAGCAAGTAACTGAAACTGCATTTACCACAATGCCAGGGGTGAACCTTGCTGGGAAGTGAAGCAGTGTGCTCCCACCACTGTTGCTGTTTAATAGTACTCCCGTGAGTCATTGAGCTGACAAGATCGTGAATGAAGCACCCGCATGCCTGTGAGAGGTACCTGACCTGACAAAGATGTTGGCAGTCTACTCAGCAAACCCCAAATTTGAGAGACTGTAATCTCTACTGATGACGGTTGAAGAACCAGAAACACGTGTCTAGAGATCAGCACTATCTGTGCCAAAATTGGTGAAACACTCTAACACTCTTGAAGCAACCAAGTAACTGAAACTGCATTTACCACAATGCCAGGGGCGAACCTTGCTGGGAGGTGAAGCGGTGTGCTCCCACCCTGTTCCTATTTAAAAGTACTCCAGTGAGTCATTGAGCTGACGAGCTCATGGATGAAGCACCCGCATGCCTGTGAGAGGTACCTGACCTGAGAAAGTTGTTGGCAGCCTACTCAGCAAACCCCAAATTTGAAAGAATGTAATCTCTACTGATAACGGTTAAAGAACCAGAAATACGTGTCTAGCGATCATCACTATCTGCGCCAACTGTGGCGAAACACTCGAACAGTCTTGAAGCAAGCAAGTAACTGTAACTGCATTTACCACAATGCCAGGGGCGAACCTTGCTTGGAGGTGAAGCGGTGTGCTCCCAACCCTGTTCCGGTTTATAGTACTCCCGTGAGTCATTGAGCTGACGAGCTCGTGGATGAAGCACCCGCATGCCTGTGAGAGGTACCTGACCTGAGAAAGATTTTGGCAACCTACTCAGCAAACCCCAAATTTCAAAGACTGTAATCCCTACTGATGACGGTTAAAGAACCAGAAACACATGTCTAGAGATCAGCACTATCTGCGCCAACTGTGGCGAGAAACTTGAACCCTCTTGAAGAAAGCAAGTAACTGAAAGTGCATTTACCACAATGCCAGGAGCGAACCTTGCTGGGAGGTGAAGCGGTGTTGTCCCACCCCTGTTCCTGCTTAACAATACTCCTGTGAGTCATTGAGCTGACAAGCTCGTGGATGAAGCACCCGCATGCCTGTGAGAGGTACCTGACCTGAGAAAGATGTTGGCAACCTACTCAGCAAACCCCAAATTTCAAAGACTTTAATCTCTACTGATGACGGTTAAAGAACCCGAAACACATGTCTAGAGATCAGCACCTTCTGCATCAACTGTGGCGAAACACTCAAACAGTCTTGAAACAAGCAAGTAACTGAAACTGCATTTCCCACAATGCCAGGGGCGAACTTGCTGAGAGGTGAAGCAGTGTGCTCCCACCCCTGTTCCTGTTTAAAAGTACTCCCGTGAGTCATTGAGCTGACGAGATCATGGATGAAGCACCTGCATGCCTGTGAGAGGTACCTGACCTGAGAAAGATGTTGGCAGCCTACTCAGCAAACCTCACATTTGAAAGACTGTAATCTCTACTGACACATGTCTAGAGATCAGCACTATCTGCGCAAACTGTGGCGAAACACTCGAGCACTCTTGAAGAAAGCAAGTAACTGAAACTGCATTTACCACAATGCCATGGGCCAACCTTGCTGGGAGGTGAAGCGGTGTGCTCCCAACCCTGTTCCTGTTTAATAGTACTCCCGTGAGTCATTGAGCTGACGAGCTCGTGCATGAAGCACCCGCATGCCTGTGAGAGGTACCTGACCTGACAAAGATGTTGGCAGCCTACTCGGCAAACCCCACATTTGAAAGACTGTAATCTCTACTGAGTATGGTTAAAGAACCAGAAACACGTGTCTAGAGATCATCAATATCAGCGCCAACTGTGGCGAAACACTCTAACACTCTTGAAGCAACCAAGTAACTGAAACTGCATTTACCACAATGCCAGGGGCGAACCTTGCTGGGAGGTGAAGCGGTGTGCTCCCACCCCTGTTCCTGTTTAAAAGTACTCCCGTGAGTCATTGAGCTGACGAGCTCGTGGTTGAAGCACCCGCATGCCTGTGAGAGGTACCTGACCTGAGAAAGATGTTGGAAGTCTACTCAGCAAACCCCAAATTTGAAAGACTGTAATCTCTACTGATGACGGTTAAAGAACCAGAAACACGTGTCTAGAGATCAGCACTATCTGCGCCAAATTTTTGCGAAACACTCGAACACTCATGAAGCAAGCAAGTAACCAAAACTGTGTTTACCACAATGCTATGGCCGAACCTTGCTGGGAGGTGAAGCGGTGTGCTCCCAACCCTGTTCCTGTTTAATAGTACTCCCGTGAGTCAATGAGCTGACGAGCTTGTGCATGAAGCACCCGCATGCCTGTGAGAGGTACCTGACCTGACAAAGATGTTGGCAGCCTTCTCAGCAAACCCCACATTTGAAAGACTGTAATCTCTACTGATAACGGTTAAAGAACCAGAAATACGTGTCTAGCGATCATCACTATCTGCGCCAACTGTGGCGAAACACTCGAACAGTCTTGAAGCAAGCAAGTAACTGTAACTGCATTTACCACAATGCCAGGGGCGAACCTTGCTTGGAGGTGAAGCGGTGTGCTCCCAACCCTGTTCCGGTTTATAGTACTCCCGTGAGTCATTGAGCTGACGAGCTCGTGGATGAAGCACCCGCATGCCTGTGAGAGGTACCTGACCTGAGAAAGATTTTGGCAACCTACTCAGCAAACCCCAAATTTCAAAGACTGTAATCCCTACTGATGACGGTTAAAGAACCAGAAACACATGTCTAGAGATCAGCACTATCTGCGCCAACTGTGGCGAGAAACTTGAACCCTCTTGAAGAAAGCAAGTAACTGAAAGTGCATTTACCACAATGCCAGGAGCGAACCTTGCTGGGAGGTGAAGCGGTGTTCTCCCACCCCTGTTCCTGCTTAACAATACTCCTGTGAGTCATTGAGCTGACAAGCTCGTGGATGAAGCACCCGCATGCCTGTGAGAGGTACCTGACCTGAGAAAGATGTTGGCAACCTACTCAGCAAACCCCAAATTTCAAAGACTTTAATCTCTACTGATGACGGTTAAAGAACCCGAAACACATGTCTAGAGATCAGCACCTTCTGCATCAACTGTGGCGAAACACTCAAACAGTCTTGAAACAAGCAAGTAACTGAAACTGCATTTCCCACAATGCCAGGGGCGAACTTGCTGAGAGGTAAAGCAGTGTGCTCCCACCCCTGTTCCTGTTTAAAAGTACTCCCGTGAGTCATTGAGCTGACGAGATCATGGATGAAGCACCTGCATGCCTGTGAGAGGTACCTGACCTGAGAAAGATGTTGGCAGCCTACTCAGCAAACCTCACATTTGAAAGACTGTAATCTCTACTGACACATGTCTAGAGATCAGCACTATCTGCGCAAACTGTGGCGAAACACTCGAGCACTCTTGAAGAAAGCAAGTAACTGAAACTGCATTTACCACAATGCCATGGGCCAACCTTGCTGGGAGGTGAAGCGGTGTGCTCCCAACCCTGTTCCTGTTTAATAGTACTCCCGTGAGTCATTGAGCTGACGAGCTCGTGCATGAAGCACCCGCATGCCTGTGAGAGGTACCTGACCTGACAAAGATGTTGGCAGCCTACTCGGCAAACCCCACATTTGAAAGACTGTAATCTCTACTGAGTATGGTTAAAGAACCAGAAACACGTGTCTAGAGATCATCAATATCAGCGCCAACTGTGGCGAAACACTCTAACACTCTTGAAGCAACCAAGTAACTGAAACTGCATTTACCACAATGCCAGGGGCGAACCTTGCTGGGAGGTGAAGCGGTGTGCTCCCACCCCTGTTCCTGTTTAAAAGTACTCCCGTGAGTCATTGAGCTGACGAGCTCGTGGTTGAAGCACCCGCATGCCTGTGAGAGGTACCTGACCTGAGAAAGATGTTGGAAGTCTACTCAGCAAACCCCAAATTTGAAAGACTGTAATCTCTACTGATGACGGTTAAAGAACCAGAAACACGTGTCTAGAGATCAGCACTATCTGCGCCAAATTTTTGCGAAACACTCGAACACTCATGAAGCAAGCAAGTAACCAAAACTGTGTTTACCACAATGCTATGGCCGAACCTTGCTGGGAGGTGAAGCGGTGTGCTCCCAACCCTGTTCCTGTTTAATAGTACTCCCGTGAGTCAATGAGCTGACGAGCTTGTGCATGAAGCACCCGCATGCCTGTGAGAGGTACCTGACCTGACAAAGATGTTGGCAGCCTTCTCAGCAAACCCCACATTTGAAAGACTGTAATCTCTACTGATGACGGTTAAAGAACTAGAAACACGTGTCTAGAGATTGGCACCATCTGCGCCAACTGGGGCGAAACACTCGAAAACTCTTGAAGCAAGCAAGTAACCGAAACTGCATTTACCACAATGCCAGGGGCGATCCTTGCTGGGAGGTGAAGCGGTGTGCTCCAACCCCTGTTCCTATTTAAAAGTACTCCTGTGAGTCATTGAGCTGACAAGCTCATGATTGAAGCACCCGCATGCCTGTGAGAGGTACCTGAGCTGAGAAAGATGTTGGCAGCCTACTCAGCAAACCCCAAATTTGAAAGACTGTAATCTCTACTGATGACGGTTAAAGAACCAGAAACACGTGTCTAGAGATCAGCACTATCTGTGCCAAATTTGGCGAAACACTCGAACACTCTTGAAGCAAGCAAGTAACCGCAACTGTATTTACCACAATGCCATGGGCGAAGCTTGCTGGGAGGTGAACCGGTGTGCTCCCAACCCTGTTCCTGTTTAATAGTACTCCCGTGAGTCATTGAGCTGACGAGCTCGTGCATGAAGCACCCGCATGCCTGTGAGAGGTACCTGACCTGACAAAGATGTTGGCAGCCTACTCAGCAAACCCCAAATTTCAAAGACTGTAATCTCAACTGATGACGGTTGAAGAACCAGAAACAGATGTCTAGAGATCAGCACTATCTGCTCCAAATTTGGCGAAACACTCGAACACTCATGAAGCAAGCAAGTAACCAAAACTGTGTTTACCACAATGCTATGGCCGAACCTTGCTGGGAGGTGAAGCGGTGTGCTCCCACCCCTGTTCCTATTTAAAAGTACTCCTGTGAGTCATTGAGCTGACGAGCTCATGGATGAAGCACCCGCATGCCTGTGAGAGGTACCTGGCATGGGAAAGTTGTTGGCAGCCTACTCAGCAAACTCCAAATTTCAAAGACTGTAATCTCTACTAATGACGGTTAAAGAACCAGAAACATGTGTCTAGAGATCAGCACTATTTGCGCCAACTTTGGCGAAACACTCGAACACTCTTGAAGCAAGCAAGTAACCGAAACTGTATTTACCACAATGCCAGGAGCAAACCTTGCTGGGAGGTGAAGCGGTGTTCTCCCAACACTTTTCCTATTTAATAGTTCTCCAGTGAGTCATTGAACTGACGAGCTCGTGGATGAAGCACCCGCATGCCTGTGAGAGGTACCTGACCTGAGAAAGATGTTGGCAGCCTACTCAGGAAACCCAAAATTTCAAAGACTGTAATCTCAAGTGATGACTGTTAAAGAACCAGAAACACGTGTCTAGAGATCAGCACCATCTGTGCCAACTGTGGCGAAACACTCGAACAGTCCTGAAGCAAGCAAGTAACTGAAACTGCATTTACCACAATGCCAGGGGCGATCCTTGCTGAGAGGTGAAGCGGTGTGCTCCCACCCCTGTTCCTGTTTAAAAGTACTCCTGTGAGTCATTGAACTGAAGAGCTCATGGGTGAAGCACCCGCATGCCTGTGAGAGGTACCTGACCTGAGAAAGATTTTGTCAGCCTACTCAGCAACCCTCACATTTGAAAGACTGTAATCTCTACTGATGATGGTTAAAGAACCAGAAACATGTGTCTAGAGATCAGCACCATCTGCGCCAACTGTGGCGAAACACTCGAACACTCTTGAAGCATGCAAGTAACTGAAACTGCATTTAACACAATGCCAGGGGCGAACCTTGCTGGGAGGTGAAGCGGTGTGCTCCCACCCCTGTTCCTGCTTACTAGTACTCCCGTGAATCTTTGAGCTGACGAGCTCGTGGATGAAGCACCCGCATGCCTGTGAGAGGTACCTGACCTGAGAAAGATGTTGGCAGCCCACTCAGCAAACCTCTCATTTGAAAGACTGTAATCTCTACTGATGACCGTTAAAGAACCAGAAACACGTGTCTAGAGATCATCACTATCTGCGCCAACTGTGGCGAAACACTCGAACACTCTTGAAGCAAGCAAGTAACCGAAACTGCATTTATCACAATTGCAGGGGCGAACCTTGCTGGGAGGTGAAGCGGTGTGCTCCCACCCGTGTTCCTGTTTAATAGTACTCCTGTGGGTCATTTAGCTGACGAGCTCGTGGATGAAGCACCCGCATGCCTGTGAGAGGTACCTGACCTGAGAAAGATGTTGGCCGCCTACTCAGCAAACCCCACATTTGAAAGACTGTAATCTCTACTGATGATGGTTAAATAACCAGAAACACGTGTCTAGAGATCATCACTATCTGCGCCAACTGTGGCGAAACACTCGAACAGTCTTGAAGCAAGCAAGTAACTGAAACTGCATTTACCACAATGCCAGTGGCGAACCTTGCTTGGAGGTGAAGCGGTGTGCTCCCAACCCTGTTCCGGTTTATAGTACTCCCGTGAGTCATTGAGCTGACGAGCTCGTGTTTGAAGCACCCGCATGCCTGTGAGAGGTACCTGACCTGACAAAGATGTTGGCAGCCAACTCAGCAAACTCCAAATTTCAAAGAGTGTAATCTCTACTGATGACGGTTAAAGAACCAGAAACACGTGTTTAAAGATCAGCACTATCTGCACCAACTTTGGCGAAACACTCGAACACTCTTGAAGCAAGCAAGTAACCGAAACTCTATTTACCACAATGCCAGGAGCGAACCTTGCCTGGAGGTGAAGTGGTGTTCTCCCAACCCTTTTCCTATTTAATAGTTCTCCAGTGAGTCATTGAGCTGACGAGCTTGTGGATGAAGCACCCGCATGCCTGTGAGAGGTACCTGACCTGAGAAAGATTTTGTGAGCCTACTCAGCAAACCTCACATTTGAAAGACTGTAATCTCTACTGATGATGGTTAAAGAACCAGAAGCACGTGTCTAGAGATCAGCACCATCTGCGCCAATTGTGGCGAAACACTCAAACACTCTTGAAGCAAGCAAGTAACTGAAACTGCATTTACCACAATGCCAGGGGCGAACCTTGCTAGGAGCTGAAGCGGTGTGTTCCCACCCCTGTTACTTTTTAATAGTACTCACGAGAGTCATTGAGCTGACGAGCTCATGGAGGAAGCATCCGCATGCCTGTGAGAGGTACCTGACCTGCGAAATATATTGTCAGCCTACTCAGCAAACCCCAAATTTCAAACACTGTAATCTCTACTGATGATGGTTAAAGAACCAGAAACATGTGTATAGAGATCAGTACTATCTGCGCCAACTGTGGTGAAACACTCGAACACTCTTGAAGCAAGCAAGTAACTGAAACTGCATTTACCACAATGCCAGGGACGAACCCTGCTGGGAGGTGAAGCGGTGTGCTCCCACCCCTGTTCCTGTTCAATAGTACTCCTGTGAATCATTGAGCTGACTGATCGTGGATGAAGCAGCCGCATGCCTGTGAGAGGTACCTGACCTGAGAAAGATGTTGACAGCCTACTCAGCAAACCCCACATTTGAAAGACTGTAATCTCTACTGATGATGGTTAAAGTACCAGAAACACGTGTCTAGAGATCAGCACTATCTGCGTCAACTGTGGCGAAACACTCGAACACTCTTGAAGCAAGCAAGTAACTGAAACTGCATTTACCACAATGCCAGGGGCGAACCTTGCTGGGAGGTGAAGCGGTGTGCTCCCACCCCTGTTCCTATTTAAAAGTACTCCCGTGAGTCATTGAGCTGACGAGCTTGTGCTTGAAGCACTCGCATGCCTGTGAGAGGTACCTGAGCTGAGAAAGATGTTGGCAGCCTACTCAGCAAACCCCAAATTTGAAAGACTGTAATCTCTACTGATGACGGTTAAGGAACCAGAAACACGTGTCTAGAGATCAGCACTATCTGTGCCAAATTTGGTGAAACACTTGAACACTCTTGAAGCAAGCAAGTAACCGAAACTCTATTTACCACAATGCCAGGAGCGAACCTTGCCTGGAGGTGAAGTGGTGTTTTCCCAACCCTTTTCCTATTTAATAGTTCTCCAGTGAGTCATTGAGCTGACGAGCTCGTGGATGAAGCACCCGCATGCCTGTGAGAGGTACCTGACCTGAGAAAGATGTTGGCAGCCTACTCAGCAAACTCCAAATTTCAAAGACTGTAATCTAAACTGATGACAGTTAAAGAACCAGAAACACGTGTCTAGAGATCAGCACTATCTGTGCCAACTTTGGCGAAACACTCGAACACTCTTGAAGCAAGCAAGTAACTCAAACTGTATTTACCACAATGCCAGGAGCGAACCTTGCTGGGAGGTGAAGCCGTGTTCTCCCAACCCTTTTCCTATTTAATAGTTCTCCAGTGAGTCATTGAGCTAACGAGCTCGTGGATGAAGCACCCGCATGCCTGTGAGAGGTACCTGACCTGAGAAAGATTTTGTCAGCCTACTCAGCAAACCTCACATTTGAAAGACTGTAATCTCTACTGATGATGGTTAAAGAACCAGAAACACGTGTCTAGAGATCAGCACTATCTGCGCCAACTGTGGTGAAACACTCGAACACTCATGAAGCAAGCAAGTAACTGAAACTGCATTTACCACTATGCCAGGGGCGAACCATGCTGGGAGGTGAAGCGGTGTGCTCCCACCCCTGTTCCTATTTAAAAGTACTCCCGTGAGTCATTGAGCTGACGAGCTCTTGCTTGAAGCACCCGCATGCCTGTGAGAGACTGTAATCTCTACTGATGACGGTTGAAGAACCAGAAACACGTGTCTAGAGATCAGCACTATCTGCGCCAACTGTGGCGAAACACTTGAACACTCTTGAAGCAAGCAAGTAACCGAAACTGCATTTATCACAATGCCAGGGGCGAACCTTGCTGGGAGGTGAAGCGGTGTGCTCCCACCCGTGTTCCTGTTTAATAGTACTCCTGTGGGTCATTGAGCTGACGAGCTCGTGGATGAAGCACCCGCATGCCTGTGAGAGGTACCTGACCGAAAAAAGATGTCGACAGCCTACTCAGCAAACCCCACATTTGAAAGACTGTAATCTCTACTGATGATGGTTAAAGAACCAGAAAAACGTGTCTAGAGATCAGCACTATCTGCGTCAACTGTGGCGAAACACTCGAACACACATGAAGCAAGCAAGTAACCGAAACTACATTTACCACAATGCCAGGGGCAAACCTTGCTGGGAGGTGAAGCGGTGTGCTCCCACCCCTGTTCCTGTTTAATAGTACTACCGTAAGTCATTGAGCTGACGAGATCGTGAATGAAGCACCGCATGCCTGTGAGAGGTACCTGACCTGACAAAGATGTTGGCAGCCTACTCAGCAAACCCCAAATTTGAAAGACTGTAATCTCTACTGATGACGGTTGAAGAACCAGAAACACGTGTCTAGAGATCAGTTCTGTCTGCGCCAGGTGTGGCGAAAAACTCGAACACTCTTGAAGCAAGCAAGTAACCGAAACTGCATTTATCACAATGCCAGGTGCAAACCTTGCTGGGAGGTGAAGCGGTGTGCTCCCACCTGTGTTCCTGTTTAATAGTACTCCTGTGGGTCATTGAGCTGACGAGCTCGTGCTTGAAGCACCCGCATGCCTGTGAGAGGTACCTGACCTGAGAAAGTTGTTGGCAGCCTACTTAGCAAACCCCAAATTTGAAAGAATGTAATCTCTACTGATGACGGTTAAAGAACTAGAAACACGTGTCTAGAGATCATCACTATCTGCGCCAACTGTGGCGAAACACTTGAACACTCTTGAAGCAAGCAAGTAACTGAAACTGCACTTACCACAATGCCAGGGGCGAACCTTGCTGGGAGGTGAAGCGGTGTGCTCCCACCCCTGTTCCTGTTTAATAGTACTACCGTGAGTCATTGAGCTGACGAGTTCGTGGATAAAGCACCCGCACCCCTGTGAGAGGTACCTGACCTGACAAAGATGTTGGCAGCCTA
Source organism: Triturus cristatus (assembly GCF_964204655.1). NCBI lineage: Eukaryota > Metazoa > Chordata > Amphibia > Caudata > Salamandridae > Triturus > Triturus cristatus. The sequence continues at coordinate 1,172,239,892 of NC_140579.1, read as the reverse complement.
CTCAGCAAACCCCAAATTTCAAAGACTGTAATCTCAACTGATGACGGTTAAAGAACCAGAAACATGTGTCTAGAGATCAGCACTATCTGCGCCAACTTTGGCGAAACACTCGAACACTCTTGAAGCAAGTAAGTAACCGAAACTGTATTTACCACAATGCCAGGAACAAACCTTGCTGGGAGGTGAAGTGGTGTTCTCCCAACCCTTTTCCTATTTAATAGTTCTCCAGTGAGTCATTGAGCTGATGAGCTCGTGGATGAAGCACCCGCACCCCTGTGAGAGGTACCTGACCTGACAAAGATGTTGGCAGCCTACTCAGCAAACCCAAAATTTCAAAGACTGTAAACTCTACTGATGACGGTTAAAGAACCAGAATCACGTGTCTAGAGATCAGCACTATCCGCGCCAACTTTGGCGAAACACTCGAACACTCTTGAAGCAAGCAAGTAACCGAAACTGTATTTACCACAATGCCAGGGGCGAACCTTGCTGGGAGGTGAAGCGGTGTTCTCCAAACTCTTTTCCTATTTAATAGTACTCCAGTGAGTCATTGAGCTGACGAGCTCGTGGATGAAGCACCCGCATGCCTGTGAGAGGTACCTGACCTGAGAAAGATGTTGGCAGCCTACTCAGCAAACCCAAAATTTCAAAGACTGTAATCTCAACTGATGAGTGTTAAAGAACCAGAAACACGTGTCTAGAGATCAGCACTATCTGTGCGAACTGTGGCGAAACACTCGAACACTCTTGAAGCAAGCAAGTAACTGAAACTGCATTTACGACAATGCCAGGGGCGAACCTTGCTGGGAGGTGAAGCGGTGTGCTCCCACCCCTGTTCCTGTTTAATAGTACTACCGTGAGTCATTGAGCTGACGAGTTCGTGGATAAAGCACCCGCACCCCTGTGAGAGGTACCTGACCTGACAAAGATGTTGGCAGCCTACTCAGCAAACCCCAAATTTCAAAGACTGTAATCTCAACTGATGACGGTTAAAGAACCAGAAACACGTGTCTAGAGATCAGCACTATCTGCGCCAACTTTGGCGAAACACTCGAACACTCTTGAAGCAAGTAAGTAACCGAAACTGTATTTACCACAATGCCAGGAACAAACCTTGCTGGGAGGTGAAGTGGTGTTCTCCCAACCCTTTTCCTATTTAATAGTTCTCCAGTGAGTCATTGAGCTGATGAGCTCGTGGATGAAGCACCCGCACCCCTGTGAGAGGTACCTGACCTGACAAAGATGTTGGCAGCCTACTCAGCAAACCCAAAATTTCAAAGACTGTAAACTCTACTGATGACGGTTAAAGAACCAGAATCACGTGTCTAGAGATCAGCACTATCCGCGCCAACTTTGGCGAAACACTCGAACACTCTTGAAGCAAGCAAGTAACCGAAACTGTATTTACCACAATGCCAGGGGCGAACCTTGCTGGGAGGTGAAGCGGTGTTCTCCAAACTCTTTTCCTATTTAATAGTACTCCAGTGAGTCATTGAGCTGACGAGCTCGTGGATGAAGCACCCGCATGCCTGTGAGAGGTACCTGACCTGAGAAAGATGTTGGCAGCCTACTCAGCAAACCCAAAATTTCAAAGACTGTAATCTCAACTGATGAGTGTTAAAGAACCAGAAACACGTGTCTAGAGATCAGCACTATCTGTGCGAACTGTGGCGAAACACTCGAACACTCTTGAAGCAAGCAAGTAACTGAAACTGCTTTTACGACAATGCCAGGGGCGAACCTTGCTGGGAGGTGAAGCGGTGTGCTCCCACCCCTGTTGCTGTTTAATAGTACTCTTGTGAGTCATTGAGGTGACGAGATCGTGAATGAAGCACCCGCATGCCTGTGAGAGGTACCTGACCTGAGAAAGATGTTGGCAGCCTGCTCAGCAAACCCAAAATTTCAAAGACTGTAATCTCAACTGATGACGGTTAAAGAACCAGAAACACGTGTCTAGAGATCAGCACTATATGTGCGAACTGTGGCGAAACACTCGAACACTTTTGAAGCAAGCAAGTAACTGAAACTGCATTTACCACAATGCCAGGGCCGAACCTTGCTGGGAGGTGAAGCAGTGTGCTCCCAACCCTGTTTCTGTTTAATAGTACTCCTGTGAGTCATTGAGCTGACGAGCTCGTGGATGAAGCACCCGCATGCCTGTGAGAGGTACCTGACCTGACAAAGATGTTGGCAGCCTACTCAGCAAACTCCAAATTTCAAAGACTGTAATCTCTACTGATGACGGTTAAAGAACCAGAAACACGTGTCTAGAGATCAGCACTGTCTGCGCCAAGTTTGGCGAATGACTCGAACACTCTTGAAGCAAGCAAGTAACCGAAACGGTATTTACCACAATGCCAGGAGCGAACCTTGCTGGGAGGTGAAGCGGTGTTCTCCCAACCTTGTTCCTGTTTAATAGTACTCCCGTGAGTCATTGAGCTGACGAGCCCGTGGATGAAGCACCCGCATGCCTGTGAGAGGTACCTGACCTGAGAAAGATTTTGTCAGCCTACTCAGCAAACCTCACATTTGAAAGACTGTAATCTCTACTGATGATGGTTAAAGAACCAGAAACACGTGTCTAGAGATCAGCACTATCTGCGCCAACTGTGGTGAAACACTCGAACACTCTTGAAGCAAGCAAGTAACTGAAACTGCATTTACCACAATGCCAGGGGCGGACCTTGGTGGGAGGTGAAGCTGTGTGCTCCCACCCCTGTTCCTGTTCAATAGTACTCCTGTGAATCACTGAGCTGACAAGACCGTGGATGAAGCACCCGCATGCCTGTGAGAGGTACCTGACCTGAGAAAGATGTTGGCAGCCTACTCAGCAAACCCAAAATTTCAAAGACTGTAATCTCAACTGATGACGGTTGAAGAACCAGAAACACGTGTCTAGAGATCAGCACTATATGTGCGAACTGTGGCGAAACATTTGAACACTCTTGAAGCAAGCAAGTAACTGAAACTGCATTTACCACAATGCCAAGGCCGAACCTTGCTGGGAGGTGAAGCGGTGTGCTCCCACCCGTGTTCCTGTTTAATAGTACTCCTGTGGGTCATTGAGCTGACGAGCTCGTGGATGAAGCACCCGCATGCCTGTGAGAGGTACCTGACCTGAGAAAGATGTCGACAGCCTACTCAGCAAACCCCAAATTTGAAACACTGTAATCTCTACTGATGACGGTTGAAGAACCAGAAACACGTGTCTAGAGATCAGCACTATCTGTGCCAACTGTGGCGAAACACTCGACCACTCTTGAAGCAAGCAAGTAACCGAAACTGCATTTATCACAGTACCAGGGGCGAACCTTGCTGGGAGGTGAAGCGGTGTGCTCCCACCCGTGTTCCTGTTTAATAGTACTCCTGTGGGTCATTGAGCTGACGAGCTCGTGGATGAAGCACCCGCATGCCTGTGAGAGGTACCTGACCTGAGAAAGATGTCGACAGCCTACTCAGCAAACCCAAAATTTCAAAGACTGTAATCTAAACTGATGACTTTTAAAGAACCAGAAACACGTGTCTAGAGATCAGCACTATCTGTGTCAAATTTGGCGAAACACTCGAACACTCTTGAAGCAAGCAAGTAACCGCAACTGTATTTACCACAATGCCATGGGCGAAGCTTGCTGGGAGGGGAAGCGGTGTGCTCCCAACCCTGTTCCTGTTTAATAGCACTCCGGTGAGTCATTGAGCTGACGAGCTCGTGCAAGAAGCACCCGCATGCCTGTGAGAGGTACCTGACCCGAGAAAGATGATGACAGCCTACTCAGCAAACCCCACATTTGAAAGACTGTAATCTCTACTGATGACGGTTAAAGAACCAGAAACACGTGTCTAGAGATCAGCACTATCTGCGTCAACTGTGGCAAAACACTCAAACACTCTTGAAGCAAGCAAGTAACTGAAACTGCATTTACCACAATACCAGGGGCGAACCTTGCTGGGAGGTGAAGCGGTGTGCTCCCAACCCTGTTCCTGTTTAATAGTACTTCCGTGAGTCATTGAGCTGACAAGCTCGTGCAAGAAGCACCCGCATGCCTGTGAGAGGTACCTGACCTGACAAAGATGTTGGAAGCCTACTCAGCAAACCCCACATGTGAAAGACTGTAATCTCTACTGATGACAGTTAAAGAACTAGAAACACGTGTCTAGAGATCAGCACTATCTGCGCCAACTGTGGCGAAACACTCGAACACTCTTGAATCAAGCAAGTAACCGAAACTGCATTTACTACAATGCCAGGGGCGAACCTTACTGGGAGGTGAAGCGGTGTGATCCCACCCCTTTCCTGTTTAATAGTACTGCCGTGAGTCATTGAGCTGACGAGCTCGTGGATGAAGCACCCGCACGACTGTGAGAGGTACCTGACCTGACAAAGATGTTGGCAGCCTACTCAGCAAACCCCAAATTTCTAAGACTGTAATCTCTTCTGATGACAGTTAAAGAACCAGAAACACATGTCTAGAGATCAGCACTATCTGCGCCAACTGTGGCGAAACACTCGAACACTCTTGAAGCAAGCAAGTAACTGAAACTGCATTTACCACACTTCCAGGGGCGAACCTTGCTCGGAGGTGAAGCGGTGTGCTCCCACCCCTGTTCCTATTTAAAAGTACTCCCGTGAGTCATTGAGCTGACGAGCTCATGGATGAAGCACCCGCATGCCTTTGAGAGGTACCTGACCTGAAAAAGATGTTGACAGCCTACTCAGCAAACCCCAAATTTGAAAGACTGTAATCACTACTGATGACGGTTAAAGAACCAGAAACACTTGTCTAGAGATCAGCACTATCTGCGCGAACTGTGGCGAAACACTCGAACACTCTTGAAGCAAGCAAGTAACTGAAACTGCATTTACCACAATGCCAGGGGCGAACCTTGCTGGGAGGTGAAGCGGTGTGCTCCCACCACTGTTGCTGTTTAATAGTACTCCGGTGAATCATTGAGGTGACGAGATCGTGAATGAAGCACCTGCATGCCTGTGAGAGGTACCTGACCTGAGAAAGATGTTGGCAGCCTACTCAGCAAACCCAAAATTTCAAAGACTGTAATCTCAACTGATGACGGTTAAAGAAACAGAAACACGTGTCTAGAGATCAGCACTATATGTGCGAACTGTGGCGAAACACTCGAACACTCTTGAAGCAAGGGTTCCATGATGGAATATCGTTAACATAAATATCGTCAGAAATAAATATCGTCACCAAAATATCGCTTACATTAATATCGTCATCCTATACTTAAACAAGGATTCACACAAATATCGATTTTTTTTTATCGACAACCCTAATATCGTTCACACTAATATCGACAACATAAATATCGACTACTACATGATCGAATTTATTTTAAATAACATGACCTTAGACATATATATCGACTACACTAACATCGACGACCTATCTGCTTATAGAAATATACAAAAAATATCGTCTTTTTATTACCAACTCGATATGCGCTATTCTTTTATTTTACACACTTTTTTTAACTATTTTACTTTACAAAACTATTCACACATATAATTATTTAACGGTTTTCTAATTCAAAATAACGTTCTCGACCAATGATTTTGAAATTTCACTAATTGAACCAATGAAAAGCTACCATTAATTAACTCACTAATATAAAAACAATTATACACTTAACGTAATTTACCATTTTTGGGCCAAACTTGGAGAAAAACGGTTACCTTGCTGAGAGAAGAAAATACAAACCTACGACTACAACTACAAAACGTCATACTACACTTGAAGTAAGTAAAATCCCATTGCTTTTTTCATTCGAACTTAGCATAAAGTAGATAAACTCCCTAAATTAAAAAGTGTTCTTCTTTAGAGTGAAAAAAGAACATGTTGAACTTATCAACAACGACCATAAACTTACATGTAAAAACATTTATTAACTACCTTATCCATGTCTACTTAGATAGCTGACAAAAATTATTTAAACTTGCTAAGTAAATGTACAATTTACTTCATATATTAACAACTACTATCATCCAAATACTATAAGTAACACAATGATTAGAAAAAAAAAAAGAATGCTGCGCTAGGTTGCTGTCCAGTAGCACAGGCGGAAAGGAGGATAGTTCAGTTAATCCATGAATGTATAGGCAGCATACGTGGCAACTGCTTCCAACAAAAAATCGTTTGCAGGGCCACTAAAAGTCTCAGCCATCCAATTAATTAAAGAAAAGGAACATACGTGTTCTTCAACCATCGGAGCCTCTAGCACAATCAGAGGGCAACCGGAATGTTCCTCTAAATAGCTCATAGCCAAGAAGTCGTAGGCAGCCGTTGATATGTCCCAATTACCCAGGATACCATGCGCCGCACCACAAGCCATAATCCGGACACCAGAACAGGCCAACTCGTGAGACACTAAGGGCCTCATCAGTCAATCGAAATCCGGCACCGGAGACACCGTGTTGGTCAAGCACAAATCCAGAGGCCATTCAAAGGGACAATCCAGGCAGTGAAATACAGGTTGCACGCAGGTGAAGTAGGAATACCTGAAGGATAATCCATATGCCAGGCTTAAAGTCGCCAATGGCAGAGTACCATAAAAGTCAAGCATCCTATCACGAAGAAGATGCAGACGGGACAGGTGCTCGTGTGGCACAGAAACAGCAGCCATTCCGTAGTATGAAAAGTAAAAGCAGCACACCTGCCACCAGCGCCAGAAGCAGCGGAACACCTCCAAAGATGCTCGAGAAAATCGAATGAAAAAATGCCGGAATCACACCAAAAATAGTTTGGAAAGAGGTCACGAGGCCTGAGCCTACAAGTTTAAAAAAATGAGCCAGGCCGGTCGTGGACGAGGCATTGAAAATAGTTAGGATCAAAGCTCCGAAATGTAGGGGGAGGTCAGTATTCAAAACCGCCTGTACCTCAGTGCGCGTATTAGCAATGTGAAGGACAAATGTTTCACAAGAGGAAGTCAATGACACCTCTTTTTGGGACAATACAGCTCTTATTCTGCTCAACTTGTTGAACTCTGCTTTCAAGGTTGGAATCGAAGGCCAGATGGAAACATCCACCCGCCCGTGCGGGGGTGAAAAGAGAACATTATTGCAGCAGACAACCCTCTCCGATACAGTTACTATATATGGGATTCCCACTAACATCCCGCAGCAAGCTTCATTATTCAAAATTAAATAACTACTGTTTGCAAGCAGCGTCAAAGAAGGCATAATCACAGGCACTGGGACACCTCGTAGGACGCAGGCCAAAATCGGGGCTTGTACATTGCATGCACCGTGTAATTGAATGTGCCTACATACCAAGGAATGATCTGGTGTCGTGGTACATTCCTCACCCTTCAGATAAACCTCAGTTCCGTCCCTAGTACATCTATACGTAAAGGGGAGGGACCAAACCTCATGTATGAAAGCTGTGCCCAGCTGTTCATATCTACCCAGAGCATAATGTTTCATACAAGACGTAAACTTAAGAAGTGCGAACGGTAGAGTTATCAACCCGTATATAAGCCACGTGACTGAATTGATTTCCGCCACAGAGAAAGGTAACGGTTCTAATTTTTCAATATGTAATAATGAATATGTAGCATCTTTCATGGACATAAACAGCTGCTTATCATTAATGTTAAAAGGAATGAATAACGATGTAGTGCTCAAATAGTCCCAAGGGACCCTCCCTGCCTTTAACGTCTGCAATGTCCATGCAAACTGCATAACAGAACGCAACTGGTTTTGACCATTATATAACACAGACATATCATCATGCACAATATCAACAACTGACGAAACAATATTATCTAATGTATAAATTCTGGAAGAGAGAGTACTAATGCTGTTATCTATAACGGCTAAAACCTTTTCCATGTTTGCTTGGTCAATAGCTCTCAATCTTGAAGCCGCCTCAATTTGCGAAAATTTCCACACTTCGTTGTAAATATCATACGCCCACCTTTTGGTTCTGCCACCCACAGGACCTTTAACAAAATAATTCAAATCTATTTTGTCATGTAACTTCGATAAATGAACTTTGACAGATGCTAAGGTGGAATGTCGCAGCCAGGATTGACATAACTTTCCCACAGAATATGTAGTTACAGTATGTGACGACTCAAACCGAGGGTCTACGCGTTCCAGAGGACTAAATACCCTTTTGATCAAAAATAAATTGTAAACTCAGGGAAAGTTCTGGATAGTAAACTATAATAAATTACTATTCTAACTCCAATCCAACATAAGTCAGGGAAAGTGCTGGATAGTAAACCATAATAAATTACTATTCTAACTCCAAACATAACATAACTCAGGGAAAGTGCTGGATAGTAAACCATAATAAATTACTAATCTAACTCCAATCCAACATAAATCAGGGAAAGTTCTGGATAGTAAACCATAATAAATTACTATTCTAACTCCAATCCAACATAAGTCAGGGAAAGTGCTGGATAGTAGACCATAATAAATTACTATTCTAACTCCAAACATAACATAACTCAGGGAAAGTGCTGGATAGTAAACCATAACAAATTACTATTCTAACTCCAATCCAACATAAGTCAGGGAAAGTGCTGGATAGTAAACCATAATAAATTACTATTCTAACTCCAAACATAACATAAGTCAGGGAAAGTGCTGGATAGTAAACCATAACATAAGTCAGGGAGAGTGCTGGATAGTAAACCATAATAAATGACTATTCTAACTCCAATCCAACATAAGTCATGGAAACTGCTGGATAGTAAACCATAATAAATTACTATTCTAACTCCAAACATAACATAACTCAGGGAAAGTGCTGGATAGTAAACCATAACAAATTACTATTCTAACTCCAATCCAACATAAGTCAGGGAAAGTGCTGGATAGTAAACCATAATAAATTACTATTCTAACTCCAAACATAACATAACTCAGGGAAAGTGCTGGATAGTAAACCATAATAAATTACTATTCTAACTCCAATCCAACATAAGTCAGGGAAAGTGCTGGATAGTAAACCATAATAAATTACTATTCTAACTCCAATCCAACATAAGTCAGGGAAAGTGCTGGATAGTAAACTATAATAAATTACTATTCTAACTCCAAACATAACATAACTCAGGGAAAGTGCTGGATAGTAAACTATAATAAATTACTATTCTAACTCCAATCCAACATAAGTCAGGAAATGTGCAGGTTATTAAACAAAATACATTTTTCTATCTAAATTATTTTTTAGACCCTATTCCCCTATAATACCAAAATAACGCTTCTTCAATATTAATTTAATATTTTTTATTAATATTAAAAAATAAATTTTGTGTAAAATTTTTAATTTCGATGTTAAATTTTGATTTCATGATACATTTCTAATTTATTAATATTTTATACAATTTTTAAAGACTACATTTTTAAATTACTACCCACCCTAATCCCCTATAATACCAAAAACCCGCTCCTAAAATTTTTATTTGAAATTTTTAAATTTAATTACAAATTTAAATTCGTAAACAATTAGAAATTTAAAATTAAATTTTAAATTTCTTAATTATTTTCTAATTTGTATATATTTTATAATAATTTACTATTCTAACTCCAATCCAACATAAGTCAGGAAATGTGCAGGTTAGTAAACAATATAAATTTTTCTATCTAAATTATTTTTTAGACCCTATTCCCCTATAATACCAAAATAACGCTTCTTCAATATTAATGTAATATTTTTTATTAATATTAAAAAATAAATTTCGTGTAAAATTTTAAATTTCAAGGTTAAAATTTGATTTCATTATAAATTTCTAATTTATTAATATTTTATACAATTTTTAAACACTACATTTTTAAATTACTACCCACCCTAATCCCCTATAATACCAAAAACCCGCTCCTAAAATTTTTATTTGAAATTATAAAATTTAATTACAAATTTAATTTCGTGAAGAATTTGAAATTTCAAATTAAAATTTGGATTTCTTAAATATTTTCTAATTTGTTTATATTTTATAAATTTTTAAAAAACCATATTTTAAATTACTACCCACCCTTATCCCCTATAATACCAATAACCCGCTACTAAACTTTTAACAATTCTTTTGTAGAAAATATTTTTTAACACATATTATTACTAGTAGGAGTTTTGTAAGTTTTTTAAAAACATAATACATATTTTTTTATAAATTTTATAACAACTTATATTTTTCTGTCGATATTATATGAAACGACATTTTGTTCAACGATATTCTGTTCATCGATATTTTTTTATGACGATATTTTTGTCATTCTCACGAAACGATATTTTTTAAAAAGATATTTTCTATTACGATATTTTTCACAGTCGATATTCTAACCACGATATTAATGCTAGTCGATATTTTCCCGTCGATATTCTATCTTTATACCGAAGCAAGCAAGTAACTGAAACTGCATTTACCACAATGCCAGGGGTGAACCTTGCTGGGAAGTGAAGCAGTGTGCTCCCACCACTGTTGCTGTTTAATAGTACTCCCGTGAGTCATTGAGCTGACAAGATCGTGAATGAAGCACCCGCATGCCTGTGAGAGGTACCTGACCTGACAAAGATGTTGGCAGTCTACTCAGCAAACCCCAAATTTGAGAGACTGTAATCTCTACTGATGACGGTTGAAGAACCAGAAACACGTGTCTAGAGATCAGCACTATCTGCGCCAACTGAGGCGAAACACTTGAACACTCTTGAAGCAAGCAAGTAACTGAAACTACATTTACCACAATGCCAGGGGCGAACCTTGCTGGGAGGTGAAGTCGTGTGCTCCCACCCCTGTTGCTGTTTAATAGTACTCCGGTGAGTCATTGAGCTGACGAGATCGTGAATGAAGCACCGCATGCCTGTGAGAGGTACCTGACCTGACAAAGATGTTGACAGCCTACTCAGCAAACCCCAAATTTGAAAGACTGTAATCTCTACTGATGATGGTTGAAGAACCAGAAACACGTGTCTAGAGATCAGCACTATCTGCACCAGGTGTGGCGAAAAACTCGAACACTCTTGAAGCAAGCAAGTAACCGAAACTGCATTTATCACAATGCCAGGGGCGAACCTTGCTGGGAGGTGAAGCGGTGTGCTGCCACCCGTGTTCCTGTTTAATAGTACTCCTGCGGGTCATTGAGCTGACGAGCTCGTGGATGAAGCACCCACATGCCTGTGAGAGGTACCTGACCTGACAAAGATGTTGACAGCCTACTCAGCAAACCTCACATTTGAAATACTGTAATCTCTACTGATGATGGTTAAAGAACCAGAAATACGTGTCTAGAGATCAGCACTATCTGCGCAAACTGTGGCGAAACACTCAAACACTCTTGAAGCAAGCAAGTAACCGAAACTGTATTTACCACAATGCCAGGGGCGAACCTTGCTGGGAGGTGAAGCAGTGTGCTCCCACCCGTTTTCCTGTTTAATAGTACTCCTGTGGGTCATTGAGCTGACGAGCTCGTGGATGAAGCACCCGCATGCCTGTGAGAGGTACCTGACCTGGGAAAGTTGTTGGCAGCCTACTCAGCAAACCCCAAATTTGAAAGACTGTAATCACTACTGATGACGGTTAAAGAACCAGAAACACGTGTCTAGAGATCATCACTATCTGCGCCAACTGTGGCGAAACACTTGAACACCCTTGAAGCAAGCAAGTAACTGAAACTGCACTTACCACAATGCCAGGGGCGAACCTTGCTGGGAGGTGAAGCGGTGTGCTCCCACCCCTGTTCCTGTTTAATAGTACTACCGTGAGTCATTGAGCTGACGAGCTCGTGGATGAAGCACCCGCACCCCTGTGAGAGGTACCTGACCTGACAAAGATGTTGGCAGCCTACTCAGCAAACCCCAAATTTCAAAGACTGTAATCTCAACTGATGACGGTTAAAGAACCAGAAACACGTGTCTAGAGATCAGCACTATCTGTGCCAAATTTGGTGAAACACTTGAACACTCTTGAAGCAAGCAAGTAACCGCAACTGTATTTACCACAATGCCATGGGCGAACCTTGCTGGGAGGTGAAGCAGTGTGCTCCCAACCCTGTTCCTTTTTAATAGTACTCCCGTGAGTCATTGAGCTGAAGAGCTCGTGCATGAAGCACCCGCATGCCTGTGAGAGGTATTTGACCTGACAAAGATGTTGGCAGCCTACTCAGCAAACCCCACATTTGAAAGACTGTAATCTCTACTGATGACGGTTAAAGAAGTAGAAACACGTGTCTAGAGATCAGCACCATCAGCGCCAACTGTGGCGAAACACTCAAACACTCTTGAAGCATGCAAGTAACTGAAACTGCATTTACCACAATGCCAGGGGCGAACCTTGCTGGGAGGTGAAGCGGTGTGCTCCCACCACTGTTCCTATTTAAAAGTACTCCCGTGAGTCATTGAGCTGACAAGCTCTTGCTTGAAGCACCCGCATGCCTGTGAGAGGTACCTGAGCTGAGAAAGATGTTAGCAGCCTAGTCAGCAAACCCCAAATTTGAAAGACTGTAATCTTTACTGATGACGGTTAAGGAACCAGTAACACGTGTCTAGAGATCAGCACCATCAGCGCCAACTGTGGCCAAACACTCGAACACTCTTGAAGCAAGCAAGTAACCGAAACTGCATTTACCACAATGCCAGGGGCGAACCTTGCTGGGAGGTGAAGCGGTGTGCTCCCACCCCTGTTCCTATTTAAAAGTACTCCTGTGAGTCATTGAGCTGTAGAGCTCGTGGATGAACCACCCGCATGCCTGTGAGAGGTACCTGACCTGAGAAAGATGTTGGCAGCCTACTCAGCAAACCCAAAATTTCAAAGACTGTAATCTAAACTGATGACTGTTAAAGAACCAGAAACACGTGTCTAGAGATCAGCACTTTCTGTGTCAAATTTGGCGAAACACTCGAACACTCTTGAAGCAAGCAAGTAACCGCAACTGTATTTACCACAATGCCATGGGCGAACCTTGCTGGGAGGTGAAGCGGTGTGCTCCCAACCCTGTTCCTGTTTAATAGCACTCCGGTGAGTCATTGAGCTGACGAGCTCGTGCAAGAAGCACCCGCATGCCTGTGAGAGGTACCTGACCCGAGAAAGATGATGACAGCCTACTCAGCAAACCCCACATTTGAAAGACTGTAATCTCTACTGATGACGGTTAAAGAACCAGAAACACGTGTCTAGAGATCAGCACTATCTGCGTCAGCTGTGGCAAAACACTCAAACACTCTTGAAGCAAGCAAGTAACTGAAACTGCATTTACCACAATACCAGGGGCGAACCTTGCTGGGAGGTGAAGTGGTGTGCTCCCAACCCTGTTCCTGTTTAATAGTACTCCCGTGAGTCATTGAGCTGACAAGCTCGTGCAAGAAGCACCCGCATGCCTGTGAGAGGTACCTGACCTGACAAAGATGTTGGAAGACTACTCAGCAAACCCCACATGTGAAAGACTGTAATCTCTACTGATGACGGTTAAAGAACTAGAAACACGTGTCTAGAGATCAGCACTATCAGCGCCAACTGTGGCGAAACACTCGAACACTCTTGAATCAAGCAAGTAACCGAAACTGCATTTACCACAATGCCAGGGGCGAACCTTACTGGGAGGTGAAGCGGTGTGATCCCACCCCTTTTCCTGTTTAATAGTACTGCCGTGAGTCATTGAGCTGACTAGCTCGTGGATGAAGCACCCGCACGACTGTGAGAGGTACCTGACCTGACAAAGATGTTGGCAGCCTACTCAGCAAACCCCAAATTTCAAAGACTGTAATCTCTTCTGATGACGGTTAAAGAACCAGAAACACTTGTCTAGAGATCAGCACTATCTGCGCGAACTGTGGCGAAACACTCGAACACTCTTGAAGCAAGCAAGTAACTGAAACTGCATTTACCACACTGCCAGGGGCGAACCTTGCTGGGAGGTGAAGCGGTGTGCTCCCACCCCTGTTGCTGTTTAATAGTACTCCGGTGAGTCATTGAGGTGACGAGATCGTGAATGAAGCACCCGCATGCCTGTGAGAGGTACCTGACCTGAGAAAGATGTTGGCAGCCTACTCAGCAAACCCAAAATTTCAAAGACTGTAATCTCAACTGATGACGGTTAAAGAAACAGAAACACGTGTCTAGAGATCAGCACTATATGTGCGAACTGTGGCGAAACACTCGAACACTCTTGAAGCAAGCAAGTAACTGAAACTGCATTTACCACAATGCCAGGGGTGAACCTTGCTGGGAGGTGAAGCAGTGTGCTCCCACCACTGTTGCTGTTTAATAGTACTCCCGTGAGTCATTGAGCTGACAAGATCGTGAATGAAGCACCCGCATGCCTGTGAGTGGTACCTGACCTGACAAAGATGTTGGCAGTCTACTCAGCAAACCCCAAATTTGAGAGACTGTAATCTCTACTGATGACGGTTGAAGAACCAGAAACACGTGTCTAGAGATCAGCACTATCTGCGCCAACTGTGGCGAAACACTTGAACACTCTTGAAGCAAGCAAGTAACCGAAACTGCATTTATCACAATGCCAGGGGCGAACCTTGCTGGGAGGTGAAGCGGTGTGCTCCCACCCGTGTTCCTGTTTAATAGTACTCCTGTGGGTCATTGAGCTGACGAGCTCGTGGATGAAGCACCCGCATGCCTGTGAGAGGTACCTGACCTGAGAAAGATGTCGACAGCCTACTCAGCAAACCCCACATTTGAAAGACTTTAATCTCTACTGATGATGGTTAAAGAACCAGAAACACGTGTCTAGAGATCAGCACTATCTGCGTCAACTGTGGCGAAACACTCGAACACTCTTGAAGCAAGCAAGTAACCGAAACTACATTTACCACAATGCCAGGGGCCAACCTTGCTGGGAGGTGAAGCGGTGTGCTCCCACCCCTGTTCCTGTTTAATAGTACTACCATAAGTCATTGAGCTGATGATCTCGTGGATGAAGCACCCGCACGCCTGTGAGAGGTACCTGACCAGACAAAGATGTTGGCAGCCTACTCAGCAAACCCCAAATTTCAAAGACTGTAATCTCAACTGATGACGGTTAAAGAACCAGAAACACGTGTCTAGAGATCAGCACTATATGTGCCAACTGTGGCGAAACACTCGAACACTCTTGAAGCATGCAAGTAACTGAAACTGCATTTACCACAATGCCAAGGGCGAACCTTGCTGGGAGGTGAAGCAGTGTGCTCCCAACTCTGTTCCTGTTTAATAGTACTCCCGTGAGTCATTGAGCTGACGAGCTCGTGCATGAAGCACCCGCATGCCTGTGAGAGGTATTTGACCTGACAAAGATGTTGGCAGCCTACTCAGCAAACCCCACATTTGAAAGACTGTAATCTCTACTGATGACGGTTAAAGAAGTAGAAACACGTGTCTAGAGAGCAGCACCATCAGCACCAACTGTGGCGAAACACTCGAACACTCTTGAAGCATGCAAGTAACTGAAACTGCATTTACCACAATGCCAGGGGCGAACCTTGCTGGGAGGTGAAGCGGTGTGCTCCCACCACTGTTCCTATTTAAAAGTACTCCCGTGAGTCATTGTGCTGACAAGCTCTTGCTTGAAGCACCCGCATGCCTGTGAGAGGTACCTGAGCTGAGAAAGATGTTAGCAGCCTACTCAGCAAACCGCAAATTTGAAAGACTGTAATCTCTACTGATGACAGTTAAGGAACCAGAAACACGTGTCTAGAGATCAGCACCATCAGCGCCAACTGTGGCGAAACACTCGAACACTCTTGAAGCAAGCAAGTAACCGAAACTGCATTTACCACAATGCCAGGGGCGAACCTTGCTGGGAGGTGAAGCGGTGTGCTCCCACCCCTGTTCCTATTTAAAAGTACTCCTGTGAGTCATTGAGGTGTAGAGCTCGTGGATGAACCACCCGCATGCCTGTGAGAGGTACCTGAGCTGAGAAAGATATTGGCAGCCCACTCAGCAAACCCCAAATTTGAAAGACTGTAATCTCTACTGATGACGGTTAAAGAAGTAGAAACACGTGTCTAGAGATCAGCACTATCAGCGCCAACTGTGGGGAAACACTTGAACACCCTTGAAGCAAGCAAGTAACCGAAACTACATTTACCACAATGCCAGGGGCCAACCTTGCTGGGAGGTGAAGCGGTGTGCTCCCACCCCTGTTCCTGTTTAATAGTACTACCGTAAGTCATTGAGCTGACGAGCTCGTGGATGAAGCACCCGCTCGCCTGTGAGAGGTACCTGACCAGACAAAGATGTTGGCAGCCTACTCAGCAAACCCCAAATTTCAAAGACTGTAATCTCAACTGATGACGGTTAAAGAACCAGAAACACGTGTCTAGAGATCAGCACTATATGTGCCAACTGTGGTGAAACACTTGAACACTCTTGAAGCAAGCAAGTTGTGGTAAATAAAATTCCTTTACCGGGACTTAATTTGATATATAAACATAATAAAATAGCTCAGTAAAATGAGAGGCAGAATCCGTGGTATTAGAGGTTCGGAATGGGCTTTATTCCAGTGATCGATTATAATCGGTTGCTCCAAGTTCCATCACCACGGGGGTTCAGGAAGTGAAGTACATACTTTATTGACAAGAAGTAACTTTTATAGTACATACATTACAATGAAGCGAATGCAGTAGGCGTAACAATTGATAAGGAAAATGACGATTTATCTGCGTAACCAAAAATGGGTGTAATAAGGAGTAAAAAGGAACATAATTGGTTATGATGTCACATATAGGTGGATCTATAAGATAATACTTGGCATAGATGCGCGCGCAGCAGCATGACGTGTAATTGACGTGCGACTAGGGGGTGAAGGGGACTTGACATTTAGCTCTACATGTGGAGACAAGAAGTCTGGGGGGTCAAGTCAACCTAATCCCAAATCATATCTAACATCCTATGTTTAAAGAACTATGTTATCCACGAAAGAAGGACTCTCGGACAGAATCTATTCTATACTGACTGTGCGTGCGTGTACAAGCGTCTAAGTGTCTACACTAAATGCGAGGGGGTAGAAATATTCCATGGTAACAGGACTATGAATTACTTGCATGAGGACAGAGAAG
Organism: Triturus cristatus; assembly: GCF_964204655.1. Classification (NCBI taxonomy): domain Eukaryota; kingdom Metazoa; phylum Chordata; class Amphibia; order Caudata; family Salamandridae; genus Triturus; species Triturus cristatus. Next base: position 1,172,222,880 of record NC_140579.1, on the reverse strand, counting down.
CCGGGCCTTTTGCTCGGTAACTGGAAGAATGTTTACTTAAACTACTAGGCAGGAATGCATCGGCTGAGGGGGAAGCAGATAATTCGAAGGTGAAATACAGTTCTTGGCAGAGAATAGGCTGATGTCAGGCTTAGTGAGCCGCGCAGAGAATGAGACAAAGTTCATGGTCACAGATGCAGGCTCAGACTGGAGCTTTCAGAGGCAGAAGGCAAGAAGAGTTTGATGACAGAATCAGGGCCTACTTGCCTGGACTGCAAAATGGAGTAACTGAGCCATATAAAGCCGGTGGCCTTTCATATTTAGGAATGGAATATCCGGCCTATTCATGGCGGATCTGACAGAGGACATGTTGACGGTGGACGCACATGTATTTGCGTCTTCATAACTGGAACTGGAGGAAACATACATGTACTTGTAACATGCACATAGAACCGTTGGGGTCCAAGATAGGGGACATAACTGACCAGAAAAATCCATATTTCCACATTCCCTCCTTGTCCCCTACTTGCCCGTCAAGAGATATCAATCTTCATTAATCCATTGATCTGTTCATATAGCATCATTTGTTCTTCTTTCTTCTTCCGTGACAAATGAAATCTTGGTGGTGGAATACACGATGTGGTACACAGACCACAAATCGCTGGTCCACATTGTAGACATAGACAGCAACTAAATAGTATGAGGAGGCCAATACCTAGGAAGGATAAAACTCTCCATCCCCAGGCTGATATCACACTCCAAAACCAACTGGACCAAGTCCAAGTGCCTGGGTTCTGGTGTATCTGGTTTACAATCTTATGAAGGCGAGTTATGGCTTTATATACTGATGACGAATTTTCTGGTATGAATACGCAGCAGCTTGATCCGATGACCCTACAAGCTCCGCCCCTATCAGCCAGGATGACGTCAAGGACAAGACGATTTTGAAGCACAACAATCCGCATAGCAGACTGCTCTTCTGTTAAATTGCCTAGGGCGGAAATAGTTTCATTCACTACTGCTTCAAGGGTTCTAGTTAATCTACGTATCAGTTTACTATTAGTAACAGTACCTATATAAGGAAAGATGCCTTTATTGAAATCTGTGTATTTTTCCCATGCTGTTTCAGTGTAATCGACAATTGGGAGATCTCTCCGCTCTCTGTTGTGTACTAAATGAATATTTCTGTAATAATCAGGAGGAGCTAGGAAAACAGGTGGCAAAAGGAATGCAATGTAGCAGGTACCATCCCAATCTAGAGGTAGACGCATATATGCAGTCTGACCACATATAAAGTAGGAGTGGCGATAAGCTCTAAATGAAGATTTGCCTTGATCACTGAATTCTACTATAGTAGTGCATTTACTATGGCCCATATGTATGGAACCAACCTTTCTTACACACAATTCACCCTTCGCTGGGAATACTGACATGGTGGGTAAGACTAGTTCAACTTCGGATACGACATTTAGAATCATGAGATTAGGTGTAAAATTACCTAATCCATATACTTCATTTTCTAGATCAGTTCCTGTTCTTTTGGGGCGACCCTCCTTGTCAGGGTAGCAGACCTTGAGTAAAACTAGGTTCAGGTTTCCCCATACCCAATGATCTTGGTAAACTGCTGTGTCTGAGTCTATGGAATTGATTAAACTAAACCATGCTCCACAGGAGCCATTATGTGTAAATGGGTGTGGAAAGAATGGCAGGACTCCTTCATAATTCTGATAGGGAGGGAGCCGACCACACACCCAACAATTGGTGGCATTACTAGTCTGATGGGAATGATGTAACATACTAATGAAAGTGTTATTGCGCAGCGCAAGTCTATAAGACAATTCATGCGGAGGTAAGTCACTAAAAGAATGTTCAGCAGTAACATTATAAACATGTCTAGAAATAGGGTAATATATGTGCAGCAATATACTTGCAGTAATTATTAAAAGACTCAAGAAAAACAAGATTAATAATGTCACTATGCAGTGGCTACGCAGTGATTTACAATACGCCTGTCGTTTCAACATTTTCCGCGACTGTCCATGATTCAGGTCTAGAGGATACATGTCAGAGACAAATTCAACCGCTTCACCTTGGAGAGGACTTAAACAATCAAATTGTCTGACGTTCTAGGCCTCAATTTTACTTTATAGAGTTCGGTTTTAGTCTTTTCAACCAAAGGAAGTTTTGAATCAGTCTGTGAGGGAGTGCAGGGCACAATGTCTATATCCGAGGATAGTCCATGAAATTTCTTGATATGACTTGAATGAATCCAGCCCTTGCGGCCCTCGATCTTCACGGCTGTCCTTGTAGTGAGCAGAACCAACTTGGGTGTCTTCCACCTGGGCTCCAGCTGAGTCTTTCGGTCGAAATTTCTCACAAATACGAGATCACCCGGAACTACGTCATGGGGTTTCACCTCCGTGTTGTCGGGAAAGGCTGCAGCTACCTGTGAACGACAAGATTGTAGTGCAGACATCAAGGAAGCCAAGTAATCTGTCAGCATATTACAGTCAACATCAGTTATTTTGCGTGGTACAGGCGTCCCCCACATATTTGGTGGTCTGCCGAAGATCACCTCATACGGGGATAGCCCTGTTCGAGAGTGTGCTACCATTCTCATGTAAAAGAGTGCAACTGGTAACGCTACTATCCAGTCGACACCTTTTTCTCGGCATATTTTGGACAATCTAATTTTCAGGATCTGGTTATGTCTTTCTACGAGACCTGCTGCCTCGGGGTGTCGGACACAGTGGAATTTCCACTGATATCCTAACAGAAGTGAAACATGTTTCATTAATTCGGATGAGAACGGCTGGCCGTTATCTGAGTAGACAACACGTGGTAAACCGTATCGTGGGAAGAATTCTCGAACCAACTGTTTGGCAGTAGTCGGGGCAGTGTAATCTGAAACCGGGTATGCCTCCGTCCAACGGGACAGAGCGCAGACAACTACGAGAACATATCTGAATCCTCGACATCGTTCCATCTGGATATAATCCATCTGGAGCACTTCAAAAGGGTGATCAGGAGGATGAAATCCACCCTGTTCTACGGGAACGCTTTTTCCTGGGTTGAACTGGCAACAGATCATACAGGTACGGACCTTTTGTTTGGCTGCTGCTCGTAAATGTTTATTGAACCAAATGTGTTGAATGCTGTCTAGCATAGCTTTTTCTCCTAGATGTGCTGGACTATGTATACTGTTAATTATAACTTGGACCATTGAATCAGGAAGGAACCATACAGACTTTTCCTTCATCATCCATCCTTGATCCGTTTGGATCCCTCCTAATTCAGTCCATTTCTTTATTTCGTCTGGTGTAGCATGTGTCTGTATGTCAATTACGTCAAGGGTAGGATCTTTAACTGTCATGCAATGTGTCGGCATCGGGACTATTGTCTTTGTCATGTCGGATGTTTGAGTTTGAGCAGTCTGTTTAGCTGTTCTGTCGGCTAGATCATTGCCTTGGGAAATGATATCAGTAACTTTCGTATGAGCTTTACATTTCATAATTGATATTGCCGTGGGTAGATGTATTGCATCTAATAAGGCATGAATGAGGGGTCCGTGCTGAATGTGGGCACCGTGGGAAGTTAAATAACCTCTCTCTCGCCACAGCACGCCGAAGTCATGTACAACTCCGAATGCATAACGTGAATCAGTGTATATGTTGACTTTTTTATTTGTGGCTTGAATACAGGCTTGTGTCAGAGCGATGAGCTCTGCGGCTTGAGCTGACAAAGTATTTATACGATTAGTTTCAATGACTTTAGTATCTGTGGTGACTGCGTAAGCAGCCACTAACTCTCCTGTACTTATTCTCATACATGAACCATCTACATACAATGTCAGGTCTGGATCTGACAATGGGACATCGGTTAAGTCTTGTCTGGGTTTTGTCGTTATAGTAATAACTTCAATACAGTCATGAGCTAGTGGGTCTGTTCCGGTTACTGGCAAAAGTGTGGCAGGATTCAATGTGTTACAGCGTCTGATTTCTATATGTGGCTGAAACAATGTAAGTTCGTACCCTGTAAGTCGCGCTATAGTCAAGTGTTGTGTTTGCGTTCTATTTACAAGAACCTCTACTGCGTGTGGTACTTGAACTGTCAATGGATGTCCTAACACTATGGCATCGCTTTGTCTGATTGCTAAAGCTGTCGCTGCTACTGATTTCAGGCACGCAGGCAAAGCCTGAGCTACGGGATCTAATGTACTAGAAAAGTAAGCACATGGTTTGTGTGCTCCTGCTTGTTCCTGTGTGAGTACTGACAAGGCAGTACCTTCGCGTTCTGTAACAAAGAGTGTAAACTGTTTTCTGTAACATGGGGTTGCTAAAACAGGTGCTTGACATAAAGCTTTCTTTAGGCTTTCAAAAGCTTGTGTATGTTCCTGAGTCCAAGGGAGAACAGTCGATGTGGCTGCCTCCTGTGTTGTCAACTGAATGAGTGGTTTTGCTAGAAATGCATACTGAGGGATCCACTGCCTACAATATGAAGTGAGGCCTATGAAAGCCCGTACTTCCTTTTGTGTCTTGGGTATTGGCATGTTAGCTATTAACTGAATGCGGTCGGGTGTAAGCTGCCTTCCCTCCTTGGACAGCGAGTGTCCAAGATAAATAACTCGCTGGACACAGAATTGCAGCTTAGAAGGGGACACCTTGTGCCCCTTTTCGGCTAGAAATTGTAAAACTGTCAGTGATGCTTTTTCACATTCCGGTTCGCTTCTCGCGGTGATCAGCAGATCATCGACGTATTGAAGCAGGGCAGTGTTAACTGGCATGTGGATACTATCGAGTTCTCGTTTCAGTGCTTGGCTATAGATGCTGGGGCTTTCTGTAAATCCTTGAGGTGCGCGTGAGAATTTAAAGCTACGTCCATTTAAACTAAATCCGAACAAATATTGGCTCTCCGGATCTATTGGGACGCTGAAAAAAGCATTCTTGAGATCAATTACAGTAAAGAATGTTGCTTCGGAATCAATGGCTGTCAGTAATGACGAGATATCTGGGACCACAGGGAATTGTGGCACAATGCACTTGTTTAATTCGCGCAGATCAATAACCAATCGATATACTGGCGGGGCCTTTGGATCTGTTCGTTTAAGAATCGGAATTATCGGTGAATTACATACATTGGAGTCTGTTTCCACAACTACTCCTTGGGCAATGAGTTCGTCAATGATTTGTAGTAAAGCCACTACAGCATCTGGTGGTAACTTGTATTGTCGCATTCGTGGTAGCACCACTCCTGCCTTTAATATGACTCGATATGGTGTAATATTCATGCAACCAACATCAGTAGGGCCTTGTGCCCATAGATGTGTAGGTAAAGTCTGCAGTCGGGGATCCATGTCTCTAGACACATAGTGACCTTTAAAATCACGTAAAAACAACCTTACTCCTTCCGGAGAACAACATATTATAGCTCCTAGAGCTTTCAGTGTTTTTATTCCTAACAGATTTTCTGGACATGATTTAGTAAGCAATAAATCTGTAGTTCGGGTCAAAGGTCCTATCGTAAGTGGCAGAGGTTGTGACACTTCATTAACAATAGGTTTTCCTGAAAAACCAAGGGAAATATTCTGTGAGCCTGAGAGGGGTGCCCCTGGAACTTCACTACGTTTTATAGTTGTTCGACTTGCCCCTGTATCGAGTAAAAATTTTCTATCTTGGCCTAATAATTCACTATGTACATAAGGTCCTTCTTGATCTACAGGTATTTCAATAAGGGGTAAGTCAACTTCCCTCTCTAGGCTAGTTCATGCGTATCTCTGATACTCAGGATATTCATACTGTGCGGTCTGATACATTTGTCGTGTTGTTGTCTGTGTGGCAGCAACAGGCAACGGTGGTGCAGCTGGCACAAACTGTATTGGCTGTTGTGCGGCTGGCATGGCCTGGGCATGCTGCAGAGCTCCTTGTTCATTCTGATCTTGTCTGAGTGGCCGTGATCTTTCTTGTGTTTTACCTATGGCGATATTATGTTTTAAAACTGGACAGTCGTGTACGTAATGACCTGGCTTTTTACAATAATTGCATGTCCCTTTTACAGGTCCTGCTGAATCGGAATGTGTCATACCCTTTTTATGTCCTTCAGCTGGAACTGTCTGGGAAACTAGCATTTTCATTTTCGTGTCTTTCATGCGTCTGTGTTCATGTTCTTGTTCCTCTCTAATTCTATTGTGATGGTACTGTAACATTTGTAACATTTGTGATGGAGTGTTACCTTGCCAGGTACTCTCGAATTTTAATACTCTATTCTTTACTGGGGGCAGGGCATTTTCTACTAATTTTGTTACAAACAGATGTGGGTATGATTCGCTACTTGCTTTTATGCCACTATTTATACCAAAACATTTTTCAAATCGGGCATAGTAATCACTAGTGTCTTCATCTTGCTTCTGTTTACAGGCTAAAATTGTACCCCAATCTTCCTTTTTCGTAGTTAATAAACGTGGCAGTACCTGTACTAATAAACCTGGTAGTGCTTTAGTTTTATCCCCAAGTCCTGCTCCTGCAGTTCGGGCCTTTTCTTCCGCTTCTAACACTGACCATTCTATCTTTTGGTCTCCTACCTCCCACTCTTTTTCCTTGAGTTTCTCATAAATACCAGCAGGCATCAATACCTTTAATATTGTCATAATGTCGGGATAGGTATACTCTCCCATGAGTAACATGTCTTTAATTTCTCGGTGAAAACCCGCTGGATCTTTGTCATGACTGGGTACCACTTTCTTCATTTGTAACAATTCTATTTTTGATATGGGCGTATATACAAATACGCGCTTAAACTCGTTGTCCTCGCCTTTTATTGGGTGCACTTCTCGTAAGGGATTCTGTCTATCCATGTGATACGTGGTTCTTTCCTTGACGGGCAATGAGACATGCTCTGCGCATACAAAAAGAATATACTGCTTTCTTGATTCTAGAATTTCTTTAATTAATTTAGTACCTGCACCTCTCCATTTATTCATAAGCAATTCAGTCAATATGTCAGGTAAGGGACCAGGGTCCGAACGCTGACTCCGATATAGTATAATGAGTTGTTGAATCATATAAATCCCAACTAACCTCTGTTCATCTGGGGTGAGATTCAAAAATGTGCGTACTACTGTATCATCACTATATTTTCCGGGACTGTCCACCCAATGGACAGCTGCCCTGGCTAAATCTTGTTCATCCATAGAATCGAGAAAATGATAACCCCTTCGTTCTCGGAGTAGTTTGTCGGCGGTTTGGAACGAATGCTCGTTAGACCTTATATTAATTATAGGTATTTGGAAATTCCTGTTATTATCTGGACATATCGGACGTATCGGGTCAATAAGACATCTATTACTATTACAAGATCTTCCTCTACCTACATAGGCTATGGTGTCTGACTGTCCTGCGGGCAGTCCAGACCCTTCCTCCTCGTTTTGTTCGAACTCGTCTACCGCTAATCTTTCTTCGTGTAGGCGTTCTATTTCTTTACGGATCTTTCGGCACATGGCTATTATACAATTTTGCTTATCATGTCTCCCTTCTGATATATTCTGGCTCCATCTGGTAAGAATTTGCATTGCTTCCGGGTTTACCCCCGGTCGGTCTTGATTTCTGATCACACAATTTATGAGGAAACGTAACAGTTCCCCCTGTATCTCTACTTTCTGGTATTCCATAGCTCTGTTAATACATTCTGGATCTCGCCCTGTTTGGACAAAATGATATATTTTATCTAGATGCGCAGTCATTCCTGGTAACTTCCCTAAATACACTGCGGCTCGTCTGATACGCAATGATGCCAGGGTCATTTCGTCCTTTTTACCGGGCACAGGGTCATATCTGCAATCTATAAGAAGTTCCTTCAGCGTACGGGCACTTATGAGTTTGGGTGTACGTGAATGTGCTGACTCTTGAAAAGTAAGTTTATTCATTCTGGGTGGCGTAGAAAAAATATTGGTAGCACCTCCCGTGGCCCCATCTGGGGTGTCGGGTGTGAAAGGATTCGTCGAACGTGACACAGCAACTACAGGTGTGGACACAGCTATAGAAGTAGCTGTAGGAGCGGATGCAGAAACAGATGTGCTTGCCGGAACTTGTGACTCGATTTGTTGCTGTAGGGATACGGGTACTGGATCTTGGCGTTGGATCTCCCTGGTATGCGGTCTATGTGGGGCGGAATTAGCATACTCGGGAGCTGCGTCATCTAAATATGAGGAAAGAAAAACATCTTCTGCGGTTCTAGGATGCCCCTTAGGATGTACCTTTATTGGGAACAATGGGGGTGGCAAGTCTTTCGGTTTTTCTGGAGTAGCCTTAGGTAATCCTTCGGCCAGGAGGGGATACATACCATTCATAAGGGCATTTCCTTGCCTATCTACTTGTTCTGATTTCACTCGGATACCTTCCTCAATTAATGGATTCTCTCGAACTTTATTTGAACTCTCTTTATTCTTTTCTTCCTGTCTACGTGCTTTTTCTGTGCGTCTATGAGATTCTTTACGCCATAACTCAACGGCGTCTTTCTGTGACTGTCTGACCTTCCTTTTCCATAACTCTTCCTCGACTTTCATGATGCACTCCGCATCCCAGGTTCCCGCTGCGGGCCACCTCTGACTTTCTGGTAATCCCTTGGTGTAGTCTACCCATAAATCAAGAAATAATATAGCGTCTAAGCCATGTTTGTGATACATGAAGTGCCCTGGAGTATCCCTAGGAGGAATAGGGACGGCTTCTTCGAGAACCCCTTTTCTAGTAGTGATCTGTCTTAATTTCGAAAAGAGCGGCATATTGGCAACTGATCCGATACTTAATCTTGAACACACTTAATACAAAAGCACAATAATGAACAACCATTCATACCACAATATGCAGGACGTTTTTAAACACATTAAACATTAAACATTAAACCTTTAACAGAAACAACAATGATGATCGTCTGCATAACTAATCACCAAGCTTAATTCTTGACAATAACTAGATACTTCGGAATACTTGATATACTGCTAAACAGTACATATACACTGCTAAAACAGTGCAGACCGGATTTGTGTACCCAAACCCGTCCCGACCGGCACAACCTATGTGCACGTCAGAAATGCCTCCCCAGTAATGGTACTCACCGGGTAGCTTCGGAAACGGAAGGCCTCGGTAACTTGAACTTGAACCGGACTGGACTCGACTCGACTCGTCGGAAACTGGGCTTGACTTCGAACTGGTGGGTCTCTGTATACCTCGGATCTTGCTCTCTCAGCTAGGCTCTGGTCGGGATACTTCGCACTTCTCACCGCCTCGTCTGGGTGTTGATCGCAGCCTCAGTCGCCCCCGCTTGACCGGAGGGAGCTACAGGAAATCCTGCTGGTACGCGTTATTGTCCGTCCAGCTGTGGCAGGAGACCGGGCCTGCAACTCACCGCCGGCGCGTGAGATGAGAAAGTGTCCCTATTCGGGCGCCATTCATGTGGTAAATAAAATTCCTTTACCGGGACTTAATTTGATATATAAACATAATAAAATAGCTCAGTAAAATGAGAGGCAGAATCCGTGGTATTAGAGGTTCGGAATGGGCTTTATTCCAGTGATCGATTATAATCGGTTGCTCCAAGTTCCATCACCACGGGGGTTCAGGAAGTGAAGTACATACTTTATTGACAAGAAGTAACTTTTATAGTACATACATTACAATGAAGCGAATGCAGTAGGCGTAACAATTGATAAGGAAAATGACGATTTATCTGCGTAACCAAAAATGGGTGTAATAAGGAGTAAAAAGGAACATAATTGGTTATGATGTCACATATAGGTGGATCTATAAGATAATACTTGGCATAGATGCGCGCGCAGCAGCATGACGTGTAATTGACGTGCGACTAGGGGGTGAAGGGGACTTGACATTTAGCTCTACATGTGGAGACAAGAAGTCTGGGGGGTCAAGTCAACCTAATCCCAAATCATATCTAACATCCTATGTTTAAAGAACTATGTTATCCACGAAAGAAGGACTCTTGGACAGAATCTATTCTATACTGACTGTGCGTGCGTGTACAAGCGTCTAAGTGTCTACACTAAATGCGAGGGGGTAGAAATATTCCATGGTAACAGGACTATGAATTACTTGCATGAGGACAGAGAAGCCGGGCCTTTTGCTCGGTAACTGGAAGAATGTTTACTTAAACTACTAGGCAGGAATGCATCGGCTGAGGGGGAAGCAGATAATTCGAAGGTGAAATACAGTTCTTGGCAGAGAATAGGCTGATGTCAGGCTTCGTGAGCCGCGCAGAGAATGAGACAAAGTTCATGGTCACAGATGCAGGCTCAGACTGGAGCTTTCAGAGGCAGAAGGCAAGAAGAGTTTGATGACAGAATCAGGGCCTACTTGCCTGGACTGCAAAATGGAGTAACTGAGCCATATAAAGCCGGTGGCCTTTCATATTTAGGAATGGAATATCCGGCCTATTCATGGCGGATCTGACAGAGGACATGTTGACGGTGGACGCACATGTATTTGCGTCTTCATAACTGGAACTGGAGGAAACATACATGTACTTGTAACATGCACATAGAACCGTTGGGGTCCAAGATAGGGGACATAACTGACCAGAAAAATCCATATTTCCACAAAGTAACTGAAACTGCATTTACCACAATGCCAGGGGCGAACCTTGCTGGGAGGTGAAGCCGTGTTCTCCCAACCCTTTTCCTATTTAATAGTTCTCCCGTGAGTCATTGAGCTGACGAGCTCGTGGATGAAGCAGCCGCATGCCTGTGAGAGGTACCTGACCTGAGAAAGATTTTGTCAGCCTACTCAGCAAACCTCACAGTTGAAAGACTGTAATCTCTACTGATGATGGTTAAAGAACCAGAAACACGTGGCTAGAGATCAGCACTATCTGCGCCAACTGTGGTGAAACACTCGAACACTCTTGAAGCAAGCAAGTAACTGAAACTGCATTTACAACAATGCCAGGGGCGAACCTTGCTGGGAGGTGAAGCGGTGTGCTCCCACCCCTTTTCCTGTTCAATAGTACTCCTGTGAATCATTGAGCTGACAAAACCGTGGATGAAGCACCCGCATGCCTGTGAGAGGTACCTGACCTAAGAAAGATGTTGGCAGCCTACTTAGCAAACCTCACATTTGAAAGACTGTAATCTCTACTGATGACCGTTAAAGAACCAGAAACACGTGTCTAGAGATCAGCACTATCAGCGCCAACTGTGGGGAAACACTTGAACACCCTTGAAGCAAGCAAGTAACCGAAACTACATTTACCACAATGCCAGGGGCCAACCTTGCTGGGAGGTGAAGCGGTGTGCTCCCACCCCTGTTCCTGTTTAATAGTACTACCGTAAGTCATTGAGCTGACGAGCTCGTGGATGAAGCACCCGCTCGCCTGTGAGAGGTACCTGACCAGACAAAGATGTTGGCAGCCTACTCAGCAAACCCCAAATTTCAAAGACTGTAATCTCAACTGATGACGGTTAAAGAACCAGAAACACGTGTCTAGAGATCAGCACTATATGTGCCAACTGTGGTGAAACACTTGAACACTCTTGAAGCAAGCAAGTAACTGAAACTGCATTTACCAAAATGCCAGGGGCGAACCTTGCTGGGAGGTGAAGCCGTGTTCTCCCAACCCTTTTCCTGTTTAATAGTTCTCCCGTGAGTCATTGAGCTGACGAGCTCGTGGATGAAGCAGCCGCATGCCTGTGAGAGGTACCTGACCTGAGAAAGATTTTGTCAGCCTACTCAGCAAACCTCACAGTTGAAAGACTGTAATCTCTACTGATGATGGTTAAAGAACCAGAAACACGTGGCTAGAGATCAGCACTATCTGCGCCAACTGTGGTGAAACACTCGAACACTCTTGAAGCAAGCAAGTAACTGAAACTGCATTTACAACAATGCCAGGGGCGAACCTTGCTGGGAGGTGAAGCGGTGTGCTCCCACCCCTTTTCCTGTTCAATAGTACTCCTGTGAATCATTGAGCTGACAAGACCGTGGATGAAGCACCCACATGCCTGTGAGAGGTACCTGACCTAAGAAAGATGTTGACAGCCTACTCAGCAAACCCCACATTTGAAAGACTGTAATCTCTACTGATGACGGTGAAAGAACCAGAAACACGTGTCTAGAGATCAGCACTATCTGCGTCAACTGTGGCGAAACACTCGAACACTCTTGAAGCATGCAAGTAACCGCAACTGTATTTACCACAACGCCATGGGCGAACCTTGCTGGGAGGTGAAGCGGTGTGCTCCCAACCCTGTTCCTGTTTGATAGCACTCCGGTGAGTCATTGAGCTGACGAGCTCGTGCAAGAAGCACCCGCATGCCTGTGAGAGGTACCTGACCCGAGAAAGATGATGACAGCCTACTTAGCAAACCCCACATTTGAAAGACTGTAATCTCTACTGATGACGGTTAAAGAACCAGAAACACGTGTCTAGAGATCAGCACTATCTGCGTCAACTGTGGCAAAACACTCAAACACTCTTGAAGCAAGCAAGTAACTGAAACTGCATTTACCACAATACCAGGGGCGAACCTTGCTGGGAGGTGAAGCGGTGTGCTCCCAACCCTGTTCCTGTTTAATAGTACTCCCGTGAGTCATTGAGCTGACGAGCTCGTGCAATAAGCACCCGCATGCTTGTGAGAGGTACCTGACCTGACAAAGATGTTGGAAGCCTACTCAGCAAACCCCACGTGTGAAAGATTGTAATCTCTACTGATGACGGTGAAAGAACTAGAAACATGTGTCTAGAGATCAGCACTATCTGCGCCAACTGTGGCGAAACACTCGAACACTCTTGAATCAAGCAAGTAACTGAAACTGCATTTACCACAATGCCACGGGCGAACCTTTCTGGGAGGTGAAGCGGTGTGATCCCACCCCTTTTCCTGTTTAATAGTACTGCCGTGAGTCATTGAGCTGACGAGCTCGTGGAGAAGCACCCGCACGACTGTGAGAGGTACCTGACCTGACAATGATGTTGGCAGCCTACTCAGCAAACCCTAAATTTCAAAGACTGTAATCTCTTCTGATGACGGTTAAAGAACCAGAAACACATGTCTAGAGATCAGCACTATCTGCGCCAACTGTGGCGAAACACTCGAACACTCTTGAAGCAAGCAAGTAACTGAAACTGCATTTACCATACTGCCAGGGGCGATCCTTGCTCGGAGGTGAAGCGGTGTGCTCCCACCCCGTTCCTATTTAAAAGTACTCCCGTGAGTCATTGAGCTGACGAGCTCATGGATGAAGCACCCGCATGCCTGTGAGAGGTACCTGACCTGAAAAAGATGTTGACAGCCTACTCAGCAAACCCCAAATTTGAAAGACTGTAATCACTACTGATGACGGTTAAAGAACCAGAAACACTTGTCTAGAGATCAGCACTATCTGCGCGAACTGTGGCGAAACACTCGAACACTCTTGAAGCAAGCAAGTAACTGAAACTGCATTTACCACAATTCCAGGGGCGAACCTTGCTGGGAGGTGAAGCGGTGTGCTCCCACCCCTGTTGCTGTTTAATAGTACTCCGGTGAGTCATTGAGGTGACGAGATCGTGAATGAAGCACCCGCATGCCTGTGAGAGGTACCTGACCTGAGAAAGATGTTGGCAGCCTACTCAGCAAACCCAAAATTTCAAAGACTGTAATCTCAACTGATGATGGTTAAAGAACCAGAAACACGTGTCTAGAGATCAGCACTATATGTGCGAACTGTGGCGAAACACTCGAACACTCTTGAAGCAAGCAAGTAACTGAAACTGCATTTACCACAATGCCGGGGGTGAACCTTGCTGGGAGGTGAAGCAGTGTGCTCCCACCACTGTTGCTGTTTAATAGTACCCCCGTGAGTCATTGAGCTGACAAGATCGTGAATGAAGCACCCGCATGCCTGTGAGAGGTACCTGACCTGACAAAGATGTTGGCAGTCTACTCAGCAAACCCCAAATTTGAGAGACTGTAATCTCTACTTATGACGGTTGAAGGACCAGAAACCCGTGTCTAGATATCAGCACTATCTGCGCCAACTGTGGCGAAACACTTGAACACTCTTGAAGCAAGCAAGTAACCTAAACTGCATTTATCACAATGCCAGGGTCGAACCTTGCTGGGAGGTGAAGCGGTGTGCTCCCAACCCTGTTCCTGTTTAATAGTACTCCCGTGAGTCATTGAGCTGACGAGCTCGTGCAATAAGCACCCGCATGCCTGTGAGAGGTACCTGACCTGACAAAGATGTTGGAAGCCTACTCAGCAAACCCACGTGTGAAAGATTGTAATCTCTACTAATGACGGTTAAAGAACTAGAAACATGTGTCTAGAGATCAGCACTATCTGCGCCAACTGTGGCGAAACACTCGAACACTCTTGAATCAAGCAAGTAACCGAAACTGCATTTACCACAATGCCAGGGGCGAACCTTGCTGGGAGGTGAAGCGGTGTGCTCCCAACCCTGTTCCTGTTTAATAGTACTCCCGTGAGTCATTGAGCTGACGAGCTCATGCAAGAAGCACCCGCATGCCTGTGAGAGGTACCTGACCCGAGAAAGATGATGACAGCCTACTTAGCAAACCCCACATTTGAAAGACTGTAATCTCTACTGATGACGGTTAAAGAACCAGAAACACGTGTCTAGAGATCAGCACTATCTGCGTCAACTGTGGCAAAACACTCAAACACTCTTGAAGCAAGCAAGTAACTGAAACTGCATTTACCACAATACCAGGGGCGAACCTTGCTGGGAGGTGATTGGTGTGCTCCCCACCCTGTTCCTGTTTAATAGTACTCCCGTGAGTCATTGAGCTGACGAGCTCGTGCAATAAGCACCCGCATGCCTGTGAGAGGTACCTGACCTGACAAAGATGTTGGAAGCCTACTTAGCAAACCCCACGTGTGAAAGATTGTAATCTCTTCTGATGACGGTTAAAGAACTAGAAACATGTGTCTAGAGATCAGCACTATCTGCGCCAACTGTGGCGAAACATTCGAACACTCTGGAATCAAGCAAGTAACCAAAACTGCATTTACCACAATGCCAGGGGCGAACCTTTCTGGGAGGTGAAGCGGTGTGATCCCACCCCTTTTCCTGTTTAATAGTACTGCCGTCAGTCATTGAGCTGACGAGCTCGTGGATGAAGCACCCGCACGACTGTGAGAGGTACCTGACCTGACAATGATGTTGGCAGCCTACTCAGCAAACCCTAAATTTCAAAGACTGTAATCTCTTCTGATGACGGTTAAAGAACCAGAAACACATGTCTAGAGATCAGCACTATCTGCGCCAACTGTGGCGAAACACTCGAACACTCTTGAAGCAAGCAAGTAACTGAAACTGCATTTACCATACTGCCAGGGGCGATCCTTGCTCAGAGGTGAAGCGGTGTGCTCCCACCCCTGTTCCTATTTAAAAGTACTCCCGTGAGTCATTGAGCTGACGAGCTCATGGATGAAGCACCCGCATGCCTGTGAGAGGTACCTGACCTGAAAAAGATGTTGACAGCCTACTCAGCAAACCCCAAATTTGAAAGACTGTAATCACTACTGATGACGGTTAAAGAACCAGAAACACTTGTCTAGAGATCAGCACTATCTGCGCGAACTGTGGCGAAACACTCGAACACTCTTGAAGCAAGCAAGTAACTGAAACTGCATTTACCACAATTCCAGGGGCGAACCTTGCTGGCAGGTGAAGCGGTGTGCTCCCACCTCTGTTGCTGTTTAATAGTACTCCGGTGAGTCATTGAGGTGACGAGATCGTGAATGAAGCACCCGCATGCCTGTGAGAGGTACCTGACCTGAGAAAGATGTTGGCAGCCTACTCAGCAAACCCAAAATTTCAAAGACTGTAATCTCAACTGATGATGGTTAAAGAACCAGAAACACGTGTCTAGAGATCAGCACTATATGTGCTAACTGTGGCGAAAAACTCGAACACTCTTGAAGCAAGCAAGTAACTGAAACTGCATTTACCACAATGCCGGGGGTGAACCTTGCTGGGAGGTGAAGCAGTGTGCTCCCACCACTGTTGCTGTTTAATAGTACTCCCGTGAGTCATTGAGCTGACAAGATCGTGAATGAAGCACCCGCATGCCTGTGAGAGGTACCTGACCTGACAAAGATGTTGGCAGTCTACTCAGCAAACCCCAAATTTGAGAGACTGTAATCTCTACTGATGACGGTTGAAGAACCAGAAACCCGTGTCTAGATATCAGCACTATCTGCGCCAACTGTGGCGAAACACTTGAACACTCTTGAAGCAAGCAAGTAACCTAAACTGCATTTATCACAATGCCAGGGGCGAACCTTGCTGGGAGGTGAAGCGGTGTGCTCCCACCCGTGTTCCTGTTTAATAGTACTCCTGTGGGTCATTGAGCTGACGAGCTCGTGGATGAAGCACCCGCATTCCTGTGAGAGGTACCTGACCTGAGAAAGATGTCGACAGCCTACTCAGCAAACCCCACATTTGAAAGACTGTAATCTCTACTGATGATGGTTAAAGAACCAGAAACACGTGTCTAGAGATCAGCACTATCTGCGTCAACTGTGGCGAAACACTCGAACACTCTTGAAGCAAGCAAGTAACTGAAACTGCATTTACCATAATGCCAGGGGCGAACCTTGCTGGGAGGTGAAGCGGTGTGCTCCCACCCCTGTTCCTATTTAAAAGTACTCCCGTGAGTCATTTAGCTGACGAGCTTGTGCTTGAAGCACCCGCATGCCGGTGAGAGGTACCTGAGCTGAGAAAGATGTTGGCAGCCTACTCAGCAAACCCCAAATTTGAAAGACTGTAATCTCTACTGATGACGGTTAAGGAACCAGAAACATGTGTCTAGAGATCAGCACTATCTGTGCCAAATTTGGTGAAACACTTGAACACTCTTGAAGCAAGCAAGTAACCGCAACTGTATTTACCACAATGCCATGGGCGAACCTTGCTGGGAGGTGAAGCAGTGTGCTCCCAACCCTGTTCCTGTTTAATAGTACTCCCGTGAGTCATTGAGCTGACGAGCTCGTGCATGAAGCACCCGCATGCCTGTGAGAGGTATCTGACCTGACAAAGATGTTGGCAGCCTACTCAGCAAACCCCACATTTGAAAGACTGTAATCTCTACTGATGACGGTTAAAGAAGTAGAAACACGTGTCTAGAGATCAGCACTATCAGCGCCAACTGTGGGGAAACACTTGAACACCCTTGAAGCAAGCAAGTAACTGAAACTACATTTACCACAATGCCAGGGGCCAACCTTGCTGGGAGGTGAAGCGGTGTGCTCCCACCCCTGTTCTTGTTTAATAGTACTACCGTAAGTCATTGAGCTGACGAGCTCGTGGATGAAGCACCCGCACGCCTGTGAGAGGTACCTGACCAGACAAAGATGTTGGCAGCCTACTCAGCAAACCCCAAATTTCAAAGACTGTAATCTCAACTGATGACGGTTAAAGAACCAGAAACACGTGTCTAGAGATCAGCACTATATGTGCCAACTGTGGCGAAACACTCGAACACTCTTGAAGCAAGCAAGTAACTGAAACTACATTTACCACAATGCCAGGGGCGAACCTTGCTGGGAGGTGACGTGGTGTGCTCCCACCCCTGTTGCTGTTTAATAGTACTCCGGTGAGTCATTGAGCTGACGAGATCGTGAATGAAGCACCGCATGCCTGTGAGAGGTACCTGACCTGACAAAGATGTTGGCAGCCTACTCAGCAAACCCCAAATTTGAAAGACTGTAATCTCTACTGATGATGGTTGAAGAACCAGAAACACGTGTCTAGAGATCAGCACTATCTGCGCCAGGTGTGGCGAAAAACTCGAACACTCTTGAAGCAAGCAAGTAACCGAAACTGCATTTATCACAATGCCAGGGGCGAACCTTGCTGGGAGGTGAAGCGGTGTGCTCCCACCCGTGTTCCTGTTTAATAGTACTCCTGTGGGTCATTGAACTGACGAGCTCGTGGATGAAGCACCCGCATGCCTGTGAGAGGTACCTGACCTGACAAAGATGTTGACAGCCTACTCAGCAAACCTCACATTTGAAAGACTGTAATCTCTACTGATGATGGTTAAAGAACCAGAAATACGTGTCTAGAGATCAGCACTATCTGCGCAAACTGTGGTGAAACACTCAAACACTCTTGAAGCAAGCAAGTAACCGAAACAGTATTTACCACAATGCCAGGGGCGAACCTTGCTGGTAGGTGAAGCGGTGTGCTCCCATCCCTGTTCCTGTTTAATAGTACTCCCGTGAGTCATTGAGCTGACGAGCTCGTGCTTGAAGCACCCGCATGCCTGTGAGAGGTACCTGACCTGAGATAGTTGTTGGCAGCCTACTCAGCAAACCCCAAATTTGAAAGACTGTAATCACTACTGATGACGGTTAAAGAACCAGAAACACGTGTCTAGAGATCAGCACTATCTGCGCCAACTGTGGCGAAACACTTGAACACTCTTGAAGCAAGCAAGTAACTGAAACTGCACTTACCACAATGCCAGGGGCGAACCTTGCTGGGTGGTGAAGCGGTGTGCTCCCACCCCTGTTCCTGTTTAATAGTACTACCGTGAGTCATTGAGCTGACGAGCTCGTGGATGAAGCACCCGCACCCCTGTGAGAGGTACCTGACCTGACAAAGATGTTGGCAGCCTACTCAGCAAACCCCAAATTTCAAAGACTGTAATCTCAACTGATGACGGTTAAAGAACCAGAAACACGTGTCTAGAGATCAGCACTATCTGTGCCAAATTTGGTGAAACACTTGAACACTCTTGAAGCAAGCAAGTAACCGCAACTGTATTTACCACAATGCCATGGGCGAACCTTGCTGGGAGGTGAAGCAGTGTGCTCCCAAACCTGTTCCTGTTTAATAGTACTCCCGTGAGTCATTGAGCTGACGAGCTCGTGCATGAAGCACCCGCATGCCTGTGAGAGGTATTTGACCTGACAAAGATGTTGGCAGCCTACTCAGCAAACCCCACATTTGAAAGACTGTAATCTCTACTGATGACGGTTAAAGAAGTAGAAACAAGTGTCTAGAGATCAGCACTATCTGCGCCAACTTTGGCGAAACACTCGAACACTCTTGAAGCAAGTAAGTAACCGAAACTGTATTTACCACAATGCCAGGAACAAACCTTGCTGGGAGGTGAAGTGGTGTTCTCCCAACCCTTTTCCTATTTAATAGTTCTCCAGTGAGTCATTGAGCTGTAGAGCTCGTGGATGAAGAACCCGCATGCCTGTGAGAGGTACCTGACCTGAGAAAGATGTTGGCAGCCTACTCAGTAAACCCAAAATTTCAAAGACTGTAATCTCTACTGATGACGGTTAAAGAACCAGAAACACATGTCTATAGATCAGCACTATCCGCGCCAACTTTGGCGAAACACTCGAACACTCTTGAAGCAAGCAAGTAACCAAAACTGTATTTACCACAATGCCAGGGGCGAACCTTGCTGGGAGGTGAAGCGGTGTTCTCCAAACTCTTTTCCTATTTAATAGTACTCCAGTGAGTCATTGAGCTGACGAGCTCGTGGATGAAGCACCCGCATGCCTGTGAGAGGTACCTGACCTGAGAAAGATGTTGGCAGCCTACTCAGTAAACCCAAAATTTCAAAGACTGTAATCTCTACTGATGACGGTTAAAGAACCAGAAACACATGTCTAGAGATCAGCACTATCCGCGCCAACTTTGGCGAAACACTCGAACACTCTTGAAGCAAGCAAGTAACTGAAACTGTATTTACCACAATGCCAGGGGCGAACCTTGCTGGTAGGTGAAGCGGTGTTCTCCAAACTCTTTTCCTATTTAATAGTACTCCAGTGAGTCATTGAGCTGACGAGCTCGTGGATGAAGCACCCGCATGCCTGTGAGAGGTACCTGACCTGAGAAAGATGTTGGCAGCCTACTCAGCAAACCCAAAATTTCAAAGACTGTAATCTCAACTGATGACTGTTAAAGAACCAGAAACACGTGTCTAGAGATCAGCACTATCTGTGCGAACTGTGGCGAAACACTCGAACACTCTTGAAGCAAGCAAGTAACTGAAACTGCATTTACGACAATCCCAGGGGCGAACCTTGCTGGGAGGTGAAGCGGTGTGCTCCCACCCCTGTTGCTGTTTAATAGTACTCTGGTGAGTCATTGATGTGACGAGATCGTGAATGAAGCACCCGCATGCCTGTGAGAGGTACCTGAACTGAGAAAGATGTTGGCAGCCTACTCAGCAAACCCAAAATTTCAAAGACTGTAATCTCAACTGATGACGGTTAAAGAACCAGAAACACGTGTCTAGAGATCAGCACTATATGTGCCAACTGTGGCGAAACACTCGAACACTCTTGAAGCAAGCAAGTAACTGAAACTGCATTTACCACAATGCCAGGGGCGAACCTTGCTGGGAGGTGAAGTGGTGTGCTCCCACCCCTGTTGCTGTTTAATAGTACTCCGGTGAGTCATTGAGCTGACGAGATCGTGAATGAAGCACCGCATGCCTGTGAGAGGTACCTGATCTGACAAAGATGTTGGCAGCCTACTCAGCAAACCCCAAATTTGAAAGACTGTAATCTCTACTGATGATGGTTGAAGAACCAGAAACACGTGTCTAGAGATCAGCACTATCTGCGCCAGGTGTGGCGAAAAACTCGAACACTCTTGAAGCAAGCAAGTAACCGAAACTGCATTTATCACAATGCCAGGGGCGAACCTTGCTGGGAGGTGAAGCGGTGTGCTCCCACCCGTGTTCCTGTTTAATAGTACTCCTGTGGGTCATTGAGCTGACGAGCTCGTGGATGAAGCACCCGCATGCCTGTGAGAGGTACCTGACCTGACAAAGATGTTGACAGCCTACTCAGCAAACCTCACATTTGAAAGACTGTAATCTCTACTGATGATGTTTAAAGAACCAGAAATACGTGTCTAGAGATCAGCACTATCTGTGCAAACTGTGGCGAAACACTCAAACACTCTTGAAGCAAGCAAGTAACCGAAACGGTATTTACCACAATGCCAGGGGCGAACCTTGCTGGTAGGTGAAGCGGTGTGCTCCCATCCCTGTTCCTGTTTAATAGTACTCCCGTGAGTCATTGAGCTGACGAGCTCGTGCTTGAAGCACCCGCATGCCTGTGAGAGGTACCTGACCTGACAAAGATGTTGGCAGCCTACTCAGCAAACCCCAAATTTGAAAGACTGTAATCTCAACTGATGACGGTTAAAGAACCAGAAACACGTGTCTAGAGATCAGCACTATCTGTGCCAAATTTGGTGAAACACTTGAACACTCTTGAAGCAAGCAAGTAACCGCAACTGTATTTACCACAATGCCATGGGCGAACCTTGCTGGGAGGTGAAGCAGTGTGCTCCCAAACCTGTTCCTGTTTAATAGTACTCCCGTGAGTCATTGAGCTGACGAGCTCGTGCATGAAGCACCCGCATGCCTGTGAGAGGTATTTGACCTGACAAAGATGTTGGCAGCCTACTCAGCAAACCCCACATTTGAAAGACTGTAATCTCTACTGATGACGGTTAAAGAAGTAGAAACAAGTGTCTAGAGATCAGCACTATCTGCGCCAACTTTGGCGAAACACTCGAACACTCTTGAAGCAAGTAAGTAACCGAAACTGTATTTACCACAATGCCAGGAACAAACCTTGCTGGGAGGTGAAGTGGTGTTCTCCCAACCCTTTTCCTATTTAATAGTTCTCCAGTGAGTCATTGAGCTGTAGAGCTCGTGGATGAAGCACCCGCATGCCTGTGAGAGGTACCTGACCTGAGAAAGATGTTGGCAGCCTACTCAGTAAACCCAAAATTTCAAAGACTGTAATCTCTACTGATGACGGTTAAAGAACCAGAAACACATGTCTATAGATCAGCACTATCCGCGCCAACTTTGGCGAAACACTCGAACACTCTTGAAGCAAGCAAGTAACCAAAACTGTATTTACCACAATGCCAGGGGCGAACCTTGCTGGGAGGTGAAGCGGTGTTCTCCAAACTCTTTTCCTATTTAATAGTACTCCAGTGAGTCATTGAGCTGACGAGCTCGTGGATGAAGCACCCGCATGCCTGTGAGAGGTACCTGACCTGAGAAAGATGTTGGCAGCCTACTCAGTAAACCCAAAATTTCAAAGACTGTAATCTCTACTGATGACGGTTAAAGAACCAGAAACACATGTCTAGAGATCAGCACTATCCGCGCCAACTTTGGCGAAACACTCAAACACTCTTGAAGCAAGCAAGTAACTGAAACTGTATTTACCACAATGCCAGGGGCGAACCTTGCTGGTAGGTGAAGCGGTGTTCTCCAAACTCTTTTCCTATTTAATAGTACTCCAGTGAGTCATTGAGCTGACGAGCTCGTGGATGAAGCACCCGCATGCCTGTGAGAGGTACCTGACCTGAGAAAGATGTTGGCAGCCTACTCAGCAAACCCAAAATTTCAAAGACTGTAATCTCAACTGATGACTGTTAAAGAACCAGAAACACGTGTCTAGAGATCAGCACTATCTGTGCGAACTGTGGCGAAACACTCGAACACTCTTGAAGCAAGCAAGTAACTGAAACTGCATTTACGACAATCCCAGGGGCGAACCTTGCTGGGAGGTGAAGCGGTGTGCTCCCACCCCTGTTGCTGTTTAATAGTACTCTGGTGAGTCATTGATGTGACGAGATCGTGAATGAAGCACCCGCATGCCTGTGAGAGGTACCTGAACTGAGAAAGATGTTGGCAGCCTACTCAGCAAACCCAAAATTTCAAAGACTGTAATCTCAACTGATGACGGTTAAAGAACCAGAAACACGTGTCTAGAGATCAGCACTATATGTGCCAACTGTGGCGAAACACTGGAACACTCTTGAAGCAAGCAAGTAACTGAAACTGCATTTACCACAATGCCAGGGGCGAACCTTGCTGGGAGGTGAAGTGGTGTGCTCCCACCCCTGTTGCTGTTTAATAGTACTCCGGTGAGTCATTGAGCTGACGAGATCGTGAATGAAGCACCGCATGCCTGTGAGAGGTACCTGATCTGACAAAGATGTTGGCAGCCTACTCAGCAAACCCCAAATTTGAAAGACTGTAATCTCTACTGATGATGGTTGAAGAACCAGAAACACGTGTCTAGAGATCAGCACTATCTGCGCCAGGTGTGGCGAAAAACTCGAACACTCTTGAAGCAAGCAAGTAACCGAAACTGCATTTATCACAATGCCAGGGGCGAACCTTGCTGGGAGGTGAAGCGGTGTGCTCCCACCCGTGTTCCTGTTTAATAGTACTCCTGTGGGTCATTGAGCTGACGAGCTCGTGGATGAAGCACCCGCATGCCTGTGAGAGGTACCTGACCTGACAAAGATGTTGACAGCCTACTCAGCAAACCTCACATTTGAAAGACTGTAATCTCTACTGATGATGTTTAAAGAACCAGAAATACGTGTCTAGAGATCAGCACTATCTGTGCAAACTGTGGCGAAACACTCAAACACTCTTGAAGCAAGCAAGTAACCGAAACGGTATTTACCACAATGCCAGGGGCGAACCTTGCTGGTAGGTGAAGCGGTGTGCTCCCATCCCTGTTCCTGTTTAATAGTACTCCCGTGAGTCATTGAGCTGACGAGCTCGTGCTTGAAGCACCCGCATGCCTGTGAGAGGCACCTGACCTGAGAAAGTTGTTGGCAGCCTACTCAG
The DNA here is from genome assembly GCF_964204655.1 of Triturus cristatus. Lineage (NCBI taxonomy): Eukaryota > Metazoa > Chordata > Amphibia > Caudata > Salamandridae > Triturus > Triturus cristatus. Next base: position 1,172,199,243 of record NC_140579.1, on the reverse strand, counting down.
CAAACCCCAAATTTGAAAGACTGTAATCACTACTGATGACGGTTAAAGAACCAGAAACACGTGTCTAGAGATCATCACTATCTGCGCCAACTGTGGCGAAACACTTGAACACTCTTGAAGCAAGCAAGTAACTGAAACTGCACTTACCACAATGCCAGGGGCCAACCTTGCTGGGAGGTGAAGCGGTGTGCTCCCACCCCTGTTCCTATTTAAAAGTACTCCTGTGAGTCATTGAGCTGTAGAGCTCGTGGATGAACCACCCGCATGCCTGTGAGAGGTACCTGACCTGAGAAAGATGTTGGCAGCCTACTCAGCAAACCCAAAATTTCAAAGACTGTAATCTAAACTGATGACTGTTAAAGAACCAGAAACACGTGTCTAGCGATCAGCACTATCTGTGTCAAATTTGGCGAAACACTCGAACACTCTTGAAGCAAGCAAGTAACCGCAACTGTATTTACCACAATGCCATGGGCGAACCTTGCTGGGAGGTGAAGCGGTGTGCTCCCAACCCTGTTCCTGTTTAATAGCACTCCGGTGAGTCATTGAGCTGACGAGCTCGTGCAAGAAGCACCCGCATGCCTGTGAGAGGTACCTGACCCGAGAAAGATGATGACAGCCTACTCAGCAAACCCCACATTTGAAAGACTGTAATCTCTACTGATGACGGTTAAAGAACCAGAAACACGTGTCTAGAGATCAGCACTATCTGCGTCAACTGTGGCAAAACACTCAAACACTCTTGAAGCAAGCAAGTAACTGAAACTGCATTTACCACAATACCAGGGGCGAACCTTGCTGGGAGGTGAAGCGGTGTGCTCCCAACCCTGTTCCTGTTTAATAGTACTCCCGTGAGTCATTGAGCTGACAAGCTCGTGCAAGAAGCACACGCATGCCTGTGAGAGGTACCTGACCTGACAAAGATGTCGGAAGCCTACTCAGCAAACCCCACATGTGAAAGACTGTAATCTCCACTGATGACGGTTAAAGAACTAGAAACACGTGTCTAGAGATCAGCACTATCTGCGCCAACTGTGGCGAAACACTCGAACACTCTTGAATCAAGCAAGTAACCGAAACTGCATTTACCACAATGCCAGGGGCGAACCTTACTGGGAGGTGAAGCGGTGTGATCCCACCCCTTTTCCTGTTTAATAGTACTGCCGTGAGTCATTGAGCTGACGAGCTCGTGGATGAAGCATCCGCACGACTGTGAGAGGTACCTGACCTGACAAAGATGTTGGCAGCCTACTCAGCAAACCCCAAATTTCAAAGACTGTAATCTCTTCTGATGACGGTTAAAGAACCAGAAACACATGTCTAGAGATCAGCACTATCTGCGCCAACTGTGGCGAAACACTCGAACACTCTTGAAGCAAGCAAGTAACTGAAACTGCCTTTACCACACTGCCAGGGGCGAACCTTGCTCGGAGGTGAAGCGGTGTGCTCCCACCCCTGTTCCTATTTAAAAGTACTCCCGTGAGTCATTGAGCTGACGAGCTCATGGATGAAGCACCTGCATGCTTTGAGAGGTACCTGACCTGAAAAAGATGTTGACAGCCTACTCAGCAAACCCCAAATTTGAAAGACTGTAATCCCTACTGATGACGGTTAAAGAACCAGAAACACTTGTCTAGAGATCAGCACTATCTGCGCGAACTGTGCGCGAAACACTCGAACACTCTTGAAGCAAGCAAGTAACTGAAACTGCATTTACCACAATGCCAGGGGCGAACCTTGCTGGGAGGTGAAGCGGTGTGCTCCCACCCCTGTTGCTGTTTAATAGTACTCCGGTGAGTTATTGAGGTGACGAGATCGTGAATGAAGCACCCGCATGCCTGTGAGAGGTACCTGACCTGAGAAAGATGTTGGCAGCCTACTCAGCAAACCCAAAATTTCAAAGACTGTAATCTCAACTGATGACGGTTAAAGAAACAGAAACACGTGTCTAGAGATCAGCACTATATGTGCGAACTGTGTCGAAACACTCGAACACTCTTGAAGCAAGCAAGTAACTGAAACTGCATTTACCACAATGCCAGGGGTGAACCTTGCTGGGAGGTGAAGCAGTGTGCTCCCACCACTGTTGCTGTTTAATAGTACTCCCGTGAGTCATTGAGCTGACAAGATCGTGAATGAAGCACCCGCATGCCTTTGAGTGGTACCTGACCTGACAAAGATGTTAGCAGTCTACTCAGCAAACCCCAAATTTGAGAGACTGTAATCTCTACTGATGACGGTTGAAGAACCAGAAACACGTGTCTAGAGATCAGCACTATATGTGCCAACTGTGGCGAAACACTCGAACACTCTTGAAGCAAGCAAGTAACTGAAACTACATTTACCACAATGCCAGGGGCGAACCTTGCTGGGAGGTGAAGCGGTGTGCTCCCAACCCTGTTCCTGTTTAATAGTACTCCCGTGAGTCATTGAGCTGACGAGCTCGTGCAATTAGCACCCGCATGCCTGTGAGAGGTACCTGACCTGACAAAGATGTTGGAAGCCTACTCAGCAAACCCCACGTGTGAAAGATTGTAATCTCTACTGATGACGGTTAAAGAACTAGAAACACGTGTCTAGAGATCAGCACTATCTGCGCCAACTGTGGCGAAACACTCGAACACTCTTGAATCAAGCAAGTAACCGAAACTGCATTTACCACAATGCCAGGGGCGAACCTTGCTGGGAGGTGAAGCGGTGTGATCCCACCCCTTTTCCTGTTTAATAGTACTGCCGTGAGTCATTGAGCTGACGAGCTCGTGGATGAAGCACCCGCACGACTGTGAGAGGTACCTGACCTGACAATGATGTTGGCAGCCTACTCAGCAAACCCTAAATTTCAAAGACTGTAATCTCTTCTGATGACGGTTAAAGAACCAGAAACACATGTCTAGAGATCAGCACTATCTGCGCCAACTGTGGCGAAACACTCGAACACTCTTGAAGCAAGCAAGTAACTGAAACTGCATTTACCATACTGCCAGGGGCGAACCTTGCTCGGAGGTGAAGCGGTGTGCTCCCACCCCTGTTACTATTTAAAAGTACTCCCGTGAGTCATTGAGCTGACGAGCTCATGGATGAAGCACCCGCATGCCTGTGAGAGGTACCTGACCTGAAAAAGATGTTGACAGCCTACTCAGCAAACCCCAAATTTGAAAGACTGTAATCACTACTGATGACGGTTAAAGAACCAGAAACACTTGTCTAGAGATCAGCACTATCTGCGCGAACTGTGGCGAAACACTCGAACACTCTTGAAGCAAGCAAGTAACTGAAACTGCATTTACCACAATTCCAGGGGCGAACCTTGCTGGGAGGTGAAGCGGTGTGCTCCCACCCCTGTTGCTGTTTAATAGTACTCCGGTGAGTCATTGAGGTGACGAGATCGTGAATGAAGCACCCGCATGCCTGTGAGAGGTACCTGACCTGAGAAAGATGTTGGCAGCCTACTCAGCAAACCCAAAATTTCAAAGACTGTAATCTCAACTGATGATGGTTAAAGAACCAGAAACACGTGTCTAGAGATCAGCACTATATGTGCGAACTGTGGCGAAACACTCGAACACTCTTGAAGCAAGCAAGTAACTGAAACTGCATTTACCACAATGCCGGGGGTGAACCTTGCTGGGAGGTGAAGCAGTGTGCTCCCACCACTGTTGCTGTTTAATAGTACTCCCGTGAGTCATTGAGCTGACAAGATCGTGAATGAAGCACCCGCATGCCTGTGAGAGGTACCTGACCTGACAAAGATGTTGGCAGTCTACTCAGCAAACCCCAAATTTGAGAGACTGTAATCTCTACTGATGACGGTTGAAGAACCAGAAACCGGTGTCTAGATATCAGCACTATCTGCGCCAACTGTGGCGAAACACTTGAACACTCTTGAAGCAAGCAAGTAACCTAAACTGCATTTATCACAATGCCAGGGGCGAACCTTGCTGGGAGGTGAAGCGGTGTGCTCCCTCCCGTGTTCCTGTTTAATAGTACTCCTGTGGGTCATTGAGCTGACGAGCTCGTGGATGAAGCACCCGCATGCCTGTGAGAGGTACCTGACCTGAGAAAGATGTCGACAGCCTACTCAGCAAACCCCACATTTGAAAGACTGTAATCTCTACTGATGATGGTTAACGAACCAGAAACACGTGTCTAGAGATCAGCACTATCTGCGTCAACTGTGGCGAAACACTTGAACACTCTTGAAGCAAGCAAGTAACTGAAACTGCATTTACCACAATGCCAGGGGCGAACCTTGATGGGAGGTGAAGCGGTGTGCTCCCACCCCTGTTCCTATTTAAAAGTACTCCCGTGAGTCATTGAGCTGACGAGCTTGTGCTTGAAGCACCCGCATGCCGGTGAGAGGTACCTGAGCTGAGAAAGATTTTGGCAGCCTACTCAGCAAACCCCAAATTTGAAAGACTGTAATCTCTACTGATGACGGTTAAGGAACCAGAAACACGTGTCTAGAGATCAGCACTATCTGTGCCAAATTTGGTGAAACACTTGAACACTCTTGAAGCAAGCAAGTAACCGCAACTGTATTTACCACAATGCCATGGGCGAACCTTGCTGGGAGGTGAAGCAGTGTGCTCCCAACCCTGTTCCTGTTTAATAGTACTCCCGTGAGTCATTGAGCTGACGAGCTCGTGCATGAAGCACCCGCATGCCTTTGAGAGGTATCTGACCTGACAAAGATGTTGGCAGCCTACTCAGCAAACCCCACATTTGAAAGACTGTAATCTCTACTGATGACGGTTAAAGAAGTAGAAACACGTGTCCAGAGATCAGCACTATCAGCGCCAACTGTGGGGAAACACTTGAACACTCTTGAAGCAAGCAAGTAACCGAAACTACATTTACCACAATGCCAGGGGCCAACCTTGCTGGGAGGTGAAGCGGTGTGCTCCCACCCCTGTTCTTGTTTAATAGTACTACCGTAAGTCATTGAGCTGACGAGCTCGTGGATGAAGCACCCGCACGCCTGTGAGAGGTACCTGACCAGACAAAGATGTTGGCAGCCTACTCAGCAAACCCCAAATTTCAAAGACTGTAATCTCAACTGATGACGGTTAAAGAACCAGAAACACGTGTCTAGAGATCAGCACTATATGTGCCAACTGTGGCGAAACACTCGAACACTCTTGAAGCAAGCAAGTAACTGAAACTACATTTACCACAATGCCAGGGGCGAACCTTGCTGGGAGGTGAAGTGGTGTGCTCCCACCCCTGTTGCTGTTTAATAGTACTCCGGTGAGTCATTGAGCTGACGAGATCGTGAATGAAGCACCGCATGCCTGTGAGAGGTACCTGACCTGACAAAGATGTGGCAGCCTACTCAGCAAACCCCAAATTTGAAAGACTGTAATCTCTACTGATGATGGTTGAAGAACCAGAAACACGTGTCTAGAGATCATCACTATCTGCGCCAACTGTGGCGAAACACTTGAACACTCTTGAAGCAAGCAAGTAACTGAAACTGCACTTACCACAATGCCAGGGGCGAACCTTGCTGGGAGGTGAAGCGGTGTGCTCCCACCCCTTTTCCTATTTAATAGTACTACCGTGAGTCATTGAGCTGACGAGCTCGTGGATGAAGCACCCGCATGCCTGTGAGAGGTATTTGACCTGACAAAGATGTTGGCAGCCTACTCAGCAAACCCCACATTTGAAAGACTGTAATCTCTACTGATGACGGTTAAAGAAGTAAAAACACGTGTCTAGAGATCAGCACTATCCGCGCCAACTTTGGCGAAACACTCGAACACTCTTGAAGCAAGTAAGTAACCGAAACTGTATTTACCACAATGCCAGGAACAAACCTTGCTGGGAGGTGAAGTGGTGTTCTCCCAACCCTTTTCCTATTTAATAGTTCTCCAGTGAGTCATTGAGCTGTAGAGCTCGTGGATGAAGCACCCGCATGCCTGTGAGAGGTACCTGACCTGAGAAAGATGTTGGCAGCCTACTCAGTAAACCCAAAATTTCAAAGACTGTAATCTCTACTGATGACGGTTAAAGAACCAGAAACACATGTCTAGAGATCAGCACTATCCGCGCCAACTTTGGCGAAACACTCGAACACTCTTGAAGCAAGCAAGTAACCAAAACTGTATTTACCACAATGCCAGGAGCGAACCTTGCTGGGAGGTGAAGTGGTGTTCTCCAAACTCTTTTCCTATTTAATAGTACTCCAGTGAGTCATTGAGCTGACGAGCTCGTGGATGAAGCACCCGCATGCCTGTGAGAGGTACCTGACCTGAGAAAGATGTTGGCAGCCTACTCAGCAAACCCAAAATTTCAAAGACTGTAATCTCAACTGATGACTGTTAAAGAACCAGAAACACGTGTCTAGAGATCAGCACTATCTGTGCGAACTGTGGCGAAACACTCGAACACTCTTGAAGCAAGCAAGTAACTGAAACTGCATTTACGACAATGCCAGGGGCGAACCTTGCTGGGAGGTGAAGCGGTGTGCTCCCACCCCTGTTGCTGTTTAATAGTACTCTGGTGAGTCATTGAGGTGACGAGATCGTGAATGAAGCACCCGCATGCCTGTGAGAGGTACCTGACCTGAGAAAGATGTTGGCAGCCTACTCAGCAAACCCAAAATTTCAAAGACTGTAATCTCAACTGATGACGGGTACAGAACCAGAAACACGTGTCTAGAGATCAGCACTATATGTGCGAACTGTGGCGAAACACTCGAACACTCTTGAAGCAAGCAAGTAACTGAAACTGCATTTACCACAATGCCAGGGCCTAACCTTGCTGGGAGATGAAGCGGTGTGCTCCCAACCCTGTTTCTGTTTAAAAGTACTCCCGTGAGTCATTGAGCTGACGAGCTCGTGGATGAAGCACCCGCCTGCCTGTGAGAGGTACCTGACCTGAGAAAGATGTTGGCAGCCTACTCAGCAAACTCCAAATTTCAAAGACTGTAATCTCTACTGATGACGGTTAAAGAACCAGAAACACGTGTCTAGAGATCAGCACTGTCTGCGCCAAGTTTGTCAATGACTCGAACACTCTTGAAGCAAGCAAGTAACCGAAACGGTATTTACCACAATGCCAGGAGCGAACCTTGCTGGGAGGTGAAGCAGTGTTCTCCCAACCCTTTTCCTATTTAATAGTTCTCCAGTGAGTCATTGAGCTGACGAGCCCGTGGATGAAGCACCCGCATGCCTGTGAGAGGTACCTGACCTGAGAAAGATTTTGTCAGCCTACTCAGCAAACCTCACATTTGAAAGACTGTAATCTCTACTGATGAAGGTTAAAGAACCAGAAACACGTGTCTAGAGATCAGCACTATCTGCGCCAAATGTGGTGAAACACTCGAACACTCTTGAAGCAAGCAAGTAACTGAAACTGCATTTACCACAATGCCAGGTGTGAACCTTGCTGGGAGCTGAAGCGGTGTGCTCCCACCCCTGTTCCTTTTTAATAGTACTCACGTGAGTCAATGAGCTGACGAGCTCGTGGAGGAAGCACCCGCGTGCCTGTGAGAGGTACCTGACCTGAGAAATATATTGTCAGCCTACTCAGCAAACCCCCAATTTTAAACACTGTAATCTCTACTGATGATGGTTAAAGAACCAGAAACACGTGTCTAGAGATCAGCACTATCTGCGTCAACTGTGGCGAAACACTCGAACACTCTTGAAGCATGCAAGTAACTGAAACTGCATTTACCACAATGCCAGGGGCGAACCTTGCTGGGAGGTGAAGCGGTGTGCTCCCAACCCTGTTCCTATTTAAAAGTACTCCAGTGAGTCATTGAGCTGACGAGCTCTTGCTTGAAGCACCCATATGCCTGTGAGAGGTACCTGAGCTGAGAAAGATGTTGGCAGCCTACTCAGCAAACCTCACATTTGAAAGACTGTAATCTCTACTTATGATGGTTAAAGAACCAGAAACACGTGTCTTGAGATCAGCACTATCTGCGCCAACTGTGGTGAAACACTCGAACACTCTTGAAGCAAGCAAGTAACTGAAACTGCATTTATCACAATGCCTGGGGTGAACCTTGCTGGGAGGTGAAGCGGTGTGCTCCCACCTCTGTTCCTGTTCAATAGTACTCCTGTGAATCATTGAGCTGACAAGACCGTGAATGAAGCACCCGCATGCCTGAGAGGTACCTGACCTGAGAAAGATATTGGCAGCCTACTTAGCAAACCTCACATTTGAAAGACTGTAATCTCTACTGATGACCGTTAAAGAACCAGAAACACGTGTCTAGAGATCAGCACTATCTGCGCCAACTGTGGCGAAACACTCCAACACTGTTGAAGCAAGCAAGTAACTGAAACTGCATTTACCACAATGCCAGGTGTGAACCTTGCTGGGAGCTGAAGCGGTGTGCTCCCACCCCTGTTCCTTTTTAATACTACTCACGTGAGTCATTGAGCTGACGAGCTCGTGGAGGAAGCACCCGCATGCCTGTGAGATGTACCTGACCTGAGAAAGATGTTGGCAGCCTACTCAGCAAACCCAAAATTTCAAAGACTATAATCTAAACTGATGACTGTTAAAGAACCAGAAACACGTGCCTAGAGATCAGCACTATCTGTGTCAAATTTGGCGAAACACTCGAACACTCTTGAAGCAAGCAAGTAACCGCAACTGTATTTACCACAATGCCATGGGCGAACCTTGCTGGGAGGTGAAGCGGTGTGCTCCCAACCCTGTTCCTGTTTAATAGTACTCCGGTGAGTCATTGAGCTGACGAGCTCGTGCAAGAAGCACCCGCATGCCTGTGAGAGGTACCTGACCCGAGAAAGATGATGACAGCCTACTCAGCAAACCCCACATTTGAAAGACTGTAATCTCTACTGATGACGGTTAAAGAACCAGAAACACGTGTCTAGAGATCAGCACTATCTGCGTCAACTGTGGCAAAACACTCAAACACTCTTGAAGCAAGCAAGTAACTGAAACTGCATTTACCACAATACCAGGGGCGAACCTTGCTGGGAGGTGAAGCGGTGTGCTCCCAACCCTGTTCCTGTTTAATAGTACTCCTGTGAGTCATTGAGCTGACGAGCTCGTGCAAGAAGCACCCGCATGCCTGTGAGAGGTACCTGACCTGACAAAGATGTTGGCAGCCTTCTCAGCAAACCCCAGATGTGAAAGACTGTAATCTCTACTGATGACGGTTAAAGAACTAGAAACACGTGTCTAGAGATCAGCACTATCTGCACCAACTGTGGCGAAACACTCGAACACTCTTGAATCAAGCAAGTAACCGAAACTGCATTTACCACAATGCCAGGGGCGAACCTTGCTGGGAGGTGAAGCGGTGTGATCCCACCCCTTTTCCTGTTTAATAGTACTGCCGTGAGTCATTGAGCTGACGAGCTCGTGGATGAAGCACCCGCACGCCTGTGAGAGGTACCTGACCTGACAAAGATGTTGGCGGCCTACTCAGCAAACCCCAAATTTCAAAGACTGTAATCTCTTCTGATGACGGTTAAAGAACCAGAAACACATGTCTAGAGATCAGCACTATCTGCGCCAACTGTGGCGAAACACTCGAACACTCTTGAAGCAAGCAAGTAACTGAAACTGCATTTACCACACTGCCAGGGGCGAACCTTGCTCGGAGGTGAAGCGGTGTGCTCCCACCCCTGTTCCTATTTAAATGTACTCCCGTGAGTCATTGAGCTGACGAGCTTGTGGATGAAGCACCCGCATGCCTGTGAGAGGTACCTGACCTGAGAAAGACGTTGGCAGCCTACTCAGCAAACTCCAAATTTCAAAGTCTGTAATCTCTACTGATGACGGTTAAAGAACCGGAAACACGTGTCTAGAGATCAGCACTATCTGCGCCAACTTTGGCAAAACACTTGAACACTCTTGAAGCAAGCAAGTAACCGAAACTGCATTTACCACAATGCCAGGAGTGAACCTTGCTGGGAGGTGAAGCGGTGTTCTCCCAACCCTTTTCCTATTTAATATTTCTCCTGTGAGTCATTGAGCTGTAGAGCTTGTGGATGAACCACCCGCATGCCTGTGAGATGTACCTGACCTGAGAAAGATGTTGGCAGCCTACTCAGCAATCCCAAAATTTCAAAGACTGTAATCTAAACTGATGACTGTTAAAGAACCAGAAACACGTGCCTAGAGATCAGCACTATCTGTGTCAAATTTGGCGAAACACTCGAACACTCTTGAAGCAAGCAAGTAACCGCAACTGTATTTACCACAATGCCATGGGCGAACCTTGCTGGGAGGTGAAGCGGTGTGCTCCCAACCCTGTTCCTGTTTAATAGCACTCCGGTGAGTCATTGAGCTGACGAGCTCGTGCAAGAAGCACCCGCATGCCTGTGAGAGGTACCTGACCCGAGAAATATGATGACAGCCTACTCAGCAAACCCCACATTTGAAAGACTGTAATCTCTACTGATGACGGTTAAAGAACCAGAAACACGTGTCTAGAGATCAGCACTATCTGCGTCAACTGTGGCAAAACACTCAAACACTCTTGAAGCAAGCAAGTAACTGAAACTGCATTTACCACAATACCAGGGGCGAACCTTGCTGGGAGGTGAAGCGGTGTGCTCCCAACCCTGTTCCTGTTTAATAGTACTCCTGTGAGTCATTGAGCTGACGAGCTCGTGCAAGAAGCACCCGCATGCCTGTGAGAGGTACCTGACCTGACAAAGATGTTGGCAGCCTACTCAGCAAACCCCAGATGTGAAAGACTGTAATCTCTACTGATGACAGTTAAAGAACTAGAAACACGTGTCTAGAGATCAGCACTATCTGCGCCAACTGTGGCGAAACACTCGAACACTCTTGAATCAAGCAAGTAACCGAAACTGCATTTACCACAATGCCAGGGGCGAACCTTGCTGGGAGGTGAAGCGGTGTGATCCCACCCCTTTTCCTGTTTAATAGTACTGCCGTGAGTCATTGAGCTGACGAGCTCGTGGATGAAGCACCCGCACGCCTGTGAGAGGTACCTGACCTGACAAAGATGTTGGCAGCCTACTCAGCAAACCCCAAATTTCAAAGACTGTAATCTCTTCTGATGACGATTAAAGAACCAGAAACACATGTCTAGAGATCAGCACTATCTGCGCCAACTGTGGCGAAACACTCGAACACTCTTGAAGCAAGCAAGTAACTGAAACTGCATTTACCACACTGCCAGGGGCGAACCTTGCTCGGAGGTGAAGCGGTGTGCTCCCACCCCTGTTCCTATTTAAATGTACTCCCGTGAGTCATTGAGCTGACGAGTTCATGGATGAAGCACCCGCATGCCTGTGAGAGGTACCTGACCTGAAAAAGATGTTGACAGCCTTCTCAGCAAACCCCAAATTTGAAAGACTGTAATCACTACTGATGACGGTTAACGAACCAGAAACACTTGTCTAGAGATCAGCACTATCTGTGTGAACTGTGGCGAAACACTCGAACACTCTTGAAGCAAGCAAGTAACTGAAACTGCATTTACCACAATGCCAGGGGCGAACCATGCTGGGAGGTGAAGCGGTGTGCTCCCACCCCTGTTCCTATTTAAAAGTACTCCTGTGAGTCATTGAGCTGACGAGCTCTTGCTTGAAGCACCCGCATGCCTGTGAGAGGTACCTGAGCTGAGAAAGATGTTGGCAGCCTACTCAGCAAACCTCTCATTTGAAAGACTGTAATCTCTACTGATGATGGTTAAAGAACCAGAAACACGTGTCTAGAGATCAGCACTATCTGCGCCAACTGTGGTGAAACACTCGAACACTCTTGAAGCAAGCAAGTAACTGAAACTGCATTTACCACAATGCCAGGGGCGAACCTTGCTGGGAGGTGAAGCGGTGTGCTCCCACCCCTTTTCCTGTTCAATAGTACTCCTGTGAATCATTGAGCTGACAAGACCGTGGATGAAGCACCCGCATGCCTGTGAAGGTACCTGACCTGAAAAAGATGTTGGCAGCCTACTTAGCAAACCTCACATTTGAAAGACTGTAATCTCTACTGATGACCGTTAAAGAACCAGAAACACGTGTCTAGAGATCAGCACTATCTGCGCCAACTGTGGCGAAACACTCGAACACTCTTGAAGCAAGCAAGTAACTGAAACTGCATTTACCACAATGCCAGGTGTGACCCTTGCTGGGAGCTGAAGTGGTGTTCTCCCACCCCTGTTCCTTTTTAATAGTACTCACGTGAGTCATTAAACTGACAAGCTCGTGGAGGAAGCACCCGCATGCCTGTGAAAGGTACCTGACCTGAGAAAGATGTTGACAGCCTACTCAGCAAACCCCACATTTGAAAGACTGTAATCTCTACTGATGACGATTAAAGAACCAGAAACACATGTCTAGAGATCAGCACTATCTGCGCCAACTGCGGCGAAACACTCGAACACTCTTGAAGCAAGCAAGTAACTGAAACTGCATTTACCACACTGCCAGGGGCGAACCTTGCTCGGAGGTGAAGCGGTGTGCTCCCACCCCTGTTCCTATTTAAATGTACTCCCGTGAGTCATTGAGCTGACGAGCTCATGGATGAAGCACCCGCATGCCTGTGAGAGGTACCTGACCTGAAAAAGATGTTGACAGCCTTCTCAGCAAACCCCAAATTTGAAAGACTGTAATCACTACTGATGACGGTTAACGAACCAGAAACACTTGTCTAGAGATCAGCACTATCTGTGTGAACTGTGGCGAAACACTCGAACACTCTTGAAGCAAGCAAGTAACTGAAACTGCATTTACCACAATGCAAGGGGCGAACCATGCTGGGAGGTGAAGCGGTGTGCTCCCACCCCTGTTCCTATTTAAAAGTACTCCCGTGAGTCATTGAGCTGACGAGCTCTTGCTTGAAGAACCCGCATGCCTGTGAGAGGTACCTGAGCTGAGAAAGATGTTGGCAGCCTACTCAGCAAACCTCTCATTTGAAAGACTGTAATCTCTACTGATGATGGTTAAAGAACCAGAAACACGTGTCTAGAGATCAGCACTATCTGCGCCAACTGTGGTGAAACACTCGAACACTCTTGAAGCAAGCAAGTAACTGAAACTGCATTTACCACAATGCCAGGGGCGAACCTTGCTGGGAGGTGAAGCGGTGTGCTCCCACCCCTTTTCCTGTTCAATAGTACTCCTGTGAATCATTGAGCTGACAAGACCGTGGATGAAGCACCCGCATGCCTGTGAGAGGTACCTGACCTGAAAAAGATGTTGGCAGCCTACTTAGCAAACCTCACATTTGAAAGACTGTAATCTCTACTGATGACCGTTAAAGAACCAGAAACACGTGTCTAGAGATCAGCACTATCTGCGCCAACTGTGGCGAAACACTCGAACACTCTTGAAGCAAGCAAGTAACTGAAACTGCATTTACCACAATGCCAGGTGTGACCCTTGCTGGGAGCTGAAGTGGTGTTCTCCCACCCCTGTTCCTTTTTAATAGTACTCACGTGAGTCATTAAACTGACGAGCTCGTGGAGGAAGCACCCGCATGCCTGTGAAAGGTACCTGACCTGAGAAAGATGTTGACAGCCTACTCAGCAAACCCCACATTTGAAAGACTGTAATCTCTACTGATGACGGTGAAAGAACCAGAAACACGTGTCTAGAGATCAGCACTATCTGCGTCAACTGTGGCGAAACACTCGAACACTCTTGAAGCATGCAAGTAACTGAAACTGCATTTACCACAATGCCAGGGGCGAACCTTGCTGGGAGGTGAAGCGGTGTGCTCCCACCCCTGTTCCTATTTAAAAGTACTCCTGTGAGTCATTGAGCTAACGAGCTCATGAATGAAGCACCCGCATGTCCGTGAGAGGTACCTGACCTGGGTAAGTTGTTGGCAGCCTACTCAGCAAACTCCAAATTTCAAAGACTGTAATCTCTACTGATGACGGTTAAAGATCCAGAGACACGTGTCTAGAGATCAGCACTATCTGCGCCAACTTTGGCAAAACACTCGAACACACTTGGAGCAAGCAAGTAACCGAAACTGCATTTACCACAATGCCAGGAGTGAACCTTGCTTGGAGGTGAAGCGGTGTTCTCCCAACCCTTTTCCTATTTAATAGTTCTCCTGTGAGTCATTGAGCTGTAGAGCTTGTGGATGAATCACCCGCATGCCTGTGAGAGGTACCTGACCTGAGAAAGATGTTGGCAGCCTACTCAGCAAACCCAAAATTTCAAAGACTGTAATCTAAACTGATGACTGTTAAAGAACCAGAAACACGTGCCTAGAGATCAGCACTATCTGTGTCAAATTTGGCGAAACACTCGAACACTCTTGAAGCAAGCAAGTAACCGCAACTGTATTTACCACAATGCCATGGGCGAACCTTGCTGGGAGGTGAAGCGGTGTGCTCCCAACCCTGTTCCTGTTTAATAGCACTCCGGTGAGTCATTGAGCTGACGAGCTCGTGCAAGAAGCACCCGCATGCCTGTGAGAGGTACCTGACCCGAGAAAGATGATGACAGCCTACTCAGCAAACCCCACATTTGAAAGACTGTAATCTCTACTGATGACGGTTAAAGAACCAGAAACACGTGTCTAGAAATCAGCACTATCTGCGTCAACTGTGGCAAAACACTCAAACACTCTTGAAGCAAGCAAGTAACTGAAACTGCATTTACCACAATACCAGGGGCGAACCTTGCTGGGAGGTGAAGCGGTGTGCTCCCAACCCTGTTCCTGTTTAATAGTACTCCCGTGAGTCATTGAGCTGACGAGCTCGTGCAAGAAGCACCCGCATGCCTGTGAGAGGTACCTGACCTGACAAAGATGTTGGCAGCCTACTCAGCAAACCCCAGATGTGAAAGACTGTAATCTCTACTGATGACGGTTAAAGAACTAGAAACACGTGTCTAGAGATCAGCACTATCTGCGCCAACTGTGGCGAAACACTCGAACACTCTTGAATCAAGCAAGTAACCGAAACTGCATTTACCACAATGCCAGGGGCGAACCTTGCTGGGAGGTGAAGCGGTGTGATCCCACCCCTTTTCCTGTTTAATAGTACTGCCGTGAGTCATTGAGCTGACGAGCTCGTGGATGAAGCACCCGCACGCCTGTGAGAGGTACCTGACCTGACAAAGATGTTGGCAGCCTACTCAGCAAACCCCAAATTTCAAAGACTGTAATCTCTTCTGATGACGATTAAAGAACCAGAAACACATGTCTAGAGATCAGCACTATCTGCGCCAACTGTGGCGAAACACTCGAACACTCTTGAAGCAAGCAAGTAACTGAAACTGCATTTACCACACTGCCAGGGGCGAACCTTGCTCGGAGGTGAAGCGGTGTGCTCCCACCCCTGTTCCTATTTAAATGTACTCCCGTGAGTCATTGAGCTGACGAGTTCATGGATGAAGCACCCGCATGCCTGTGAGAGGTACCTGACCTGAAAAAGATGTTGACAGCCTTCTCAGCAAACCCCAAATTTGAAAGACTGTAATCACTACTGATGACGGTTAACGAACCAGAAACACTTGTCTAGAGATCAGCACTATCTGTGTGAACTGTGGCGAAACACTCGAACACTCTTGAAGCAAGCAAGTAACTGAAACTGCATTTACCACAATGCCAGGGGCGAACCATGCTGGGAGGTGAAGCGGTGTGCTCCCACCCCTGTTCCTATTTAAAAGTACTCCTGTGAGTCATTGAGCTGACGAGCTCTTGCTTGAAGCACCCGCATGCCTGTGAGAGGTACCTGAGCTGAGAAAGATGTTGGCAGCCTACTCAGCAAACCTCTCATTTGAAAGACTGTAATCTCTACTGATGATGGTTAAAGAACCAGAAACACGTGTCTAGAGATCAGCACTATCTGCGCCAACTGTGGTGAAACACTCGAACACTCTTGAAGCAAGCAAGTAACTGAAACTGCATTTACCACAATGCCAGGGGCGAACCTTGCTGGGAGGTGAAGCGGTGTGCTCCCACCCCTTTTCCTGTTCAATAGTACTCCTGTGAATCATTGAGCTGACAAGACCGTGGATGAAGCACCCGCATGCCTGTGAAGGTACCTGACCTGAAAAAGATGTTGGCAGCCTACTTAGCAAACCTCACATTTGAAAGACTGTAATCTCTACTGATGACCGTTAAAGAACCAGAAACACGTGTCTAGAGATCAGCACTATCTGCGCCAACTGTGGCGAAACACTCGAACACTCTTGAAGCAAGCAAGTAACTGAAACTGCATTTACCACAATGCCAGGTGTGACCCTTGCTGGGAGCTGAAGTGGTGTTCTCCCACCCCTGTTCCTTTTTAATAGTACTCACGTGAGTCATTAAACTGACAAGCTCGTGGAGGAAGCACCCGCATGCCTGTGAAAGGTACCTGACCTGAGAAAGATGTTGACAGCCTACTCAGCAAACCCCACATTTGAAAGACTGTAATCTCTACTGATGACGATTAAAGAACCAGAAACACATGTCTAGAGATCAGCACTATCTGCGCCAACTGCGGCGAAACACTCGAACACTCTTGAAGCAAGCAAGTAACTGAAACTGCATTTACCACACTGCCAGGGGCGAACCTTGCTCGGAGGTGAAGCGGTGTGCTCCCACCCCTGTTCCTATTTAAATGTACTCCCGTGAGTCATTGAGCTGACGAGCTCATGGATGAAGCACCCGCATGCCTGTGAGAGGTACCTGACCTGAAAAAGATGTTGACAGCCTTCTCAGCAAACCCCAAATTTGAAAGACTGTAATCACTACTGATGACGGTTAACGAACCAGAAACACTTGTCTAGAGATCAGCACTATCTGTGTGAACTGTGGCGAAACACTCGAACACTCTTGAAGCAAGCAAGTAACTGAAACTGCATTTACCACAATGCAAGGGGCGAACCATGCTGGGAGGTGAAGCGGTGTGCTCCCACCCCTGTTCCTATTTAAAAGTACTCCCGTGAGTCATTGAGCTGACGAGCTCTTGCTTGAAGAACCCGCATGCCTGTGAGAGGTACCTGAGCTGAGAAAGATGTTGGCAGCCTACTCAGCAAACCTCTCATTTGAAAGACTGTAATCTCTACTGATGATGGTTAAAGAACCAGAAACACGTGTCTAGAGATCAGCACTATCTGCGCCAACTGTGGTGAAACACTCGAACACTCTTGAAGCAAGCAAGTAACTGAAACTGCATTTACCACAATGCCAGGGGCGAACCTTGCTGGGAGGTGAAGCGGTGTGCTCCCACCCCTTTTCCTGTTCAATAGTACTCCTGTGAATCATTGAGCTGACAAGACCGTGGATGAAGCACCCGCATGCCTGTGAGAGGTACCCGACCTGAAAAAGATGTTGGCAGCCTACTTAGCAAACCTCACATTTGAAAGACTGTAATCTCTACTGATGACCGTTAAAGAACCAGAAACACGTGTCTAGAGATCAGCACTATCTGCGCCAACTGTGGCGAAACACTCGAACACTCTTGAAGCAAGCAAGTAACTGAAACTGCATTTACCACAATGCCAGGTGTGACCCTTGCTGGGAGCTGAAGTGGTGTTCTCCCACCCCTGTTCCTTTTTAATAGTACTCACGTGAGTCATTAAACTGACGAGCTCGTGGAGGAAGCACCCGCATGCCTGTGAAAGGTACCTGACCTGAGAAAGATGTTGACAGCCTACTCAGCAAACCCCACATTTGAAAGACTGTAATCTCTACTGATGACGGTGAAAGAACCAGAAACACGTGTCTAGAGATCAGCACTATCTGCGTCAACTGTGGCGAAACACTCGAACACTCTTGAAGCATGCAAGTAACTGAAACTGCATTTACCACAATGCCAGTGGCGAACCTTGCTGGGAGGTGAAGCGGTGTGCTCCCACCCCTGTTCCTATTTAAAAGTACTCCTGTGAGTCATTGAGCTAAAGAGCTCATGAATGAAGCACCCGCATGTCCGTGAGAGGTACCTGACCTGGGTAAGTTGTTGGCAGCCTACTCAGCAAACTCCAAATTTCAAAGACTGTAATCTCTACTGATGACGGTTAAAGATCCAGAGACACGTGTCTAGAGATCAGCACTATCTGCGCCAACTTTGGCAAAACACTCGAACACACTTGGAGCAAGCAAGTAACCGAAACTGCATTTACCACAATGCCAGGAGTGAACCTTGCTTGGAGGTGAAGCGGTGTTCTCCCAACCCTTTTCCTATTTAATAGTTCTCCTGTGAGTCATTGAGCTGTAGAGCTTGTGGATGAATCACCCGCATGCCTGTGAGAGGTACCTGACCTGAGAAAGATGTTGGCAGCCTACTCAGCAAACCCAAAATTTCAAAGACTGTAATCTAAACTGATGACTGTTAAAGAACCAGAAACACGTGCCTAGAGATCAGCACTATCTGTGTCAAATTTGGCGAAACACTCGAACACTCTTGAAGCAAGCAAGTAACCACAACTGTATTTACCACAATGCCATGGGCGAACCTTGCTGGGAGGTGAAGCGGTGTGCTCCCAACCCTGTTCCTGTTTAATAGCACTCCGGTGAGTCATTGAGCTGACGAGCTCGTGCAAGAAGCACCCGCATGCCTGTGAGAGGTACCTGACCCGAGAAAGATGATGACAGCCTACTCAGCAAACCCCACATTTGAAAGACTGTAATCTCTACTGATGACGGTTAAAGAACCAGAAACACGTGTCTAGAAATCAGCACTATCTGCGTCAACTGTGGCAAAACACTCAAACACTCTTGAAGCAAGCAAGTAACTGAAACTGCATTTACCACAATACCAGGGGCGAACCTTGCTGGGAGGTGAAGCGGTGTGCTCCCAACCCTGTTCCTGTTTAATAGTACTCCCGTGAGTCATTGAGCTGACGAGCTCGTGCAAGAAGCACCCGCATGCCTGTGAGAGGTACCTGACCTGACAAAGATGTTGGCAGCCTACTCAGCAAACCCCACATGTGAAAGACTGTAATCTCTACTGATGACGGTTAAAGAACTAGAAACACGTGTCTAGAGATCAGCACTATCTGCCCCAACTGTGGCGAAACACTCGAACACTCTTGAATCAAGCAAGTAACCGAAACTGCATTTACCACAATGCCAGGGGCGAACCTTGCTGGGAGGTGAAGCGGTGTGATCCCACCCCTTTTCCTGCTTAATAGTACTGCCGTGAGTCATTGAGCTGACGAGCTCGTGGATGAAGCACCCGCACGCCTGTGAGAGGTACCTGACCTGACAAAGATGTTGGCAGCCTACTCAGCAAACCCCAAATTTCAAAGACTGTAATCTCTTCTGATGACGGTTAAAGAACCAGAAACACATGTCTAGAGATCAGCACTATCTGCGCCAACTGTGGCAAAAAACTCGAACACTCTTGAAGCAAGCAAGTAACTGAAACTGCATTTACCACACTGCCAGGGGCGAACCTTGCTCGGAGGTGAAGCGGTGTGCTCCCACCCCTGTTCCTATTTAAATGTACTCCCGTGAGTCATTAAGCTGACGAGCTCATGGATGAAGCACCCGCATGCGTGTGAGAGGTACCTGACATGAAAAAGATGTTGACAGCCTTCTCAGCAAACCCCAAATTTGAAAGACTGTAATCACTACTGATGACGGTTAAAGAACCAGAAACACTTGTTTAGAGATCAGCACTATCTGCGTGAACTGTGGCAAAACACTCGAACACTCTTGAAGCAAGCAAGTAACTGAAACTGCATTTACCACAATGCCAGGGGGGAACCTTGCTGGGAGGTGAAGCGGTGTGCTCCCACCCCTGTTGCTGTTTAATAGTACTCCGGTGAGTCATTGAGGTGACGAGATCGTGAATGAAGCACCCGCATGCCTGTGAGAGGTACCTGACCTGAGAAAGATGTTGGCAGCCTACTCAGCAAATCCAAAATTTCAAAGACTGTAATCTCAACTGATGACGGTTAAAGAACCAGAAACACGTGTCTAGAGATCAGCACTATATGTGCGAACTGTGGCGAAACACTCGAACACTCTTGAAGCAAGCAAGTAACTGAAACTGCATTTACCACAATGCCAGGGGCGAACCTTGCTGGGAGGTGAAGCAGTGTGCTCCCACCCCTGTTGCTGTTTAATAGTACTCCCATGAGTCATTGAGCTGACAAGATCGTGAATGAAGCACCCGCATGCCTGTGAGAGGTACCTGACCTGACAAAGATGTTGGCAGTCTACTCAGCAAACCCCAAATTTGAGAGACTGTAATCTCTACTGATGACGGTTGAAGAACCAGAAACACGTGTCTAGAGATCAGCACTATCTGCGCCAACTGTGGCGAAACACTTGAACACTCTTGAAGCAAGCAAGTAACCAAAACTGCATTTATCACAATTGCAGGGGCGAACCTTGCTGGGAGGTGAAGCGGTGTGCTCCCACCCGTGTTCCTGTTTAATAGTACTCCTGTGGGTCATTGAGCTGACGAGCTCGTGGATGAAGCACCCGCATGCCTGTGAGAGGTACCTGACCTGAGAAAGATGTTGACAGCCTACTCAGCAAACCTCACATTTGAAAGACTGTAATCTCTACTGATGACGGTTAAAGAACCAGAAACACGTGTCTAGAGATCAGCACTATCTGCGCAAACTGTGGCGAAACACTCGAACACTCTTGAAGCAAGCAAGTAACCAAAACTGTATTTACCACAATGCCAGGGGCGAACCTTGCTGGTAGGTGAAGCGGTGTGCTCCCATCTCTGTTCCTGTTTAATAGTACTCCCGTGAGTCATTGAGCTGACGAGCTCGTGCATGAAGCACCCGCATGCCTGTGAGAGGTACCTGACCTGACAAAGATGTTGGCCGCCTACTCAGCAAACCCCACATTTGAAAGACTGTAATCTCTACTGATGATGGTTAAATAACCAGAAACACGTGTCTAGAGATCATCACTATCTGCGCCAACTGTGGCGAAACACTCGAACACTCTTGAAGCAACCAAGTAACTGAAACTGCATTTACCACAATGCCAGGGGCGAACCTTGCTGGGAGGTGAAGCGGTGTGCTCCCACCCCTGTTCCTATTTAAAAGTACTCCTGTGAGTCATTGAACTGACGAGCTCATGGATGAAGCACCCGCATGCCTGTGAGAGGTACCTGGCCTGGGAAAGTTGTTGGCAGCCTACTCAGCATACTGCAAATTTCAAAGACTGTAATCTCTACTAATGACGGTTAAAGAACCAGAAACACGTGTCTAGAGATCAGCACTATTTGCGCCAACTTTGGCGAAACACTCGAACACTCTTGAAGCAAGCAAGTAACCGAAACTGTATTTACCACAATGCCAGGAGCAAACCTTGCTGGGAGGTGAAGCGGTGTTCTCCCAACACTTTTCCTATTTAATAGTTCTCCAGTGAGTCATGGAGCTGTAGAGCTCCTGGATGAAGCACCCGCATGCCTGTGAGAGGTACCTGACCTGAGAAAGATGTTGGCAGCCTACTCAGCAAACCCAAAATTTCAAAGACTGTAATCTCTACTGATGACGGTTAAAGAACAAGAAACACGTGTCTAGAGATCAGCACTATCCGCGCCAACTTTGGCGAAACACTCGAACACTCTTGAAGCAAGCAAGTAACCAAAACTGTATTTACCACAATGCCAGGGGCGAACCTTGCTGGGACGTGAAGTGGTGTTCTCCAAACTCCTTTCCTATTTAATAGTACTCTAGTGAGTCATTGAACTGACGAGCTCGTGGATGAAGCACCCGCATGCCTGTGAGAGGTACCTGACCTGAGAAAGTTGTTGGCAGCCTACTCAGGAAACCCAAAATTTCAAATACTGTAATCTCAACTGATGACTGTTAAAGAACCAGAAACACGTGTCTAGAGATCAGCACCATCTGTGCCAACTGTGGCGAAACACTCGAACACTCTTGAAGCAAGCAAGTAACCAAAACTGCATTTATCACAATGCCAGGGGCGAACCTTGCTGGGAGGTGAAGCGGTGTGCTCCCACCCGTGATCCTGTTTAATAGTACTCCTGTGGGTCATTGAGCTGACCAGCTCGTGGATGAAGCACCCACATGCCTGTGAGAGGTACCTGACCTGACAAAGATGTTGGCAGCCTACTCAGCTAACCCCAAATTTCAAAGACTGTAATTTCTTCTGATGACGGTTAAAGAACCAGAAACACATGTCTAGAGATCAGCACTATCTGCGCCAACTGTGGCAAAACACTCGAAAACTCTTGAAGCAAGCAAGTAACTGAAACTGCATTTACCACACTGCCAGGGGCGAACCTTGCTCGGAGGTGAAGCGGTGTGCTCCCACCCCTGTTCCTATTTAAAAGTACTCCCGTGAGTCATTGAGCTGACGAGCTCATGGATGAAGCACCCGCATGCCTGTGAGAGGTACCTGACCTGAAAAAGATGTTGACAGCCTACTCAGCAAACCCCAAATTTGAAAGACTGTAATCACTACTGATGACGGTTAAAGAACCAGAAACACTTGTCTAGAGATCAGCACTATCCGCGCCAACTTTGGCGAAACACTCGAACACTCTTGAAGCAAGCAAGTAACCAAAACTGTATTTACCACAATGCCAGGGGCGAACCTTGCTGGGACGTGAAGTGGTGTTCTCAATCTCTTTTCCTATTTAAATGTACTCCAGTGAGTCATTGAACTGACGAGCTCGTGGATGAAGCACCCTCATGCCTGTGAGAGGTACCTGACCTGAGAAAGTTGTTGGCAGCCTACTCAGGAAACCCAAAATTTCAAATACTGTAATCTCAACTGATGACTGTTAAAGAACCAGAAACACGTGTCTAGAGATGAGCACTATCTGTGCCAACTTTGGCGAAACACTCGAACACTCTTGAAGCAAGCAAGTAACCGAAACTGTATTTACCACAATGCCAGGAGCGAACCTTGCTGGGAGGTGAAGCGGTGTTCTCCCAACCCTGTTCCTGTTTAATAGTACTCCCGTGAGTCATTGAGCTGACGAGCTCGTGGATGAAGCACCCGCATGCCTGTGAGAGGTACCTGACCTGAGAAAGACGTTGGCAGCCTACTCAGCAAACTCCAAATTTCAAAGACTGTAATCTCTACTGATGACGGTTAAAGAACCAGAAACACGTGTCTAGAGATCAGCACTATCTGTGCCAAGTTGGCGAAACACTCGAACACTCTTGAAGCAAGCAAGTAACCGAAACTGTATTTACCACAATGCCAGGAGCGAACCTTGCTGGGAGGTGAAGCGGTGTTCTCCCAAACCTTTTCCTATTTAATAGTTCTCCAATGAGTCATTGAGCTGACGAGCTCGTGGATGAAGCACCCGCATGCCTGTGAGAGGTATCTGACCTGAGAAAGATTTTGTCAGCCTACTCAGCAAACCTCACAATTGAAAGACTGTAATCTCTACTGATGATCGTTAAAGAACCAGAAACACGTGTCTAGAGATCAGCACTATCTGCGCCAAATGTGGTGAAACACTCGAACACTCTTGAAGCAAGCAAGTAACTGAAACTGCATTTACCACAATGCCAGGGGCGAACCTTGCTGGGAGGTGAAACGGTGTGCTCCCACCCCTTTTCCTGTTCAATAGTACTCCTGTGAATCATTGAGCTGACAAGACCGTGGATGAAGCACCCGCATGCCTGTGAGAGGTACCTGATCTAAGAAAGATGTTGGCAGCCTACTTAGCAAACCTCACATTTGAAAGACTGTAATCTCTACTGATGACCGTTAAAGAACCAGAAACACGTGTCTAGAGATCAGCACTATCTGCGCCAACTGTGGCGAAACACTCGAACACTCTTGAAGCAAGCAAGTAACTGAAACTGCATTTACCACAATGCCAGGTGTGACCCTTGCTGGGAGCTGAAGTGGTGTTCTCCCACCCCTGTTCCTTTTTAATAGTACTCACGTGAGTCATTGAGCTGACGAGCTCGTGGAGGAAGCACCCGCATGCCTGTGAAAGGTACCTGACCTGAGAAAGATGTTGACAGCCTACTCAGCAAACCCCACATTTGAAAGACTGTAATCTCTACTGATGACGGTGAAAGAACCAGAAACACGTGTCTAGAGATCAGCACTATCTGCGTCAACTGTGGCGAAACACTCGAACACTCTTGAAGCATGCAAGTAACTGAAACTGCATTTACCACAATGCCAGGGGCGAACCTTGCTGGGAGGTGAAGCGGTGTGCTCCCACCACTGTTCCTATTTAAAAGTACTCCCGTGAGTCATTGAGCTGACAAGCTCTTGCTTGAAGCACCCGCATGCCTGTGAGAGGTACCTGAGCTGAGAAAGATGTTAGCAGCCTACTCAGCAAACCCCAAATTTGAAAGACTGTAATCTCTACTGATGACAGTTAAGGAACCAGAAACACGTGTCTAGAGATCAGCACCATCAGCGCCAACTGTGGCAAAACACTCGAACACTCTTGAAGCAAGCAAGTAACCGAAACTGCATTTACCACAATGCCAGGGGCGAACCTTGCTGGGAGGTGAAGCGGTGTGCTCCCACCCCTGTTCCTATTTAAAAGTACTCCCGTGAGTCATTGAGCTAACGAGCTCATGGATGAAGCACCTGCATGCCTGTGAGAGGTACCTGACCTGAAAAAGATGTTGACAGCCCACTCAGCAAACCCCAAATTTGAAAGACTGTAATCACTACTGATGACGGTTAAAGAACCAGAAACACTTGTCTAGAGATCAGCACTATCTGCGCGAACTGTGGCGTAACACTCGAACACTCTTGAAGCAAGCAAGTAACTGAAACTGCATTTACCACAATGCCAGGGGCGAACCTTGCTGGGAGGTGAAGCGGTGTGCTCCCACCCCTGTTGCTGTTTAATAGTACTCCGGTGAGTCATTGAGGTGACGAGATCGTGAATGAAGCACCCGCGTGCCTGTGAGAGGTGCCTGACCTGAGAAAGATGTTGGCAGCCTACTCAGCAAACCCAAAATTTCAAAGACTGTAATCTCAACTGATGACGGTTAAAGAACCAGAAACACGTGTCTAGAGATCAGCACTATCTGCGCAGACTGTGGCGAAACACTCGAACACTCTTGAAGCAAGCAAGTAACCAAAACTGTATTTACCACAATGTCAGGGGCGAACCTTGCTGGTAGGTGAAGCGGTGTGCTCCCATCTCTCTTCCTGTTTAATAGTACTCCCGTGAGTCATTGAGCTGACGAGCTCGTGCATGAAGCACCCGCATGCCTGTGAGAGGTACCTGACCTGACAAAGATGTTGGCCGCCTACTCAGCAAACCCCACATTTGAAAGACTGTAATCTCTACTGATGATGGTTAAATAACCAGAAACATGTGTCTAGAGATCATCACTATCTGCGCCAACTGTGGCGAAACACTCGAACACTCTTGAAGCAACCAAGTAACTGAAACTGCATTTACCACAATGCCAGGGGCGAACCTTGCTGGGAGGTGAAGCGGTGTGCTCCCACCCCTGTTCCTATTTAATAGTTCTCCAGTGAGTCATTGAGCTGTAGAGCTCCTGGATGAAGCACCCGCATGCCTGTGAGAGGTACCTGACCTTAGAAAGATGTTGGCAGCCTACTCAGCAAACCCAAAATTTCAAAGACTGTAATCTCTACTGATGACGGTTAAAGAACAAGAAACACGTGTCTAGAGATCAGCACTATCCGCGCCAACTTTGGCGAAACACTCAAACACTCTTGAAGCAAGCAAGTAACCAAAACTGTATTTACCACAATGCCAGGGGCGAACCTTGCTGGGACGTGAAGTGATTTTATCCAAACTCTTTTCCTATTTAATAGTACTCCAGTGAGTCATTGAACTGACGAGCTCGTGGATGAAGCACCCGCATGCCTGTGAGAGGTACCTGACCTGAGAAAGATGTTGGCAGCCTACTCAGGAAACCCAAAATTTCAAAGACTGTAATCTCAACTGATGACTGTTAAAGAACCAGAAACACGTGTCTAGAGATCAGCACCATCTGTGCCAACTGTGGCGAAACACTCGAACAGTCCTGAAGCAAGCAAGTAACTGAAACTGCATTTACCACAATGCCAGGTGCGATCCTTGCTGAGAGGTGAAGCGGTGTGCTCCCACCCCTGTTCCTGTTTAAAAGTACTCCCGTGAGTCATTGAACTGAAGAGCTCATGGATGAAGCACCCGCATGCCTGTGAGAGGTACCTGACCTGAGAAAGATTTTGTCAGCCTACTCAGCAACCCTCACATTTGAAAGACTGTAATCTCTACTGATGATGGTTAAAGAACCAGAAACATGTGTAAAGAGATCAGCACCATCTGCGCCAACTGTGGCGAAACACTCGAACACTCTTGAAGCATGCAAGTAACTGAAACTGCATTTAACACAATGCCAGGGGCGATCCTTGCTGGGAGGTGAAGCGGTGTGCTCCCACCCCTGTTCCTGCTTAATAGTACTCCCGTGAATCTTTGAGCTGACGAGCTCGTGGATGAAGCACCCGCATGCCTGTGAGAGGTACCTGACCTGAGAAAGATGTTGGCAGCCTACTCAGCAAACCTCACATTTGAAAGACTGTAATCTCTACTGATGACCGTTAAAGAACCAGAAACACGTGTCTAGAGATCATCACTATCTGCGCCAACTGTGGCGAAACACAAGAACACTCTTGAAGCAAGCAAGTAACCGAAACTGCATTTATCACAATTGCAGGGGCGATCCTTGCTGAGAGGTGAAGCGGTGTGCTCCCACCCGTGTTCCTGTTTAATAGTACTCCTGTGGGTCATTTAGCTGACGAGCTCGTGGATGAAGCACCCGCATGCCTGTGAGAGGTACCTGACCTGAGAAAGATGTTGGCCGCCTACTCAGCAAACCCCACATTTGAAAGACTGTAATCTCTACTGATGATGGTTAAATAACCAGAAACAGGTGTCTAGAGATCATCACTATCTGCGCCAACTGTGGCGAAACACTCGAACACTCTTGAAGCAAGCAAGTAACTGAAACTGCATTTACCACAATGCCAGGGGCGAACCTTGCTGGGAGGTGAAGCGGTGTGCTCCTACCCCTGTTGCTGTTTAATAGTACTCCGGTGAGTCATTGAGGTGACGAGATCGTGAATGAAGCACCCACATGCCTGTGAGAGGTACCTGACCTGAGAAAGATGTTGGCAGCCTACTCAGCAAACCCAAAATTTCAAAGACTGTAATCTCAACTGATGACGGTTAAAGAACCAGAAACACGTGTCTAGAGATCAGCACTATATGTGCGAACTGTGGCGAAACACTCGAACACTCTTGAATCAAGCAAGTAACTGAAACTGCATTTACCACAATGTCAGGGGCGAACCTTGCTGGGAGGTGAAGCAGTGTGCTCCCACCCCTGTTGCTGTTTAATAGTACTCCCATGAGTCATTGAGCTGACAAGATCGTGAATGAAGCACCCGCATGCCTGTGAGAGGTACCTGACCTGACAAAGATTTTGGCAGTCTACTCAGCAAACCCCAAATTTGAGAGATTTTAATCTCTACTGATGAGGGTTGAAGAACCAGAAACACGTGTCTAGAGATCAGCACTATCTGCGCCAACTGTGGCGAAACACTTGAACACTCTTGAAGCAAGCAAGTAACCGAAACTGCATTTATCACAATGCCAGGGGCGAACCTTGCTGGGAGGTGAAGCGGTGTGCTCCCACCCGTGTTCCTGTTTAATAGTAATCCTGTGGGTCATTGAGCTGACGAGCTCGTGGATGAAGCACCCGCATGCCTGTGAGAGGTACCTGACCTGAGAAAGATGTTGACAGCCTACTCAGCAAACCTCACATTTGAAAGACTGTAATCTCTACTGATGACGGTTAAAGAACCAGAAACACGTGTCTAGAGATCAGCACTATCTGCGCAAACTGTGGCGAATCACTCGAACACTCTTGAAGCAAGCAAGTAACCAAAACTGTATTTACCACAATGCCAGGGGCGAACCTTGCTGGTAGGTGAAGCGGTGTGCTCCCATCTCTGTTCCTGTTTAATAGTACTCCCGTGAGTCATTGAGCTGACGAGCTCGTGCATGAAGCACCCGCATGCCTGTGAGAGGTACCTGACCTGACAAAGATGTTGGCCGCCTACTCAGCAAACCCCACATTTGAAAGACTGTAATCTCTACTGATGATGGTTAAATAACCAGAAACACGTGTGTAGAGATCATCACTATCTGCGCCAACTGTGGCGAAACACTCGAACACTCTTGAAGCAACCAAGTAACTGAAACTGCATTTACCACAATGCCAGGAGCGAACCTTGCTGGGAGGTGAAGCGGTGTGCTCCCACCCCTGTTCCTATTTAAAAGTACTTCTGTGAGTCATTGAGCTGACGAGCTCATGGATGAAGCACCCGCATGCCTGTGAGAGGTACTTGGCCTGGGAAAGTTGTAGGCAGCCTACTCAGCAAACTCAAAATTTCAAAGACTGTAATCTCTACTAATGCCGGTTAAAGAACCAGAAACACGTGTCTAGAGATCAGCACTATTTGGGCCAACTTTGGCGAAACACTCGAACACTCTTGAAGCAAGCAAGTAACCGAAACTGTATTTACCACAATGCCAGGAGCAAACCTTGCTGGGAGGTGAAGCGGTGTTCTCCCAACACTTTTCCTATTTAATAGTACTCCAGTGAGTCATTGAACTGACGAGCTCCTGGATGAAGCACCCGCATGCCTGTGAGAGGTACCTGACCTGAGAAAGATGTTGGCAGCCTACTCAGCAAACCCAAAATTTCAAAGACTGTAATCTCTACTGATGACGGTTAAAGAACAAGAAACACGTGTCTAGAGATCAGCACTATCCGCGCCAACTTTGGCGAAACACTCAAACACTCTTGAAGCAAGCAAGTAACCAAAACTGTATTTACCACAATGCCAGGGGCGAACTTTGCTGGGACGTGAAGTGATTTTCTCCAAACTCTTTTCCTATTTAATAGTACTCCAGTGAGTCATTGAACTGACGAGCTCGTGGATGAAGCACCCGCATGCCTGTGAGAGGTACCTGACCTGAGAAAGATGTTGGCAGCCTACTCAGGAAACCCAAAATTTCAAAGACTGTAATCTCAACTGATGACTGTTAAAGAACCAGAAACACGTGTCTAGAGATCAGCACCATCTGTGCCAACTGTGGCGAAACACTCGAACAGTCCTGAAGCAAGCAAGTAACTGAAACTGCATTTACCACAATGCCAGGGGCGATCCTTGCTGAGAGGTGAAGCGGTGTGCTCCCACCCCTGTTCCTGTTTAAAAGTACTCCCGTGAGTCATTGAACTGAAGAGCTCATGGATGAAGCACCCGCATGCCTGTGAGAGGTACCTGACCTGAGAAAGATTTTGTCAGCCTACTCAGCAACCCTCACATTTGAAAGATTGTAATCTCTACTGATGATGGTTAAAGAACCAGAAACATGTGTCTAGAGATCAGCAACATCTGCGCCAACTGTGGCGAAACACTCGAACACTCTTGAAGCATGCAAGTAACTGAAACTGCATTTAACACAATGCCAGGGGCGAACCTTGCTGGGAGGTGAAGCGGTGTGCTCCCACCCCTGTTCCTGCTTAATAGTACTCCCGTGAATCTTTGAGCTGACGAGCTCGTGGATGAAGCACCCGCATGCCTGTGAGAGGTACCTGACCTGAGAAAGATGTTGGCAGCCTACTCAGCAAACCTCACATTTGAAAGACTGTAATCTCTACTGATGACCGTTAAAGAACCAGAAACACGTGTCTAGAGATCATCACTATCTGCGCCAACTGTGGCGAAACACAAGAACACTCTTGAAGCAAGCAAGTAACCGAAACTGCATTTATCACAATTGCAGGGGCGATCCTTGCTGGGAGGTGAAGCGGTGTGCTCCCACCCGTGTTCCTGTTTAATAGTACTCCTGTGGGTCATTTAGCTGACGAGCTCGTGGATGAAGCACCCGCATGCCTGTGAGAGGTACCTGACCTGAGAAAGATGTTGGCCGCCTACTCAGCAAACCCCACATTTGAAAGACTGTAATCTATACTGATGATGGTTAAAGAACCAGAAACACGTGTCTAGAGATCATCACTATCTGCGCCAACTGTGGCGAAACACTCGAACACTCTTGAAGCAAGCAAGTAACTGAAACTGCATTTACCACACTGCCAGGGGCGAACCTTGCTCGGAGGCGAAGCGGTGTGCTCCCACCCCTGTTCCTATTTAAAAGTACTCCTGTGAGTCATTGAGCTGACGAGCTCATGGATGAAGCACCCGCATGCCTGTGAGAGGTACCTGACCTGAGAAAGATGTTGGCCGCCTACTCAGCAAACCCCACATTTGAAAGACTGTAATCTCTACTGATGATGGTTAAATAACCAGAAACACGTGTCTAGAGATCATCACTATCTGCGCCAACTATGGCAAAACACTCGAACACTCTTGAAGCAACCAAGTAACTGAAACTGCATTTTCCACAATGCCAGGGGCGAACCTTGCTGGGAGGTGAAGCGGTGTGCTCCCACCCCTGTTCCTATTTAAAAGTACTCCTGTGAGTCATTGAGCTGACGAGCTCATGGATGAAGCACCCGCATGCCTGTGAGAGGTACCTGGCCTGGGAAAGTTGTTGGCAGCCTACTCAGCAGACTCCAAATTTCAAAGACTGTAATCTCTACTAATGACGGTTAAAGAACCAGAAACACGTGTCTGGAGATCAGCACTATTTGCGCCAACTTTGGCGAAACATTCGAACACTCTTGAAGCAAGCAAGTAACCAAACCTGTGTTTACCACAATGCCAGGGGCGAACCTTGCTGGGACGTGAAGTGGTGTTCTCCAAACTCTTTTCCTATTTAATAGTACTCCAGTGAGTCATTGAACTGACGAGCTCGTGGATGAAGCACCCGCATGCCTGTGAGAGGTACCTGACCTGAGAAAGATGTTTGCAGCCTACTCAGGAAACCCAAAATTTCAAAGACTGTAATCTCAACTGATGACTGTTAAAGAACCAGAAACATGTGTCTAGAGATCAGCACCATCTGTGCCAACTGTGGCGAAACACTCGAACAGTCCTGAAGCAAGCAAGTAACTGAAACTGCATTTACCACAATGCCAGGGGCGATCCTTGCTGAGAGGTGAAGCGGTGTGCTCCCACCCCTGTTCCTGTTTAAAAGTACTCCCGTGAGTCATTGAACTGAAGAGCTCATGGATGAAGCACCCGCATTCCTGTGAGAGGTACCTGACCTGAGAAAGATTTTGTCAGCCTACTCAGCAACCCTCACATTTGAAAGACTGTAATCTCTACTGATGATGGTTAAAGAACCAGAAACATGTGTCTAGAGATCAGCAACATCTGCGCCAACTGTGGCGAAACACTCGAACACTCTTGAAGCATGCAAGTAACTGAAACTGCATTTAACACAATGCCAGGGGCGAACCTTGCTGGGAGGTGAAGCGGTGTGCTCCCACCCCTGTTCCTGCTTAATAGTACTCCTGTGAATCTTTGAGCTGACGAGCTCGTGGATGAAGCACCCGCATGCCTGTGAGAGGTACCTGACCTGAGAAAGATGTTGGCAGCCTACTCAGCAATCCTCACATTTGAAAGACTGTAATCTCTACTGATGACCGTTAAAGAACCAGAAACACGTGTCTAGAGATCATCACTATCTGCGCCAACTGTGGCGAAACACAAGAACACTCTTGAAGCAAGCAAGTAACCGAAACTGCATTTATCACAATTGCAGGGGCGATCCTTGCTGGGAGGTGAAGCGGTGTGCTCCCACCCGTGTTCCTGTTTAATAGTACTCCTGTGGGTCATTTAGCTGACGAGCTCGTGGATGAAGCACCCGCATGCCTGTGAGAGGTACCTGACCTGAGAAAGATGTTGGCCGCCTACTCAGCAAACCCCACATTTGAAAGACTGTAATCTCTACTGATGATGGTTAAAGAACCAGAAACACGTGTCTAGAGATCATCACTATCTGCGCCAACTGTGGCGAAACACTCGAACACTCTTGAAGCAAGCAAGTAACTGAAACTGCATTTACCACACTGCCAGGGGCGAACCTTGCTCGGAGGCGAAGCGGTGTGCTCCCACCCCTGTTCCTATTTAAAAGTACTCCCGTGAGTCATTGAGCTGACGAGCTCATGGATGAAGCACCCGCATGCCTGTGAGAGGTACCTGACCTGAGAAAGATGTTGGCCGCCTACTCAGCAAACCCCACATTTGAAAGACTGTAATCTCTACTGATGATGGTTAAATAACCAGAAACACGTGTCTAGAGATCATCACTATCTGCGCCAACTATGGCAAAACACTCGAACACTCTTGAAGCAACCAAGTAACTGAAACTGCATTTTCCACAATGCCAGGGGCGAATCTTGCTGGGAGGTGAAGCGGTGTGCTCCCACCCCTGTTCCTATTTAAAAGTACTCCTGTGAGTCATTGAGCTGACGAGCTCATGGATGAAGCACCCGCATGCCTGTGAGAGGTACCTGGCCTGGGAAAGTTGTTGGCAGCCTACTCAGCAGACTTCAAATTTCAAAGACTGTAATCTCTACTAATGACGGTTAAAGAACCAGAAACACGTGTCTGGAGATCAGCACTATTTGCGCCAACTTTGGCGAAACATTCGAACACTCTTGAAGCAAGCAAGTAACCAAACCTGTGTTTACCACAATGCCAGGGGCGAACCTTGCTGGGACGTGAAGTGGTGTTCTCCAAACTCTTTTCCTATTTAATAGTACTCCAGTGAGTCATTGAACTGACGAGCTCGTGGATGAAGCACCCGCATGCCTGTGAGAGGTACCTGACCTGAGAAAGATGTTTGCAGCCTAATCAGGAAACCCAAAATTTCAAAGACTGTAATCTCAACTGATGACTGTTAAAGAACCAGAAACATGTGTCTAGAGATCAGCACCATCTGTGCCAACTGTGGCGAAACACTCGAACAGTCCTGAAGCAAGCAAGTAACTGAAACTGCATTTACCACAAAGCCAGGGGCGATCCTTGCTGAGAGGTGAAGCGGTGTGCTCCCACCCCTGTTTCTGTTTAAAAGTACTCCCGTGAGTCATTGAACTGAAGAGCTCATGGATGAAGCACCCGCATGCCTGTGAGAGGTACCTGACGTGAGGAAGATTTTGTCAGCCTACTCAGCAACCCTCACATTTGAAAGACTGTAATCTCTACTGATGATGGTTAAAGAACCAGAAACACGTGTCTAGAGATCAGCACCATCTGCGCCAACTGTGGCGAAACACTCGAATACTCTTGAAGCATGCAAGTAACTGAAACTGCATTTAACACAATGCCAGGGGCGAACCTTGCTGGGAGGTGAAGCGGTGTGCTCCCACCCCTGTTCCTGCTTAATAGTACTCCCGTGAATCTTTGAGCTGACGAGCTCGTGGATGAAGCACCCGCATGCCTGTGAGAGGTACCTGACCTGAGAAAGATGTTGGCAGCCTACTCAGCAAACCTCACATTTGAAAGACTGTAATCTCTACTGATGACCGTTAAAGAACCAGAAATACGTGTCTAGAGATCAGCACTATCTGCGCCAACTGTGGCGAAACACTCGAACACTCTTGAAGCAAGCAAGTAACCAAAACTGCATTTATCACAATGCCAGGGGCGAACCTTGCTGGGAGGTGAAGCGGTGTGCTCCCACCCGTGATCCTGTTTAATAGTACTCCTGTGGGTCATTGAGCTGACCAGCTCGTGGATGAAGCACCCGCATGCCTGTGAGAGGTACCTGACCTGACAAAGATGTTGGCAGCCTACTCAGCAAACCCCACATGTGAAAGACTGTAATCTCTACTGATGACGGTTAAAGAACTAGAAACACGTGTCTAGAGATCAGCACTATCTACGCCAACTGTGGCGAAACACTCGAACACTCTTGAATCAAGCAAGTAACCGAAATTGCATTTACCACAATGCCAGGGGCGAACCTTGCTGGGAGGTGAAGCGGTGTGATCCCACCCCTTTTCCTGTTTAATAGTACTGCCGTGAGTCATTGAGCTGACGAGCTCGTGGATGAAGCACCCGCACGCCTGTGAGAGGTACCTGACCTGACAAAGATGTTGGCAGCCTACTCAGCAAACCCCAAATTTCAAAGACTGTAATCTCTTCTGATGACGGTTAAAGAACCAGAAACACATGTCTAGAGATCAGCACTATCTGCGCCAACTGTGGCGAAACACTCGAACACTCTTGAAGCAAGCAAGTAACTGAAACTGCATTTACCACACTGCCAGGGGCGAACCTTGCTCGGAGGTGAAGCGGTGTGCTCCCACCCCTGTTCCTATTTAAAAGTACTCCCGTGAGTCATTGAGCTGACGAGCTCATGGATGAAGCACCCGCATGCCTGTGAGAGGTACCTGACCTGCAAAAGATGTTGACAGCCTACTCAGCAAACCCCAAATTTGAAAGACTGTAATCACTACTGATGACGGTTAAAGAACCAGAAACACTTGTCTAGAGATCAGCACTATCTGCGCGAACTGTGGCGAAACACTCGAACACTCTTGAAGCAAGCAAGTAACTGAAACTGCATTTACCACAATGCCAGCGGCGAAACTTGCTGGGAGGTGAAGCGGTGTGCTCCCACCCCTGTTGCTGTTTAATAGTACTCCGGTGAGTCATTGAGGTGACGAGATCGTGAATGAAGCACCCGCATGCCTGTGAGAGGTACCTGACCTGAGAAAGATGTTGGCAGCCTACTCAGCAAACCCAAAATGTCAAAGACTGTAATCTCTACTGATGACGGTTAAGGAATCAGAAACACGTGTCTAGAGATCAGCACCATCAGCGCCAACTGTGGCGAAACACTCGAAAACTCTTGAAGCAAGCAAGTAACCAAAACTGCATTTACCACAATGCCAGGGGCGAACCTTGCTGGGAGGTGAAACGGTGTGCTCCCACCCCTGTTCCTATTTAAAAGTACTCCTGTGAGTCATTGAGCTAACAAGCTCATGAATGAAGCACACGCATGTCTGTGAGAGGTACCTGACCTGGGTAAGTTGTTGGCAGCCTACTCAGCAAACTCCAAATTTCAAAGACTGTAATCTCTACTGATGACGGTTAAAGATCCAGAAACACGTGTCTAGAGATCAGCACTATCTGCGCCAACTTTGGCAAAACACTCAAACACACTTGGAGCAAGCAAGTAACCGAAACTGCATTTACCACAATGCCAGGAGTGAACCTTGCTGGGAGGTGAAGCGGTGTTCTCCCAACCCTTTTCCTATTTAATAGTTCTCCTGTGAGTCATTGAGCTGTAGAGCTCGTGGATGAACCACCCGCATGCCTGTGAGAGGTACCTGACCTGAGAAAGATGTTGGCAGCCTACTCAGCAAACCCAAAATTTCAAAGACTGTAATCTAAACTGATGACTGTTAAAGAACCAGAAACACGTGCCTAGAGATCAGCACTATCTGTGTCAAATTTGGCGAAACACTCGAACACTCTTGAAGCAGGCAAGTAACCGCAACTGTATTTACCACAATGCCATGGGCGAACCTTGCTGGGAGGTGAAGCGGTGTGCTCCCAACCCTGTTCCTGTTTAATAGCACTCCGGTGAGTCATTGAGCTGACAAGCTCGTGCAAGAAGCACCTGCATGCCTGTGAGAGGTACCTGACCCGAGAAAGATGATGACAGCCTACTCAGCAAACCCCACATTTGAAAGACTGTAATCTCTACTGATGACGGTTAAAGAACCAGAAACACGTGTCTAGAGATCAGCACTATCTGTGTCAACTGTGGAAAAACACTCAAACACTCTTGAAGCAAGCAAGTAACTGAAACTGCATTTACCACAATACCAGGGGCGAACCTTGCTGGGAGGTGAAGCGGTGTGCTCCCAACCCTGTTCCTGTTTAATAGTACTCCCGTGAGTAATTGAGCTGACGAGCTCGTGCAAGAAGCACCCGCATGCCTGTGAGAGGTACCTGACCTGACAAAGATGTTGGCAGCCTACTCAGCAAACCCCACTTGTGAAACACTGCAATCTCTACTGATGACGGTTAAAGAACTAGAAACACGTGTCTAGAGATCAGCACTATATGTGCGAACTGTGGCGAAACACTCGAACACTCTTGAAGCAAGCAAGTAACTGTAACTGCATTTACCACAATGCCAGGGGCGAACCTTGCTGGGAGGTGAAGCAGTGTGCTCCCACCCCTGTTGCTGTTTAATAGTACTCCCGTGAGTCATTGAGCTGACAAGATCGTGAATGAAGCACCCGCATGCCTGTGAGAGCTACCTGACCTGACAAAGATGTTGGCAGTCTACTCAGCAAACCCCAAATTTGAGAGACTGTAATCTCTACTGATGACGGTTGAAGAACCAGAAACACGTGTCTAGAGATCAGCACTATCTGCGCCAACTCTGGCGAAACACTTGAACACTCTTGAAGCAAGCAAGTAACCGAAACTGCATTTTATCACAATTGCAGGGGCGAACCTTGCTGGGAGGTGAAGCGGTGTGCTCCCACCCGTGTTCCTGTTTAATAGTACTCCTGTGGGTCATTGAGCTGACGAGCTCGTGGATGAAGCACCCGCATGTTTGTGAGAGGTACCTGACCTGAGAAATATGCTGACAGCCTACTCAGCAAACCTCACATTTGAAAGACTGTAATCTCTACTGATGACGGTTAAAGAACCAGAAACACGTGTCTAGAGATCAGCACTATCTGCGCAAACTGTGGCGAAACACTCGAACACTCTTGAAGCAAGCAAGTAACCAAAACTGTATTTACCACAATGCCAGGGGCGAACCTTGCTGGTAGGTGAAGCGGTGTGCTCCCATCTCTGTTCCTGTTTAATAGTACTCCCGTGAGTCATTGAGCTGACGAGCTCGTGCATGAAGCACCCGCATGCCTGTTAAGAGGTAGCTGACCTGACAAAGATGTTGGCAGTCTACTCAGCAAACCCCAAATTTGAGAGACTGTAATCTCTACTGATGACGGTTGAAGAACCAGAAACACGTGTCTAGAGATCAGCACTATCTGCGCCAACTCTGGCGAAACACTTGAACACTCTTGAAGCAAGCAAGTAACCGAAACTGCATTTTATCACAATTGCAGGGGCGAACCTTGCTGGGAGGTGAAGCGGTGTGCTCCCACCCCTGTTCCTATTTAAAAGTGCTCCTGTGAGTCATTGAGCTGACGAGCTCATGGATGAAGCACCTGCATGCCTGTGAGAGGTACCTGGCCTGGGAAAGTTTTTGGCAGCCTACTCAGCAAACTCCAAATTTCAAAGACTGTAATCTCTACTAATGACGGTTAAAGAACCAGAAACACGTGTCTAGAGATCAGCACTATCTGCGCCAACTTTGGCGAAACACTCGAACACTCTTGAAGCAAGCAAGTAACCGAAACTGTATTTACCACAATGCCAGGAGCAAACCTTGCTGGGAGGTGAAGCGGTGTTCTCCCAACACTTTTCCTATTTAATAGTTCTCCAGTGAGTCATTGAGCTGTAGAGCTCCTGGATGAAGCACCCGCATGCCTGTGAGAGGTACCTGACCTGAGAAAGATGTTGGCAGCCTACTCAGCAAACCCAAAATTTCAAAGACTGTAATCTCTACTGATGACGGTTAAAGAACACGAAACAAGTGTCTAGAGATCAGCACTATCCGCGCCAACTTTGGCGAAACACTCGAACACTCTTGAAGCAAGCAAGTAACCAAAACTGTATTTACCACAATGCCAGGGGCGAACCTTGCTGGGACGTGAAGTGATGTTCTCCAAACTCTTTTCCTATTTAATAGTACTCCAGTGAGTCATTGAACTGACGAGCTCGTGGATGAAGCACCAGCATGCCTGTGAGAGGTACCTGACCTGAGAAAGATGTTGGCAGCCTACTCAGCAAACCCAAAATTTCAAAGACTGTAATCTCAACTGATGACTGTTAAAAAACCAGAAACACGTGTCTAGAGATCAGCACCATCTGTGCCAACTGTGGCGAAACACTCGAACAGTCCTGAAGCAAGCAAGTAACTGAAACTGCATTTACCACAATGCCAGGGGCGATCCTTGCTGAGAGGTGAAGCGGTGTGCTCCCACCCCTGTTCCTGTTTAAAAGTACTCCCGTGAGTCATTGAACTGAAGAGCTCATGGATGAAGCACCCGCATGCCTGTGAGAGGTGCCAGACCTGAGAAAGATTTTGTCAGCCTACTCAGCAACCCTCACATTTGAAAGACTGTAATCTCTACTGATGATGGTTAAAGAACCAGAAACACGTGTCTAGAGATCAGCACCATCTGCGCCAACTGTGGCGAAACACTCGAACACTCTTGAAGCATGCAAGTAACTGAAACTGCATTTAACACAATGCCATGGGCGAACCTTGCTGGGAGGTGAAGCGGTGTGCTCCCACCCCTGTTCGTGCTTAATAGTACTCCCGTGAATCTTTGAGCTGACGAGCTCGTGGATGAAGCACCCGCATGCCTGTGAGAGGTACCTGACCCGAGAAAGATGTTGGCAGCCTACTCAGCAAACCTCACATTTGAAAGACTGTAATCTCTACTGATGACCATTAAAGAACCAGAAACACGTGTCTAGAGATCAGCACTATCTGCGCCAACTGTGGCGAAACACTCGAACACTCTTGAAGCAAGCAAGTAACCGAAACTGCATTTATCACAATGCCAGGGGCGAACCTTGCTGGGAGGTGAAGCGGTGTGATCCCACCCCTTTTCCTGTTTAATAGTACAGCTGTGAGTCATTGAGCTGACGAGCTCGTGGATGAAGCACCCGCACGCCTGTGAGAGGTACCTGACCTGAAAAAGATGTTGGCAGCCTACTCAGCAAACCCCAAATTTCAAAGACTGTAATCTCTTCTGATGACGGTTAAAGAACCAGAAACACATGTCTAGAGATCAGCACTATCTGCGCCAACTGTGGCGAAACACTCGAACACTCTTGAAGCAAGCAAGTAACTGAAACTGCATTTACCACACTGCCAGGGGCGAACCTTGCTCGGAGGTGAAGCGGTGTGCTCCCACCCCTGTTCCTATTT
This sequence comes from Triturus cristatus, assembly GCF_964204655.1. Taxonomy (NCBI): domain Eukaryota; kingdom Metazoa; phylum Chordata; class Amphibia; order Caudata; family Salamandridae; genus Triturus; species Triturus cristatus. Next base: position 1,172,160,416 of record NC_140579.1, on the reverse strand, counting down.
AAAAGTACTCCCGTGAGTCATTGAGCTGACGAGCTCATGGATGAAGCACCCGCATGCCTGTGAGAGGTACCTGACCTGAAAAAGATGTTGACAGCCTACTCAGCAAACCCCAAATTTGAAAGACTGTAATCACTACTGATGACGGTTAAAGAACCAGAAACACTTGTCTAGAGATCAGCACTATCTGCGCGAACTGTGGCGAAACACTCGAACACTCTTGAAGCAAGCAAGTAACTGAAACTGCATTTACCACAATGCCAGGGGCGAACCTTGCTGGGAGGTGAAGCGGTGTGCTCCCACCCCTGTTGCTGTTTAATAGTACTCCGGTGAGTCATTGAGGTGACAAGATCGCGAATGAAGCACCCGCATGCCTGTGAGAGGTACCTGACCTGAGAAAGATGTTGTCAGCCTACTCAGCAAACCCAAAATTTCAAAGACTGTAATCTCAACTGATGACGGTTAAAGAACCAGAAACATGTGTCTAGAGATCAGCACTATATGTGCGAACTGTGGCGAAACACTCGAACACTCTTGAAGCAAGCAAGTAACTGAAACTGCATTGACCACAATGTCAGGGGCGATCCTTGCTGGGAGGTGAAGCAGTGTGCTCCCACCCCTGTTGCTGTTTAATAGTACTCCCGTGAGTCATTGAGCTGACAAGATCGTGAATGAAGCACCCGCATGCCTGTGAGAGGTACCTGACCTGACAAAGATGTTGGCAGTCTACTCAGCAAACCCCAAATTTGAAAGAATGTAATCTCTACTGATGACGGTTAAAGAACCAGAAACAAGTGTCTAGAGATCAGCACTATCTGCGTGAACTGTGGCGAAACACTCGAACACTCTTGAAGCAAGCAAGTAACTGAAACTGCATTTACCACAATGCCAGGGGCGAACCATGCTGGGAGGTGAAGCGGTGTGCTCCCACCCCTGTTCCTATTTAATAGTACTCCCATGAGTCATTGAGCTGACAAGCTCTTGCTTGAAGCACCCGCATGCCTGTGAGAGGTACCTGAGCTGAGAAAGATGTTGGCAGCCTACTCAGCAAACCTCTCATTTGAAAGACTGTAATCTCTACTGATGATGGTTAAAGAACCAGAAACACGTGTCTAGAGATCAGCACTATCTGCGCCAACTGTGGTGAAACACTTGAACACTCTTGAAGCAAGCAAGTAACTGAAACTGCATTTACCACAATGCCAGGGGCGAACCTTGCTGGGAGGTGAAGCGGTGTGCTCCCACCCCTTTTCCTGTTCAATAGTACTCCTGTGAATCATTGACCTGACAAGACCGTGGATGAAGCACCCGCATGCCTGTGAGAGGTACCTGACCTAAGAAAGATGTTGTCAGCCTACTTAGCAAACCTCACATTTGAAAGACTGTAATCTCTACTGATGACCGTTAAAGAACCAGAAACATGTGTCTAGAGATCAGCACTATCTGCGCCAACTGTGGCGAAACACTCGAACACTCTTGAAGCAAGCAAGTAACTGAAACTGCATTTACCACAATGCCAGGTGTGACCCTTGCTGGGAGCTGAAGTGGTGTTCTCCCACCCCTGTTCCTTTTTAATAGTACTCACGTGAGTCATTGAGCTGACGAGCTCGTGGAGGAAGCACCCGCATGCCTGTGAAAGGTACCTGACCTGAGAAAGATGTTGACAGCCTACTCAGCAAACCCCACATTTGAAAGACTGTAATCTCTACTGATGACGGTGAAAGAACCAGAAACACGTGTCTAGAGATCAGCACTATCTGCGTCAACTGTGGCGAAACACTCGAACACTCTTGAAGCAAGCAAGTAACTGAAACTGCATTTACCACAATGTCAGGTGCGAACCTTGCTGGGAGGTGAAGCGGTGCGCTCCCACCCCTGTTCCTGTTTAAAAGTACTCCAGTGAGTCATTGAGCTGACGAGCTCGTACATGAAGCACCCGCATGCCTGTGAGAGGTAACTGACCTGACGAAGATTTTGGCAGTCTACTCAGCAAACCCCAAATTTCAAAGACTGTAATCTCTACTGATGATGGTTAAATAACCAGAAACACATGTCTAGAGATCAGCACTATATACGCCAACTGTGGCGAAACACTTGAACACTCTTGAAGCAAGAAAGTAACTGAAACTGCATTTACCACAATGCCAGGGGTGAACCTTGCTGGGAGTTGAAGCGGTGTGCTCCCACCCCTATTCCTGTTTAATAGTACTCCGTGAGTCATTGAGCTGACGAGCTCGTGGATGAAGCACTCGCATGCCTGTGAGAGGTACCTGACCTGAGAAAGATGTTGGCAGCCTACTCAGCAAACCCCAAATTTCAAAGACTGTAATCTCTACTGATGACGGTTAAAGAACCAGAAACACATGTCTAGAGATCAGCACTATCTACGCCAACTGTGGCGAAACACTTGAACACTCTTGAAGCAAGCAAGTAACTGAAACTGCATTTACCACAATGCCAGGGGTGAACCTTGCTGGGAGTTGAAGCGGTGTGCTCCCACCCCTATTCCTGTTTAATAGTACTCTGTGAGTTATTGAGCTGACGAGCTCATGGATGAAGCACCCGCATGCCTGTGAGAGGTACCTGACCTGAGAAAGATGTTGGCAGCCTACTCATCTAACCCAAAACTTCAAAGACTGTAATCTCTACTAATGACGGTTAAAGAACCAGAAACACATGTCTAGAGATCAGCACTATCTGCGGTAACTGTGGCGAAACACTTGAACACTCTTAAAGCAAGCAAGTAACTGAAACTGCATTTACCACAAAGCCAGGGGTGATCCTTGCTGGGAGGTGAAGCGGTGTGCTCCCACCCCTGTTCTGATTAAAAAGTATTCTCGTGAGTCATTGAGCTGACGAGCTCGTGGATGAAGCACTCGCATGCTTGTGAGAGGTACCTGACCTGAGAAAGATGTTGACAGCCCACTCAGCAAACCCCACATTTGAAAGACTGTAATCTCTACTGATGACGCTTAAAGAACCAGAAACACGTGTCTAGAGATCAGCACTATCTGCATCAACTGTGGCGAAACACTCGAACACTCTTGAAGCAAGCAAGTAACCAAAACTGTATTTACCACAATGCCAGGGGCGAACCTTGCTGGGAGGTGAAGCGGTGTGCTCCCAACACTGTTCCTATTTAATAGTACTCCCATGAGTCATTGAGCTGATGAGCTCATGGATGAAGCACCCGCATGCCTGTGTGAGGTACCTGACCTGAGAAATATGTTGGTATCCTACTCAGCAAACCCCAAATTTGAAAGACTGTAATCTCTACTTATGGCGGTTAAAGAACCAGAAACACGTGTCTAGAGATCAGCACTATCTGCGCCAACTGTGGCGAAACACTTGAACACTCTTAAAGCAAGCAAGTAACTGAAACTGTATTTATCACAATGCCAGGGGTGAACCTTGCTGGGAGGTGAAGCGGTGTGCTCCCACCCCTGTTGCTGTTTAATAGTACTCCCGTGAGTCATTGAGCTGACGAGATCGTGAATGAAGCACCCGCATGCCTGTGCGAGGTACCTGACCTGACAAAGATGTTGGCAGCCTACTCAGCAAACCTCACTTTTGAAAGACTGTAATCTCTACTGATGACCGTTAAAGAACCAGAAACACTTGTCTAGAGATCAGCACTATCTGCACCAACTGTGGCGAAACACTCGAACACTCCTGAAGCAACCAAGTAACCAAAACTGCATGTCCCACAATGCCAGGTGCGAACCTTGCTGGGACTTGAAGTGGTGTGTTCCCACCCCTGTTCCTGTTTAATAGTACTGCCATGAGTCATTGAGCTGATGAGCTCGTGGATGAAGCACCCGCATGCCTGTGAGAGGTACCTGACCTGACAAAGATGTTGGCAGTCTACTCAGCAAACCCCAAATTTCAAAGACTGTAATCTCTACTGATGACAGTTAAAGAACCAGAAACACATGTCTAGAGATCAGCACTATCTACGCAAACTGTGGCGAAACACTTGAACACTCTTGAAGCAAGCAAGTAACTGAAACTGCATTTACCACAATGCCAGGGGTGAACCTTGCTGGGAGTTGAAGTGGTGTGCTCCCACCCCTATTACTGTTTAATAGTACTCCGTGAGTCATTGAGCTGACGAGCTCGTGGATGAAGCACCCGCATGCCTGTGAGAGGTACCTGACCTGAGAAAGATGTTGGCAGCCTACTCATCTAGTCCAAAATTTCAAAGACTGTAATCTCTACTGATGACGGTTAAAGAACCAGAAACACATGTCTAGAGATCAGCACTATCTGCGCTAACTGTGGCGAAACACTTGAACACTCTTGAAGCAAGCAAGTAACTGAAACTGCATTTACCACAAAACCATGGGCTATCCTTGCTGGGAGGTGAAGCGGTGTGCTCCCACCCCTGTTCCGATTTAAAAGTACTCTTGTGAGTCATTGAGCTGACGAGCTCGTGGATGAAGCACTCGCATGCTTGTGAGAGGTACCTGACCTGAGAAAGATGTTGACAGCCCACTCAGCAAACCCCACATTTGAAAGACTGTAATCTCTACTGATGACGCTTAAAGAACCAGAAACACGTGTCTAGAGATCAGCACTATCTGCATCAACTGTGGCGAAACACTCGAACACTCTTGAAGCAAGCAAGTAACTGAAACTGCATTTACCACAATGCCAGGGGCGAACCTTGCTGGGAGGTGAAGCGGTGTGCTCTCACTCCTGTTCCTGCTTAATAGTACTGCCGTGAGTCATTGAGCTGATGAGCTCGTGGATGAAGCACCCGCATGCCTGTGTGAGGTACCTGACCTGAGAAATATGTTGGTATCCTACTCAGCAAACCCCAAATTTGAAAGACTGTAATCTCTACTTATGGCGGTTAAAGAACCAGAAACACGTGTCTAGAGATCAGCACTATCCGCGCCAACTGTGGCGAAACACTCGAACACTCTTGAAGCAAGCAAGTAACTGAAACTGTATTTATCACAATGCCAGGGGCGAACCTTGCTGGGAGGTGAAGCGGTGTGCTCCCACCCCTGTTGCTATTTAATAGTACTCCCGTGAGTCATTGAGCTGACGAGATCGTGAATGAAGCAACCGCATGCCTGTGAGAGGTACCTGACCTGACAAAGATGTTGGCAGCCTACTCAGCAACCCTCACATTTGAAAGTCGGTAATCTCTACTGATGACCGTTAAAGAACCAGAAACACTTGTCTAGAGATCAGCACTATCTGCGCCAACTGTGGCGAAACACTCGAACACTCCTGAAGCAAGCAAGTAACCGAAACTGCATGTCCTACAATGCCAGGTGCGAACCTTGCTGCGACTTGAAGTGGTGTGTTCCCACCCCTGTTCCTGTTTAATAGTACTGCCATGAGTCATTGAGCTGATGAGCTCGTGGATGAAGCACCCGCATGCCTGTGAGAGGTACCTGACCTGACAAAGATGTTGGCAGTTACTCAGCAAACCCCAAATTTCAAAGACTGTAATCTCTACTGATGACGGTTAAAGATCCAGAAACACATGTCTAGAAATCAGCACTATCTACGCCGACTGTGGCGAAACACTTGAACACTTTTGAAGCAAGCAAGTAACTGAAACTGCATTTACCACAATGCCAGGGGTGAACCTTGCTGGGAGTTGAAGCGGTGTGCTCCCACTCCTATTCCTGTTTAATAGTACTCCGTGAGTCATTGAGCTGACGAGCTCGTGGATGAAGCACCCGCATGCCTGTGAGAGGTACCTGACCTGAGAAAGATTTTGGCAGCCTACTCATCTAATCCAAAATTTCAAAGACTGTAATCTCTACTGATGACGGTTAAAGAACCAGAAACACATGTCTAGAGATCAGCACTATCTGCGCTAACTGTGGCGAAACACTTGAACACTCGTGAAGCAAGCAAGTAACTGAAGCTGCATTTACCACAAAGCCAGGGGCGATCCTTGCTGGGAGGTGAAGCAGTGTGCTCCCACCCCTGTTCCGATTTAAAAGTACTCTTGTGAGTCATTGAGCTGACGAGCTCGTGGATGAAGCACTCGCATGAGTGTGAGAGGTACCTGACCTGAGAAAGATGTTGGCAGCCTCCTCAGCAAACTCCAAATTTCAAAGACTGTAATCTCTACTGATGAGGGTTAAAGAACCAGAAACACGGGTCTAGAGATCAGCACTATCTGTGCCAACTGTGGCGAAACACTCAAACACTCTTGAAGCAAGCAAGTAACTGAAACTGCATTTACCATAAGGCCAGGGGCAAACCTTGCTGGGAGGTGAAGCGGTGTGCTCACACCACTGTTCCTGTTTAATAGTAATCCCTTGAGCCATTGAGCTGACGAGCTCATGGATGAAGCAGCCGCATGCCTGTGAGAGGTACCTGACCTGAGAAAGATGTTGGCAGCCTACTCAGCAAACCCCAAATTTGAAAGACTGTAATCTCTTTTGATGACGGTTAAAGAACCAGAAACAATCAAACACTCTTGAAGTAACTGAAACTGCATTTACCACAATGCCAAGGGCGAACCTTGCTGGGAGGTGAAGCGGTGTGCTCCCGCCCCTGTTCCAGTTTAATAGTACTCCTGTGAATCATTGAGCTGACGAGATCGTTGATGAAGCACCCACATGCCTGTGAGAGATACCTGACCTGAGAAAGATGTTGACAGCCTACTCAGCAAACCCCACATTTGAAAGACTGTAATCTCTACTGATGACGGTTAAAGAACCAGAAACACATGTCTAGAGATCAGCACTATCTGCATCAACTGTGGCGAAACACTCGAACACTCTTGAAGCAAGCAAGTAACTGAAACTGCATTTACAACAATGCCAGGGGTGAACCTTGCTGAGAGGTGAAGCGGTGTGCTCCCACCTCCGTTCCTGTTTAATAGTTCTCCCGTGTAATATTGAGCTGATGAGATCGTGGATGAAGCACACGCATGCCTGTGAGAGGTACCTGACCTGAGAAAGGTGTTAACAGCCTACTCAGCAAACCCCACATTTGAAAGACTGTAATCTCTACTGATGACGCTTAAAGAACCAGAAACACGTGTCTAGAGATCAGCACTATCTGCATCAACTGTGGCGAAACACTCGAACACTCTTGAAGCAAGCAAGTAACTGAAACTGCATTTACCACAATGCCCGGGGTGATCCTTGCTGGGAGGTGAAGCGGTGTGCTCCCACCCCTGTTCTGATTAAAAAGTATTCTCGTGAGTCATTGAGCTGACGAGCTCGTGGATGAAGCACTCGCATGCTTGTGAGAGGTACCTGACCTGAGAAAGATGTTGACAGCCCACTCAGCAAACCCCACATTTGATAGACTGTAATCTCTACTGATGACGCTTAAAGAACCAGAAACACGTGTCTAGAGATCAGCACTATCTGCATCAACTGTGGCGAAACACTCGAACACTCTTGAAGCAAGCAAGTAACCAAAACTGTATTTACCACAATGCCAGGGGCGAACCTTGCTGGGAGGTGAAGCGGTGTGCTCCCAACACTGTTCCTATTTAATAGTACTCCCATGAGTCATTGAGCTGATGAGCTCGTGGATGAAGCACCCGCATGCCTGTGTGAGGTACCTGACCTGAGAAATATGTTGGTATCCTACTCAGCAAACCCCAAATTTGAAAGACTGTAATCTCTACTTATGGCGGTTAAAGAACCAGAAACACGTGTCTAGAGATCAGCACTATCTGCGCCAACTGTGGCGAAACACTTGAACACTCTTAAAGCAAGCAAGTAACTGAAACTGTATTTATCACAATGCCAGGGGTGAACCTTGCTGGGAGGTGAAGCGGTGTGCTCCCACCCCTGTTGCTGTTTAATAGTACTCCCGTGAGTCATTGAGCTGACGAGATCGTGAATGAAGCACCCGCATGCCTGTGAGAGGTACCTGACCTGACAAAGATGTTGGCAGCCTACTCAGCAAACCTCACTTTTGAAAGACTGTAATCTCTACTGATGACCGTTAAAGAACCAGAAACACTTGTCTAGAGATCAGCACTATCTGCACCAACTGTGGCGAAACACTCGAACACTCCTGAAGCAACCAAGTAACCAAAACTGCATGTCCCACAATGCCAGGTGCGAACCTTGCTGGGACTTGAAGTGGTGTGTTCCCACCCCTGTTCCTGTTTAATAGTACTGCCATGAGTCATTGAGCTGATGAGCTCGTGGATGAAGCACCCGCATGCCTGTGAGAGGTACCTGACCTGACAAAGATGTTGGCAGTCTACTCAGCAAACCCCAAATTTCAAAGACTGTAATCTCTACTGATGACGGTTAAAGAACCAGAAACACATGTCTAGAGATCAGCACTATCTACGCAAACTGTGGCGAAACACTTGAACACTCTTGAAGCAAGCAAGTAACTGAAACTGCATTTACCACAATGCCAGGGGTGAACCTTGCTGGGAGTTGAAGTGGTGTGCTCCCACCCCTATTACTGTTTAATAGTACTCCGTGAGTCATTGAGCTGACGAGCTCGTGGATGAAGCACCCGCATGCCTGTGAGAAGTACCTGACCTGAGAAAGATGTTGGCAGCCTACTCATCTAGTCCAAAATTTCAAAGACTGTAATCTCTACTGATGACGGTTAAAGAACCAGAAACACATGTCTAGAGATCAGCACTATCTGCGCTAACTGTGGCGAAACACTTGAACACTCTTGAAGCAAGCAAGTAACTGAAACTGCATTTACCACAAAACCATGGGCTATCCTTGCTGGGAGGTGAAGCGGTGTGCTCCCACCCCTGTTCCGATTTAAAAGTACTCTTGTGAGTCATTGAGCTGACGAGCTCGTGGATGAAGCACTCGCATGCTTGTGAGAGGTACCTGACCTGAGAAAGATGTTGACAGCCCACTCAGCAAACCCCACATTTGAAAGACTGTAATCTCTACTGATGACGCTTAAAGAACCAGAAACACGTGTCTAGAGATCAGCACTATCTGCATCAACTGTGGCGAAACACTCGAACACTCTTGAAGCAAGCAAGTAACTGAAACTGCATTTACCACAATGCCAGGGGCGAACCTTGCTGGGAGGTGAAGCGGTGTGCTCCCACTCCTGTTCCTGCTTAATAGTACTGCCGTGAGTCATTGAGCTGATGAGCTCGTGGATGAAGCACCCGCATGCCTGTGTGAGGTACCTGACCTGAGAAATATGTTGGTATCCTACTCAGCAAACCCCAAATTTGAAAGACTGTAATCTCTACTTATGGCGGTTAAAGAACCAGAAACACGTGTCTAGAGATCAGCACTATCCGCGCCAACTGTGGCGAAACACTCGAACACTCTTGAAGCAAGCAAGTAACTGAAACTGTATTTATCACAATGCCAGGGGCGAACCTTGCTGGGAGGTGAAGCGGTGTGCTCCCACCCCTGTTGCTATTTAATAGTACTCCCGTGAGTCATTGAGCTGACGAGATCGTGAATGAAGCAACCGCATGCCTGTGAGAGGTACCTGACCTGACAAAGATGTTGGCAGCCTACTCAGCAACCCTCACATTTGAAAGTCGGTAATCTCTACTGATGACCGTTAAAGAACCAGAAACACTTGTCTAGAGATCAGCACTATCTGCGCCAACTGTGGCGAAACACTCGAACACTCCTGAAGCAAGCAAGTAACCGAAACTGCATGTCCCACAATGCCAGGTGCGAACCTTGCTGCGACTTGAAGTGGTGTGTTCCCACCCCTGTTCCTGTTTAATAGTACTGCCATGAGTCATTGAGCTGATGAGCTCGTGGATGAAGCACCCGCATGCCTGTGAGAGGTACCTGACCTGACAAAGATGTTGGCAGTTACTCAGCAAACCCCAAATTTCAAAGACTGTAATCTCTACTGATGACGGTTAAAGATCCAGAAACACATGTCTAGAAATCAGCACTATCTACGCTGACTGTGGCGAAACACTTGAACACTTTTGAAGCAAGCAAGTAACTGAAACTGCATTTACCACAATGCCAGGGGTGAACCTTGCTGGGAGTTGAAGCGGTGTGCTCCCACCCCTATTCCTGTTTAATAGTACTCCGTGAGTCATTGAGCTGACGAGCTCGTGGATGAAGCACCCGCATGCCTGTGAGAGGTACCTGACCTGAGAAAGATTTTGGCAGCCTACTCATCTAATCCAAAATTTCAAAGACTGTAATCTCTACTGATGACGGTTAAAGAACCAGAAACACATGTCTAGAGATCAGCACTATCTGCGCTAACTGTGGCGAAACACTTGAACACTCGTGAAGCAAGCAAGTAACTGAAACTGCATTTACCACAAAGCCAGGGGCGATCCTTGCTGGGAGGTGAAGCAGTGTGCTCCCACCCCTGTTCCGATTTAAAAGTACTCTTGTGAGTCATTGAGCTGACGAGCTCGTGGATGAAGCACTCGCATGCCTGTGAGAGGTACCTGACCTGAGAAAGATGTTGGCAGCCTCCTCAGCAAACTCCAAATTTCAAAGACTGTAATCTCTACTGATGAGGGTTAAAGAACCAGAAACACGGGTCTAGAGATCAGCACTATCTGTGCCAACTGTGGCGAAACACTCAAACACTCTTGAAGCAAGCAAGTAACTGAAACTGCATTTACCATAAGGCCAGGGGCAAACCTTGCTGGGAGGTGAAGCGGCGTGCTCACACCACTGTTCCTGTTTAATAGTAATCCCTTGAGCCATTGAGCTGACGAGCTCATGGATGAAGCAGCCGCATGCCTGTGAGAGGTACCTGACCTGAGAAAGATGTTGGCAGCCTACTCAGCAAACCCCAAATTTGAAAGACTGTAATCTCTTTTGATGACGGTTAAAGAACCAGAAACAATCAAACACTCTTGAAGTAACTGAAACTGCATTTACCACAATGCCAAGGGCGAACCTTGCTGGGAGGTGAAGCGGTGTGCTCCCGCCCCTGTTCCAGTTTAATAGTACTCCCGTGAATCATTGAGCTGACGAGATCGTTGATGAAGCACCCACATGCCTGTGAGAGATACCTGACCTGAGAAAGATGTTGACAGCCTACTCAGCAAACCCCACATTTGAAAGACTGTAATCTCTACTGATGACGGTTAAAGAACCAGAAACACATGTCTAGAGATCAGCACTATCTGCATCAACTGTGGCGAAACACTCGAACACTCTTGAAGCAAGCAAGTAACTGAAACTGCATTTACAACAATGCCAGGGGTGAACCTTGCTGAGAGGTGAAGCGGTGTGCTCCCACCTCGGTTCCTGTTTAATAGTACTCCCGTGTATCATTGAGCTGATGAGATCGTGGATGAAGCACACGCATGCCTGTGAGAGGTACCTGACCTGAGAAAGGTGTTAACAGCCTACTCAGCAAACCCCACATTTGAAAGACTGTAATCTCTACTGATGACGCTTAAAGAACCAGAAACACGTGTCTAGAGATCAGCACTATCTGCATCAACTGTGGCGAAACACTCGAACACTCTTGAAGCAAGCAAGTAACTGAAACTGCATTTACCACAATGCCCGGGGCGAACCTTACTGGGAGGTGAAGCGGTGTGCTCCCACTCCTGTTCCTGCTTAATAGTACTGCCGTGAGTCATTGAGCTGACAAGCTCGTGGATGAAGCACCCGCATGCCTGTGAGAGGTACCTGATCTGACAAAGATGTTGGCAGCCTACTCAGCAAACCCCACATTTGAAAGACTGTAATCTCTACTGATGATGGTTAAAGAACCAGAAACACGTGTCTAGAGATCAGCACTATCTGCGCCAACTGTGGCAAAACACTCGAACACTCTTGAAGCAAGCAAGTAACTGAAACTACATTTACCACAATGCCAGGGGTGAACCTTGCTGGGAGGTGAAGCGGTGTGCTCCCAACCCTGTTCCTGTTTAAAAGTACTCAGTGAGTCATTGAGCTGACAAGCTCGTGCATGAAGCACCCGCATGACTGTGAGAGGTACCTGACCTGACAAAGATGTTGGCATTCTACTCAGCAAACCCCACATTTGAAAGACTGTAATCTCTACTGATGACGGATAAAGAATCAGAAACACGTGTCTAGAGATCAGCACTATCTGCGCCAACTGTGGCAAAACTCTCGAACACTCTTTAAGCAAGCAAGTAACCAAAACTGCATTTACCACAATGCCAAGGGCGAACCTTGCTGGGAGGTGAAGCGGTGTGCTCCCACCCCTGTTCCTGTTTAAAAGTACTCCAGTGAGTCATTGAGCTGACGAGCTCATGGATAAAGCACCCGCATGCCTTTGAGAGGTACCTGACCTGACAAAGATGTTGGCAGGATACTCAGCAAACCCCAAATTTCAAAGACTGTAATCCCTACTGATGACGGTTAAAGAACCAGAAACACGTGTCTAGAGATCAGCACTATCTGCACCAACTGCGGTGAAACACTCAAACTCTCTTGAAGCAAGCAAGTAACTGAAACTGCATTTACCACAATGTCAGGTGCGAACCTTGCTGGGAGGTGAAGCGGTGCGCTCCCACCCCTGTTCCGATTTAAAAGTACTCCCGTGAGTCATTGAGCTGACGAGCTCATGGATGAAGCACCCGCATGCCTTTGAGAGGTACCTGACCTGAGAAAGATATTGGCAGCCTACTCAGCAAACTCCAAATTTCAAAGACTGTAATCTTTACTGATGACTGTTAAAGAACCAGAAACACGTGTCTAGAGATCAGCACTATCTGCGCGAGCTTTGGCGAAACACTCGAACACTCTTGAAGCAAGAAAGTAACCGAAACTGTATTTACCACAATGCCAGGGGCGAACCTTGCTGGGAGGTTAAGCGGTGTGCTCCCAACCCTGTTCCTATTTAATAGTACTCCCATGAGTCATTGAGCTGATGAGCTCTTGGATGAAGCACCCGCATGCCTGTGTGAGGTACCTGACCTGAGAAATATGTTGGTATCCTACTCAGCAAACCCCAAATTTGAAAGACTGTAATCTCTACTTATGGCGGTTAAAGAACCAGAAACACGTGTCTAGAAATCAGCACTATCTGCGCCAACTGTGGCGAAACACTTGAACACTCTTGAAGCAAGCAAGTAACTGAAACTGTATTTATCACAATGCCAGGGGCGAACCTTGCTGGGAGGTGAAGCGGTGTGCTCCCACCCCTGTTGCTGTTTAATAGTACTCCTGTGAGTCATTGAGCTGACGAGCTCGTAAATGAAGCACCCGCATGCCTGTGAGAGGTACCTGACCTGACAAAGATGTTGGCAGCCTACTCAGCAAATCTCACATTTGAAAGACTGTAATCTCTACTGATGACCGTTAAAGAACCAGTGTTAGACCTGGCACCTTGGCGTGAGTTTCCCTTCCACTTTTTGATGGTGTGCCTCAATTGTTTTGCTGGTGTTGTCCGCTCAGGGCACTGCGCCACGGCTAATCCGTGCCGCAGTGCAAGTGCTCCCTAAGTAAAGTGTACCTGTAATTGATGTCCCTGATTGGTTTATTGGATTCACTGTCAGTCCCCAGTAAAGTGCACCAGGGGTGCCAGGGCTTGTGAATGGCAATGCTGCTGGTGGGCTTGCAGCGCTGGTTGCGCCACCCACAGAAAGCGGCTTTGTAAAATGTGTCTAGGGTCTGCCACCGCAGACCCTGCGCGCAGTCTGGGACTGTTGCGCTGACTGCGCAAGTGCCCCCACTTGCCAGTCCCTAAACCTTCCCTTACCTACATATTAGCCACCCCTCTGGTAGGCCCACGGGCAGGGTGCATTGTAGGCATAAGGTAGGACATGCCCTGATGTGTGGGGCATGTCTTAGTAGTGAATTACAGCCCTTTTCGTTTTTCACTATTGAAGGCTACCTGCTCTCCATAGGCCAGAATGGGCTGCTGGAGTCGCTACACGCTGTGACCCCAGTGGACTCATAGAGCATGGTAGAATGTCAAGTTTAGTATGCCTGAACTCAGAATAATAAAATACTTCTTGTAGCCAAGTTTATTTTAATATCCTGGGTTTGTAAATACTACTTTTAGAAAGTTAGTGTTTACTGACCTGACCATCTCAGTCCGCCTCTGCTGTGTGTGTGTGTTCTGCCTAGCAACAGTAAGGAGCAGGGTTGGGGAATCCCCAGAGACAGGTTGGCTGCCAGGTGGTGGGTAGAGAGGTGACACCTGGATGGGTGGGAGGAGTACACCTTGACTCTTGAATAGACCTGTGCTCTGCCACCACAAAGCCGGCGCCGCCCCCTGTGGAGCGGCTGATGTCTCTGCCCTGCTGCTGAAAGGAAAGAGCAGAGTCACCATAACAAAGTGCTCCAGAACTGGACTAAGCCAGGCCCAGGCCCCCTGGCGCTAAAGAACAAAAGAATCATGGTATAAAAGTAGGAGCCTGGCTCCTAAGAAATCAGAATCCTGTTTACCACAAAGAACCTCTGCCCGACTAGAAGGAGAAGAAGACGCTGGAGGAGCTGGCCTGCTGCTTGCCTTGCTGAGGAAGGAGAGGAAGAGACTTACTGAAAAGACTTTGCTACTTTGTGCTTGAACATTCTCCAAGGGCTTGATCTGAGCTTGCTCCCTGAACTGAACCCCAGGACCAGTGGGTTCTCTGTGCTTTTGCTCGTCCTCCAATTCGAGCCGTGTGTGCATCCCGCTGGAAAGAGACTGCGCCCCTCATCGCCCCTCCTAGGGCCGTGACACTCAGAAGCTTGCCTGCCTCAAACCCGTGAGAGCCCCGCTCCGTCCAGAGCCGCTCTCTGTCCCCGGGCCAGGCCGCCTGCATCCCTGTCACCGCCTGCTACTGGAGCGCGCTGACCGCGCTATCACCCCTCCCGCCGGAAGCCGTCCGACGACTGTGATCTACGCCGGGTCATCCAGCTGCACTGACCGTGCCCTGCGACCCCGCTTCGCTATCCCCGGACATCTCAGGCCGCGCCGCCCCCGCTGTGGAGACCCTCCGGCACCGCCGTGCTAAAGGGTCGCTGGCCGCGCCTGCCTACTTGCCCACACCTGCTGATTGAGGACCCAAGAACACTTCCCAAGCTGAGAGTCGCACCGACCTGTGCCGACTCTCCACATCACGAAAGAAGTTCCAGTATCGGGCTCGGGGCCCGCAACGCCTTATTTCCCCGTTCGCAGGAGCCGATCTCTGTGAGTACTGGAACCACAAGTAACATTTGCAAGAGACTACAAGGTCTCCATTTGAAGCTACGAACAAAGAACATTGGCCTGCTTTACAACCTGGTGGCCTAGCGAAAACGTTATTGGTCTTGTGATAAGTCTGCTGAGATATATATCCTTATTTTTACATAAAGAAGCGTATTTTTATATATATCCAAGTTTGGTGTCCGTTTCTGGGGGGATTGATGTATTTACTGTGTGTATGATTGTAAGTGCTTAACCTACAACGCCTGAGGAATCGCCTTGGCTGCTCACGCCACGCACCTAGAGGGTGAGCAAGGGTCATTCGCGAGGGGTTATCCTGCGCCCTGACGTGGAGGAGAGGGTTCCTGCTTGACACAAGGGCAACCTTGCGCCAACCAGAGATCCCCGACTCTAACATTGTTGGCAGCGGCTGGGATTTCGGATTTGCACTTGTAATTTGCATACAGTGAATTATTAATCACCAGATAGTGAGAGCAGACCAAATAACGCAGCCACAGGTTTTCATTTTTGGAACTTTGTTGAGACATCTGCCATTACTGCAACCATGCCTAGCTCACTCTCCGCTGGAAGAGCACTCTCTGTGATTTCTGGAATAGATGAGGTGGATTGGGAGAGACTGGAAGGCTACACGATGGAGCAATTGAAAGGCTACAGTGTAAAATTCAGAGTCCCCCATGCTGGATTCAAGAGGAAGACCCAGTACACCAAGGCGTTGAGAGCCTGGAAGGAGTCAAGAGACCCACGGAATGCGGGGGACATCGTTCCACCCGACAACCTTGAGGAGCCCAGCAGAGTCCGGTCGCCAGAGGAGCTGGCAGACAGGGCAGCAGACAGGGCGCATGCAATGGAGATGGCAAAGTTGGCAGGACAAATGGAAATGGAAAAGCAGAAGTTGGCCCTGGAGGCACAACAACGCCAAATGGATCATGATATAAGATTGAAGGAGTTGGAGCTGAAGGCGAAAAGTTTGGACACCGCTCCTTCTGGTGGCAGCACTCCACCGGTGCAGGTAGAGTCCAAGGTGTACATCCCCAAAGATGTAGTGAAGGAGTATTTTAGAAAGGATGACATAGGGCAGTGGTTTAGAGCCTACGAGGTGGCCATGTCCTCACACCGGGTCCCTGAGAAAGACTGGGAAGCGGGGTTGTGGGGAAGGTTCCTTGCTGAAGGGCGGGACACACTGTTAGATTTGCCCTTAGAAGTCCAGACCTCATACCCCCATATGAAGGAAGCTTTAATGACCAGGTATGGGTTAACTCCTGAGCTATATAGACAGAGGTTCAGGGAGACTAAGAAGATCCCTGAGAGTACGTATGTGGAGTATGTAACCTTTTTCTGCAGAGCACTGGATGTTTGGGTGAAGGGTAGCAAAGTGAATGATTATCAAGGGCTGCTTGATTTAATTGCATGGGAGCACTTGTCCAGTCAATGTTTTCCTGAGCTACGCCAGCACCTGATTGATAGCAAGCTGTCCAACCCGAGGAAGCTTGCTGAGGAGGCGGACCGCTGGCTCAGCACCAGGGTCCACAAGGGTCCAGTGGGAGACTCCGCCAAAGGTGGGCAGGGTCCCTAGCAGAAGAGTGGGGGGGACAAGGGTAAACAGAAGGGGTTCCAAAAAGGCCCCCAAAGTAATTCCCAAGGGAACCAGCAGAAGGGTTCTCAGCCTCCCCCACCCCCGCAGCAGAACGGGGCCCCGACAGGTAGACCTGTTCCAAAGGGGCCCTTCAATTGTTATAGGTGTGGTGACCCGGGTCACATTGCCTCTGATCCTAAGTGTCGCCTGTTTGGTAAGACCGCACCCACTGGTGCCCCACCCCGGCAAGTAGCTAGTGTTAACTTTGGGGAGGAGGTAGCAGTCCAGGAGGGTGGGGGTCCCGGGCAGATGACCCTAGTCTCACTAGGAGACAGTGAGATGGTCCCTGTAACCTACCTGCCCTCTAACACTAAGAAATATGGGCAAGTAGTGACCATCAATGGAAAGAAGGTTGAGGCTCTTAGAGATACAGGAGCCAGCGTGACCTCGGTGAGGCAACACCTGGTGTCTCAAGAGCAGATTGTACCCAATGCCGACTGTAGGGTTGTCAATGCTGACAACATAGAGAGTCGTTGTCCAATGGCTCAAGTTCCCTTTGAGTGGGGGGAGGTCTCTGGTACTCTACAAGTCGCTGTGAGAACTGACATGCCTGTAGACTGTCTGCTAGGGAACGACCTGGAGAGCTTCCTTGGGAAAAGGTGGAGAAGACCACGCATCTGAGGATGGTGGGTCTACCCGACTGGGCGTGCGTGACCACCCGGTCCATGGCAGCCAGTAGGGGTGTTGGGAGGGTCCTGGAGCCTGAGGGAGAGGTCCAGGAACCGGCCTTAGGGAGAAGGCGCAGGAGGCGCGGGAAACCGGCCCCCAAAGTTCCCACGGCCCAGGAGGAAGTAGACCCTGAGGGGGATGCTCTGGAGCCTACCGGGGAACAGATTGCCGAGCTGGGAGACCTGCCTGAGCTGACCCATTGGCAGCAAGAAGGAGGTCCCTCCAGGGAGGAATTCTGCAGGGAGCAGAAAGAATGCCCTTCTCTCGTGGGTATGCGGCAGCAGGCTGCAGACCAGGCCAATGGTGTTCAGGCCAAAACACACTACGTGTACTGGGAGAGTGACCTCCTGTATTCCGAGCCTAAGGCTGCTGAACCTGGGTCAGCCCGTGTGCTGGTGGTACCCCAGAAGTTCAGAACCTTCCTACTGGGGCTGGCTCATGATGTGCCGTTAGCAGGACATTTGGGGATGGACAAGACCTATGACAGGCTTGTCACCCACTTTTACTGGCCCCAAATGCACAAGAATTCAGATTCCTACTGCAGAACCTGTCAGACTTGCCAGGCAAGTGGTAAGAGCGGAGGGAAGCACAAGGCTCCTCTGCAACCTTTCCCTGTGGTCGGTACGCCATTCCAGCGAGTGGGTATTGATATTGTGGGGCCTCTGGACCCCAAGACAGCCCTGGGCAACAGGTTCATCCTGGTCTTGGTGGACCATGCCACCCGGTACCCTGAAGCCATCCCTCTGAGGACAGTGACGGCCCCCGTGGTGGGACGGGCACTGATGGGAATTTTCTCCCGAGTGGGATTCCCTCTAGAGGTGGTGAGCGACAGGGGGACCAATTTCATATCCACATATATGAAATCCCTGTGGAAGGAGTGTGGGGTAACTTACAAGTTCACCACTCCTTACCACCCCCAAGGAAACGGGTTGGTTGAGAGATTCAACCGAACCCTCAAAGGCATGATCATGGGCCTGGACGGTCCAATGAGGCGTAAGTGGGACGTCCTCTTGCCATGCCTGCTCTTCGCTTACCGAGAGGTGCCACAGAAGTCTCTAGGATTCAGCCCCTTTGAGCTTCTGTATGGTCACCCGGTAAGAGGACCTCTGAGTTTGGTAAAGGAAGGCTGGGAGCAATCTCCCAGGAAACCTCCCCAGAATGTATACAGTTACATGCTGGCCTTCCGAAACCAGACTCGGCGTTTCAGGCAACTTGCTGAGGCAAATCTGGAAGCCAGCCAGGAGGAGATGAAGCGGTGGTACGACCGGAATGCCACTCTGGTAGAGCTTCAACCTGGACAAAAGGTGTGGGTCTTGGCCCCAGTGGAGCCTTGTGCACTTCAGGATAAGTGGACAGGTCCATTTGAGGTTGTGGAGCGCAAAAGTCCTATCACCTACTTGGTGGACATGCAGTCTCCCAGGAACCCTTTGAGGGTCCTACATGTTAACCGCCTTAAGCCCCACTTAGAGAGGACCGAAGTGGGCATGCTGCTGGCCACTGATGATGGAATGGAAGAGGAGACCGAGCCTCTTCCTGACCTCTTAGTAGCCTCTGAGAAAGATGGGTCAGTGGATGGAGTTAACCTCTCACCCACCCTGACGCCCGAACAACAGGAAGATTGCCGCCACTTGCTGGGGCAGTTTCCAGATAGGTTCTCCCTGGTTCCTGGTGTCACAGATTGGTGCGTCCATGATGTGGACACAGGAGACAGCTTACCTGTGAAGCACAAGGCTTACAGGGTAACTGACAGGGTCAGAGCTTGCATTAAGGAGGAGGTCTCCAAAATGCTTGCGCTAGGGGTGGTTGAGTCCTCCAGCAGTCCTTGGTCCAGCCCCGTGGTCTTGGTCCCCAAAGCTGCTGCGCCGGGAGCCACACCTGAACTCCGGTTCTGTGTGGACTACAGAGGACTCAATTCAGTAACGAAGACTGACGCGCACCCCATCCCCAGAGCTGATGAGCTCATTGATCGGCTGGGGGCTGCCCGGTTCCTCAGCACGTTTGATTTAACGTCTGGGTACTGGCAGATCGCCTTGACCGATGGGGCCAAAGAGAGGTCAGCATTCTCTACTCCAGATGGGCACTTCCAGTTCCGAGTCATGCCATTTGGAATGAAGAATGCCCCTGCCACCTTTCAGAGGTTGGTCAACCAGGTACTGGTTGGGCTGGATGCGTTCAGTGCCGCCTACCTGGATGACATCGCAGTGTTCAGTGCCACCTGGCCCGAACACCTGCGCCACCTCTGGGAAGTGTTGATGGTTCTGCGCCGAGCAGGCCTCACGATCAAGGCAAGCAAGTGCCAGATCGGGCAGGGTTCCGTGGTGTACTTGGGACACCAAGTGGGGAGTGGCAAGGTGGCACCCTTGCAACCCAAAATTGAGACCATCCTGGCTTGGGAACCCCCCAAGACACAGACCGCAGTGAGGGCCTTCCTGGGGCTCACTGGGTACTACAGGAGGTTTGTCAAGGGCTATGGAACGATTGTTGCCCCCTTGACAGAGCTGACTTCCAAGAAGCAGCCCAGGAACGTGATTTGGACTGACACCTGTCAGAAAGCTTTCGACACCCTGAAGACTGCCATGTGCACGGCGCCCGTGCTCTTGGCCCCTGACTTCTCCAAGGAATTCCTAGTGCAGACAGACGCTTCAGAGCATGGTGTAGGGGCTGTTCTCTCACAGATGACTGAGGAGGGCTGGGACCAACCCGTAGCCTTCATCAGTAGGAGGTTACTTCCACGGGAAAGTAGGTGGAGTGCAATTGAGCGAGAAGCATTTGCTGTGGTCTGGGCGCTGAAGAAGCTAAGACCCTACTTGTTTGGGTCTCACTTCCGGGTTCAGACGGACCACAGGCCCCTCAGATGGTTGATGCAAATGAGGGGTGAGAACCCGAAGCTGTTGAGGTGGTCCATCTCCCTACAGGGTATGGACTTTACGGTGGAACACCGTCCTGGTACAGATCACGCCAACGCTGACGGTCTGTCCAGGTATTTCCGCCTTAGTGACGAGGAACCCCCTGGGCAAGGGTAGTTCTCCCCACATTTCAGCTGGAGGGGACACGTGTTAGACCTGGCACCTTGGCGTGAGTTTCCCTACCACTTTTTGATGGTGTGCCTCGATTGTTTTGCTGGTGTTGTCCGCTCAGGGCACTGCGCCATGGCTAATCCGTGCTGCAGTGCAAGTGCTCCCTAAGTAAAGTGTACCTGTAATTGATGTCCCTGATTGGTTTATTGGATTCACTGTCAGTCCCCAGTAAAGTGCACCAGGGGTGCCAGGGCTTGTGAATGCCAATGCTGCTGGTGGGCTTGCAGCGCTGGTTGCGCCACCCACAGAAAGCGGCTTTGTAAAATGTGTCTAGGGTCTGCCACCGCAGACCCTGCGTGCAGTCTGGGACTGTCGCGCTGACTGCGCAAGTGCCCCCACTTGCCAGTCCCTAAACCTTCCCTTACCTACATATTAGCCACCCCTCTGGTAGGCCCACGGGCAGGGTGCATTGTAGGCATAAGGTAGGACATGCCCTGATGTGTGGGGCATGTCTTAGTAGTGAATTACAGCCCTTTTCGTTTTTCACTATTGAAGGCTACCTGCTCTCCATAGGCCAGAATGGGCTGCTGGAGTCGCTACACGCTGTGACCCCAGTGGACTCATAGAGCATGGTAGAATGTCAAGTTTAGTATGCCTGAACTCAGAATAATAAAATACTTCTTGTAGCCAAGTTTATTTTAATATCCTGGGTTTGTAAATACTACTTTTAGAAAGTTAGTGTTTACTGACCTGACCATCTCAGTCCGCCTCTGCTGTGTGTGTGTGTTCTGCCTAGCAACAGTAAGGAGCAGGGTTGGGGAATCCCCAGAGACAGGTTGGCTGCCAGGTGGTGGGTAGAGAGGTGACACCTGGATGGGTGGGAGGAGTACACCTTGACTCCTGAATAGACCTGTGCTCTGCCACCACAAAGCCGGCGCCGCCCCCTGTGGAGCGGCTGATGTCTCTGCCCTGCTGCTGAAAGGAAAGAGCAGAGTCACCATAACAAAGTGCTCCAGAACTGGACTAAGCCAGGCCCAGGCCCCCTGGCGCTAAAGAACAAACGAATCATGGTAAGTAGGAGCCTGGCTCCTAAGAAATCAGAATCCTGTTTACCACAAAGAACCTCTGCCCGACTAGAAGGAGAAGAAGACGCTGGAGGAGCTGGCCTGCTGCTTGCCTTGCTGAGGAAGGAGAGGAAGAGACTTACTGAAAAGACTTTGCTACTTTGTGCTTGAACATTCTCCAAGGGCTTGATCTGAGCTTGCCCCCTGAACTGAACCCCAGGACCAGTGGGTTCTCTGTGTTTTTGCTCGTCCTCCAATTCGAGCCGTGTGTGCATCCCGCTGGAAAGAGACTGCGCCCCTCATCACCCCTCCTAGGGCCGTGACACTCAGAAGCTTGCCTGCCTCAAACCCGTGAGAGCCCCGCTCCGTCCAGAGCCGCTCTCTGTCCCCGGGCCAGGCCGCCTGCATCCCTGTCACCGCCTGCTACTGGAGCGCGCTGACCGCGCTATCACCCCTCCCGCCGGAAGCCGTCCGACGACTGTGATCTACGCCAGGTCATCCAGCTGCACTGACCGTGCCCTGCGACCCCGCTTCGCTATCCCCGGACATCTCAGGCCGCGCCGCCCCCGCTGTGGAGACCCTCCGGCACCGCCGTGCTAAAGGGTCGCTGGCCGCGCCTGCCTACTTGCCCACACCTGCTGATTGAGGACCCAAGAACACTTCCCAAGCTGAGAGTCGCACCGACCTGTGCCGACTCTCCACATCACGAAAGAAGTTCCAGTATCGGGCTCGGGGCCCGCAACGCCTTATTTCCCCGTTCGCAGGAGCCGATCTCTGTGAGTACTGGAACCACAAGTAACATTTGCAAGAGACTACAAGGTCTCCATTTGAAGCTACGAACAAAGAACATTGGCCTGCTTTACAAGCTGGTGGCCTAGCGAAAACGTTATTGGTCTTGTGATAAGTCTGCTGAGATATATATCCTTATTTTTACATAAAGAAGCGTATTTTTATATATATCCAAGTTTGGTGTCCGTTTCTGGGGGGATTGATGTATTTACTGTGTGTATGATTGTAAGTGCTTAACCTACAACGCCTGAGGAATCGCCTTGGCTGCTCACGCCACGCACCTAGAGGGTGAGCAAGGGTCATTCGCAAGGGGTTATCCTGCGCCCTGACGTGGAGGAGAGGGTTCCTGCTTGACACAAGGGCAACCTTGCGCCAACCAGAGATCCCCGACTCTAACAACCAGAAACACTTGACTAGAGATCAGCACTATCTGCGCCAACTGTGGCGAAACACTCGAACACTCCTGAAGCAAGCAAGTAACCGAAACTGCATGTCCCACAATGCCAGGTGCGAACCTTGCTGGGACTTGAAGTGGTGTGTTCCCACCCCTGTTCCTGTTTAATAGTACTGCCATGAGTCATTGAGCTGATGAGCTCGTGGATGAAGCACCCGCATGCCTGTGAGAGATACCTGACCTGACAAAGATGTTGGCAGTCTACTCAGCAAACCCCAAATTTCAAAGACTGTAATCTCTACTGATGACGGTTAAAGAACCAGAAACACATGTCTAGAGATCAGCACTATCTACGCCAACTGTGGCGAAACACTTGAACACTCTTGAAGCAAGCAAGTAACTGAAACTGCATTTACAACAATGCCAGGGGTGAACCTTGCTGGGAGGTGAAGCGGTGTGCTCCCACCCTTGTTCCTGTTTAATAGTACTCCGTGAGTCATTGAGCTGACGAGCTCGTGGGTGAAACACCCGCATGCCTGTGAGAGGTACCTGACCTGAGAAATATGTTGGTATCCTACTCAGCAAACCCCAAATTTGAAAGACGGTAATCTCTACTTATGGCGGTTAAAGAACCAGAAACACATGTCTAGAGATCAGCACTATCTGCGCCAACTGTGGCGAAACACTCGAACACTCTTGAAGCAAGCAAGTAACTGAAACTGTATTTATCACAATGCCAGGGGCGAACCTTGCTGGGAGGTGAAGCGGTGTGCTCCCACCCCTGTTGCTGTTTAATAGTACTCCCGTGAGTCATTGAGCTGATGAGCTCTTGGATGAAGCACCCGCATGCCTGTGTGAGGTACCTGACCTGAGAAATATGTTGGTATCCTACTCAGCAAACCCCAAATTTGAAAGACTGTAATCTCTACTTATGGCGGTTAAAGAACCAGAAACACGTGTCTAGAGATCAGCACTATCTGCGCCAACTGTGGCGAAACACTCGAACACTCTTGAAGCAAGCAAGTAACTGAAACTGTATTTATCACAATGCCAGGGGCGAACCTTGCTGGGAGGTGAAGTGGTGTGCTCCCACCCCTGTTGCTGTTTAATAGCACTCCCATGAGTCATTGAGCTGACGAGATCGTGAATGAAGCACCCGCATGCCTGTGAGAGGTACCTGACCTGACAAAGATGTTGGCAGCCTACTCAGCAAACCTCACATTTGAAAGACTGTAATCTCTACTGATGACCGTTAAAGAACCAGAAACACTTGTCTAGAGATCAGCACTATCTGCGCCAACTGTGGCGAAACACTCGAACACTCCTGAAGCAAGCAAGTAACCGAAACTGCATGTCCCACAATGCCAGGTGCGAACCTTGCTGGGACTTGAAGTGGTGTGTTCCCACCCCTGTTCCTGTTTAATAGTACTGCCATGAGTCATTGAGCTGATGAGCTCGTGGATGAAGCACCCGCATGCCTGTGAGAGGTACCTGACCTGACAAAGATGTTGGCAGTCTACTCAGCAAACCCCAAATTTCAAAGACTGTAATCTCTACTGATGACGGTTAAAGAACCAGAAACACATGTCTAGAGATCAGCACTATCTACGCCAACTGTGGTGAAACACTTGAACACTCTTGAAGCAAGCAAGTAACTGAAACTGCATTTACCACAATGCCAGGGGTGAACCTTGCTGGGAGTTGAAGCGGTGTGCTCCCACCCCTATTCCTGTTTAATAGTACTCCGTGAGTCATTGAGCTGACGAGCTCGTGGATGAAGCACCCGCATGCCTGTGAGAGGTACCTGACCTGAGAAAGATGTTGGCAGCCTACTCATCTAACCCAAAATTTCAAAGACTGTAATCTCTACTGATGACGGTTAAAGAACCAGAAACACATGTCTAGAGATCAGCACTATCTGCGCTAACTGTGGCGAAACACTCAAACACTCTTTTTTTAAAAAAAACTCTTTTTATTAGAAAGAATTCGACAACAAGGCATAGTTTCACATTATCACAGCATAGGCAATGGCAAACACAAGGATTCGGTAGTACACAACATATTTTTTCAGTTGGAGTTATGGGGAAGGGGAGATCTCTAATTCGCTCAGCCGGGGGGGGGGGGGTACATATTTCTCCTCGGTATTGGTTCCAGGGGGTCCATATCTTGGACCATTTTCGGGGGCAACCCCTTGCAATGTATACAGATTTTTCTCGTTGCATGCACCAATGAAGGTCTTTTTTCCAGTCCGCTAGTGTGGGTGCGTGTGCGGCCCCCCAGTGTTATGCAATATTCCTTTTAGCTATCATGCAAGCGAGTGTGACCCATTGTACGGTGTAGGCATTGAGGTCTGTGGGTTCCCAAATATTAAGGAGGCATCTGGGAGCTTCTGGCTGGAGTTCAACCTCTAGGATTTCACTCATGACTGAATGTATCTTATGCCAGTACTCTTGAATCGGTTTACAGTGCCATATGATGTGTATGAAAATACCTGGCTGGGCGCACCCCCGTCTGCAAGAACCATCCGTGTGTCCCCCCCATGTGCGCCAGCTGAGGCCCCGTTAGATATATTCTGTGCAATATTTTAAGTTGCACCAGGCGGAGCCGCGCTGATATTGCGACTATTTTAGGGGATGAGATCGCTGTTTGCCACCCTTCATCGTCTAATTCAATACCATCCTCCGTCCATTTCTCCCTCAGTATGGTCAGGGGGTCACGCATGTTGTTAATTAGTTTTCTATATGTTAGGGAGATAGCCCGTTCAGGCAGGTGCCCATCAAGGAGCCTATCCTCCAAGTGGGAGCTATCCGGCAAGGAGGCGTCTCTCGGCAGTGCGGTTTGTAATGCGTGTCGGACCTGTATGTATATCAATAACTCAGAGGAAGCAAGTGAGTATTGAGTCTGAAGTGTGCTAAACGATTTTACTCCCTCCGCCTCCCAGAGATCTCCAATAGTGGAAATACCGATTAAGTCCCATTTATCAAACCCCTTTGAGTTGCCCAGGTATGCTAGCTTTTGTGAATCCCATAGCGGGGTAGCAAGTGTTAGTCTGTTGGCCCAGCCCAACGACTGTGTCACGGCGTGCCATATCTTGATCGTGTGCCTAGTGGGTCCTGTCAGCTGGTACTTGCCGGGTGTGGAGTATAGTGCTCGACCGTATGTTCCGTTAGGAAGGATCCAGCGGTCCATGCGGAATCCCGGGGCGTCTGGGAGGCCGTAGGTGCCATGGTTTATAGCTATAAGATGAGCTGCCCAATAATATTTTTTAATGTCTGGCAGTCCAATTCCACCATCGTACCAGCTAAGCGTGAGCTTTGATAAGGCTATGCGTGGCCTTCCACCCCAAAGGAGGTCCCTCTGTAGGCCCTCTATCTCCCCAAAATACGAATTAGGTACCGGGTCTGCGGCATTTTGCAGTGCATAGAGGAAGCGTGGCAAGGACATCATTTTGAATAACGCGGCCTTGCCCAACAAGGAGATGGGGAGCGATTTCCAGTGTATAATGTCGCTTTTAAGGCGCAGCAGGGGCGGGGCCAAGTTACGCGCATATCGGAGCGCTGGATCCTGAGAGACAAATATTCCAAGATATTTGAAGCCGTCAGTTACGATTGATATTGGGCAATTTCGGGGCAATTGCGGGGTGCTACCACTTAGGACATATATGAGTGACTTCTGCCAATTGACTCGGAACCCAGAGTATCTCCCAAAGATGTCTAGGATATCAAATAGGACATTGAGGGATCTCCCGGGGGAGGTCAAGCGGTGTGCTAACACCCCTATTTCTGCTTAATAGTACTCCCGTGAACATGGAGAGACCTCAGTGCTGCATCTTTGAGCCTAGTACTGATCCTGAAAAGTAATTCTACCCGTACTTACTGGTATCTTGAACTTCCTTCCATAGGCTAACATTGACTGGTTTCACTTGGAAATTCTTCTAAGTGTGGAGTTTTGGAACTTTAAAATATTCCTCTAAAATCAGCTGTACTACAAATTCCGATTTACTCACCTGTTATCAGGAGAGACCTCAGTGCTGCATCTTTGAGCCCAGTACTGATCCTGAAAAGAAATTCTAACACTTATAAATTCACCCAGGCACTCTCCTTGCAGTACTCTAAACATTCAGTCAGTATCCAAGTGCTCATGCAGCGAGCCAGGCATTAGCAGATGGACTGCCTCAAACCCCTATCCACTATGCATGCAGTCCCCTAACTAACCAACACACTTATAGTTCTGCACTTATACATTCAACAAAAAAAACAATATTTTAGTTTCAATATTTTAAAAAACATTTTTATTTCCATTTATATTAAAAATATGTAATGTAATTTAAAAAATAAAATATGTAAAAATAAACAGTTAAAAAACTGTAGAAAATCAGTATCAAAAAAATACATATAACTATTATTACATTTAAAAATTATCATTTAAAAAACCTTCTAAATTCACTGAAAAAACCATAGGTTTCAGACATGTTATAGTTAGGAATTAGCATTTAAAAAACCTTAGAAATTCACAGGAAAACCATAGGTTTCAGGGCTGTTATAGTTAGCTGGACATTTCACTCGTACAAAACCATTGAAATTCCTCTGTTATAGTTAGTCGTACTCACTATAACTCGCGCGCCCGCAATCCACTGCTGATGATGTCACATATTACAACATTCATGACATGGTCACATCACTGATGACATCACTAATGACATCTCAAATGACATCACTGATGACATCACTGATGACATCATCCACATGACAATCAGATACACCGCATCATACACTAGTATAACCTTTCATCACTCACTGTAAAATACAGAGTACCATATTTGAATCCATTGACACACCAATACAAGTTTCTAAAAACCCACTCAGTGATTCCTAGATCTACACACACATCTAATTACTTACCTATAGATTCACTCATACATGCTGTCAATGATCAAATGAACACTATCAAATATACTTATACACCTATATCGACATTACACACCAGCACACATCCTATTCACTTATGCAGTCATCCTACTCATTTATGCAAACAATGAATCATACTTACATTTACTCAGCTACATACTTATGCAAACACCACTTCATTTATTCATAACTCATACTTAGTGTGTTATAAAATCACTATTACAAGTATACAGTTATCCATACAGTCACTCATACAATCACTGAGTCTTATATATACCTACTGAATCCACTATTCACACATCTTTCGGCAGTCACACACCCCCCACCGAACCACACACACATTCACTTTCTTATACAAATACTCAGTTAACTAATCAATAACTAAAATATACTTTCACATAGCTAGTAACCAACTGGTACAGCAGTTTATACAACAATTGACAAAGTGATACAGATATTCACACAGTTTAGTAACTATGCAATATATTTAATGAGACACTATAAATTAGTCAAGTAAACAGTCAATCACACTGCTGCTAAATCCTCCATCCAGATATTTATATTTATATAGCCACTCATTCTTCAATGCAGATTGCTATATATATAATACATATTTAACTAACGAACTAAACTACGTTCACTGGATGATGTCATCAGTGATGTCATTTGAGATGTCATCAGTGATGTCACTGACCATGTCATGAATGATGTAATATGTGACATCATCAGCAGTGGATTGCGGGCGTGCTAGTTATAGTGAGTACAACTAACTATAACGGAGGAATTTCAATGGTTTTGTACGAGTGAAATGTCCAGCTAACTATAACAGCCCTGAAACCTATGTTTTTTTCAGTGAATATATACATATATATATATATATATACACACACACATATATTATCTACTGGAGGTCGCCAGTAGATAGTTATAGTTAGGACCGTGTTTCCATAGGAAATCCGCAACATTTTATTTGGAACAACTTTGGCGCCGGTTGACGAATCCTCGCGAAATTTTCAAAACAGGTGGGGCGCTCCGCTCCGCTCCTACCCTGAAAGTCTCGGGGGGATTCGTCAAGCGGGGCTGAGAAAAAAGGGGGGTCCCAAAACACGTTTTCCCCATGCAATTTTCCATAGGGACCTTTAGTTCAAGGTACAACCCGAACGGCTGAACAGAATTACTTGAAATTTGGCAGAGAGGTAGTCCTCAGGTCAGGGATGTGCCTTTTGCAGGTCTGGTGTCAATCTGTTCAGTAGTTCCTGAGAAAATCAAAAGTAAAATCATATATATATGTGGGCGGAGCCTAACCACACATCTCATCCTGAGATCTGATTGGCTGTCAGCACTTCATCCAAGAAGTGTTGGCAGCCATCTTGGGACCAATATACATGATAGCACCTCATTAAAAAGCATTGCAGTTAATAGAAGGTTTTAAGACTTTAGTTACATTATAAATTATTTGTTGATGGTACCATACTCATTTTAGGAATTGTGGTATGTTCTAAGGTGATTTCACCATGTGAAAAAGCCTTCTGCTGGGATATCATGATTGAGAGAAAAATATTTTCTACTGCTTTTCCCACAGAGGTTTGGAAGGTGATCTATAAGCTAAACTGAGAGCTTATTTTCTGTAAATTCACATTATCTTTCTCAGTCATGTGAGAATGAAGTCTGACATTCTCAGTAAAACATGTACATCCAACAAGGGCAGAGACTGTCAGTTGATTCCTTTGTGTTCTACTGCAGCTTCCCAGAGTGTTCCAAAGAACAACTAGAGCGCTAACAGTCCTACTTATGATAAACGTATGGCACACCTGAAGCCATCTTGCTTGGATTAAAGTGGTAACTCTTAAAACATTTAATTTAAAAAGGAACAAAATGAGGGGGTTCATTTTTCCATAAAAAGTATGATTAGTGCTGCAGAAAGAAAAATTAGGGCACATTTTGAGTGACTTCTCAAATCCTCTTCTATTTCATTAAAAAATTCTGACATGCAGACTGAAACATGCACTTTCAATACCAGCAGCAGTTTTCCCTGGTGAGCAGTACCTTTACTACAGTGATCTAATGAGCAAAAAGAGTGCTAACATTCTGAATTTATGGCAAATGTGTGACACATCTGAATGCCTTTGGAACCAAAATAAAAAACTGAAAGTATTCCCACTGAGGAGACTGCAGTAAATGAGGAAATTAGGAAACTTCATAACAAATAAGTCTCCCAAGATGGCCACCAGAGACAAAAGAGCCCAAATGTAGCCCAAATATCACCCAGATGTAGCCCAAGTATAGCCTAATGACAGAATGTCCCAGATTGTTCTTAAAAACAACTAGAGCGCTTACTGTCTTCATTATGACAAAAGTATGGCACACCTGAAGCCATCTTGATTGGAATAAACTGGTAACACTTAAAACATTTAATTTAAAAAGGAACACAATGAGGGGGTTCATTTTGCCATAGAAATTATGATTAATGCTGAAGAAAGAAAATGAGGGCACATTTTGAGTGACTTCTCAAATCCTCCTCTATTTCATTAAAAAATTCTGACATGCAGACTGAAACATGCACTTTTAATACCAGGAGCAGACTTCCGTGGTGAGCAGTAGCTTTACTACAGTGATCTAATGAGAGCAACTAGAGTGCTAACATTCAGAATTTATGGCAAATGTGTGACATATCTGAATACCTTCATGATGGAATCAAAGTAAAAAACTGAAAGCATTTCCTAATGAGGAGACTGCAGTACATGAGGAAATTAGGAAACTTCATAACAAATAAATCTCCCAAGATGGCCACCGGAGACAAAAGAGCCCAAATGTAGCCCAAAATCACCCAGATGTAGCCCAAATATAGCCCAATGACAGAAGTGTGCAAAACACTTATTATTTTGTGTTTTTGCAGTGTTATATAGTGCAGACTTGTCAGGTATTGGAGTGCTTTACATGAGCATTGGTTACATCACACAAGAACAAATTCATTTTGGTTGTAGACATGGGGAGACTAAGTGATTTGACCAGAATCACAGAATGTCGAGCTGAAGCAGAAACTCCTACCTGGTTCCCCAGTTGCAAAGTCTGCAGTTCTGGAAGTAACACCACATCCTCTCCCCTAAGTGCAACATTTAATCAAGTGGTCAACTGGATAACAAAACATAAAGGTAACACATAATTTAAAAGTGCTTTCTCGCTATTTGAAAACTCAGAAAATATGTCCTTATTTTAGTCTTTTAGAGCAGTAACCATAATTTTGATGCCAATAAGACCCTCTCATATCTGTAATTTCTAAAGGAAATGCTCTAGGTATTACAGTTTTGATTACATCAAGATGACGTCAGGTGTTCCACACTTTTGTAATAAGTATAGAATGTTAGCAATCTAGTTGTTCATTAGGATACTGTTGAGAGGCAGAGGCCAGGGGCATGGACTCTGAAAATTGAAGGCAGGTAGGAGGGTGCAAAGGCAACAATGTAACCACACTGAGCAGGCAGGAAGGGCCGTGGCAGCACAACAGACTATGGAGGGCAGTGGAAAGGGGGGCAGGGGCAACAAACCAACAATACAGAACTTGCAAGAGAGGCTGTGGCAATGTAATAGACCATTGTGGGCAGAAGGAAGAGGCAATGGTAGTACAACCATACATGCCAACAGCCAGGAAACGTCCAATGTTTTTAAGCTCAAATGGGCTTTATTTTATCTGTCTCCTGTCTACAATCTCCTCTTTTTCAATGTAACTCAAAGGGGAAAATCAATACCCCAGTTTTTTTTCAAAATCTCCCTCTTACCAAGTTCAAAATGTTCGCAAGTATGGTACATTGGATCATGGAAGGAAATGGGGTAGGGACATGGACTTGGATAACAGAGGACAGGAGGGACATGGAGAGGTGCACCAAACTGACCCTGCAGGGCAGGCATCAGGGTTTGCAGCAGCACAATACACCACACAGGGCATGCGGGACGGGAGTGCAGCACAACAATCCATAGAAAGCAAGAGGGAGGGGACAGGACCATGCACATGGACAACAGAGAACAGAGGGGCAAGAGGCAGGACCATAATGGACAGACAGGAGAGAAAGCTGCAGCATAACAGGCCATAAAGGGCAGGAGGGATGGATCAGGGGCATTACAATGGAACAGACAAGCCAGGAGGGAGGGAGTAGGGGTCTGCACATGTAAACAGAGGGCTGGGGGCAAGGGGGCAGGAGCAGCAAGATAGCCATGGAGGTCAGGCAGGATGGGCACTAGAAGCAAGACACACCATGAAGAGCAACAGTGAGACTGTGATGGCATACACACAGACCATGGAGGGAAGGTGGGAGGGGTTCAGGGGCAGCTAACTGACCACACAGGGATGGTGGGAGGGGCCATGGCAGCACAGAAGACCATGCATGGCAAGTGGGAGGGTTAGTGGTAGCACAATGGCTATGATGGGCAAGAAGGAGGGTGCAGGGGCATGCACAAAGGACGATGGAGGATAGAAGGGAGGGTCAGGACCTGTGCACAGACAAGAAAGTTCAGAGGAAGGGGCCTCACAACAGTCCACACGGAGCAGGCAGGAGGAGCAGTTGCAGCACAACAGACCAGGGAGGGCAGAAGGGTGTGGCAGTACAATGGACCATGTAGGACAGGAGGAAGAGGATAGGGGCATGGCATGTGGACAGGCAGGCTGGAGGTGGCAGGGACAGGTTACAGTCATCTGACAATGCTAGGCAGGTGGGAGGGGAGTGGAAGCTCAACAGAACACTCACAGTAGATAGGAGTGGCAGGTCCTCGGAACATGGTGGGCAAAAAGGATGGAGCAGGGGCATACACAAAGACATCGGAGGGCAGGGGGAAGGAGAATAGGGGCAGCAAGCTAAGCACAGAGTTTAAGCAGGAGGTCAATGATGGGGCATAGAATTGGGCAATGGAGGGCAGGAGGAGTGGACTGGTACATCATACTAAATTGAGGGCAGTGGCAGCACATCAGACCATGCATGGCAGGAGGGAGGAGGCTAGTCCATGGATTCACACAACAGAGGATAGGGAGGAGGGGGATGGGGCAGCAAGCTAACTGTTCAGAGAAGGCGGGTATTAGGAACTTTATTGTTTTTAAAACGTGTGTCTGTGCGAACTACTTAAAATATGAACAAGTATGCAGCATAATCTCACTTTTATTCAGGAAGAAGAGGACGTTTGTGACTGTGACTCCGGGCTCACTTGGCAGAAACACCCCCTGACCCTCCACCCCCTATTGCAAAATGTAATGCCCGTGAAAAGGGTAGGTGAACACAGTGTTATGTAGAACATAGTCCTGAGAGCACGATTGAAAATGAAAACTAGATATAGTGTATGGTATAAACTATGCACCAAAAAGTGTGATATAAGATGAACCGGGCGTTAAATATAATATGCAATACATGGTGCGCAATGACAGATTCATTGGAGAGCGCGAGATAGCACAGGCACTAGCGCGTGCTATGCGATATGCGCCTTGGAGTGTAATATGCACAGGGCAGTGTTGTGTAACCTAACTAGTCTCTAAAGTTGTAATATAAAATATGTGCTGGGGAGTGTAACGTTGCATATGCACTGTGACAAAGATATGGATCCCAGATTGTAATATGTATGGCATAGCACTGTGCGTTATAACATAGGCATCGTGGAAGGCACGTTATATGGGGCAATATAACCCGTGTGAAGACAAGTGTGGCATGACATATTCACGGGGTGGTGTTACAGTGCACATGGGATAGAGAGTGTCATAGCATATGCACTAGCTAGTGGAATACAACACAGAGGTGTGTGGCACTCAGCAGGCAATGGTGGGTGTAACACAGCATTGGGCTCTGCCAGGAGCGCGCTGTGACTCTCAAGTGATGTTCGTCCCCTTTCCAGAGAGTAAAATAAAAAGTATTACACATCCGGCAGTGGATGTGTGTTTTGTTAACCGTGAGGGGGGTTTCTTGCATAGTTTTGGTCGAATTTTTGTCGAATCCCCTTTGAATGGCTTGGTGTGCATGTGTATTAAATGTGCCCGTCAATAGCTACCCATGTTTGTATAAATAAACGACAAGGGTGTCTACCGGGATTAGGCACGGTAGGGCATCAGACATGTCAGAGCTTCACTAGTGGTGTAAATACATTCCACGTGGATTCATTGTATGCATAGTCGCCTTTTAATGAATATCACGCAAATCGTCATGGTGATAGGTACGTACGGTTTGTCCAGCATGTCCTAGGTGTGTGTATAAATATATATTTTTTTTAAATAATAAAAACAGTGGCCGGCCCTGGGGATTGGGGTCAAAAAAATATAATTAGGAGACAGGCCCTGGGGGATGGGGTCATCAGGGCCAATAAATTAGAATAAGAAGGGGAACCACACAGCCCCCCTTCTTAAAAAATTAAAATAAATAAAAGACTGGCATCGTGCTGGAGGCCACGCCCCTTCCTTGCAGCACTCTGCAAACGCACCCTCTGGCGAGTTGTAAGTTGGGGAATTAATTCCTCTTCAATACTGAGGGTCCCTGAGGGCCAACTAGCCCAACAGGCATCTCCAGTATGCACCAGGGAGCTGCGCTGCAGACAGGTGTTCTGAGGCCAAGCCCCTTTTTACACCTCTCTGCAACGCAGCTCTGTGGCGCTTACTGGAGGTACCTAGTGGTCTAGTTTGACCCTAGGGACCCTTAGGATTCAAGGGGACTTAATCTCTCAACTTAGAACAGCCACAGGGCGCGTTTACACAGTGATGAAGGGAGGGGACGGGGCCTGAGGTGACGTGTGCAAACACGCACTATGGCATGTTTTAAATTGGGGATATAATTTTCCTTCAATACTGAGGGCCCCTGGGGGATAACTAGCCCACCAAGTGCTTCCAGTAAGCGCCACTGAGCTGCATTGCAGAGAGGTGGTCCAGGCCGTGCCACTTTTTACACCTCTCTGCAACGCAGCTCTGTGGCACTTACTGGAGGTACCTAGTGGGCTAGTTGGACCCTAGGGACCCTCAGGATTCAAATGAACTTAATCTCCCAACTAAAAACGGACACAGGGCGTGTTTACACAGTGGTGAAGGGAGGGGACGGGGCCTGAGTTAACGTGTGCAAAAACGCCCTGTGGCCTGTTTTAAGAGGTAGTTTTAATCCCCCTGCCCTATTATATACTAGGGGCTTACAGAGGAGGTCATGCTAATCACAGGGGGACCCCAATGCATAATGTTCCCTAGTGTATGTAGGTGTTTTCACTGTATTCTAAGCGTCTTTTAACATAGCACTTGCTCTAGGACTGGTTAGTCAGACTCAGTTACCACCAGTATCCGTCTGAAAAAGTTGAGGGTACAGGATGATTTTGCAACAAGGCTTCTTTCTGCTCTTCTTTTTGTTCTTTCTGCACGTTATCCTTCTTCCTGCACTTTTCTTCGTCTTTGAGGACTTCTGTTGCTTCTTTCTGCACTTCTTTTTTTTCTTTCTGTGCATTTTTTCTTCTTTCTTCACATGTCCTATCTCTGTAGGCATAGTTAGAAATTAGCATTTACAAAACCTTTGAAATTCACAGAAAAAACCATAGGTTTCAGGCACGTTATAGTTAGGAATTAACATTTAAAAAACCTCAGAAATTCACTGAAAAAACCATAGGTTTTAGGGGTGTTATAGTTAGCTGGACTTTTCACTTGTACAAAACCATTGAAATTCCCAAGTTATAGTTAGTTCAGCTAACTATAACTCGCGCGCCCGCAATGCACTGCTGATGACATCACATATTACATCACTCATGACATGGTCAGTGACATCACTCATGACATCACTGATGACATCTCAAATGACATCACTGATGACATCACTGATGACATCATCCTTGTGATAGAGTGGCAGACCTCCTCTCACCCTAATATAACCTTTGATACACACATTCAAAAATAGAGACTAAACTTTTCAAAACAATGACATACCAATACCAGTTACAACAACCTCTTCAGTAATTCTAAGATCCACATACACATCCACTCATTCACCAACAGTCCTGTACAGTCACTCATACATGTATTCACTCATCATATGTACTCATACACCTATACATCCTGTTACACAATGCCACTCATCCATAGAGTTACTCACACACATAGTCACTCATGCTAATAAAGAATCATACATTTATTTGCATATACAGTTATACACACACCACCACACTTACTTCTACGGAAACTTACACATACTTAGTCTTTTAAACAATCACTTATAGAAACACATACTTATTCATACAGGAACTCTTTCAATCTCTCACTCTCACATATACTCACTTATATACACCAATAGTCACATATACTAGTTTAAAACATATGTAGTTACTCATAAAGACACTATTGAGACAGTCATTCACTCACTAACACACCCATACACACACTCGTCCACCCATACAGTCCTGCACACATGCTGTCTTCAACACATACAAACAGTGAGTCACTCATTCATGCACCTATGCACTACGTAATACCCCCCACCGAACCATGCAGACACTCAGAATGATACTCAAAAAACCAACTAATAACCTATATAGACACCCATGTAGCTACTCACCAACCCATGCAGCCACTTATACACAAAGTGAGAGACTGATACAGATATTTACATATTTAAACATTACTCACTAAGCCATATATTCACTATGATACACTTAATCAGTCAGTTACACAATCAATTTTTCAAAAACAAATCATCCATTTAGACACTTATATACCCATTTATTCTTCCATCGACCTTGAGATATACATATATAAAACATATTTAATTTTCAGAAAAACACACATTCACTGGATGATGTCATCAGTGATGTCATTTGAGATGTCATCAGTGATGTCATGAGTGATGTCACTGACCATGTCATGAGTGATGTAATATGTGACGTCATCAGCAGTGCATTGCGGGCGCGCGAGTTATAGTTAGCTGAACTAACTATAACGGGGGAATTTCAATGGTTTTGTACAAGTGAAAAGTCCAGCTAACTATAACACCCCTGAAACCTATGGTTTTTTCAGTGAATTTCTGAGGTTTTTTAAATGCTAATTCCTAACTATAACGTGCCTGAAACCTATGTTTTTTTCTGTGAATATATATATACACACATATGTATATATATATATACACACATATATATATACACACATATATATATTCACAGAAAAAAACATAGGTTTCAGGGATGTTATAGTTAGCTGCCCATTTCACTCATACAAAACCATAGAATTTCCTCCGTTATAGTTAGTTCTGCTAACTATAACTCACGCACCCGCAATGCACTGCTGCTGATGATGTCACATATTGCATCATTCATGACATGGTCAGTGACATCACTGATGACATCACTGATGATGGTTTTTTCTGTGAATTTATAAGGTTTTTTAAATGCTAATTTATAACTATAACGTCTCTGAAACCTTTGTTTTTTTTCAGTGAATTTCAAAGGTTTTTTAAATGCTAACTTTTAAGTGTGATAGTAGTTATATCTATTTTTTGTACTGATTTTCTACAGTTTTTTAACTGTTTATTTATAAATATTTTATTCATTAAATAACATAACATATTTTTCTGAAAATTGCAACAACATTTTTTTTTTTTAATTAAAACTGAAATATTGATTAATTTTCTTGTTTTCATTTTTTATTTGAATATATTTATATATTTTTTTCGCGTATGTACTCAAAGTGTACACATCACGGTGGGTGCGCGCATTCAAGCCGCCATTTTAGTCATGAAGGATCCGCGTATGGTGTGCAACAGCTGCGTGTTTTTCAGTTACATCATATACATTTAATATCACGTAATATGCGCGATTGGTATGCGACCAGTCTGCGACTCCTGATCCCACACATTTGCGACACATGCGCATTACGGTACGAGATGTTTGCGCGGTTGCGGGTCCCGCGTGACATCATACACGTGCTGGGGCGCGCTGGGTGCGCGACTCCTGCAAAAAAAAATTATGTTCCAAAATGATAAATTTGTGTCTTTAATATACATATTAAGGCAAGAGATTATGTAAGATATTCATCAAAATAATATATTTGTACTTATAATAAACTTATATTATTTTTAAATATATTTTCGCTGAGTCGGGTGCGTGCATCGTGTGTGCAGAAAGCCAGGTCAGCAGAGCTGCTGTAGAGCCAGAGAACCAGGTCAGCAGAGCTGCTCTAGAGCCTAAGAACTAGGTCAGCAGAGCTGCTTTAGAGCCAGAGAACCAGGTTAGCAGAGCTGCTTTAGAGCCAGAGAACCAGGTCAGCAGATCTACTCTAGAGCCAGAGAACCAAATCAGCAGAGCTGCTTTAGAGCCATAGAACCAGGTCAGCAGAGCTGCTTTAGAGCCAGAGAACCAGGTCAGTAGAGCTGCTCTAGAGCCTAAGAACCAGGTCAACAGAGCTGCTCTAGAGCCAGAGAACCAGGTCTGCAGAGCTGCTGCAGAGCCAGAGAAACCAGGTCAGTAGAGCTGCTTTAGAGGGAGAGAACCAGGTCAGCAGAGCTGCTCTAGAGCCAGAGAACCATGTCAGCAGAACTGCCTCAGAGCCATAGAACTGGGTCAGCGGAGTTGCTTTAGAACCAGAGAACCAGGTCAGCAGAGCTGTTGTAGAGCCAGAGAACTAGATCAGCAGAGCTGCTCTGTAGCATAAGAACTAAGTCAGCAGAGCTGCTCTAGAGCCAGAGAACCAGGTCTGCAGAGCTGCTGCAGAGCCAGAGAAACCAGGTCAGTAGAGCTGCTTTAGAGGGAGAGAACCAGGTCAGCAGAGCTGCTCTAGAGCCAGAGAACCATGTCAGCAGAACTGCTTCAGAGCCATAGAACTGGGTCAGCGGAGCTGCTTTAGTGCCAGAGAACCAGGTCAGCAGGGCTGTTGTAGAGCCAGAGAACTAGATCAGCAGAGCTGCTCTGTAGCATAAGAACTAGGTCAGCAGAGCTGCTCTAGAGCCAGAGAACCAGGTCAGCAGACCTGCTGTAGAGCCAGAGAAACCAGGTCAGCAGAGCTGCTTTAGAGAG
This sequence comes from Triturus cristatus, assembly GCF_964204655.1. Classification (NCBI taxonomy): domain Eukaryota; kingdom Metazoa; phylum Chordata; class Amphibia; order Caudata; family Salamandridae; genus Triturus; species Triturus cristatus. The sequence goes on along the minus strand of NC_140579.1, from coordinate 1,172,121,897 downwards.
AGAGAACCAGGTCAGAAGAGCTGCTTTAGAGCCAGAGAACCAGGTCAGCAGAGCTGCTCTAGCTGACACTGACTGACTGACACTGACTGACTGACACTGACTGATTGACACAGATTGACTGACACTGACTTACACTGATTGACTGACACTGACTGACTGACACTGACTGACTGACTGACACTGACTGACACTGATTGACACTGACTGACACTGATTGACTGACACTGACTGACTGACACTGATTGACTGACACTGACTGAGACTGATTGACTGACACTGACTCACACTGACTGACTGACACTGACTGACACTGACTGACACTGACTGACACTGACTGACTACTCTCTACTACTCTACTACTGACTCTCTACTACTTTCTACTACTCTCTCTCTACTACTCACTCTATACTACTCACTCTCTACTACTCTACTACTCTCAACTACTCACTCTCTACTACTCACTCTCAACTACTCACTCTCTACTACTCTACTACTAACTCTCTACTACTCACGCTCTACTACTCTCTACTACTCACTGTCTAGTACTACTCTCTCTACTACTCACTCTCTACTACTCTCTACTATTCACTCTCTACTACTCACTCTCTACTACTCACTCTACTACTTTCTACTACTCTCTACCACTCACTCTCTACTACTCTACTATTCACACTCTACTACTCTCTACTACTCACTCGCTACTACTCTCTACTACTCACTCTCTACTACACTCTCTACTACTCTCTCTCTACTACTCTCTACTACTACTCTCTACTATTCACTCTCTACTACTCACTCTCTACTACTCTCTACTACTCACTCTACTACTCTCTGCTGCTCTCTACCACTCACTCTTTACTACTCTACTACTCTCTCTCTACTACTCACTCTCTACTACTCTCTCTCTACTACTCTCTACTACTCACTCTCTACTACTCACTCTACTACTCTCTACTACTCACTCTCTACTACTCTCTCTCTACTACTCACTCTCTACTATTCACTGTCTACTACTCACTCTCTACTACTCGCTCTCTACTACTCTCTACTACTCACTCTCTACTACTCACTCTACTACTCTCTACTACTTACTCTCTACTACTCTCTCTCTACTACTCTCTACTACTCTCTACTACTCACTCTACTACTCTCTACTACTCACTTTCTACTACTCTCTCTCTACTACTCTCTACTACTCACTCTACTACTCATTCTCTACTACTCTCTCTCTGCTACTCAGTCTCCACTACTCACTCTCTACTACTCTCTACTACTCACTCTCTAATACTCACTCTCTACTACTCTCTACTTCTCACTCTCTACTACTCTCTACTACTCACTCTACTACTCACTCTTTACTACTCTCTACTACTCTCTATTTCTCACTCTCCACTACTCTCTCCTACTCACTCTCTGCTACTCTCTCTCTACTCTCTATTATTCATCCTCTACTCTCTACCTCTCTACCTCTCTCTAGCTCTCTCTCTACTACTCGCTACCTCTCTCCCTCTATGTCTCTACCTCTACACCTCTACCTCTCTACCTCTCTCTACCTCTCTCTACATGCACACATATGCACATATATGCATATGCATTTATATATATGTATGTGTATATATATACATACATATATAAACATATATATAATCTGCATATCTATATAACTACAAATATAAATGCATACATACATATCCATATATGCATGTTATGTACATGAAATTTTGAAAAACACTAATAAAAGCAAAGCTAAAAAGCCACCTAATTACAAACAGAATTGCTTTAACTTAAACGAGGGCGAGACCTATTGCATTTTCAATGCTTGTTTACTTTGGTTCCATCAAGAAGGCATTCAGATGTGACACATTTGCCATAAATTCTGAATGGTAGCACTCTAGTTCCTCATTAAATCGCTGTAGTAAAGCTACTGCTCACCAGGGAAGTCTGCTGCTGGTATTCAAAGTGCATGTTTCAGTCTGCATTGCAGAACTTTTTAATGAAATAGAAGAGGATTTGAGAAGTCAAAATGTGCCCTAATTTTTCTTTCTGCAGCACGAATCATAATTTCTATGGCAAAATGAACCCCCTCATTTTGTTCCTTTGCAAATTAAATGTTTTAAGTGTTACCACTTTATTCCAAAGCTCTAGTTGTTTATTTATTTAGTATTTTATAGAGCGCACAGCTACCTCCGACGGAGGTGTCCCGGCGCTGAAGACATAATCTCAGAAGGGTCAGGGGAGTTTGAGACGAAGGAAAAGAATTAGATCTAGGAGAATAACCAGGTCTTTAGTTTTTTCCGAAATGGGGTTCTGAAGTCAGAAATCTTAATTCTGTGGGCAGCTGATTCCATAGTTTGGAGGTGGCTACTGTAAGGGCTCTTCCTCCTGTGCGTGCGAGACAAAAACGGGGGCGGATCATGAGGCGGAGATGGTTAGATCTGAGGTTTCGTGGAGCCTGTGAAAACCTCATTCTGTGACGTAGGTAGGAGGGGCCTCGATCAGTGAGAGCTCTGAAGGCCAAGGTTAAGGCTTTGAATTGAATGCACAGTTTTATTGGGAGCCAGTGAAGTTTGATCAGGTGGGGTGAGATGGAATGACGGTAAGGGATATTACAAATTAGTCTAGCTGCAGCATTCTGAACTTTTTGTAGTTGGTTAATGAGGTAAGTAGGGGCACCTATGTACAAGCTGTTGGCGTAGTCCAGATGAGCGGTGATGAGGGCATGGACTACTGTTTTTCGGGAATCCAGTGGTAGGTAGGGGATGATTTTTTTTATCATCCGTAGCTTCCCGAAACAGGCTGAGGTGACTTTGTTGATTTGAGACTTACAGGAGAGGGAGGTGTCAAATTGGAAGCCTAGGTTACGGGCGGCTTGAACCGGATCCGGGGGGGGTTGAGTTCAGTCGGCCACCAGAGATTGGAAGGTAAAGGAGATTTTTGATTAAAGAATAAGACTTCGGTCTTATCTGTATTGAGCTTTAGGTTATTGGCAGACATCCAGGAGTCGATATTAAGCATTCAAAGACGAAAGTTGTTAAATGATTTTTCGGTGTGGTCCTTGAAAGAGAACACCAGTTGGGTGTCGTCTGCGTAGAAGGTTACTTTGACCCCACAGGATTCAACTACTTTTGCCAGTGGTTTGAGGTACACATTGAAAAGGAGCGGGCTAAGGGCAGAGCCCTGTGGAACGCCCCAGATCAGAGGTTTTTTAGAGGAGAGAAAGGATCCCAGCATCAATTGTTGTACTCTGTTGGTAAGAAAAGATTTTACCCATGAAAGGGGTGGTCCGCAGACACCTACTTCTTGCAGGCGAGTTAGAAGTATGTCATGAGAGATGGTGTCAAATGCCGCGGATAGGTCGAGGAGGACCAGCATGGCCTCCTCTCCCCTATCCGTGCATTCTCTGATCGACTCGGAAACCTCGAGTAGCGCCGACTCAGTACTATAGTCTGGTCTGAAACCAGATTGGGTATCGTGGAATAAGGAGTTAGATTCCAGGTAGTGGGACATTTGTTTTTGTACAGCTTTTTCAAGAACTTTTGCGGGCTTGGGTAAAAGTGAGATCGGGCTGTAGTTGTTTAAACAGGTAGGATCAATGCCAGTTTTTTTTTTAATTGGGATTAGCATTGCATGTTTCCAGGCGGAGGGAACAACTCCAGTAAGTAAAGAGGAATTCCAGATGTCCAGTAGGGGGTCAATGATTAGGGGGGCAATTTCGTTCATGATAAGGGCTGGGGCTGGGTCCAGAGGGGAGCCCGATTTACATTCCAGAAATAATTTCAGAGCAAGCTCCTTGGTGAGTGGTTGGAATGCAGTGAATGCATACTTGCAGTTGGAGGCAAGATCTTTGGTGATGTCGGTGCCATTCTGAAGAATGGTTGCCGCAATGTTGGCAATTTTTTCTTCAAAAAAGTTTGATAGGTTTTCACTCAGTGCTTGTGACATAGGTACTGGAGTGGACAGTGCACTGGGATGAGTGAAATCTTTCACTATATTAAATAGGGCCTTAGTCGAGTTTTTTGCTTTGGCAATAGTGTTTGAGAAATAAGTGCTCCTAGAGTCGCGTTTGAGTTTGCGAAACTCTTTAAGGCCTTGTCGGTAAAGAGCCTTGGCTCCTGGATCATAATTCTGTCTCCAAAGTCGTTCCAACTTTTTGCACATACTTCTGTGTGCACGTAGTTCTTGGGTGAACCATGGGGCCGAAGGTTTTTTCTGCGGGAAGTAAGGATTTGTAAAGGGGCTATTTTCTCAATAGCTGTCGTTAGGTCGCTATTTAATATACGCACCGCTTCGTTAAGATCGTCTGGAAGAAGGGTCAGACTGTTATGGTAGTTTTGCACTAGGGCAGTAGATGTGAGTTTGTGCCATTTTCTGCCTTGAGCTCTGATGGCAGATTCCTGTTTAACGATTTGAGTCAAAGGAAGCTCAAAAGGTAGTAAGAAATGGTCAGACCATGCCAAGGGCAGGGGGGGATGGATTTTAAGTTTCTCGCAATTCGAGAAAATAAGGTCGAGGGTGTGACCTGCAGAATGAGTGGGTCCTTTTACTTTTTGCATCAGATTTATGTTTTGCATAGATTCAAGAAGATGGGATGCGCGGTGACAACTACTTACATCGATGTGGTGGTTGAAATCTCCCAGTACCATGAAATTGGGGTGTTTAAGGGAGAGATCTGCTGCGACTGCCAATAGCTCTTGGACGACGGGTAGGGGGGTGTGCGGTGGGTTATAGACCAGGATCCCTGAGGAAATGGCAGTAGTGGAGTCAGTGATTGAGAAATATAAGGCTTCTATAGGCTTAATGTTTAGAATTCTCCTTGAGGTGATTTTCAGGTGATTCTTAAGGATCACCGCGATTCCTCCACCTGTTTTGGAGCCTTCACGGCTTAGTCCCGTGAAGCTGTAACCGGTGGGTATAGCAAGGGCGATGTCTGGGTTGGAGGAGTCTTTAATCCAGGTCTCGGTAAGGAATAGTGCGTCCCATGATGTGGCAGACAGTAATAGCCAGATGTCATTGGCATGGCTGGGTAGAGAGCGGCAGTTCACCAAACCCATGGAATAGGTTTTGGTGGGGGGAGACTGATTGGGTGCGGGTTTGCTGATATTGGTATGAGTCCAGTCGGGGCATAAGGAAAAATGACAGTTTGGACATTTGTGCAAAAAAGGGCTAGGTAGGGGGAAGATGCAGGTAATGGGAGACGAGCAGGACGTCTTACTTAAGTCAAGAAGCTGAGTTCTGGTCCACATTAGTCTTGGTGGTGGACTGACGGTATGGTTGGCCCTAGGCACGGAGCCGGCGCAGACGGGCGCAGACGGGCTTGCCATAGGCGCGCCTTCGGCGTGCGTTCGGCGCGTTCGGCACGCCCGCTGCGCTCGCCCGCTGCGCGACCGAAATATACACATGATTTATAGGGAAAAAGTGTAGGGGGGAGGAGCGTGGCCTCGTAAAAGGGGTGTGGCCTTCGAGTGCGGCGGGTAATGGCGGCAATGTTTGTTTCCACTGAGGAATGGTGAGGTATTTCTAACAACGTACACGCATTCACACAAGGAGCTCAAATTGTTTTTAAACATAGGTAAAATACAATTTAACGTGACTCTCAATGTTTTAAAAAGAGCAGGTGCTCGTGCCTGTAGCTCCCGGCTTCCGCCTCAGGAGAGAAGGTCTTCAAACCAGACGCTCGGTTTCCGCGACTTATGTACTCGGGGGACGTGGCCTCGTAAAAGGGGCGTGGCCTTCGAGTGCGGCGGGGAATGGCGGCAATGTTTGTTTCTACTGAGGAATGGTGAGGTATTTCTAACAACGTGCACGCATTCACACAAGGAGCTCAAATTGTTTTTAAAAGTAAGTAAAATACAATTTAATGTGACTCTCAATGTTTTAAAAAGAGCAGGTGCTCGTGCCTGTAGCTCCCGGCTTCCGCCTCAGGAGAGAAGGTCTTCCTTTTGTTCTTTAAAACACTCTGGGATTTCTGTCATTGGGCTATACTTGGGCTACATCTCGGTGATATTTGTGCTACATTTGGGCTCTTTTGTCTCTGGTGGCCATCTTGGGAGACTTGTTATGAAGTTTCCTAATTTCCTCATTTACTACAGTCTCCTCAGTAGGCATACTGTCAGTTTTTTACTTTGATTCAATGAAGAAGGCATTCAGATGTGTCACACATTTGCCATAAATTCTGAATGTTAGCACTCTAGTTGCTCATTAGATCACTGTAGTAAAGCTACTGCTCACCAGGGAAGTCTGCTGCTGGTATTGAAAGTGCATGTTTCAGTCTGCATGTCAGAATTATTTAATGAAATAGAAGAGGATTTGAGAAGTCTCTCAAAATGTGCCTTAATTTTTATTTCTGCAGCACTAATCATACATTCTATGGCAAAATGAACCCCCTCATTTTGTTCCTTTTTAAATTAAATGTTTTAAGAGTTACCACTTTATTCCAATCAAGATGGCTTCAGGTGTGCCATACGTTTATCATAAGTAGGAGTGTTAGCGCTCTAGTTGTTCTTTGGAACACTCTGGGAAGTTGCAGTAGAATACAAAGGAATCAACTGACAGTCTCTGCCCTTGTTGGATGTACATGTTTTCCTGAGAATGTCAGACTTCATTCTCACATGACTAAGAAAGATAATGTGAATTTACAGAAAATATGCTCTCAGTTTAGCTTATAGATCACCTTCCAAACCTCTGTGGGAAAAGCATGTGAAAATAGTTTTCTCTCAAACATGATTCATGATATCCCAGCAGAAGGCTTTTTCACATGGTAAAATCACCTTAGAACATACCACAATTCCTAAAATGAGTATGGTACCATCAACAAATGATTTATAATGTAACTAAAGTCTTAAAACCTTCTATTAACTGCAATGCTTTTTAATGAGGTGCTATCATGTAAATTGGTCCCAAGATGGCTGCCAACACTTCTTGGATGAAGTACTGACAGCCAATCAGATCTCACGATGAGATGTGTGGTTAGGCTCCGCCCAGATATATCTATCTTTTTAACTCTAATTTTCTCAGGAACTTCTGAACGGATTTACACCATTTAAGCAAAAGGCACGAGTCTGAACTGAGAACTACCTCTTTGCCAAATTTGGTGTAATTCCGTTCGGCAGTTCAGGCTGTAGCTGCGTCAACAGGTCCTATGGGAAAATGCATGGGGAAAATGCGTTTTGGGACCCCCCTTTTTTCTCGGCCCCTGCTTGACGAATCACCGTGAAATTTTCAGGGTAGGAGCGGACCGGAGCTGGCCAAAAGTTTGGAAAATTTCGCGAAGATTTGTCAATCGGCGCCAACGTTATTCCAAATAGAATGTTGCGGATTTCCTATGGAAAATAGGTCCTAACTATAACTACCTACTGGCAACTGCCAGTAGGTAATACACACACATATATATACACACACACACATATATACACACACACACATATATACACACACATATATATATGCACACACAGACATATTTATACACACACACATATATATACACACACATATATATACACTTATATATACACACACACACATATATATATATATACACACACACACACACACACACACACACACGCACACACATACACACACACACACACACATATATACTCACACACACATATATACACACACATACACATATATCTACACACACACACATATTTATATATATATATTCACTGAAGAAACCATAGGTTTCAGGCACGTTATAGTTAGTCAATTTGTCAATCGGCGCCAACGTTATTCCAAATAGAATGTTGCGGATTTCCTATGGAAAATAGGTCCTAACTATAACTACCTACTGGCAACTGCCAGTAGGTAATACACACACATATATATACACACACACACATACACACACACACACACATATATACTCACACACACATATATACACACACATACACATATATCTACACACACACACATATTTATATATATATATATTCACTGAAGAAACCATAGGTTTCAGGCACGTTATAGTTAGTTGTACATTTCACTCGTACAAAACCGTAGAAATTCTATAACGTCCCTGAAACCCATGGTTTTTTCAGAAAATTTCAAAGGTTTTTTAAATGCTAATTTGTAAATGTAATACTTATAAAAGCTTTATTCTGTAAATTACAAGTTTTTTTAAAGATATTTTGTAACTCTAAAATCCTATAATTATTTTCTCTTATTTTTTCCATTTTAATTTAAATATGTAATGTCCTATGTCTTTTAAAATATATGTATATTTTTTTTCTTAAAAAAATACCGGAGTCGCACACCCATCATGCACCTATCATGGTGGGTGCGTGATTTCAAGCCGCCATATTGGTAAAGTCGAGAAGGAGCCGCGTTTGATTGGTGACGGGTGTGTGGGGCGTGGCCCCGCGTAACGTCATATATGTATGGGATCGCATCATGAGCACGATTCGTATGCGACGTTTGTGCGGTGCCGGGATCCGTGTGACGTCATATACGTCCTGGGTCGCACCGGGTGCGCGACTCCCGCAAAAAAAGTATGCTTTAAAACTATATGTATGTAACTTTAATGTACATATCAGGGCAAGAGAATATCTAAACTATTTATAAAAATAATATATTTGTACTTGTAATAAACTTATTATTCTTAAATAAATTTTCGCAAAGTCGGATTGGGTGCGCGTTGGTTGCACGCTGGGTGCGTGACTCCCATGTGACTTTAAAAGAAACCATTTCATTGGTTGACAAGGTTTTCCATTCTCTCTGCTGCATCACAGGAGAGACACCTGTTGTGTTTTTGGGAGCAAAATTGTGATTTTTTTGGGTGTTTACTTGGAAAACTTCTACAATGGCTTCTTCAAATCTACCAATAGACCTTCCATCTGATGATGAAGATTTGGGACCACCTCTAAAATAAAGACCAGAGTCTATTGTTTGGAAATTTTTCACAATCCTGGAGGGTGAAAGAAATGTGAATGCATGAAAGGTGAGCTGCACGCTCTGTCCCAGAGATTTATCAAGAGGCAGCGAGAAGAAGTACTCGTGTGGCACTTCCAGTATGTATAAACATCTTCAGACTATACATCCGAGACAACTTGCACAAGAACAACTGCGATGTGCATAAGATGCCACACCACAAACTGACCAGGGTGCTGGACCCAGTACTTCTGGAGGCTCTACCTCTGCATCTCGCGGTCCGGACATTCGTCCAGAGTTTGCGACGCTCAAACAGCATTGTATAAAATGCAATGCTATTTTATGTTCTGGGGAGCAGTCAGTTGACGCTGTGTGTTCAGCAGCAAGAAACCATCGCTGCTAATATTTTTTCAATTTTCTGTTGGAATGACAATATAATTCCCAAAGTTTAAAGTTTTGTCTGTTTGTTTTCTCGTTTTTCAAAAAACACCCAAAAAATGCACAAAATTGTTTTAAAAACAAAAAAAAAATTAAAACAAAAAGATTCTAAGAGTGCATGGCTATTGACAGGGAGATGGCTGGACTGCATGAGTAATGCACAGGTAATTGTAGATCTGAATGTGTTAGTGCATGGGTCATTGTATGAGTACATGGGTACTGACTGGATGATTAGAGTACTGCAATGTGAGTGCATGGTGAATTTATAAGTGCTTGGGTATTGACGGAGTGATTGGATTTGTACATGGTAGTGGATGGGTGATTGCTGGATTGCATGGGTACTACCTGGGTAATTGGAGGAGTGAATCAGTAGTGTGTAGGTGGTTAGAGAACTGCATGGATAGTGCACATGTGATTGTAGCATTGCATGTGTAAGTGCCTGGGTCATTGCATGAGTACATGGGTAGTGACTGGATACTTAGAGTGCTGCAAGGAGAGTGCATTGTGAATTTATAAGTGTTTGGCTTTTGGCAGAGTGATTGGATAAGGACATAGGAGTGGCTGGGTAATTAGAGGAGTGCATAAGTAGTAACAGGGAGATTTCTAAACTGTATAGGTAGCACTCAAAGGAATGTAAAAGAGCATGAGTTAGTGCCTGGGTAATCACTCAAGGGATTGTAGAAGTGCATGAGTTAGTGCCTGGATAATTGCATGAGTACATGGGTACTGACTGGAAGATTAGAGTACTGCAAGGTGAATGCATGGTGAATTTATAAGTGCTTGGGTGTTGGCGAAGTGATTGAATTAGTACATGGTAGTGGCTGAGTGACTGGAGGAGTGCATGGGGAGTGACAGGGTGATTGCTGGACTGTGTGGGTACTACCTGGGGAATTGGAGGAGTGAATGAGAAATATTTAAGTGGTTAAAGGACTGCATGGGTAGTGCATCAGGGATTGCATTGTGTTTGTGACTGTCATTGCATGAGTACATGGGTACTGAGTGGATGATTAGAGTAGTGCAAGGAGAGTGCATAGTAAATTTATAAGTGTTTGGGTATTGGCAGAGTGTTTGGATTAGTACATGGTATTGGCTGCATGACTGGAGGAGTGCACAGGGACTGACAAGGTGCTTGATGATCTGCATGGGTAGTATCAGGGGACTTGAAGGACCAAATGAGAAGTGTGTAGGTGGTTAGAGGACTGCATGAGTAGTACACAAGGATTGTACCAGTGCATGTGTTAGTGCCTGGATCATTCAAGGAGTACATGAGTAGTGACTGCATGATTAGAGTAGTGCATGGAGAGTGCATGGTGAATTTATAAGTGGTTTGGTTTTGGCAGAGTGATTGGATAAGGACATAGGACTGCCTGGGTGATTGGACGAGTGCATACGTAGTATCAGGGAAATTACTGGACTGCATAGGTAGTCCTCAAAGGATTGCAGCATTGCATGTGTTAGTAACTGAGACATTGCATGAGTACATGGGTACTGACTGGATGATTAGAGTACTGCAAGGAGAACGCCTGAGTGAATTTCTAAGTGCTTGGGGATTGGCAGAGGGATTGGATTAGTACATGGTACTGGCTGGGTGACTCGAGGAGTGCATTGAGTATGACAGGGTGATTGCTGGACTGCATGGGTAGTACCTGGGGAATTTAAGATGTGAATGAGCAGTGTGTAGGTGGTTAGAGGATTGTATGGATAGTGCAGAGGTGAATGTAGTAGTGCATGGATAGTGTTTGGGTTACTTAATCTTACCTTTACAATAGTAGATATGAAAGTCTTTGTAACAATTTTTGCAGTTGTTTTTTATAATTTAAATTTTAAAAACTTTCAAACTTTAGAATTTTCGTCTGTAAAAGAGAAGAAAAAAAACAGTTATAACATATAATATTATAGTTTAAACTACACAACATGATTTTACCATTATATAAGATATTCAGTTTGCCTTTTTTGCTGTTCTCAGAATCTATTGAATTTCACCATAGACAGTGATTTCAATATTGCTCAAAATCAATCAAATACAATCCAGATAGAGTTCTCACTCAGGACAATGCAACATACGCCATTCTCTCTTTAAACACGGTATTTCCAATGTTTACCAAAGCTCTGTCTACACTTAAACCTTGAGATTTATGAATGGTCACCGCATATGCTAAAGAAAGAGGAAACTGTTTTCTACGAACATACAAATCTTTAACATGCAAAAAACTAACAGAACAACGTTCAATCTGTTTTACTTCGTCAATCTGATCAAATTAAGGGGGTCATTCTGATAGCGGGTGGACCGTACGGCGGTGGCGATCTGCCCGCCGAAATCTACCGCCCGCATAACTTTTTCCCCCACCACATTACGATGGTGGGGGGACCTCAGCGGACGGTCTTACGGGTGGAAAAGCCCAGGAATATGGTGGCGGTGCCTTGCAGGCACCGCCAATCATATTACCATCATGGCGGTGGATTACCTTTCCATGGAGGAGACTACGCCATGGAAAGTCATGTGTTTTTTACATTGGGGGCCCCTTACTGGCCCCCAGCTTGTTTGGGGGTGGGGGGTGCACATGGTGGGTACCTATGGTACCCCCCTACATTTGCATGCACAAGGTGACAGGCACCGCGCGGTGCCCCCTGCATTTGCATGCACAACGTGGCAGGCACCGCGCGGTGCCTGTCACGTTGTGCATTCAAATGCACAACATGCATTTTACACATTGCAGCGGGTGCTGCTTGCAGCACCGCCCGCCGCAATGTTTAAAATGCGGGATGCGCCCATCCTAATGCCACTTGCGGGACCGCCGCGACAATGGCGGGCGGTCCCGTGTCCGCCATCGTAATAGGCCCCTAAATCTTTAAAAATTCAATTCCAGCTCTATTTTGATAATTAACAAAATCAACAACTTTTCCCATTAGTCCATTTACTAAACCTTTTTCCACATCCAAATTACGCCGTAAAATTACCCGACAGTTTTCACATACATATAAATTATTTTCTAAACCAGCAGTCTTAGATATAGATTTTTCCAATTAATCCAATTTTGTTTTTAGTTTTTCTGTCAAAATAATAGTAATATGTCCGTGCTCTATTTTATCAATGGCTTCCATTTTTATTATTTGTTGTTTTTCCAGCTTCAAAAGTTCTTCATTGAATGTAGAACACTCCCACAGTGTTGACATTAGGCATATTGTAGATTTATTTTCTCTGATTTTTTTGTATATTATTTCCGGAGCAACATTTTCATTTGGAAACAAGTTTGTAAGTAGCCGACTTTGCAAAGCTTCTTTACCATGTTCTGTCAATACACCAATTCTTATATCTTGAAAAATACTTCCATAGTCTTCATCACTTGCCTGTCGCATATTTTTAATATGTTCTTTGTATTCAAAATATGACCAAATGTTTACATTTCCAATACTTCAAAAAGACTTTCTGATGTCTTTATGTACAAGTGTTTTAAATACTGGTTGCCCTCTTACAGGAGTAAGTTGCAGTAGATCACCAAAAACTATCACGTTTTCCACGAAATAAGACATCATATTCTGTTTTTAAAATTTGCTGCATTCTTAAATGCACAAAGGCAAGCATTAAGTTTGAGACCATGCTCACCTCATCAATAATCAGAAGTTTCATTTTCTTTTGTACTCTTTAAACTTCATAACTAGCTTCTCCAGAAAGCTTGTGATATTCCAATTTGTTTTCATGTTCAACAGGTAGCATTAGTAAGCGATGTAATGTAATTCCTTTAATGTTGTGTGCTGCTAACCCAGTTGGAGCGGTTACAACACAAGATAAATGTGATTCTGTGTTTTTCTGTAGATAACTGGTCAAAACTTTAATTAAGAAACTTTTTACTGTACCAGCTTGACCACTGATATACATTTGAATAGGTTTAAAAGATGTGAATTCTTTTTTTTATGAAGGAAACCATGGTTGATCTGTTGTCTCACTTACGTTCTATTTTTAATAAATGTATTATCTCAATGCATAAAATGTATTATCTCAATGTATAAGTTGTAGACTGTGCACCAGTACATGGTTTGTTGGTTTCAACAGTGATCTTTTATGTTGGATGCCTTTTTTTGATTGTTGAACTATAAGATGATTGTATGTGTGGTGGGATATTGCGAAGCAAGAGTTCATTCACTCCTAAAGGACGTTCGTTTTTTAGTTCCTAAGTCCCTTCACATGCATTTAAGTTCTCCATGATGACAATACCAATTCTCATTAGTACCACACTGACACGCCATTAAATTAATCAATTGAGATTCAAAATAATCATCTCTCTCATGTACCTTGTCCATGAGTTCCTTTGCAGAAACATTTTGAAGATGAACTCCTGTTTTTAATATATGGTTGACTGCATATATACGATGCCCTAAGGCGCAGAAAGTGCAACTTTGCTTTGTAGACCTGACTTTGCTCCTGGCTAAGCGCTCAATTACGATGCGGTGGAAATCGGCCGTACCCCCACAGCTTTATGGCTGGCATGGGGAAGTAGTGAGATGGAGTGGAGCGGAGAGTGCTGCTATCCGACGGGAGGAAACCCGTGGATTTCTCCCTAGACTGGAACAGTATTCTGGAAGCGTTCAGGGCCTTGGCCCCGCCACCTGTGCCGTTAGCTTGGACTTAACAATTGTTTTATCACCTAGCCCCAGTTTTCCAGTTTCCAGGATTATGGAATTCCATTGTTTGTGGATCCTGCACCATAGGGTGCATACATACAATTTGAATGCTTATGTGCAGTTGGGAGTAGATAGGGGAACACCTTGCCATATGCGCTATGAATGGTTGGTGCCAGACGAAGTTGGGGGAGGGTGGAAGAGAGGGATGGAATAGTTGTATTCATATGTCATACACTTACTATAGATGATAATGCACGCACACTGTACAATGATTTCAATGTACTACATTATTGTGTATAACTGCAAAATGCCATAATTGATGGGTTAAAAACATAAATTTAATAAAATGTTTTTAAAAAAATGTTGTTTACTGCATATGAAAGTCCAGACAAGTCACTTTCAAACAAAAGATGAAATATATGTGTGATACATTGTTGAAATCTTGCATCTTCTGAGTACAATCTTGCTGTCCGATATTCTGATGCGGGAATCTGTACTGGTCGTTCATCATATCGTCCATCTTTTCCAGTGGGGAAGAACTGTGGAAAACAACGAGCTACCAAACTTTTTTCCCAAACACTCATGGGAGTTCCTTTCGCTTTCTTCATTTGGAATAATTCAATAGCATTTCCCATCATTTCTTTGAAATGTAAAGGATGTACACTATAAGGTTCATACATTTCTTCACTTTTGGACATGTCTACTTTTTTCAATTTGGCCACTTGACATTTCGCTATCATCTCCTAAACCTATTTCTTCTTCTTCCACATACACATTTTTGTAGTAATCATTGTTTTTTATGAGATATAACGTTGCCTTTTGCACTTTGCTGACATCTACTAATTCTTGCCATATTTTTCGACTCTTCGTAGGAACACCATTAGCTAGAATAACTACCGGTTCAGTTTCCTCTTTCTCTACACTAATAGTTTCAATATGTTTCTTTAAATCTAAAGGTAAATATACAACTCTTCCTTTTAATTCTCTCTGTAAATCTGTGGGAGGCAATTTACCTGTTTTAGGCTCCATACGAACAATAGCCTGAAACGGGTGCACTGATTGAATCAGAATAGACTCTTATGTGTTTAAATCTACCAGTTCTGGAGGAATAGCTACCAACTCTAGGTTATTATGTACAGCTCTAGCTGGTATTTTGCTATCCTCTAATTTGGTATAACAATATTTACAAATGCGTTGATCACTACCTAAGTCAAAGCAATCGTCTACGAACAAATAAGTTGCAAATTTCTTCCACTTATCATTGTTTTCTTTTTCACTTTTTAAATATAGATCAACATTCCTAGTTTGATTTCTATAGTGAGTTCGTCGACAACAAATACAAACATAGGGGTCTATTAGGATGGCGGGCGGACTCCAGTCCGCCCGCCACCCTAGTGGTGCAGGGACCGGCCACCAGTGGTGCGGCGGTCCCGCTTTGCCAATTAGGATGCGACCGCTACCATGGCGGTCGCATCCTGTATATTTAACATTGTGGCGGGCGGTGCTGTATTCAGCACCCGCTACAATGTTAAAAGGGCATGTTGTGCATTTGCATGCACAACGTGACAGGCACCGCGTAGTGCCTGCTACCTTGTGCATGCAAATGTCGGGGGTACCATGGGTACCCCCCAAGTGCAGCCACCCAACCCACTGGGGCCGGCAACGGGCCCCCAAAGGCATGAGACCGCCATCATCGTAATATGGATGGCGTGCCTGGAAGACACCGCCACCATATTGCAGGTCTTTTCTGCCCGGTAGGCAATCGGGCAGATTGCCTACCGGCGGAAAACTGGCGGACGGTCTTTCCATCTGCCTGGGTCCCCACCGCCATCGTAATATGGCAGGGGGAAATGTTAGGCGAGCGGACGGAAATGGCGGGCGGATCGCCGTCGTCATACGCCCGCCATCCTAATAGACCCTATAGTTTGGTCTTTCACAACAAATTACCTTAAACTTCGTAATTTCTTCTTCAAACTTCTCAGTACTACTATCTTCCACGTCTTCTTCAACACCTACTTTTATCAAACTCTCACTTTCTCTACACTCCTCTTCAAGACCAAAGTAACAAAATTCTTTTTCATCACAAACTTTTTTTACATCTGATACTGACCCATGCAAAACAGCACTGTTTAAGTCACTTAAAGTTATTGCTGGACTTTTGGCATAGTACAATCTTCTTACTAACTTCCGGATTTGAGATTGATGAACTGCTAACATTCTAAAATGATGAAAAACACTTACACACTTTCTAGAAATACAAGCCAGAGAATGTGTTTGCAAACCAGTTTTTTTTCTCACTTTGCCAGGATCTAGTCCTTGCAGCATCTTAATCTTTTGTTTAAAATTTTTTTTTTACTATACTCTCGTAAGAAATATCAATAGTCTCCTGTTGTATACTACAAATACTACTACAATTCCAAGTATACACTGGGGCTTTAGTACATCTCCATAGAACTTAATCAGCTATCACTTCTTCTACACTTCTAGGAACCATTTTTTATTTTTCAATTGGACAACCGTACTTTACTTCATAAGCATGACCACTGGTATCAACTGCGTGCACTAATGTATTGGTTTGAAAATAGCTCTCTTCATTAAAAAAAGGCTCTGAACTTGAACTGTGCTTCCATTCACCCCCAAAAAATCACAAAAGTTTGTTCTGTTAATTAGTCTCTTCTTTTTACTTTTGGCCTTCATAAAATGTTTTGGCTTATCTAATGATCGAATTCTGTTTAAAACTAAAATGAATAATTTCCTTTTAAATTCAAAAGCCTTCTCAACAATAGTTTCAATCTGTTTCTTCTTTTTATAAAATGCTGATCTTTTTATTATATTTCTTGCCATCTTTTAATAAATTAACTACTACTCTATTGTGAAACATTCTTTTCCTTATTTCATCAAATTCATACTTTCTCCTTTTACCATAGATTGTTTTTTGAAAACGGGATTTCCCATTAATTTCTCCTTTTTCTTTTTATTCTTCTTTGTTGTTGAGGTAGTCTTTCTACTTTCTACATTGTGCAAACTGTTTCTAGTCCTTGAAAGTCTTTTAATAAATTATTTTGTTCTCTTACCGCAAGACTTTTTCTTTTTCCCCACATGTTGTAGTTTATCTAATTCTTGCTGTTTCTTCAAATAATAGTCTTTCTTCAATTGTTTCCTTTTTACTGTTATTTTAGTCATAGCAAGTCTTTTTTAATGATGATGAAAAATATCTGTAAAAAATGTTTTTTATATGATTAACATAAATCTATAAAAACCATCTAAACGCTTTGTTTTGAAATCACAATGCATTTACTGCAGTACACAGGTACTAACTGGATAATTGTAGGAGTGAATGAGTAGTGTTTATGTGTTTAGAGGACTGCATGGGCAGTGGACAGAGGATTTTAATAGTGCATGTGGATGATTAGAGTACTCCAAGGAAAGAGGATGGTGAATTTATAAGTGCTTGGGTTTTGGGCGGAATAATTAGATAAGGACATGGGACTGGCTGGGTAATTGGAGAAGTGAATAGGTAGTTACTGGGAGATTACTAAACTTTATAGGTAGCAGTCAAAGGATTGTAAAAGTGCATGAGTACGCGCCTGGGTAATTGCATGAGTACATGGGTAGTGACTGGATGATTAGAGTACTGCAAGGAGAGTGCATGGTGAACTTATAAGTGCTTGGGTTTTGGCAGAATAATTAGATAAGGACATTGGACTGTCTGGGTGATTGGAGGAGTGCACAAGGAGTGACAGTGTGATTACTGGACTGCATGGGTACTACCTGGGTAATTGGAGGAGTGAATTAGTAGTGTGTAGGTGTTTAGAGGACTGCATGGATAGTGCACATGTGATTGTAGCACTGCATGTGTTAGTGCCTGGGTCATTGCATGAGTACATGGATAGTGACTGGATACTTAGAGTGCTGCAAGGAGAGTGCATGGTGAATTTATAAGTGCTTGGGTTTTGGCAGAGTGATTGGATAAGGACAGGGAACTGGCTGGGTAATTGTCGGAGTGCACGGGGAGTGACAGTGTGATTGCTGGACTGCATGGGTACTACTTGGGTAATTGGAGGAGTGAATCAGTAGTGTGTAGGTGATTAGCGGACTGCATGTATAGCACACATGTGATTGTAGCACTACATGTGTTAGTGCCTGGGTCATTGCATGAGTACATGGATGGTGACTGGATACTTAGAGTGCTGCAAGGAGAGTGCATGGTGATTTTATAAGTGCTTGGGTTTGGGTAGAGTCATTGGATAAGGACATGGGACTGGCTGGGTGATTGGGGAAGTGCTTAGGTAGTAACAGGGAGATTACTGAACTGTATATGTAGTGCTCAAGGGATTATAGAAGTGAATGAGTTAGTGCCTGGGTCATACCATGAGTACACTAAGCATATATGAAACTGTACAAATAGTATCTGAACACATAGATAATTCATTACATACTATCTAGTTAAGTAGATAAGTGCAATATGCCACAAAGGGTAATATATGGTGGTTTATTTTTGAGTTACATCTTGACCATTCAATCCACAAATATGTGACATTATTAAACTATACCTCACAACAGACTTTAGAACGAAGAGCAATTAACACATTTAATGATCTTTTTTAAAACCACACATATCTTCAGCTTTGTATCTAAAATGATGTGGCATTATTCAACTATACCATTACTTAAACTACAAAAAGAAACCTAATTACCAGCACCTTGTTTCACCATTCTATCTTTAACTATATGCTGTTAGAGTCGGGGATCTCTGGTTGGCGCAAGGTTGCCCTTGTGTCAAGCAGGAACCCTCTCCTCCACGTCAGGGCGCAGGATAACCCCTCGCGAATGACCCTTGCTCACCCTCTAGGTGCGTGGCGTGAGCAGCCAAGGCGATTCCTCAGGCGTTGTTGGTTAAGCACTTACAATCATACACACAGTAAACACATCAATCCCCCCAGAAACGGACACCAGACTGGGATATATATAAAAATACGCTTCTTTATGTAAAAATAGGTATATATATCTCAGCAGACTTATCTGCTGGTCAGGTCAGTAAATACTAACTTTCTAAAAGTAGTATTTACAAACCCAGGATATTAAAATAAACTTGACTACAAGAAGTATTTTATTATTCTGAGTTCAGGCATACTAAACTTGACACTCTACCATGCTCTCTGAGTCCACTGGGGTCACAGCGTTGGCGTGATCCCAGCAGCCCATTCTGGCCTATGGAGGGCAGGTAGCCTTCAATAGTGAAAAACGGAAAGGGCTGTAAGTCACTACTAAGACATGCCACACACACCAGGGCATGTCCTACCTTATGCCTACAATGCACCCTGCCCTTGGGCCTACCAGAGGGGTGGCTAATATGTAGGTAAGGGAAGGTTTAAGGACTGGCAAGTGGGGGCACTCGCGCAGTCAGCGCGACGGTCCCAGACCGCGCACAGGGTCTGCGGTGGCAGACCCTAGACACATTTTACACGGCCGCTTCCGGTGGGTGGCGCAACCAGCGCTGCAAGCCCACCAGCAGCATTGGCATTCACAAGCCCTGGCACCCCTGGTGCACTTTACTGGGGACTGACAGTGAATCCAATAACCCAATCGTGAACATCAATTTACAGGTACACTTTATCTAGGGAGAACTTGCACTGCGGCACGGATTAGCCGTGGCGCAGTGCCCTGAGCGGACAACACCAGCAAAACAATCGAGGCACACCATCAAAAAGTGGAAGGGAAACTCAAGCCACGGTGCCAGGTCTAACACGTGTCCCCTCCAGCTGAAATGTGGGGAGAACTACCCTTGCCCAGGGGGTTCCTCGTCACTAAGGCGGAAATACCTGGACAGACCGTCAGCGTTGGCGTGATCTGTACCAGGACGGTGTTCCACCGTAAAGTCCATACCCTGTAGGGAGATGGACCACCTCAACAGCTTCAGGTTCTCACCCCTCATTTGCATCAACCATCTGAGGGGCCTGTGGTCCGTCTGAACCCGGAAGTGAGACCCAAACAAGTAGGGTCTTAGCTTCTTCAGCGCCCAGACCACAGCAAATGCTTCTCGCTCGATTGCACTCCACCTACTTTCCCGTGGAAGTAACCTCCTACTGATGAAGGCTACGGGTTGGTCCCAGCCCTCCTCAGTCATCTGTGAGAGAACAGCCCCTACACCATGCTCTGAAGCGTCTGTCTGCACTAGGAATTCCTTGGAGAAGTCAGGGGCCAAGAGCACGGGCGCCGTGCACATGGCAGTCTTCAGGGTGTCGAAAGCTTTCTGACAGGTGTCAGTCCAAATCACGTTCCTGGGCTGCTTCTTGGAAGTCAGCTCTGTCAAGGGGGCAACAATCGTTCCATAGCCCTTGACAAACCTCCTGTAGTACCCAGTGAGCCCCAGGAAGGCCCTCACTGCGGTCTGCGTCTTGGGGGGTTCCCACGCCAGGATGGTCTCAATTTTGGGTTGCAAGGGTGCCACCTTGCCACTCCCCACTTGGTGTCCCAAGTACACCACGGAACCCTGCCCGATCTGGCACTTGCTTGCCTTGATCGTGAGGCCTGCTCGGCGCAGAGCCATCAACACTTCCCAGAGGTGGCGCAGGTGTTCGGGCCAGGTGGCGCTGAACACTGCGATGTCATCCAGGTAGGCGGCACTGAACGCATCCAGCCCAACCAGTACCTGGTTGACCAACCTCTGAAAGGTGGCAGGGGCATTCTTCATCCCAAATGGCATGACTCGGAACTGGAAGTGCCCATCTGGTGTAGAGAATGCTGACCTCTCTTTGGCCCCATCGGTCAAGGCGATCTGCCAGTACCCAGACGTTAAATCAAACGTGCTGAGGAACCGGGCAGCCCCCAGCCGATCAATGAGCTCATCAGCTCTGGGGATGGGGTGCGCGTCAGTCTTCGTTACTGAATTGAGTCCTCTGTAGTCCACACAGAACCGGAGTTCAGGTGTGGCTCCCGGCGCAGCAGCTTTGGGGACCAAGACCACGGGGCTGGACCAAGGACTGCTGGAGGACTCAACCACCCCTAGCGCAAGCATTTTGGAGACCTCCTCCTTAATGCAAGCTCTGACCCTGTCAGTTACCCTGTAAGCCTTGTGCTTCACAGGTAAGCTGTCTCCTGTGTCCACATCATGGACGCACCAATCTGTGACACCAGGAACCAGGGAGAACCTGTCGGAAAACTGCCCCAGCAAGTGGCGGCAATCTTCCTGTTGTTCGGGCGTCAGGGTGGGTGAGAGGTTAACTCCATCCACTGACCCATCTTTCTCAGAGGCCACCAAGAGGTCAGGAAGAGGCTCGGTCTCCTCTTCCATTCCATCATCAGTGGCCAGCAGCATGCCCACTTCGGTCCTCTCTAAGTGGGGCTTAAGGCGGTTAACATGTAGGACCCTCAAAGGGTTCCTGGGAGACTGCATGTCCACCAAGTAGGTGATAGGACTTTTGCGCTCCACAACCTCAAATGGACCTGTCCACTTATCCTGAAGTGCACAAGGCTCCACTGGGGCCAAGACCCACACCTTTTGTCCAGGTTGAAGCTCTACCAGAGTGGCATTCCGGTCGTACCACCGCTTCATCTCCTCCTGGCTGGCTTCCAGATTTGCCTCAGCAAGTTGCCTGAAACGCCGAGTCTGGTTTCGGAAGGCCAGCATGTAGCTGTATACATTCTGGGGAGGTTTCCTGGGAGATTGCTCCCAGCCTTCCTTTACCAAACTCAGAGGTCCTCTTACCGGGTGACCATACAGAAGCTCAAAGGGGCTGAATCCTAGAGACTTCTGTGGCACCTCTCGGTAAGCGAAGAGCAGGCATGGCAAGAGGACGTCCCACTTACGCCTCATTGGACCGTCCAGGCCCATGATCATGCCTTTGAGGGTTCGGTTGAATCTCTCAACCAACCCGTTTCCTTGGGGGTGGTAAGGAGTGGTGAACTTGTAAGTTACCCCACACTCCTTCCACAGGGATTTCATATATGTGGATATGAAATTGGTCCCCCTGTCGCTCACCACCTCTAGAGGGAATCCCACTCGGGAGAAAATTCCCATCAGTGCCCGTCCCACTACGGGGGCCGTCACTGTCCTCAGAGGGATGGCTTCAGGGTACCGGGTGGCATGGTCCACCAAGACCAGGATGAACCTGTTGCCCAGGGCTGTCTTGGGGTCCAGAGGCCCCACAATATCAATACCCACTCGTTGGAATGGCGTACCGACCACAGGGAAAGGTTGCAGAGGAGCCTTGTGCTTCCCTCCGCTCTTACCACTTGCCTGGCAAGTCTGACAGGTTCGGCAGTAGGAATCTGAATTCTTGTGCATTTGGGGCCAGTAAAAGTGGGTGACAAGCCTGTCATAGGTCTTGTCCATCCCCAAATGTCCTGCTAACGGCACATCATGAGCCAGCCCCAGTAGGAAGGTTCTGAACTTCTGGGGTACCACCAGCACACGGGCTGACCCAGGTTCAGCAGCCTTGGGCTCGGAATACAGGAGGTCACTCTCCCAGTACACGTAGTGTGTTTTGGCCTGAACACCATTGGCCTGGTCTGCAGCCTGCTGCCGCATACCCACGAGAGAAGGGCATTCTTTCTGCTCCTTGCAGAATTCCTCCCTGGAGGGACCTCCTTCTTGCTGCCAATGGGTCAGCTCAGGCAGGTCTCCCAGTTCGGCAATCTGTTCCCCGGTAGGCTCCAGAGCATCCCCCCCAGGGTCTGCTTCCTCCTGGGCCGTGGGAACTTCGGGGGCCGGTTTCCCGCGCCTCCTGCGCCTTCTCCCTAAGGCCGGTTCCTGGACCTCTCCCTCAGGCTCCAGGACCCTCTCAACACCCCTACTGGCTGCCATGGACCGGGTGGTCACGCACGCCCAGTCGGGTAGACCCACCATCCGCAGATGCGTGGTCTTCTCCACCTTTTCCCAAGGGGAGCTCTCCAGGTCATTCCCTAGCAGACAGTCCACAGGCATGTCAGTTCTCACAGCGACTTGTAGAGTACCAGAGACCTCCCCCCACTCAAAGGGAACTTGAGCCATTGGACAACGACTCTCTATGTTGTCAGCATTGACAACCCTACAGTAGGCATTGGGTACAATCTGCTCTTGAGACACCAGGTGTTGCCTCACCGAGGTCACGCTGGCTCCTGTATCTCTAAGAGCCTCAACCTTCTTTCCATTGATGGTCACTACTTGCCCATATTTCTTAGTGTTAGAGGGCAGGTAGGTTACAGGGACCATCTCACTGTCTCCTAGCGAGACTAGGGTCATCTGCCCGGGACCCCCACCCTCCTGGACTGCTACCTCCTCCCCAAAGTTAACACTAGCTACTTGCCGGGGTGGGGCACCAGTGGGTGCGGTCTTACCAAACAGGCGACACTTAGGATCAGAGGCAATGTGACCCGGGTCACCACACCTATAACAATTGAATGGCCCCTTTGGAACAGGTCTACCTGTCGGGGCCCCGTTCTGCTGCGGGGGTGGGGGAGGCTGAGAACCCTTCTGCTGGTTCCCTTGGGAATTACTTTGGGGGCCTTTTTGGAACCCCTTCTGTTTACCCTTGTCCCCCCCACTCTTCTGCTGGGGACCCTGCCCACCTTTGGCGGAGTCTCCCACTGGACCCTTGTGGACCCTGGTGCTGAGCCAGCGGTTCGCCTCCTCAGCAAGCTTTCCTCGGGTTGGACAGCTTGCTGGCGTAGCTCAGGAAAACATTGACTGGACAAGTGCTCCCATGCAATTAAATCAAGCAGCCCTTGATAATCATTCACTTTGCTACCCTTCACCCAACCATCCAGTGCTCTGCAGAAAAAGGTTACATACTCCACATACGTACTCTCAGGGACGTTCTTAGTCTCCCTGAACCTCTGTCTATATAGCTCAGGAGTTAACCCATACCTGGTCATTAAAGCTTCCTTCATATGGGGGTATGAGGTCTGGACTTCTAAGGGCAAATCTAACAGTGTGTCCCGCCCTTCAGCAAGGAACCTTCCCCACAACCCCGCTCCCCAGTCTTTCTCAGGGACCCGGTGTGAAGACATGGCCACCTCGTAGGCTCTAAACCACTGCCCTATGTCATCCTTTCTAAAATACTCCTTCACTACATCTTTGGGGATGTACACCTTGGACTCTACCTGCACCGGTGGAGTGCTGCCACCAGAAGGAGCGGTGTCCAAACTTTTCGCCTTCAGCTCCAACTCCTTCAATCTTATATCATGATCCATTTGGCGTTGTTGTGCCTCCAGGGCCAACTTCTGCTTCTCCATTTCCATTTGTCCTGCCAACTTTGCCATCTCCATTGCATGCGCCCTGTCTGCTGCCCTGTCTGCCAGCTCCTCTGGCGACCGGACTCTGCTGGGCTCCTCAAGGTTGTCGGGTGGAACGATGTCCCCCGCATTCCGTGGGTCTCTTGACTCCTTCCAGGCTCTCAGTGCCTTGGCGTACTGGGTCCTCCTCTTGAATCCAGCAAGGGGAACTCGGAATTTTACACTGTAGCCTTTCAATTGCTCCATCGAGTAGCCTTCCAGTCTCTCCCAATCCACCTCATCTATTCCGGAAATCACAGAGAGTGCTCTCCCAGCGGAGAGTGAGCTAGGCATGGTTGCAGTAATGGCAGATGTCTCAACAAAGTTCAACAAATAAAAACCTGTGGCTGCGTTACTTGGTCTGCTCTCACTATCTGGTGATTAATAATTCACTGTATGCAAATTACAAATGCAAATCCGAAATCCCACCGCTGCCACCAATGTTAGAGTCGAGGATCTCTGGTTGGCGCAAGGTTGCCCTTGTGTCAAGCAGGAACCCTCTCCTCCACGTCAGGGCGCAGGATAACCCCTCGCGAATGACCCTTGCTCACCCTCTAGGTGCGTGGCGTGAGCAGCCAAGGCGATTCCTCAGGCGTTGTTGGTTAAGCACTTACAATCATACACACAGTAAACACATCAATCCCCCCAGAAACGGACACCAGACTGGGATATATATAAAAATACGCTTCTTTATGTAAAAATAGGTATATATATCTCAGCAGACTTATCACAAGACCAATAACGTTTTCGCTATGCCACCAGGTTGTAAAGCAGGCAAATGTTCTTTGTTCGTAGCTTCAAATGGATACTTTGTAGTCTCTTGCAAATGTTACTTGTGGTTCCAGGATTCACAGGGATCGGCTCCTGCGAACGGGGAAATAAGGCGTTGCGGGCCCCGAGCCCAATACTAGAACTTCTTTCGTGATGTGGAGAGTCGGCACAGGTCGGTGCGACTCTCAGCTTGGGAAGTGTTCTTGGATCCTCAATCAGCAGGTGTGGGCAAGTAGGCAGGCGCGGCCAGCGACCCTTTAGCACGGCGGTGCCGGAGGGTCTCCACAGCGGGGGCGGCGCGGCCTGAGATGTCCGGGGATAGGGAAGCGGGGTCGCAGGGCACGGTCAGTGCAGCTGGATGACCCGGCGTAGATCACAGTCGTCGGACGGCTTCCGGCGGGAGGGGTGATAGCGCGGTCAGCGCGCTCCATTAGCAGGCGGTGACAGGGATGCAGGCGGCCTGGCCCGGGGACAGAGAGTGGCTCTGGACGGAGCGGGGCTCTCACGGGTTTGAGGCAGGCAAGCTTCTGAGTGTCACGGCCCTAGGAGGGGCGATGAGGGGCGCAGTCTCTTTCCAGCGGGATGCACACACGGCTCGAATTGGAGGACGAGCAAGAGCACAGAGAACCCACTGGTCCTGGGGTTCAGTTCAGGGGGCAAGCTCAGATCAAGCCCTTGGAGAATGTTCAAGCACAAAGTAGCAAAGTCTTTTCAGTAAGTCTCTTCCTCTCCTTTCTCAGCAAGGCAAGCAGCAGGCCAGCTCCTCCAGCGTCTTCTTCTCCTTCTAGTCGGGCAGAGGTTCTTTGTGGTAAACAGGATTCTGATTTCTTAGGAGCCAGGCTCCTACTTTTATACCATGATTCTTTTGTTCTTTAGCGCCAGGGGGCCTGGGCCTGGCTCAGTCCAGTTCTGGAGCACTTTGCTATGGTGACTCTGCTCTTTCCTTTCAGCAGCAGGGCAGAGACATCAGCCGCCCCACAGGGGGCGGCGCCGGCTTTGTGGTGGCAGAGCACAGGTCTATTCAAGAGTCAAGGTGTACTCCTCCCACCCATCCTGGTGTCATCTCCCGGCCCACCACCTGGCAGCCAACCTGTCTCTGGGGATCCCCCCACCCTGCTCCTTACTGTTGCTAGGCAGAACACACACACACACAGCAGAGGCGGACTGAGATGGTCAGGTCAGTAAATACTAACTTTCTAAAAGTAGTATTTACAAACCCAGGATATTAAAATAAACTTGACTACAAGAAGTATTTTATTATTCTGAGTTCAGGCATACTAAACTTGACACTCTACCATGCTCTCTGAGTCCACTGGGGTCACAGCGTTGGCGTGATCCCAGCAGCCCATTCTGGCCTATGGAGAGCAGGTAGCCTTCGATAGTGAAAAACGGAAAGGGCTGTAAGTCACTACTAAGACATGCCACACACACCAGGGCATGTCCTACCTTATGCCTACAATGCACCCTGCCCTTGGGCCTACCAGAGGGGTGGCTAATATGTAGGTAAGGGAAGGTTTAGGGACTGGCAAGTGGGGGCACTCGCGCAGTCAGCGCGACGGTCCCAGACCGCGCACAGGGTCTGCGGTGGCAGACCCTAGACACATTTTACACGCCCGCTTCCGGTGGGTGGCGCAACCAGCGCTGCAAGCCCACCAGTAGCATTGGCATTCACAAGCCCTGGCACCCCTGGTGCACTTTACTGGGGACTGACAGTGAATCCAATAACCCAATCGTGAACATCAATTTACAGGTACACTTTATCTAGGGAGCACTTGCACTGCGGCACGGATTAGCCGTGGCGCAGTGCCCTGAGCGGACAACACCAGCAAAACAATCGAGGCACACCATCAAAAAGTGGAAGGGAAACTCACGCCAAGGTGCCAGGTCTAACATATGCCATAATTTAACTTTACCCATTCTACAAACTAATAACAGAAACCTAATTAATAACACCTTCTATGATCATCTTTCAAACCCCACAGTTGTGCTGCATCTTTACCAAAGTATCTATAATCATGCAGTATCAATAAACTATACCTTTGTAGATATAAGACACAATTAGGCCTAATAAACTACACCATATATGAGCATCTTTCAAAATACACATTTGTACTGCATCTTCAACCAACTATCTAAAAATAAGAAGCATCAATCAGCTATACCTTCGAACAGACTTAAAAATATATATATATTATTGTACAGACTGTTTTTTTAAACAAACTTCAAGTACAATGAAACTAATTCCAATATACATCTCTACATGTAAAAATATATTTCACACAACACAGTTTTAGAATAATGTCAAATCTTTTTTAAATAAGCATCAAAATATTTAACTCACCTTGCAAATAAATCTGTGGAATGAAACATCTCACACACTCAGACAGGATTTTCTTTTACACGCAGTCAATATAAATCACTAGACTCAGCAAGGTAAAACCAGTAATGGCACGGTTTCCCTCTCTTTTTCCATAGAAATACACATAAGCAACAAATGACATTGCTTCCCAGAGTTTTAAATTGTAAACCACAATTCCATTGGTCACAGATAATAACCCTTATCAACTGACTTCTTTACCCTTCTGCTTAAGGTCAGTTCCAATAGCAACAGGTCATGCAACATTCAACTTAACTCACAGGTCACAAGTTCACCGCAAAAAGTTGCAAATGAGAACAGCAGGTGTGGTTGGCGTTGCAAAACATGACCTTATCCTTTCTGCTGTACCTTTCAAAAATTTTTTACTAACCAATAATAAACCAATTGCTTTTTAAACAAAGTAAAATGCACCCTATGTTTGAATGTACAATGTTCTGAAACAGCCAATCAAATCTCTACTTTCTTTATAACATAATCTTGTCCACCATTTTAGATATCTCTCATTCTACCAACTGACTACCTCAGCTAAAGACATCTTTTCAGTACCTAAAGTCATCACTTAAAGATGCTTTCAGTGTGGATTGTTGAGCACAGCTATGTTTTCTGGTGCAAAAGGTATGCTGAACACAGAGGTATTGACAAAGACCTAGCTTTGCAAAATGTAGACATTAAATGGATTGGACAGAGAGGATTAAAGTGGCACCAACTGATGCCTTTGGTTAAAACCTTTTTGCATCTCCAAGCACCTGACCTCATGATTGTGCACTGTGGTGGAACTGATCTAGGCACATTGACTGTGGTAGTCTGGAATAGCTAATGAAGGACACCTTTGCACAATTGATGTTGCTTTTCCCCCAAACTGTCTTTGTATACTCTAACATATGCCAAAGACAGAAATGGAAGAGGTCAAATCAATTTGTCCTCAGATTAAGAAAGCTAGAAACAATTTCAATAAATCTGTTTCTGCTTACCTCAGAGACCATAGGATTGGCTCCATATATAACAAACAATCTACGTTTCCATATGGAGGGCATCTACAGGAGTGATGGAGTACACTTCACTGATGAAGGGAACTGAGTGTTTCTCAACAACCTGAAGCTCTGCATCCGCACTTACATGTAGCTGCAAGAAACTCATAATAAACACAGGGGCTCATTTTAGAGCCACCCAATAACCCAACATATAACCTAGGTTTATATAAAAAACAAATCTTAATTATTTTTGCTTGGGGTGGCGCACCCAGCACGACCTACAGTCGCGCATCCATCTCGTTCACACTAGGGGGCCGCGCTGAGCGCCGCGCACTCATCGTGGTCACACGGTGGGCCACGCTGAACGTTGCAAACCCATCGCGTTCACACTGGGGGGCCGCGCTAAGCGCCGTGCATTTCCCATCGCGTTCACACTGGGGGCCAAACTGAGCGCTGCACACCCATTGCGTTCACACTGGGGAGGCCGCGCTGAGCGTCGTGCACCCATTGCGTTCACACTGAGGGCCGCGCTGAGCACCACGCTAGGATCGCAACATCGTTTTTTTTTTTTTTAAACGTCCACTTTCATTAATTTACATTTGCCCCGGGGACCCCATCCCCCGGGGCATGCCCAAATATACTTTTTAAAAACCTGGCCTGGCCTCATGGTTAGGGACCGTGGGGGCAGCCCCAATGCCCCACTGTCCTGCCGGCTCCCCGTCTCCTGAGGGAGCCAGAATTGCTTTTCCATACGGAGAACTGCTAACATGCAGCTCCTCGTGTGGAAAAGCAATCTGCTATGGATTTTGGAAGCGAGAGCAGAAAACCCGCTCTCGCTTCCAAAATCCAAAGCAGTGTTTGCTATGACAGGGCGGGAGTGCACGGCTCACCTCCTGTCATAGCAAACAGCAGTGTCCCGGGGGTGGGCACCCCGGGACACTGCAGTTGCCGGCCTTTATTTACATAGCCCCGGGGAGGTGGTGGTCCCCGGAACGGACCTCCTAATTTGCATTATTGGTGCCCCGGGAGGTGGTGGTACTCAGGGCATGTGTGGGGGGCTCAAGCCCCCACACAAGATAAAAAAATGTTTTAAAGCCCCAGGGGTTGGCGGTTCCCTGGGGCTGCGGGGGCCCAGCAGGCCCCCACAATTATGAATAGGGCAATGCCCCCTGGACCTGGCCCAGGGGGCCTCCTTTAAATCAAGCGCGGAAGCCCACGCTTTATTTTTTTTTATTTTGGCGGACTGCGCAACCCCATCGCTCTTTCCACCAAAATTATTTTTAAAAAAATACTTTCTCTTGCCCTGGGGTCCTTTTGGGACCCCCTGAACAGGCCTAAAGGGCCAGAGTGCTTCTACCCTGCATCCTTTTCTTATTTTTAAACATTTATTTTACTGTTTTCTTGTGACTCGGTTCTACCGAGTCACAAAATGGCTGCCAACAGTTCCCCGTTTGGAGTGTTGGCAGTCAATCACAGTGAAGCTCGTGCTCTGGAGGGTTCGCGAACCCACCGCTGCCCCAGATATTGAAATGTTTTCTTTTCCTAATTTCTCAGGAACTACTGAATGGATTTACACCATTTAACAAAAAGGACTCTTTCGGAACCAAAGGCTACCTTTTGCCATTCAGCAGTTCGGGCTGTAGCCGTGTCTAAAGTTACCTATGGAAAATACCATGGGGAAAACGCATTTTGGGACCCCCTTTTTTCTCGGCCCCCGCTTGACGAATCACCCCGAAACTTTCAAGACAGGAGCTGACCGGAGCGCCCCACTAGTTTTGAAAATTTTGCGAAGATTCTTCAACCGGCGCCAAAGTTATTGGGAAAAGAAAAAAAATGTCCTATGGAAACTAGGTCCTAACTATAACTACCTACTATATATATATATATATATATATATATATATATATATATATATATATATATATATATATATTTTTTTTTTTTTCCACTGAAAAAACCATAGGTTTCAGGGCTGTTATAGTTAGCTGGACATTTCACTCGTACAAAACCATTGAAATTCCTCCGTTATAGTTAGTTGTACTCACTATAACTCGCGCGCCCGCAATCCACTGCTGATGATGTCACATATTACATCATTCATGACATGGTCAGTAACATCACTGATGACATCACTGATGAGACCATCCAGTGAATGTGGTTTGGTTCGTTAGTTAAATATGTATTACATATATAGCAATCTGCATTGAAGAATAAGTGGATATATAAATATAAATATCTGGATGGAGGATTTAGTAGCAATGTGATTGACTGTTTACTTGACTAATTTATAGTGTCTCGCTAAATATATTGCATAGTTACTAAACTGTGTGAATATCTGTATCACTATGTCAGTTGTTGTGTAAACTGTTGTACCAGTTGATTACTAGCTATGTGAAAGTCTATATTACTTATTGATTAGTTAACTGAGTATTTGTATGGGAAAGTGAATGTGTGTGTGGTTCGGTGGGGGGGTGTGTGACTGCCAAAAGATGTGTGAATAGTTGATTCAGTAGGTATATAAGGTATACATAAGACTCAGTGATTGTATGAGTGACTGTATGGATAACTGTATACTTGCAAATGCAATAGTGATTTTATAAAACACTAAGTATGAGTTACTATCTTTAAGAATAAATGAAGTGGTATTTATCAAAGTATGTAGCTGAGTAAATGTAAGTATGATTCATTGTTTGCATAAATGAGTAGGATGACTGCATAAGTGAATAGGATGTGTGCTGGTGTGTAATGTCGATGCAGGTGTATAAGTATATTTGATAGTGTTCTAATGATCATTGACAGCATGTATGAGTGAATCTATAGGTAAGTGATTAGATGTGTGTGTAGATCTAGGAATCACTGAGTGGGTTTTTAGAAACTTGTATTGATGTGTCAATGGATTCAAATATGGTACTCTGTATTTTACAGTGAGTGATGAAAGGTTATACTAGTGTATGATGCGGTGTATCTGATTGTCACGTGGATGATGTCATCAGTGATGTCATCAGTGATGTCATTTGAGATGTCATCAGTGATGTCACTGACCATGTCATGAATGATGTAATATGTGACATCATCAGCAGTGGATTGTGGGCGCGCAAGTTATAGTGAGTACAACTAACTGTAACGGAGGAATTTCAATGGTTTTGTACGAGTGAAATGTCCAGCTAACTATAACAGCCATGAAACCTATGGCTTTTTCAGTGAATTGCTAAGGTTTTTTAAATGCTAATTCCTAACTATAACATGTCTGAAACCTATGTTCTTTCAGTGAATTTCGAAGGTTTTTTAAATGATAATTTTTAAATGTGATAATAGTTATATGTATTTTTTTGATACTGATTTTCTACAGTTTTTTAACTGTTTATTTTTACATATTTTATTTTTTACATTACATTATATATTTTTAATATAAATGGAAATAAAAATGTTTTTTAAAATATTGAAACTGAAATATTGGTTTTTTTGTTGAATGTATAAGTGCAGAACTATAAGTGTGTTGGTTAGTTAGGGGACTGCATGCATAGTGGATAGGGGTTTGAGGCAGTCCATGTGCTAATGCCTGGCTCGCTGCATGAGTACTTGGATACTGACTGAATGATTAGAGTACTGCAAGGAGAGTGCCTGGGTAAATTTATAAGTGTTAGAATTACTTTTCAGGATCAGTACTGGGCTCAAAGATGCAGCACAGAGGTCTCTCATGATAACAGGTGAGTAAATCTGAACTCGTAGTTCGGCTGATTTTAGAGGAATATTTGTAAGTTCCAAAACTCCACACTTAGAAGAATTTCCAAGTGAAGCCAGTCAATATTAGCCTATGGTAGGAAATTCAAGTTACTGGTAAGTACGGTTAGAATTACTTTTCAGGATCAGTACTAGGCTCAAAGATGCAGCACTGAGGTCTCTCCATGTTCACTGGAGTACTATTAAGCAGGAACAGGGGTGGGAGCACACCGCTTCACCTCCCAGCAAGGATCGCCCCTGGCTTTGTGGTAAATGCAGTTTCAGTTACTGAGTGTTTTGCCACAGTTGGCACAGATAGTGCTGATCTCTAGACACGTGTTTCTGGTTCTTTAACCGTCATCAGTTGAGATTACAGTCTTTCAAATGTGGGGTTTGCTGAGTAGGCTGCCAACATCTTTCTCAGGTCAGGTACCTCTCACAGGCATGCGGGTGCTTCATTTACGAGCTTGTCATCTCAATGACTCACGGGAGTAGTATTAAACAGAAACAGGGGTGGGAGCACACCGCTTCACCTCCCAGCAAGGTTCGCCCCTGGCATTGTGATAAATGCAGTTTTAGTTACTTGCTTGCTTCAAAAGTGTTCAAGTGTTTCGCCACAGTTAGCGCAGATAGTGCTGATGTTTCACCACAGCGCAGATGGTGCTGATCTCTAGACATGTGTTTCTGGTTCTTTAACCGTCATCAGTAGAGATTACAGTTTTTGAAATTTTGGGTTTGATGAGTAGGCTGCCAACATCTTTCTCAGGTCAGGTACCTCTCACAGGCATGGGAGTGCTTCATCCACAAGCTCGTCAGCTCAATGACTCACGGGAGTACTATTAAACAGGAATAGGGGTGGGAGCACACCGCTTCAGCTCCCAGCAAGGTTCACCACTGGCATTGTGGTAAATGCAGTTTCAGTTACTTGCTTGCTTCAAGAGTGTTCAAGTGTTTCGCCACAGTTGGCGCAGATAGTGCTGATCTCTAGACACGTGTTTCTGGTTCTTTAACCGTCATCAGTAGAGATTACAGTCTTTCAAATGTGAGGTTTGCTGAGTAGGCTGCCAACATCTTTCTCATGTCAGGTACCTCTCACAGGCATGCGGGTGCTTCATCCAATTGCTTGTCAGCTCAATGACTCACGGGAGTACTATTAAACAGGAACAGGGGTGGGAGCACACCGCTTCACCTCCCAGCTAGGTACGCCCCTGGCATTGGGGTAAATGCAGTTTCAATTACTTGCTTGCTTTAAGAGTGTTCGAGTGTTTCGCCACAGTTGGTGCAGATAGTGCTGATCTCTAGACACGTGTTTCTGGTTCTCTAACAGTCATCAGTTCAGATTACAGTCTTTGAAATTTTGGGATTGCTGAGTAGGCTGCCAACATCTTTCTCAGGTCAGGTACCTCTCACAGGCATGCGGGTGCTTCATCCACGAGCTCGTCACCTCAATTACTCACGGGAGTACTATTAAACAGGAAAAGGGTTGGGAGAACACCGCTTCACCTCCCAGCAAGGTTCGCCCCTGGCATTGTGGTAAATACAGTTTCGGTTACTTGCTTGCTTCAAGAGTGTTCGAGTGTTTCGCCAAAGTTGGCGCAGATAGTGCTGATCTCTAGACTCGTGTTTCTGGTTCTTTAACAGTCATCAGTTGAGATTACAGTCTTTCAAATTTGGGGTTTGCTAAGTAGGCTACCAACATCTTTCTCAGGTCAGGTACCTCTCACAGGCATGGGGTGCTTCATCCACGAGCTCGTCAGCTCAATGACTTACAAGAGTACTATTAAACAGGAACAGGGTTGGGAGCACACCTCTTCACCTCCCAGCAAGGTTCGCCCCTGGCATTGTGGTAAATGCAGTTTCAGTTACTTTCTTGCTTCAAGAGTGTTCGAGTGTTTCGCTACAGTTGGCGCAGATAGTGCTGATCCCTAGACACGTGTTTCTGGTTCTTTAACCGTCATAAGTAGAGATTACATTCTTTCAAATTTGGGGTTTGCTGAGTAGGCTTCCAACATGTTTCTCAGGTCAGGTACCTCTAAAAAAGGCATGCGGGTGTTTCATCCATGAGCTCGTCAGCTCAATGACTCATGGGAGTACTAGTAAACAGGAACAGGGATGGGAGCACACCGCTTCACCTCCCAGCAAGGTTCGCCCCTGGCATTGTGGTAAATGCAGTTTCAGTTACTTGGTTGCTTCAAGAGTGTTAGAGTGTTTCGCCACAGTTGGCGCAGATAGTGCTGATCTCTAAACACGTGTTTCTGGTTCTTTAACCATCATCAGTAGAGATTACAGTCTTTCAAATGTGGGGTTTGCTGAGTAGGCTGACAACATCTTTGTCAGGTCAGGTACCTCTCACAGGCATGCAGGTGCTTCATGCACGAGCTCATCAGCTCAATGACTCACGGGCGTACTATTAAACAGGAACAGGGTTGGGAGCA
The DNA here is from genome assembly GCF_964204655.1 of Triturus cristatus. Lineage (NCBI taxonomy): Eukaryota > Metazoa > Chordata > Amphibia > Caudata > Salamandridae > Triturus > Triturus cristatus. The sequence continues at coordinate 1,172,087,434 of NC_140579.1, read as the reverse complement.
CACCGCTTCCCCTCCCAGAAAGGTTCGCCCATGGCATTGTGGTAAATACAGTTTCAGTTACTTGCTTGCTTCAAGAGTGAAAGAGTGTTTCGCCAAATCTGGCGCAGATAGTGCTGATCTCTAGACACGTCTTTCTGGTTCTTCAACCGTCATCAGTTGAGATTACAGTCTTTCAAATGTGGGGTTTGCTGAGTAGGCTGCCAACATCTTTCTCAGGTCAGGTACCTCTCACAGGCATGCGGGTGCTTCAAGCCCGGACTCATCAGATCAATGACTCACAGGAGTACTTTTAAATAGGAACAGGGGTGGGAGCACACCGCTTCACCTCCCAGCAAGGTTCGCCCCTGGCATTGTGGTAAATGCAGTTTAACTTACTTGCTTGCTTCAAGAGTGCTCGAGTGTTTCGCCACAATTGGCGCAGATAGTGCTGATCTCTAGACACGTGTTTCTGGTACTTTAAACGTCATCAGTAGAGATTACAGTCTTTCAAATGTGGGGTTTGCTGAGTAGGCTGCCAACATCTTTGTCAGGTCAGGTACCTCTCACAGGCATGCAGTTGCTTCATCCACGAGATTGTCAGCTCAATGACTCACGGCAGTACTATTCAGCAGGAACAGGAGTGGGAGCACACCACTTCACCTGCCAACAACGTTCGCCCCTGGCATTGTGGTAAATGCAGTTTCTGTTACTTGCTTGCTTCAAGAGTGTTCGAGTGTTTCGCCACAGTTGACGCAGATAGTGCTGATCTCTAGACACGAGGTTCTGGTTCTTTAACCGTCATCAGTAGAGATTACGGTCTTTCAAATGTGGGGTTTGCTGAGTAGGCTGTCAACATATTTCTCAGGCCAGGTACCTCTCAAAGGCATACAGGTGCTTCATCCACGATTTCGTCAGCTCAATGATTCACGGGAGTACTATTAAACAGGAACAGGGGTGGGAGCACACCGCTTCACCTCCCAGTAAACTTCGCCCCTGGCATTGTGGTAAATGCAGTTTCAGTTACTTTCTTGCTTCAAGAGTGTTCGAGTGTTTCGCCACAGTTGCCCCAGATAGTGCTGATCTCTAGACACGTGTTTCTGGTTCTTTAACCGTCATCAGTAGAGATTACAGTGTTTGAAATTTGGGGTTTGCTGAGTAGGCTGCCAATATCTTTCTCAGGTCAGGTACCTCTCACAGGCATGCGGGTGCTTCATCCACGAGCTCGTCACCTCAATTACTCACGGGAGTACTATTAAACAGGAAAAGGGTTGGGAGAACACCGCTTCACCGCCCAGCAAGGTTCGCCCCTGGCATTGTGGTAAATACAGTTTTGGTTACTTGCTTGCTTCAAGAGTGTTCGAGTGTTTCGCCAAAGTTGGCGCAGATAGTGCTGATCTCTAGACTCGTGTTTCTGGTTCTTTAACAGTCATCAGTTGAGATTACAGTCTTTCAAATTTGGGGTTTGCTAAGTAGGCTACCAACATCTTTCTCAGGTCAGGGACCTCTCACAGGCATGGGGTGCTTCATCCACGAGCTCGTCAGCTCAATGACTTACAAGAGTACTATTAAACAGGAACAGGGTTGGGAGCACACCTCTTCACCTCCCAGCAAGTTTCGCCCCTGGCATTGTGGTAAATGCAGTTTCAGTTACTTTCTTGCTTCAAGAGTGTTCGAGTGTTTCGCTACAGTTGGCGCAGATAGTGCTGATCCCTAGACACGTGTTTCTGGTTCTTTAACCGTCATAAGTAGAGATTACATTCTTTCAAATTTGGGGTTTGCTGAGTAGGCTTCCAACATGTTTCTCAGGTCAGGTACCTCTAAAAAAGGCATGCGGGTGTTTCATCCATGAGCTCGTCAGCTCAATGACTCATGGGAGTACTAGTAAACAGGAACAGGGATGGGAGCACACCGCTTCACCTCCCAGCAAGGTTCGCCCCTGGCATTGTGGTAAATGCAGTTTCAGTTACTTGGTTGCTTCAAGAGTGTTAGAGTGTTTCGCCACAGTTGGCGCAGATAGTGCTGATCTCTAAACACGTGTTTCTGGTTCTTTAACCATCATCAGTAGAGATTACAGTCTTTCAAATGTGGGGTTTGCTGAGTAGGCTGACAACATCTTTGTCAGGTCAGGTACCTCTCACAGGCATGCAGGTGCTTCATGCACGAGCTCGTCAGCTCAATGACTCACAGGAGTACTATTAAACAGGAACAGGGTTGGGAGCACACCGCTTCCCCTCCCAGAAAGGTTCGCCCATGGCATTGTGGTAAATACAGTTTCAGTTACTTGCTTGCTTCAAGAGTGAAAGAGTGTTTCGCCAAATCTGGCGCAGATAGTGCTGATCTCTAGACACGTCTTTCTGGTTCTTTAACCGTCATCAGTTGAGATTACAGTCTTTCAAATGTGGGGTTTGCTGAGTAGGCTGCCAACATCTTTCTCAGGTCAGGTACCTCTCACAGGCATGCGGGTGCTTCAAGCCCGGACTCATCAGATCAATGACTCACAGGAGTACTTTTAAATAGGAACAGGGGTGGGAGCACACCGCTTCACCTCCCAGCAAGGTTCGCCCCTGGCATTGTGGTAAATGCAGTTTAACTTACTTGCTTGCTTCAAGAGTGCTCGAGTGTTTCGCCACAATTGGCGCAGATAGTGCTGATCTCTAGACACGTGTTTCTGGTACTTTAAACGTCATCAGTAGAGATTACAGTCTTTCAAATGTGGGGTTTGCTGAGTAGGCTGCCAACATCTTTGTCAGGTCAGGTACCTCTCACAGGCATGCAGTTGCTTCATCCACGAGATTGTCAGCTCAATGACTCACGGCAGTACTATTCAGCAGGAACAGGAGTGGGAGCACACCACTTCACCTGCCAACAACGTTCGCCCCTGGCATTGTGGTAAATGCAGTTTCTGTTACTTGCTTGCTTCAAGAGTGTTCGAGTGTTTTGCCACAGTTGACGCAGATAGTGCTGATCCCTAGACACGTGTTTCGGGTTCTTTAACCATCATCATTAGAGATTACAGTCTTTGAAATTTGGGGTTTGCTGAGTAGGCTGCCAACATCTTTCTCAGGTCAGGTACCTCTCACAGGCATGCGGGTGCTTCATCCACGAGCTCGTCAGCTCAATGACTCACGGGAGTACTATTAAACAGGAACAGGGTTGGGAGCACACCGCTTCACCTTATAGCAAGGTTCCCCCCTGGCATTGTGGTAAATGCAGTTTCAGTTACTTGCTTGCTTCAAGAGTGTTAGAGTGTTTCGCCACAGTTGGCGCAGATAGTGATGATCTCTAGACACGTGTTTCTGGTTCTTTAACCGTCATCAGTAGAGATTACATTCTTTCAAAATTGGGGTTTGCTGAGTAGGCTGCCAACAACTTTCTCAGGTCAGGTACCTCTCACAGGCATGCATGTGCTTCATCCATGAGCTTGTCAGCTCAATGACTCACAGGAGTACTTTTAAATAGGAACAGGGGTGGGAGCACACCGCTTCACCTCCCAGCAAGGTTCGCCCCTGGCATTGTGGTAAATGCAGTTTCAGTTACTGGGTTGCTTCAAAAGTGTTAGAGTGTTTCGCCACAGTTGGCGCAGATAGTGATGATTTCTAGACACGTGTTTCTGGTTCTTTAACCATCATCAGTAGAGATTACAGTCTTTCAAATGTGGGGTTTGCCGAGTAGGCTGACAACATCTTTGTCAGGTCAGGTACCTCTCACAGGCATGCGGGTGCTTCATGCACGAGCTCGTCAGCTCAATGACTCACGGGAGTACTAGTAAACAGGAACAGGGATGGGAGCACACCGCTTCACCTACCAGCAAGGTTCGCCCCTGGCATTGTGGTAAATACAGTTTTGGTTACTTGCTTGCTTCAACAGTGTTCAAGTGTTTCGCCACAGTTGGCGCAGATAGTGATGATCTCTAGACACGTGTTTCTGGTTCTTTAACCGTCCTCAGTAGAGATTACATTCTTTCAAATTTGGGGTTTGCTGAGTAGGCTGCCAACAACTTTCTCAGGTCAGGTACCTCTCACAGGCATGTGGGTGCTTCATCCATGAGCTTGTCAGCTCAATGACTCACGGGAGTACTATTAAATAGGAACAGGGGTGGGAGCACACTGCTTCACCTCCCAGCAAGGTTCGCCCCTGGCATTGAAGTAACTGCAGTTTCAGTTACTTGCTTGCTTCAAGACCGTTCGAGTATTTCGCCACAGTTGGCACAGATAGTGTTGATCTCTAGATACTTGTTTCTGGTTCTTTAACAGTCATCAGTTGAAATTACAGTCTTTGAAATTTTTGGTTTGCTGAGTAGGCTGCCAACATATTTCTCAGGTCACGTACATCTCACAGGCATGCAGGTGCTTCATCCACGAGCTCGTCAGCTCAATGACTCACTGGAGAACTAATAAATAGGAAAAGGGTTGGGAAAACACCGCTTCACCTCACAGCAAGGTTCGCTCCTGGCATTGTGGTAAATACTGTTTCGGTTACTTGCTTGCTTCAAGAGTGTTCAAGTGTTTTGCCACAGTTGGCGCAGATAGTGATGATCTCTAGACACGTGTTTCTGGTTCTTTAACCATCATCAGTAGAGATAACAGTCTTTCAAATGTGGGGTTTGCTGAGTAGGCTGCCAACATCTTTGTCAGGTCAGGTACCTCTCACGGGCATGCGGGTGCTTCATGCACGAGCTCGTCAGCTCAATGACTCACAGGAGTACTATTAAACAGGAACAGGGATGGGAGCACACCGCTTCACCTACAAGCAAGGTTCTCCCCTGGAATTGTGGTAAATACAGTTTCGGTTACTTGCTTGCTTCAAGAGTGTTCGAGTGTTTCGCCACAGTTTGCGCAGATAGTGCTGATCTCTAGACACGTGTTTCTGGTTCTTTAACCATCATCAGTAGAGATTACAGTCTTTCAAATGTGAGGTTTGCTGAGTAGGCTGTCAACATCTTTCTAAGATCAGGTACCTCTCACAGGCATGCGGGTGCTTCATCCACGAGCTCGTCAGCTCAATGACTCATGGGAGTACTATTAAACAGGAACAGGGTTGGGAGCACACCGCTTCACCTCCCAGCAAGGTTCACTCCTGGCATTGTGGTAGATACAGTTTCGGTTACTTGCTTGCTTCAAGAGTGTTCGAGTGTTTCGCCAATGTTGGCGAAGATAGTGCTGATCTCTAGACACGTGTTTCTGGTTCTTTAACCGTCATCAGTTGAGATTACAGTCTTTGAAATTTTGGGTTTGCTCAGTAGGCTGCCAACATCTTTCTCAGGTCAGGTACCTCTCACAGGCATGCAGGTGCTTCATCCGCGAGCTCGTCAGCTCAATGACTCACTGGAGAACTATTAAATAGGGAAAGGGTTGGGAGAACACCGCTTCACCTCCCAGCAAGGTTCGCTCCTGGCATTGTGGTAAACGCAGTTTCAGTTACTTGCTTGCTTCAAGAGTGTTTGAGTGTTTCGCCAAAGTTGGCGCAGATAGTGCTGATCTCTAGGCACGTGTTTCTGGTTCTTTAACCGTCATCAGTAGAGATTACAGTCTTTCAAATTTGGGGTTTGCTGAGTAGGCTGCTAACAACTTTCTCAGGTCAGGTACCTCTCACAGGCATGCCGGTGCTTCATTCATGAGCTTGTCAGCTCAATGACTCACAGGAGTACTTTTAAATAGGAACAGGGGTGGGAGCACACCGCTTCACCTCCCAGCAAGGTTCGCCCCTGGCATTGTGGTAAATGCAGTTTCAGTTACTTGGTTGCTTCAAGAGTGTTAGAGTGTTTCGCAACAGTTGGTGCAGATAGTGCTGATCTCTAGACACGTGTTTCTGATTCTTTATCCGTCATCAGTAGAGATTACAGTCTTTCAAATGTGGGGTTTGCTGAGTAGAATGCCAACATCTTTGTCAGGTCAGGTACCTCTCACAGTCATGCGGGTGCTTCATGCACGAGCTCGTCAGCTCAATGACTCACTGAGTACTTTTAAACAGGAACACGGGTGGGAGCACACCGCTTCACCTCCCAGCAAGGTTCGCCCCTGGCATTGTGGTAAATGCAGTTTCAGTTACTTGGTTGCTTCAAGAGTGTTAGAGTGTTTCGCCACAGTTGGTGCAGATAGTGATGATCTCTAGACACGTGTTTCTGGTTCTTTAATCATCATCAGTAGAGATTACAGTCTTTCAAATGTGGGGTTTGCTGAGTAGGCTGCCAACATCTTTGTCAGGTCAGGTACCTCTCACAGGCATGCGGGTGCTTCATGCACAAGCTCGTCAGCTCAATGACTCACAGGAGTACTATCAAACAGCAACAGGGTTGGGAGCACTCCGCTTCACCTCCAAGCAAGGTTCGCCCCTGGGATTGTGGTAAATGCAGTTTCAATTACTTGGTTGCTTCAAGAGTGTTAGAGTGTTTCGCCACAGTTGGTGCAGATAGTGATGATCTCTAGACACGTGTTTCTGGTTCTTTAACCATCATCAGTAGAGATTACAGTCTTTCAAATTGGGGTTTGCTGAGTAGGCTGGCAACATCTTTGTCAGGTCAGGTACCTCTCACAGGCATGCGGGTGCTTCATGCACGACCTCGTCAGCTCAATGACTCACAGGAGTACTATTAAACAGGAACAGGGTTGGGAGCACACCGCTTCACATTCCAGCAAGGTTCGCCCCTGGCATTGTGGTAAATGCAGTTTCAGTCACTTGCTTGCTTCAAGAGTGTTCAAGTGTTTCGGCCCAGTTGGCGCAGATAGTGGTGATCTCTAGACACGTGTTTCTGGTTCTTTAACCGTCATTAGTAGAGATTACATTCTTTCAAATTTGGGGTTTGCTGAGTAGGCTGCCAACAACTTTCTCAGGTCAGGTACCTCTCACAGGCATGCGGGTGCTTCATTCATGAGCTTGTCAGCTCAATGACTCACAGGAGTACTATTAAACAGGAACAGGGTTGGGAGCACAACGCTTCACATCCCAGCAAGGTTCGCCCCTGGCATTGTGGTAAATGCAGTTTCAGTCACTTGCTTGCTTCAAGAGTGTTCAAGTGTTTCGCCACAGTTGGCGCAGATAGTGGTGATCTCTAGACACGTGTTTCTGGTTCTTTAACCGTCATTAGTAGAGATTACATTCTTTCAAATTTGGGGTTTGCTGAGTAGGCTGCCAACAACTTTCTCAGGTCAGGTACCTCTCACAGGCATGTTGGTGCTTCATCCATGAGCTTGTCAGCTCAATGACTCACGGGAGTACTATTAAATAGGAACACAGGTGGGAGCACACCGCTTCACCTCCCAGAAAGGTTCGCCCCTGGCATTGTGGTAAATGCAGTTTCAGTTACTTGCTTGCTTCAAGACCGTTCAAGTGTTTTGCCACAGTTGGCACAGAAAGTGCTGATCTCTAGACACGTGTTTCTGGTTCTTTAACAGTCATCAGTTGAGATTATAGTCTTTGAAATTTTGGGTTTGCTGAGTAGGCTGCCAACATCTTTCTCAGGTCAGGTACCTCTCACAGGCATGCAGGTGCTTCATCCACGAGCTCGTCAGCTCAATGACTCACTGGAGAACTATTAAATAGGAAAAGGGTTGGGAAAACACCGCTTCACCTCCCAGCAAGGTTCGCTCCTGGCATTGTGGTAAATACTGTTTCGGTTACTTGCTTGCTTCAAGAGTGTTCGAGTGTTTCGCCAAAGTTGGCGCAGATAGTGCTGATCTCTAGAGACGTGTTTCTGGTTCTTTAACCATCATCAGTAGAGATTACAGTATTTGAAATTTGGAGTTTGCTGACTTGGCTGCCAACATCTTTCTCAGGTCAGGTACCTCTCACAGGCATGCGGGTGCTTCATCCACGAGCTTGTCAGCTCAATGACTCACGGGAGTACTATTAAACAGGAACAGGGCTAGGAGCACACAGCTTCACCTTCCAGCAAGGTTCGCCCCTGGCATTGTGGTAAATGCAGTTTCAGTTACTTGCCTGCTTCAAGAGTGTTCAAGTGTTTCGCCACAGTTGGCGCAGATAGTGATGATCTCTAGACACGTGTTTCTGGTTCTTTAACAGTCATCAGTTGAGATTACAGTCTTTGAAATTTTGGGTTTGCTGAGTAGGCTGCCAACATCGTTGTCAGGTCCGGTACCTCTCACAGGCATGCAGGTGCTTCATCCACGAGATTGATAGCTCAATGACTCATGGCAGTACTATTCAGCAGGAACAGGAGTGGGAGCACACCGCTTTACCTGCCAACAACGTTAGCCCCTGGAATTGTGGTAAATGTACTTTCAGTTACTTGTTTGCTTCAAGAGTGTTCGAGTGTTTCGCAACAGTTGACGCAGATAGTGCTGATCTCTAGACACGAGTTTCTGGTTCTTCAACCGTCATCAGTAGAGATTACAGTCTTTCAAATGTGGGCTTTGCTGAGTAGGCTGTCAACATCTTTCTCAGGCCAGGTACCTCTCACAGGCATACAGGTGCTTCATCCACGATCTCGTCAGCTCAATTATTCACGGGAGTACAATTAAACAGGAAGAGGGGTGGGAGCACACCGCTTCACCTCCCAGTAAAGTTCGCCCCTGGCATTGTGGTAAATGCAGTTTCAGTTACTTGCTTGCTTCAAGAGTGTTCGAGTGTTTCGCCACAGTTGGCCCAGATAGTGCTGATCTCTAGACATGTGTTTCTGGTTGTTTAACCGTCATCAGTAGAGATTACAGTGTTTGAAATTTGGGGTTTGCTGAGTAGGCTGCCAATATCTTTCTCAGGTCTGGTACCTCTCACAGGCATGTGGGTGCTTCATCCATGAGCAAGTCAGCTCAATGACTCACGTGAGACCTATTAAAAAGGAACAGGGGTGGCAGCACATCGCTTCAGCTCCCAGCAAGGTTCACACCTGGCATTGTGGTAATTGCAGTTTCAGTTACTTGCTTACCTTCAAGAGTGTTTGAGTGTTTCGCCACAGTTGGCACAGATAGTGCTGATCTCTAGACACGTGTTTCTGATTCTTTAACCATCATCAGTAGAGATTACAGTCTTTCAAATGTGAGGTTTGCTGAGTAGGCTGCCAACATCTTTCTCAGTTCAGGTACCTCTCACAGGCATGCGGGTGCTTCATCCACGAGCTCGTCAGCTCAATGACTCACGGGAGTACTATTAAACAGGAACAGGGTTGGGAGCCCACCGCTTCACCTTCCAGCAAGGTTCGCCCGTGGCATTGTGGTAAATGCAGTTTCAGTTACTTGCCTGCTTCAAGAGTGTTCAAGTGTCTCGCCACAGTTGGCGCAGATAGTGATGATCGCTAGACACGTGTTTCTGGTTCTTTAACCGTCATCAGTAGAGATTACATTCTTTCAAATTTGGGGTTTGCTAAGTAGGCTGCCAACAACTTTCTCAGGTCAGGTACCTCTCACAGGCATGCGGGTGCTTCATCCACGAGCTCGTCAGCTCAATGACTCATGGTAGTACTATTAAACAGGAACAGGGGTGGGAGCACACTGCTTCACCTCCCAGCAAGGTTCGCCCCTGGCATTGTAGTAAATGCAGTTTCAGTTACTTGGTTGCTTCAAGAGTGCTAGAGTGTTTTGCCACAGTTGGCGCAGATAGTGATGATCTCTAGACACGTGTTTCTGGTTCTTTAACCATCATCAGTAGAGATAACAGTCTTTCAAATGTGGGGTTTGCTGAGTAGGCTGCCAACATCTTTGTCAGGTCAGGTACCTCTCACAGGCATGCGGGTGCTTCATGCACGAGCTCGTCAGCTCAATGACTCACAGGAGTACTATTAAACAGGAACAGGGATGGGAGCACACCGCTTCAAATACAAGCAAGGTTCTCCCCTGGAATTGTGGTAAATACAGTTTCGGTTACTTGCTTGCTTCAAGAGTGTTCAAGTGTTTCGCCACAGTTTGCGCAGATAGTGCTGATCTCTAGACACGTGTTTCTGGTTCTTTAACCATCATCAGTAGAGATTACAGTCTTTCAAATGTGAGGTTTGCTGAGTAGGCTGTCAACATCTTTCTCAGTTCAGGTACCTCTCACAGGCATGCGGGTGCTTCATCCACGAGCTCGTCAGCTCAATGACTCACGGGAGTACTATTAAACAGGAACAGGGTTGGGAGCCCACCGCTTCACCTTCCAGCAAGGTTCGCCCGTGGCATTGTGGTAAATGCAGTTTCAGTTACTTGCCTGCTTCAAGAGTGTTCAAGTGTCTCGCCACAGTTGGCGCAGATAGTGATGATCGCTAGACACGTGTTTCTGGTTCTTTAACCGTCATCAGTAGAGATTACATTCTTTCAAATTTGGGGTTTGCTGAGTAGGCTGCCAACAACTTTCTCAGGTCAGGTACCTCTCACAGGCATGCGGGTGCTTCATCCACGAGCTCGTCAGCTCAATGACTCATGGTAGTACTATTAAACAGGAACAGGGGTGGGAGCACACCGCTTCACCTCCCAGCAAGGTTCGCCCCTGGCATTGTAGTGAATGCAGTTTCAGTTACTTGGTTGCTTCAAGAGTGTTAGAGTGTTTTGCCACAGTTGGCGCAGATAGTGATGATCTCTAGACACGTGTTTCTGGTTCTTTAACCATCATCAGTAGAGATAACAGTCTTTCAAATGTGGGGTTTGCTGAGTAGGCTGCCAACATCTTTGTCAGGTCAGGTACCTCTCACAGGCATGCGGGTGCTTCATGCACGAGCTCGTCAGCTCAATGACTCACAGGAGTACTATTAAACAGGAACAGGGATGGGAGCACACCGCTTCAAATACAAGCAAGGTTCTCGCCTGGAATTGTGGTAAATACAGTTTCGGTTACTTGCTTGCTTCAAGAGTGTTCAAGTGTTTCGCCACAGTTTGCGCAGATAGTGCTGATCTCTAGACACGTGTTTCTGGTTCTTTAACCATCATCAGTAGAGATTACAGTCTTTCAAATGTGAGGTTTGCTGAGTAGGCTGTCAACATCTTTCTAAGGTCAGGTACCTCTCACAGGCATGCGGGTGCTTCATCCACGAGCTTGTCAGCTCAATGACTCATGGGTGTACTATTAAACAGGAACAGGGTTGGGAGCACACCGCTTCACCTCCCAGCAAGGTTCGCTCCTGGCATTGTGGTAAATACAGTTTCGGTTACTTGCTTGCTTCAAGAGTGTTCGAGTGTTTCGCCAAACTTGGCGCAGATAGTGCTGATCTCTAGACACGTGTTTCTGATTCTTTAACCGTCATCAGTTGAGATTACAGTCTTTGAAATTTTGGGTTTGCTCAGTAGGCTGCCAACATCTTTCTCAGGTCAGGTACCTCTCAAAGGCATGCAGGTGCTTCAGCCGCTAGCTCGTCTGCTCAATGACTCACTGGAGAACTATTAAATAGGAAAAGGGTTGGGAGAACACCGCTTCACCTCCCAGCAAGGTTCGCTCCTGGCATTGTGGTAAACACAGTTTTGGTTACTTGCTTGCTTCAAGAGTGTTTGAGTGTTTCGCCAAAGTTGGCGCAGATAGTGCTGATCTCTAGGCACGTGTTTCTGGTTCTTTAACCATCAGCAGTAGAGATTACAGTCTTTGAAATTTGGAGTTTGCTGAGTTGGCTACCAACATCTTTCTCAGGTCAGGTACCTCTCACAGGCACGCGGGTGCTTCATCCACGAGCTCGTCAGCTCAATGACTCACGGGAGTACTATTAAACAGGAACAGGGTCGGGAGCACACCGCTTCACCTCCCAGCAAGGGTCGCCCCTGGCATTGTGGTAAATGCAGTTTCAGTTACTTGCTTGCTTCAAGAGTGTTCAAGTGTTTCGCCACAGTTGGCGCAGATAGTGATGATCTCTAGACATGTGTTTCTGGCTCTTTAACCGTCATCAGCAGAGATTACATTCTTTCAAATTTGGGGTTTGCTGAGTAGGCTGCTAACAACTTTCTCAGGTCAGGTACCTCTCACAGGCACGCCGGTGCTTCATCCATGAGCTCGTCAGCTCACTGACTCACAGGAGTACTTTTAAATAGGAACAGGGGTGGGAGCACACCGCTTCACCTCCCAGCAAGGATCGCCCCTGGCATTGTGTTAAATGCAGTTTCAGTTACTTGGTTGCTTCAAGAGTGTTCAAGTGTTTCGCCACAGTTGGCGCAGATAGTGATGATCTCTAGACATGTGTTTCTGGCTCTTTAACCGTCATCAGCAGAGATTACAGTCTTTCAAATGTGGGGTTTGCTGAGTAGGCTGCCAACATCTTTCTCAGGTCAGGTACCTCCCACAGGCATGCCGGTGCTTCATCCATGAGCTCGTCAGCTCAATGACTCACGGGAGTACTATTAAACAGAAACAGGGATGGGAGCAAACCGCTTCACCTCCCAGCAAGGTTCTCCCCTGGAATTGTGGTAAATACAGTTTCGGTTACTTGCTTGCTTCAAGAGTGTTCGAGTGTTTCGCCACAGTTTGCGCAGACAGTGCTGATCTCTAGACACGTGTTTCTGGTTCTTTAACTATCATCAGTAGAGATTACAGTGTAACAGTTATCTACTGTTCCGCAGGAGCGTCAGGAACCTGAAGCGTAATCCTCAGCCTTCCCCAGTGGTCTCCCGACTCTATCAGACTCTAGAGACTCAGGAGACTCACTAGGGAAAACAGGGAAACAAAACAAGGAGAGGAGGGTTGCACTTCAAAGGGTCACCGGCGTCTGGTTCTGGTGATAAGGAATCTACGCCTGGCATACACTCTGTAAAACAAATACCATGTCAACAATGTCACATGCAATACCCCCCTTCTTGTAATACAATTTCGCCTTTGACCTCACCTACCCATGTGTCATGTTTTCTGCTCGTGTAACGGGAAGGAGGCTATACTTCACTGTGAGGCCTATACGAAAAAGAGTACACTCTTCCACCTACTCCCCTCTCTCTATAGTCTGCTTACCCCCTTGTGATGGTGTGGAGGAACTACCCACTCCCTGGGTTCTAATCGATCTGATGCACACTGTGGAAGGTAGTATCTACGGAAATACATAACACAACATGTCAGAATCAACCTAAACATTTATTGAGCTCTTTATCAAGGAAGATGCAGCGCAGTGCGCCTTTACCGTGTTTCTGTCGAGACGAACAGCAACGCACAGTGATTCACGCAAAACCCAGGAAGTGACAGGAAACGAATGGAGAAGAAGAGGTCTGGAGGATACTCTGGTCCGGAGGCACCTTACGAAAGGAATACTCTATGGAACACCATGAGGGTATGTATCAGGGGAAAGGAGCTGTGCCAGACCAAGAAGTGCGTAACGTAGGTAGGGATAACTAAAGAACAATGAAGGAGAGGGTGAAAATAGGGGAAATGCCTGCTAGGACGGGCGGAGATAGGCTCTCTGGCTAAATGTGGATGGTTCAGAGAACCGCCCTCAATACATGTACAAACAGTGCATCACACTGCCACCGCACCGCTATTGGATCTGGCAACCCTAAAGGGGCGTTGTGGCATGGACGAGACCGGGTTACCGGAGTACCTCTCTGGCGTCCCAAGGGAGGAAGGGCACGATCCGCCACGCTCGCGCTGGTCAGGAGGCAGGCAGGAATCAGAACGCCACGAGGAACGCTGAAAGCGGCGAGGAACCGCAGCCGGCTTCAATCTACAGCGCGAAGCCGGAAACAGGAAACAGGAAAGACCTAGACCGGAAGTCAGGCAGCCAAGCGTTGGGACACGAAGGAATCTCGAGACATGAACGCTAAGCGCGTTATCTTGCCTCGAGATCCCTTAAATACTACCGCGTCTGGAGTCGTGGACCGCGGGGCATGACAGCACACTCCCCCCACAATGTCCCCCCGACAGTTTGGGTTTATCCGGATATCGCTGATGGAAAAGGCGAATCAGACGAGGGGCGTGTACTGCGCTAGCCGGCTCCCATGTACGCTTCTCCACTCCATACCCCTTCCAGTGCAACAGGTATTGGAGGTTTTTCCCCACCATACGAGAATCCACAATGGTTTCCACTTCATATTCCTCGCTCCCCTGAATGGTAAGGGGCGCAGGCCGTCTCGGTACCGAAGTGCCCAGCTCAACTGGTTTAATAAATGAGACGTGGAAAACAGGGTCTAACTTCAAGGCCACTGGGTTGATTACCTTCAAGATTCTGTAGGGGCCTATAAATTTGGGATTGAACTTGCGTGAACCACTGAGCATCAGATGTTTGGTGGAAAGCCACACCTTATCCCCCGATGTATAGATGGGTTCTATTCTCCGATGTAAATCCGCCCCCTCCTTGTAACGTACTTTCACCATGTCAAGAGTCTCTAAGGTTTCTTTGTGCAGATTAACAAGTTTGTACACCAGATGTTCCGCTGCTGGAACAGGACTGTCTGGAGAACACCCGGAGGGTAATAACTTAGGATGAAACCCCGCAGAACAAAAGAAAGGTGAGTGCTTGATGGAGGAATGTGGGCTATTGTTGTACGCTATCTCTGCCATCCACACCCACTCATCCCAATCCGACGGGGAATGCAAGACCTGGTTTCTGATATACTGCTCGAAACACTGGTTAACTCTTTCAGTTTGCCCGTCTGACTGAGGGTGATGGCTAGAAGATAACCTGACATCTATGTGAAGCAAGGAACATAAGCCCCTCCAAAACCTGGACACAAATTGGGCCCCCCTATCGGAAATTAGAACAGAAGGGAACCCATGCAGACGCACCACCTGATGTAAAAATACTGAAGCCAATTCCCTGGCGGTGGGTAAACCCTCTAGAGGGACAAAGTGAGCTGTTTTTGTGAAGAGATCCAGCACTACTAAGACAGTATTGTTCCTTCTCTTGGTAACAGGCAACTCCACTATGAAATCGAGGGATACCGTATGCCAGGGACCTGGCGGGGAGGCCAAGGGCAGGAGGAGACCTACAGGATTATGGTGGGACACTTTAATTTGGGCACAGGTAGAACAAACCCTGACATAAGATTCAATGTCCTTTGACATGTTAGGCCACCAAAACCGTTCACGTATCATCTGGATGGTTTTCTTAATGCCTGGATGACCCGCTAACGGATGGGTATGATACCATTTCAAGACTTGTTCTTGCAACTCATGTGTAGGTAACACCACCCCGCCTTGAATGCAGACATACCCATCGTTCATCATCGTCTCGTGAGTGCTTATCACTTTCCTCATTTTGTCAGAAGCTTGAGCTAGCCGAATCCTCTTGCAGAACTCGTCTTCCGTGAAAACCCCACCTAAGATAGCGTCTGTGGGAATGATGTTTGGTGTTTCTATAGGTTCATCGGGTTGTGTGAAGCCTAAGCAAGATAGGGCATCAGCTTTACCATTCCTCCTCCCAGGCCTATAGTGAATCGTAAAGTCATATTCCCCAAAGAATTGAGACCAACGTAATTGTCTCATAGACAATGCCTTGGCGGATTTGAGGTATTGGAGATTGCGATGGTCTGTGTACACGGTAGCTGGGAAACGTGCACCCAAAAGATACTGTCTCCATTCCTCAAAAGCCTTCTTTATCGCTAGGAGCTCTTTCTCCCCCACTGCGTAATTGTATTCTGCAGGTGTATATTTGTGCGAGAAATAGGCTACCGGGTGGCAGTGCCCTAAAACAGGGTCCTTCTGACTAAGAACACCTCCCACTGCCACCTGGGAGGCGTCTACCTCTACCACAAAGGGCAAGGCCGGATCCGGATGTCTTAGAACGGGCGCTCTCGTGAAGGCCAGTCGTAGCCGTTGAAAAGCATCCTCTTCTTCCCTAGACCAGGTGAACAAAACACCTTTTTTCAACAGAGCGGTGAGGGGGCTTGCCAATTCCGAAAAGTCTCGTATAAAACGTCTATAGAAATTGGCAAAGCCCAGAAAGCTTTGGAGTTCTTTAACTAAACCGGGAGCAGGCCAAGAGAGAACAGCCGCGACCTTACCGGGGTCCATAGCTAGGCCCCAAGGGGAGACAACAAATCCTAAGAACGGCACCTCCTGTGTGTGAAAGGTGCATTTTTCCAATTTACAGTATAACTGATTATCGCGAAGGCGTTCCAACACCTTTCGCACGTGGAGAACGTGATCGGACATAGTAGACGAAAAGATCAACAGATCGTCAATATAAGCAATCACATAGTCATCAAGCATATCTCGGAGTACCTCATTTATGAAAAATTGGAATGCTGCTGGAGCATTACAAAGCCCAAATGGCATCACTAGGTACTCATATAGTCCATACTTTGTACAGAATGCTGTTTTCCACTCGTCTCCCTCCCTGACACGCACCAGATGGTAGGCGCCACGCGGATCCAGTTTCGTGAAGAACTGGGCACCACGTACCCTGTCAAGGAGGGAGGCGATTAGGGGTAGTGGATACCGGTTTTTGATGGTGACCATATTCAGTTTCCTGTAATCTATACAGCAGTGGAGACCCCCTTCTCGCTTGGGTATAAAAAATAACGAAGAAGAGGCAGGAGAGCGTGAGGGGCGGATAAAGCCCTTTGCCATCATGGTGTCTAGATATTCTCTCAGAAAAGTGTTTTCTTTTTCAGTAAGTGAATACACCCTGCTGCATGGTATTCTAGCTCCTATCTCTAAATCTATACGGCAGTCATATGCCCTATGTGGAGGAAGGACTTCCGCCTCTTTGGGGTCGAATACTGTAGTTAGATCCTGGTACGGAGAGGGCAGCTCTGGAAGAACTACGGCTCCTTCCACCTCAGCGGTGACGTGTGTACTTGCTAGTGCTACTTCAGGTTCCGCAATGGGACGAAACATAAGGGTGGATTTCTCCCAGTCTATTACAGGGTTGTGAAGTTTTAACCAGGGTATACCCAATAACACTGGAATCTGTGGAGAACGAATTAAATCGAACTCAATATCCTCGTGATGGCCGGGATCTATAACCATGTGTAGCGTGATTGTTTGATGGGTTACTGGTCCTGAGACAAGAGGACGCCTGTCAATGGTAGTGACCCTGTTTACTGCACTTTTCTTTCTACAGGGTATCAGATTTTCTCTAGCCCACTCTGAGTCCATGTAATTCCCTGATGCCCCGGAATCTATCATAATGGCCACCTGCAGCCCGCTATGTGCGCCGGAAAGCTGGGCCGCTACGTAGAGATGAGTGATGGGAGTATTAGGGTGAACAGAAGAGACAAAACCATTTGAACCACCCGGGATCCTTGCCTCACAGGGCCCCGGGCTTTTTAGTTTCCCGCCTTATCTGATTGGGTTGGTTTAATCGGACAGGACCTCAAGAAATGGCCAGCTTTCCCACAATATAGACAGAGTCTATTTGTGCGCCTTCTTTGTCTTTCTTCTGGTGTTAAGGGACCCTTCAACACCCCTATTTGCATGGGCTCGCTTTCATCTACGACCTTGGGAGGGTCACTCTTCTTTTCCCTCGAAGGCACATAACGATGTTCGACTCGTCCCTTTTCTTGCTTTCTTTCTTGTAGTCGATGTTCTATTTTGACTACTAGATCAATGAGTTCCCCACATGACTCGGGTAAATCCACAATTTGTGACAGAGCATCCTTTAAATCATCGCGTAGTCCCCTATAGAAGAGGGTGCTATGCTTTTCTTCAGGCCAGTTAGATTGCACCACTAGTCTACGGAAAGACGTAATATATTGTACCAAATCTTGATTGCCTTGTTTGAGTGCTAACAACTCGGTGTCTGCTGAGTGAGTGTATGTGTGCCGGTCGAACAATTTGCGGAACTCTCTTTTAAAGGCTGAATGGTCATGTAGCAATGGATCGTTTCTGTCGACCAAAGGGATGGCCCAATCTGCAGCGGGGCCACTCAAATACGAAATCATAAATGCCACCCGGGATTGATCAGAAGGAAAACAAGTACTTTTACACGAAAAGTGCAATTGGCATTGGCTAAGAAATGCGGCACAACGAGCAGCATCTCCCGAGAACCTCTCTGGGGGCGCTAAAGGAATGGAAGGAGGTGTGGTGACTTGAATAATTGATGACGTGACATCAGAACTCCCTCCTTGCGCTGCTCCAGCGTGGTGACGCTGGAGGGCATCTACTCTCGCCGCCAAAGCCTGCGTTTCTAACTGTAAGTTCCCTATCATGCCGGCCACATCGGCTAGGGAAACTGCCCCTAGTTCCATGACGCTCGGGCAGAACACACCACTAGGGCTTAGCGTTCTGTAACGGTTATCTACTGTTCCGCAGGAGCGTCAGGAACCTGAAGCGTAATCCTCAGCCTTCCCCAGTGGTCTCCCGACTCTATCAGACTCTAGAGACTCAGGAGACTCACTAGGGAAAACAGGGAAACAAAAAAAGGAGAGGAGGGTTGCACTTCAAAGGGTCACCGGCGTCTGGTTCTGGTGATAAGGAAACTACGCCTGGCATACACTCTGTAAAACAAATACCGTGTCAACAATGTCACATGCAAACTACCCCCCCTTCTTGTAATACAATTTCGCCTTTGACCTCACCTACCCATGTGTCATGTTTTCAGCTCGTGTAACGGGAAGGAGGCTATACTTCACTGTGAGGCCTATACGAAAGGAACAATAAACACTCTTCCACCTACTCCCCTCTCTCTATAGTCTGCTTACCCCCTTGTGATGGTGTGGAGGAACTACCCACTCCCTGGGTTCTAATCGATCTGATGCACACTGTGGAAGGTAGTATCTACGGAAATACATAACACAACATGTCAGAATCAACCTAAACATTTACTGAGCTCTTTATCAAGGAAGATGCAGCGCAGTGCGCCTTTACCGTGTTTCTGTCGAGACGAACAGCAACTCACAGTGATTCACGCAAAACCCAGGAAGTGACAGGAAACGAATGGAGAAGAAGAGGTCTGGAGGATACTCTGGTCCGGAGGCACCTTACGAAAGGAATACTCTATGGAACACCATGAGGGTATGTATCAGGGGAAAGGAGCTGTGCCAGACCAAGAAGTGCGTAACGTAGGTAGGGATAACTAAAGAACAATGAAGGAGAGGGTGAAAATAGGGGAGATGCCTGCTAGGACAGCCGGAGATAGGCTCTCTGGCTAAATGTGGATGGTTCAGAGAACTGCCCTCAATACCTGTACAAACAGTGCATCACACTGCCACCGCACCGCTATTGGATCTGGCAACCCTAAAGGGGCGTTGTGGCATGGACGAGACCGGGTTACCGGAGTACCTCTCTGGCGTCCCAAGGGAGGAAGGGCATGATCCGCCACGCTCGCGCTGGTCAGGTGGCAGGCAGGAATCAGAACGCCACGAGGAACGCTGAAAGCAGCAAGGAACCGCAGCCGGCTTCAATCTACAGCGCGAAGCCGGAAACAGGAAACAGGAAAGACCTAGACCGGAAGTCAGGCAGCCAAGCGTTGGGACACGAAGGAATCTCGAGACAAGAATGCTAAGCGCGTTTCCTTGCCTCGAGATCCCTTAAATACTACCGCGTCTGGAGTCGCGGTCCGCGGGGCATGACATACAGTCTTTCAAATGTGAGGTTTGCTGAGTAGGCTGTCAACATCTTTCTAAGGTCAGGTACCTCTCACAGGCATGCGGGTGCTTCATCCACGAGCTCGTCAGCTCAATGACTCATGGGAGTACAATTAAACAGGAACAGGGTTGGGAGCACACCACTTCACCTCCCAGCAAGGTTCGCTCCTGGCATTGTGGTAAATACAGTTTCGGTTACTTGCTTGCTTCAAGAGTGTTCAAGTGTTTCGCCAAAGTTGGCGCAGATAGTGCTGATCTCTAGGCACGTGTTTCTGGTTCTTTAACCGTCATCAGTTGAGATTACAGTCTTTGAAATTTTGGGTTTGCTCAGTAGGCTGCCAACATCTTTCTCAGGTCAGGTACCTCTCACAGGCATGCAGGTGCTTCATCCGTGAGCTCGTCAGCTCACTGACTCACAGGAGTACTTTTAAATAGGAACAGGGGTGGGAGCACACCGCTTCACCTCCCAGCAAGGTTCGCTCCTGGCATTGTGGTAAACACAGTTTCGGTTACTTGCTTGCTTCAAGAGTGTTCGAGTGTTTCGCCACAGTTAGCGCAGATAGTGATGATCTCTAGACATGTGTTTCTGGCTCTTTAACCGTCATCAGTAGAGATTACATTCTTTCAAATTTAGGGTTTGCTGAGTAGGCTGCTAACAACTTTCTCAGGTCAGGTACCTCTCACAGGCATGCCGGTGCTTCATCCATGAGCTCGTCAGCTCACTGACTCACAGGAGTACTTTTAAATAGGAAGAGGGGTGGGAGCACACCACTTCACCTCCCAGCAAGGTTCGCCCCTGGCATTGTGGTAAATGCAGTTTCAGTTACTTGGTTGCTTCAGGAGTGTTAGAGTGTTTCGCCACAGTTTGTGCAGATAGTGATGATCTCTAGACACGTGTTTCTGGTTCTTTAACCATCATCAGTAGAGATTACAGTCTTTCAAATGTGGGGTTTACTGAGTAGGCTGCCAACATCTTTGTCAGGTCAGGTACCTCTCACAGGCATGCGGGTGCTTCATGCACAAGCTCGTCAGCTTAATGACTCACAGGAGTACTATTAAACAGGAACAGGGTTGGGAGCACACTGCTTTCCCTCCCAGCATGGTTCGCCCCTGGCATTGTCGTAAATGCAGTTTCAGTTACTTGGTTGCTTCAAGAGTGTTAGAGTGTTTCGCCACAGTTGGCGCAGATAGTGATGATCTCTAGACACGTGTTTTTGGTTCTTTAACCATCATCAGTAGAGATAACAGTCTTTCAAATGTGGGATATTCTGAGTAGGCTGCCAACATCTTTGTCAGGTCAGGTACCTCTCACAGGCATGCGGGTGCTTCATGCACGAGCTCGTTAGCTCAATGACTCACGGGAGTACTATTAAACAGGAACAGGGATGGGAGCACACCGCTTCACCTACAAGCAAGGTTCTCCCCTGGAATTGTGGTAAATACAGTTTCGGTTACTTGCTTGCTTCAAGAGTGTTCGAGTGTTTCGCCAAAGTTGGCGCAGATAGTGCTGATCTCTAGACACGTGTTTCTGGTTCTTTAACCGTCATTAGTTGAGATTACAGTCTTTGAACTTTTGGGTTTGCTAAGTAGGCTGCCAACATCTTTCTCAGGTCAGGTACCTCTCACAGGCAAGCAGGTGCTTCATCCGCGAGCTCGTCAGCTCAATGACTCACTGGAGAACTATTAAATAGGAAAAGGGTTGGGAGAACACCGCTTCACCTCCCAGCAAGGTTTGCTCCTGGCATTGTGGTAAACACAGTTTCGGTTACTTGCTTGCTTCAAGAGTGTTCAAGTATTTCGCCACAGTTGGCGCAGATAGTGATGATCTCTAGACACGTGTTTCTGGTTATTTAACCGTCATAAGTAGAGATTACATTCTTTCAAATTTGGGGTTTGCTGAGTAGGCTGCCAACAACTTTCTCAGGTCAGGTACCTTTCACAGGCATGCGGGTGCTTCATTCATGAGCTTGTCAGCTCAATGACTCACAGGAGTACTTTTAAATAGGAACAGGTGTGGGAGCACACCGCTTCTCCTCCCAGCAAGGTTCGCCCCTGGCATTGTGGTAAATGCAGTTTCAGTTACTTGGTTGCTTCAAGAGTGTTAGAGTGTTTCGCCACAGTTGGTGCAGATAGTGATGATCTCTAGACACGTGTTTCTGGTTCTTTAACCATCATCAGTAGAGATTACAGTCTTTCAAATGTGGGGTTTGCTGAGTAGGCTGCCAACATCTTTGTCAGGTCAGGTACCTCTCACAGGCATGCGGGTGCTTCATGCACGAGCTCTTCAGCTCAATGACTCACGGGAGTACTATTAAACAGGAACAGGGATGGGAGCACACCGCTTCACCTACAAGCAAGGTTCTCCCCTGGAATTGTGGTAAATACAGTTTCGGTTACTTGCTTGCTTCAAGAGTGTTCGAGTGTTTCGCCAAAGTTGGCACAGATAGTGCTGATCTCTAGGCACGTGTTTCTGGTTCTTTAACCGTCATCAGTTGAGATTACAGTCTTTGAAATTTTGGGTTTGCTCAGTAGGCTGACAACATCTTTCTCAGGTCAGGTACCTCTCACAGGCATGCAGGTGCTTCATCCGTGAGCTCGTCAGCTCAATGACTCACTGGAGAACTATTAAATAGGAAAAGGGTTGGGAGAACACCGCTTCACCTCCCAGCAAGGTTCGCTCCTGGCATTGTGGTAAACACAGTTTCGGTTACTTGCTTGCTTCAAGAGTGTTCGAGTGTTTCGCCACAGTTAGCGCAGATAGTAATGATCTCTAGACATGTGTTTCTGGCTCTTTAACCGTCATCAGTAGAGATTACATTCTTTCAAATTTGGGGTTTGCTGAGTAGGCTGCTAACAACTTTCTCAGGTCAGGTACCTCTCACAGGCATGCCGGTGCTTCATCCATGAGCTCATCAGCTCACTGACTCACAGGAGTACTTTTAAATAGGAACAGGGGTGGGAGCACACCGCTTCACCTCCCAGCAAGGTTCGCCCCTGGCATTGTGGTAAATGCAGTTTCAGTTACTTGGTTGCTTCAAGAGTGTTAGAGTGTTTCGCCACAGTTTGTGCAGATAGTGATGATCTCTAGACACATGTTTCTGGTTCTTTAACCATCATCAGTAGAGATTACAGTCTTTCAAATGTGGGGTTTACTGAGTAGGCTGCCAACATCTTTGTCAGGTCAGGTACCTCTCACAGGCATGCGGGTGCTTCATGCACGAGCTCGTCAGCTTAATGACTCACAGGAGTACTATTAAACAGGAACAGGGTTGGGAGCACACCGCTTCCCCTCCCAGCATGGTTCGCCCCTGGCATTGTCGTAAATGCAGTTTCAGTTACTTGGTTGCTTCAAGAGTGTTAGAGTGTTTCGCCACAGTTGGCGCAGATAGTGATGATCTCTAGACACGTGTTTCTGGTTCTTTAACCATCATCAGTAGAGATAAGAGTCTTTCAAATGTGGGATTTTCTGAGTAGGCTGCCAACATCTTTGTCAGGTCAGGTACCTCTCACAGGCATGCGGGTGCTTCATGCACGAGCTCGTCAGCTCAATGACTCACGGGAGTACTATTAAATAGGAACAGGGGTGGGAACACACCGCTTCACCTCCCAGCAAGGTTCGCCCCTGGCATTGTGGTAAATGCAGTTTCAGTTACTTGGTTGCTTCAAGAGTGTTAGAGTGTTTCGCCACAGTTGGCGCAGATAGTGATGATCTCTAGACATGTGTTTCTGGCTCTTTAACAGTCATCAGTTGAGATTACAGTCTTTGAACTTTTGGGTTTGCTTAGTAGGCTGCCAACATCTTTGTCAGGTCAGGTACCTCTCACAGGCAAGCAGGTGCTTCATCCGCGAGCTCGTCAGCTCAATGACTCACTGGAGAACTATTAAATAGGAAAAGGGTTGGGAGAACACCGCTTCACCTCCCAGCAAGGTTTGCTCCTGGCATTGTGGTAAACACAGTTTCGGTTACTTGCTTGCTTCAAGAGTGTTCAAGTATTTCGCCACAGTTGGCGAAGATAGTGATGATCTTAGACACGTGTTTCTGGTTCTTTAACCATCATCAGTAGAGATTACAGTCTTTCAAATGTGGGGTTTGCTGAGTAGGCTGCCAACATCTTTGTCAGGTCAGGTACCTCTCACAGGCATGCGGGTGCTTCATGCACGACCTCGTCAGCTCAATGACTCACAGGAGTACTATTAAATAGGAACAGGGGTGGGAACACACCGCTTCACCTCCCAGCAAGGTTCGCCCCTGGCATTGTGGTAAATGCAGTTTCAGTTACTTGGTTGCTTCAAGAGTGTTAGAGTGTTTCGCCACAGTTGGCGCAGATAGTGATGATCTCTAGACATGTGTTTCTGGCTCTTTAACAGTCATCAGTTGAGATTACAGTCTTTGAAATTTTGGGTTTGCTGAGTAGGCTGCCAACATCTTTCTCAGGTCAGGTACCTCTCACTAGCATGCAGGTGCTTCATCCATGAGCTCGTCAGCTCAATGACTCACTGGAGAACTATTAAATAGGAAAAGGGTTGGGAAAACACAACTTCACCTCCCAGCAAGGTTCGCTCCTGGCATTGTTATAAATACTGTTTCGGTTACTTGCTTGCTTCAAGAGTGTTCAAGTGTTTTGCCACAGTTGGCGCAGATAGTGCTGATCTCTAGACATGTGTTTCTGGTTCTTTAACCATCATCAGTAGAGATTACAGTCTTTGAAATTTGGAGTTTGCTGAGTTGGCTGCCAACATCTTTCTCAGGTCAGGTACCTCTCACAGGCATGCGGGTGCTTCATCCATGAGCTCGTCAGCTCAATGACTCACAGGAGTACTTTTAAATAGGAACAGGGGTGGGAGCACACCGTTTCACCTCCCAGCAAGGTTCGCCCCTGGCATTGTAGTAAATGCAGTTTCAGTTACTTGGTTGCTTCAAGAGTGTTAGAGTGTTTCGTCACAGTTGGCGCAGATAGTGATGATCTCTAGACACGTGTTTCTGGTTCTTTAACCATCATCAGTAGAGATAACAGTCTTTCAAATGTGGGGTTTGCTGAGTAGGCTGCCAACATCTTTGTCAGGTCAGGTACCTCTCACAGGCATGCGGGTGCTTCATGCACAAGCTCGTCAGCTCAATGACTCACAGGAGTACTATTAAACAGGAACAGGGATGGGAGCACACCGCTTCAACTACAAGCAAGGTTCTCCCCTGGAATTGTGGTAAATACAGTTTCAGTTACTTGGTTGCTTCAAGAGTGTTCGAGTGTTTCACCACAGTTGGCGCAGATAGTGATGATCTCTAGACACGTGTTTCTGGTTCTTTAACCATCATCAGTAGAGATAACAGTCTTTCAAATGTGGGGTTTGCTGAGTAGGCTGCCAACATCTTTGTCAGGTCAGGTACCTCTCACAGGCATGCGGGTGCTTCATGCACGAGCTCGTCAGCTCAATGACTCATGGGAGTACTATTAAACAGGAACAGGGTTGGGAGCACACCGCTTCACCTCCCAGCAAGGTTCGCTCCTGGCATTGTGGTAAATACAGTTTCGGTTACTTGCTTGCTTCAAGAGTGTTCGAGTGTTTCGCCAAAGTTGGCGCAGATAGTGCTGATCTCTAGACACATGGTTCTGATTCTTTAACCGTCATCAGTTGAGATTACAGTCTTTGAAATTTTGGGTTTGCTCAGTAGGCTGCCAACATCTTTCTCAGGTCAGGTACCTCTCACAGGTATGCAGGTGCTTCATCCGCGAGCTCGTCTGCTCAATGACTCACTGGAGAACTATTAAATAGGCAAAGGGTTGGGAGAACACCGCTTCACCTCCCAGCAAAGTTCGCTCCTGGCATTGTGGTAAACACAGTTTCGGTTACTTGCTTGCTTCAAGAGTGTTCGAGTGTTTCGCCACAGTTAGCGCAGATAGTGATGATCTCTAGACATGTGTTTCTGGCTCTTTAACCGTCATCAGTAGAGATTACATTCTTTCAAATTTGGGGTTTGCTGAGTAGGCTGCTAACAACTTTCTCAGGTCAGGTACCTCTCACAGGCATGCCGGTGCTTCATCCATGAGCTCGTCAGCTCACTGACTCACAGGAGTACTTTTAAATAGGAACAGGGGTGGGAGCACACCGCTTCACCTCCCAGCAAGGTTCGCCCCTGGCATTGTGGTAAATGCAGTTTCAGTTACTTGGTTGCTTCAAGAGTGTTAGAGTGTTTCGCCACAGTTGGCGCAGATAGTGATGATCTCTAGACACGTGTTTCTGGTTCTTTAACCATCATCAGTAGAGATAACAGTCTTTCAAATGTGGGGTTTGCCGAGTAGGCTGCCAACATCTTTGTCAGGTCAGGTACCTCTCACAGGCATGCAGGTGCTTCATGCATGAGGTCGTCAGCTCAATGACTCACGGGAGTACTAGTAAACAGGAACAGGGATGGGAGCACACCACTTCACCTACCAGCAAGGTTCGCCCCAGGCATTGTGGTAAATACAGTTTCGGTTACTTGCTTGCTTCAAGAGTGTTCGAGTGTTTCGCCACAGTTGGTGCAGATAGTGATGATCTCTAGACACGTGTTTCTGGTTCTTTAACCATCATCAGTAGAGATTACAGTCTTTCAAATGTGGGGTTTGCTGAGTAGGCTGCCAACATCTTTGTCAGGTCAGGTACCTCTCACAGGCATGCGTGTGCTTCATGCACGAGCTCGTCAGCTCAATGACTCACAGGAGTACTATTAAACAGGAACAGGGTTGGGAGCACACCGCTTCACCTCCCAGCATGGTTTGCCCCTGGCATTGTCGTAAATGCAGTTTCAGTTACTTGGTTGCTTCAAGAGTGTTAGAGTGTTTCGCCACAAATGGCGCAGATAGTGATGATCTCTAGACACGTGTTTCTGGTTCTTTAACCATCATCAGTAGAGATAACAGTCTTTCAAATGTAGGATTTTCTGAGTAGGCTGCCAACATCTTTGTCAGGTCAGGTACCTCTCACAGGCATGCGGGTGCTTCATGCACGAGCTCGTCAGCTCAATGACTCACAGGAGTACTATTAAACAGGAACAGGGATGGGAGCACACCGCTTCACCTACAAGCAAGGTTCTCCCCTGGAATTGTGGTAAATGCAGTTTCAGTTACTTGGTTGCTTCAAGAGTGTTAGAGTGTTTCGCCACAGTTGGTGCAGATAGTGATGATCTCTAGACACGTGTTTCTGGTTCTTTAACCATCATCAGTAGAGATTACAGTCTTTCAAATGTGGGGTTTGCTGAGTAGGCTGCCAACATCTTTGTCAGGTCAGGTACCTCTCACAGGCATGCGGGTGCTTCATGCACGAGCTCGTCAGCTCAATGACTCACAGGAGTACTATTAAACAGGAACAGGGATGGGAGCACACCGCTTCAAATACAAGCAAGGTTCTCCCCTGGCATTGTGGTAAATGCAGTTTCAGTCACTTGCTTGCTTTAAGAGTGTTCAAGTGTTTCGCCACAGTTGGCGCAGATAGTGGTGATCTCTAGACACGTGTTTCTGGTTCTTTAACCGTCATCAGTAGAGATTACATTCTTTCAAATTTGGGGTTTGCTGAGTAGGCTGCCAACAACTTTCTCAGGTCAGGTACCTCTCACAGGCATGCGGGTGCTTCATTCATGAGCTTGTCAGCTCAATGACTCACAGGAGTACATTTAAATAGGAACAGGGGTGAGAGCACACCGCTTCACCTCCCAGCAAGGTTCGCCCCTGGCATTGTGGTAAATGCAATTTCAGTTACTTGGTTGCTTCAAGAGTGTTAGAGTGTTTCGCCACAGTTGGCGCAGATAGTGATGATCTCTAGACACGTGTTTCTGGTTCTTTAACCATCATCAGTAGAGATTACAGTCTTTCAAATGTGGGGTTTGCCGAGTAGGCTGCCAACATCTTTGTCAGGTCAGGTACCTCTCACAGACATGCAGGTGCTTCATGCATGAGCTCGTCAGCTCAATGACTCACGGGAGTACTAGTAAACAGGAACAGGGATGGGAGCACACCGCTTCACCTACCAGCAAGGTTCGCCCCAGGCATTGTGGTAAATACAGTTTCGGTTACTTGCTTGCTTCAAGAGTGTTTGAGTGTTTCGCCACAGTTTGCGCAGATAGTGCTGATCTCTAGACACGTGTTTCTGGTTCTTTAACCATCATCAGTAGAGATTACAGTCTTTCAAATGTGAGGTTTGCTGAGTAGGTTGTCAGCATATTTCTCAGGTCAGGTACCTCTCACAGGCATGCAGGTGCTTCATCCACGAGCTCGTCAGCTCAATGACTCACTGGAGAAATATTAAATAGGAAAAGGGTTGGGAAAACATCGCTTCACCTCCCAGCAAGATTCGCTCCTGGCTGTGTGGTAAATACTGTTTCGGTTACTTGCTTGCTTCAAGAGTGTTCGAGTGTTTCGCCACAGTTGGCGCAGATAGTGATGATCTCTAGACAGCTGTTTGTGGTTCTTTAACCGTCATCAGTAGAGATTACAGTCTTTGAAATTTGGAGTTTGCTGAGTTGGCTGCCAACATCTTTCTCAGGTCAGGTACATCTCACAGGCATGCAGGTGCTTCTTCCACGAGCTCATCAGCTCAATGACTCATGGTAGTACTATTAAACAGGAACAGGGTTGGGAGCACACCTCTTCACCTCCCAGCAAGGTTCGACCCTGGCATTGTGGTAAATGCAGTTTCAGTTACTTGCTTACTTCAAGAGTGTTAGAGTGTTTCGCCACAGTTGGCGCAGATAGTGATGATCACTAGACACGTTTTTCTGGTTCTTTAACCGTCATCAGTAGAGATTACATTCTTTCAAAATTGGGGTTTGCTGAGTAGGCTGCCAACAACTTTCTCAGGTCAGGTACCTCTCACAGGCATGTGGGTGCTTCATCCATAAGCTTGTCAGCTCAATGACTCACAGGAGTACTTTTAAATAGGAACAGGGGTGGGAGCACACCGCTTCACCTCCCAGCAAGGTTCGCCCCTGGCATTGTGGTAAATGCAGTTTCAGTTACTTGGTTGCTTCAAGAGTGTTAGAGTGTTTTGCCACAGTTGGCGCAGATAGTGATGCTCTCTAGACACGTGTTTCTGGTTCTTTAACCATCATCAGTAGAGATTACAGTCTTTCAAATGTGGGGTTTGCCGAGTAGGCTGCCAACATCTTTGTCAGGTCAGGTACCTCTCACAGGCATGCGGATGCTTCATGCACGAGCTCGTCAGCTCAATGACTCACGGGAGTACTAGTAAACAGGAACAGGGATGGGAGCACACCGCTTCACCTACCAGCAAGGTTCGCCCCAGGCATTGTGGTAAATACAGTTTCGGTTACTTGCTTGCTTCAAGAGTGTTCGAGTGTTTCGCCACAGTTTGCGCAGATAGTGCTGATCTCTAGACACGTGTTTCTGGTTCTTTAACCATCATCAGTAGAGATTAAAGTCTTTCAAATGTGAGGTTTGCTGAGTAGGCTGTCAGCATATTTCTCAGGTCAGGTACCTCTCACAGGCATGCAGGTGCTTCATCCACGAGCTCGTCAGCTCAATGACTCACTGGAGAAATATTAAATAGGAAAAGGGTTGGGAAAACATCGCTTCACCTCCCAGCAAGATTCGCTCCTGGCTGTGTGGTAAATACTGTTTCGGTTACTTGCTTGCTTCAAGAGTGTTCGAGTGTTTCGCCACAGTTGGCGCAGATAGTGATGATCTCTAGACAGCTGTTTGTGGTTCTTTAACCGTCATCAGTAGAGATTACAGTCTTTGAAATTTGGAGTTTGCTGAGTTGGCTGCCAACATCTTTCTCAGGTCAGGTACATCTCACAGGCATGCAGGTGCTTCTTCCACGAGCTCATCAGCTCAATGACTCATGGTAGTACTATTAAACAGGAACAGGGTTGGGAGCACACCTCTTCACCTCCCAGCAAGGTTCGACCCTGGCATTGTGGTAAATGCAGTTTCAGTTACTTGCTTACTTCAAGAGTGTTAGAGTGTTTCGCCACAGTTGGCGCAGATAGTGATGATCACTAGACACGTTTTTCTGGTTCTTTAACCGTCATCAGTAGAGATTACATTCTTTCAAAATTGGGGTTTGCTGAGTAGGCTGCCAACAACTTTCTCAGGTCAGGTACCTCTCACAGGCATGCGGGTGCTTCATCCATGAGCTTGTCAGCTCAATGACTCACAGGAGTACTTTTAAATAGGAACAGGGGTGGGAGCACACCGCTTCACCTCCCAGCAAGGTTCGCCCCTGGCATTGTGGTAAATGCAGTTTCAGTTACTTGGTTGCTTCAAGAGTGTTAGAGTGTTTTGCCACAGTTGGCGCAGATAGTGATGCTCTCTAGACACGTGTTTCTGGTTCTTTAACCATCATCAGTAGAGATTACAGTCTTTCAAATGTGGGGTTTGCCGAGTAGGCTGCCAACATCTTTGTCAGGTCAGGTACCTCTCACAGGCATGCGGATGCTTCATGCACGAGCTCGTCAGCTCAATGACTCACGGGAGTACTAGTAAACAGGAACAGGGATGGGAGCACACCGCTTCACCTACCAGCAAGGTTCGCCCCTGGCATTGTGGTAAATGCAGTTTCAGTTACTTGCTTGCTTCAACAGTGTTCAAGTGTTTCGCCACAGTTGGCGCAGATAGTGATGATCTCTAGACATGTGTTTCTGGTTCTTTAACCGTCATCAGTAGAGATTACATTCTTTCAAATTTGGGGTTTGCTGAGTAGGCTGCCAACAACTTTCTCAGGTCAGGTACCTCTCACAGGCATGTGGGTGCTTCATCCATGAGCTTGTCAGCTCAATGACTCATGGGAGTACTATTAAATAGGAACAGGGATGGGAGCACACCGCTTCACCTCCCAGCAAGGTTCGCCCCTGGCATTGTGGTAAATGCAGTTTCAGTTACTTGCTTGCTTCAAGACCGCTCGAGTGTTTCGCCACAGTTGGCACAGATAGTGCTGATCTCTAGACACGTGTTTCTGGTTCTTTAACCATCATCAGTAGAGATTACAGTGTTTCAAATGTGGGGTTTGCCGAGTAGGCTGCCAACATCTTTGTCAGGTCAGGTACCTCTCACAGGCATGCGGATGCTTCATGCACGAGCTTGTCAGCTCAATGACTCACTGGGAGAACTATTAAATAGGAAAAGGGTTGGGAGAACACCGCTTCACCTCCCAGCAAGGTTCGCTCCTGGCATTGTGGTAAACACAGTTTCGGTTACTTGCTTGCTTCAAGAGTGTTCGAGTGTTTCGCCACAGTTAGCGCAGATAGTGATGATCTCTAGACATGTGTTTCTGGCTCTTTAACCGTCATCAGTAGAGATTACATTCTTTCAAATTTGGGGTTTGCTGAGTAGGCTGCTAACAACTTTCTCAGGTCAGGTACCTCTCACAGGCATGCCGGTGCTTCATCCATGAGCTCGTCAGCTCACTGACTCACAGGAGTACTTTTAAATAGGAACAGGGGTGGGAGCACACCGCTTCACCTCCCAGCAAGGTTCGCCCCTGGCATTGTGGTAAATGCAGTTTCAGTTACTTGGTTGCTTCAAGAGTGTTAGAGTGCTTCGCCACAGTTGGTGCAGATAGTGATGATCTCTAGACACGTGTTTCTGGTTCTTTAACCATCATCAGTAGAGATTACAGTCTTTCAAATGTGGGGTTTGCTGAGTAGGCTGCCAACATCTTTGTCAGGTCAGGTACCTCTCACAGGCATGCGTGTGCTTCATGCACGAGCTCGTCAGCTCAATGACTCACAGGAGTACTATTAAACAGGAACAGGGTTGGGAGCACACCGCTTCACCTCCCAGCATTGTTCGCCCCTGGCATTGTCGTAAATGCAGTTTCAGTTACTTGGTTGCTTCAAGAGTGTTAGAGTGTTTCGCCACAAATGGCGCAGATAGTGATGATCTCTAGACACGTGTTTCTGGTTCTTTAACCATCATCAGTAGAGATAACAGTCTTTCAAATGTGGGATTTTCTGAGTAGGCTGCCAACATCTTTGTCAGGTCAGGTACCTCTCACAGGCATGCGGGTGCTTCATGCACGAGCTCGTCAGCTCAATGACTCACGGGAGTACTATTAAACAGGAACAGGGATGGGAGCACACCGCTTCACCTACAAGCAAGGTTCTCCCCTGGAATTGTGGTAAATACAGTTTCGGTTACTTGCTTGCTTCAAGAGTGTTCAAGTGTTTCGCCACAGTTTGCACAGATAGTGCTGATCTCTAGACACGTGTTTCTGATTCTTTAACCGTCATCAGTTGAGATTACAGTCTTTGAAATTTTGGGTTTGCTCAGTAGGCTGCCAACATCTTTCTCAGGTCAGGTACCTCTCACAGGTATGCAGGTGCTTCATCCGCGAGCTCGTCTGCTCACTGACTCACTGGAGAACTATTAAATAGGAAAAGTGTTGGGAGAACACCGCTTCACCTCCCAGCAAAGTTCGCTCCTGGCATTGTGGTAAACACAGTTTCGGTTACTTGCTTGCTTCAAGAGTGTTCGAGTGTTTCGCCACAGTTAGCGCAGATAGTGATGATCTCTAGACATGTGTTTATGGCTCTTTAACCGTCATCAGTAGAGATTACATTCTTTCAAATTTGGGGTTTGCTGAGTAGGCTGCTAACAACTTTCTCAGGTCAGGTACCTCTCACAGGCATGCCGGTGCTTCATCCATGAGCTCGTCAGCTCACTGACTCACAGGAGTACTTTTAAATAGGAACAGGGGTGGGAGCACACCGCTTCACCTCCCAGCAAGGTTCGCCCCTGGCATTGTGGTAAATGCAGTTTCAGTTACTTGGTTGCTTCAAGAGTGTTAGAGTGTTTCGCCACAGTTGGCGCAGATAGTGATGATCTCTAAACACGTGTTTCTGGTTCTTTAACCATCATCAGTAGAGATAACAGTCTTTCAAATGTGGGGTTTGCCGAGTAGGCTGCCAACATCTTTGTCAGGTCAGGTACCTCTCACAGGCATGCAGGTGCTTCATGCATGAGCTCGTCAGCTCAATGACTCACGGGAGTACTAGTAAACAGGAACAGGGATGGGAGCACACCGCTTCACCTACCAGCAAGGTTCGCCCCAGGCATTGTGGTAAATACAGTTTCGGTTACTTGCTTGCTTCAAGAGTGTTCGAGTGTTTCGCCACAGTTGGTGCAGATAGTGATGATCTCTAGACACGTGTTTCTGGTTCTTTAACCATCATCAGTAGAGATTACAGTCTTTCAAATGTGGGGTTTGCTGAGTAGGCTGCCAACATCTTTGTCAGGTCAGGTACCTCTCACAGGCATGCGTGTGCTTCATGCACGAGCTCGTCAGCTCAATGACTCACAGGAGTACTATTAAACAGGAACAGGGTTGGGAGCACACCGCTTCACCTCCCAGCATGGTTTGCCCCTGGCATTGTCGTAAATGCAGTTTCAGTTACTTGGTTGCTTCAAGAGTGTTAGAGTGTTTCGCCACAAATGGCGCAGATAGTGATGATCTCTAGACACGTGTTTCTGGTTCTTTAACCATCATCAGTAGAGATAACAGTCTTTCAAATGTAGGATTTTCTGAGTAGGCTGCCAACATCTTTGTCAGGTCAGGTACCTCTCACAGGCATGCGGGTGCTTCATGCACGAGCTCGTCAGCTCAATGACTCACAGGAGTACTATTAAACAGGAACAGGGATGGGAGCACACCGCTTCACCTACAAGCAAGGTTCTCCCCTGGAATTGTGGTAAATGCAGTTTCAGTTACTTGGTTGCTTCAAGAGTGTTAGAGTGTTTCGCCACAGTTGGTGCAGATAGTGATGATCTCTAGACACGTGTTTCTGGTTCTTTAACCATCATCAGTAGAGATTACAGTCTTTCAAATGTGGGGTTTGCTGAGTAGGCTGCCAACATCTTTGTCAGGTCAGGTACCTCTCACAGGTATGCGGGTTCTTCATGCACGACCTCGTCAGCTCAATGACTCACAGGAGTACTATTAAACAGGAACAGGGTTGGGAGCACACCGCTTCACATCCCAGCAAGGTTCGCCCCTGGCATTGTGGTAAATGCAGTTTCAGTCACTTGCTTGCTTTAAGAGTGTTCAAGTGTTTCGCCACAGTTGGCGCAGATAGTGGTGATCTCTAGACACGTGTTTCTGGTTCTTTAACCGTCATCAGTAGAGATTACATTCTTTCAAATTTGGGGTTTGCTGAGTAGGCTGTCAACAACTTTCTCAGGTCAGGTACCTCTCACAGGCATGCGGGTGCTTCATTCATGAGCTCGTCAGCTCAATGACTCACGGGAGTTCTAGTAAACAGGAACAGGGATGGGAGCACACCGCTTCACCTACCAGCAAGGTTCGCCCCAGGCATTGTGGTAAATACAGTTTCGGTTACTTGCTTGCTTCAAGAGTGTTCGAGTGTTTCGCCACAGTTTGCGCAGATAGTGCTGATCTCTAGACACGTGTTTCTGGTTCTTTAACCATCATCAGTAGAGATTACAGTCTTTCAAATGTGAGGTTTGCTGAGTAGGCTGTCAGCATATTTCTCAGGTCAGGTACCTCTCACAGGCATGCAGGTGCTTCATCCACGAGCTCGTCAGCTCAATGACTCACTGGAGAAGTATTAAATAGGAAAAGGGTTGGGAAAACATCGCTTCACCTCCCAGCAAGATTCCCTCCTGGCTGTGTGGTAAATACTGTTTCGGTTACTTGCTTGCTTCAAGAGTGTTCGAGTGTTTCGCCACAGTTGGCGCAGATAGTGATGATCTCTAGACAGCTGTTTGTGGTTCTTTAACCGTCATCAGTAGAGATTACAGTCTTTGAAATTTGGAGTTTGCTGAGTTGGCTGCCAACATCTTTCTCAGGTCAGGTACATCTCACAGGCATGCAGGTGCTTCTTCCACGAGCTCATCAGCTCAATGACTCATGGTAGTACTATTAAACAGGAACAGGGTTGGGAGCACACCTCTTCACCTCCCAGCAAGGTTCGACCCTGGCATTGTGGTAAATGCAGTTTCAGTTACTTGCTTACTTCAAGAGTGTTAGAGTGTTTCGCCACAGATGGCGCAGATAGTGATGATCACTAGACACGTTTTTCTGGTTCTTTAACCGTCATCAGTAGAGATTACATTCTTTCAAATTTGGGGTTTGCTGAGTAGGCTGCCAACAACTTTCTCAGGTCAGGTACCTCTCACAGGCATGTGGGTGCTTCATCCATGAGCTTGTCAGCTCAATGACTCATGGGAGTACTATTAAATAGGAACAGGGATGGGAGCACACCGCTTCACCTCCCAGCAAGGTTCGCCCCTGGCATTGTGGTAAATGCAGTTTCAGTTACTTGCTTGCTTCAAGACCGCTCGAGTGTTTCGCCACAGTTGGCACAGATAGTGCTGATCTCTAGACACGTGTTTCTGGTTCTTTAACAGTCATCAGTTGAGATTACAGTCTTTGAAAGTTTGGGTTTGCTGAGTAGGCTGCCAACATCTTTCTCAGGTCAGGTACCTCTCACTAGCATGCAGGTGCTTCATCCACGAGCTCGTCAGCTCAATGACTCACTGGAGAACTATTAAATAGGAAAAGGGTTTGGAGAACACCGCTTCACCTCCCAGCAAGGTTCGCTCCTGGCATTGTGGTAAACACAGTTTCGGTTACTTGCTTGCTTCAAGAGTGTTCGAGTGTTTCGCCACAGTTAGCGCAGATAGTGATGATCTCTAGACATGTGTTTCTGGCTCTTTAACCGTCATCAGTAGAGATTACATTCTTTCAAATTTGGGGTTTGCTGAGTAGGCTGCTAACAACTTTCTCAGGTCAGGTACCTCTCACAGGCATGCCGGTGCTTCATCCATGAGCTCGTCAGCTCACTGACTCACAGGAGTACTTTTAAATAGGAACAGGGGTGGGAGCACACCGCTTCACCTCCCAGCAAGGTTCGCCCCTGGCATTGTGGTAAATGCAGTTTCAGTTACTTGGTTGCTTCAAGAGTGTTAGAGTGCTTCGCCACAGTTGGTGCAGATAGTGATGATCTCTAGACACGTGTTTCTGGTTCTTTAACCATCATCAGTAGAGATTACAGACTTTCAAATGTGAGGTTTGCTGAGTAGGCTGCCAACATCTTTGTCAGGTCAGGTACCTCTCACAGGCATGCGTGTGCTTCATGCACGAGCTCGTCAGCTCAATGACTCACAGGAGTACTATTAAACAGGAACAGGGTTGGGAGCACACCGCTTCACCTCCCAGCATGGTTCGCCCCTGGCATTGTCGTAAATGCAGTTTCAGTTACTTGGTTGCTTCAAGAGTGTTAGAGTGTTTCGCCACAAATGGCGCAGATAGTGATGATCTCTAGACACGTGTTTCTGGTTCTTTAACCATCATCAGTCGAGATAACAGTCTTTCAAATGTGGGATTTTCTGAGTAGGCTGCCAACATCTTTGTCAGGTCAGGTACCTCTCACAGGCATGCAGGTGCTTCATGCATGAGCTCGTCAGCTCAATGACTCACAGGAGTACTATTAAACAGGAACAGGGTTGGGAGCACACCACTTCACATCCCAGCAAGGTTCGCCCCTGGCATTGTGGTAAATGCAGTTTCAGTCACTTGCTTGCTTCAAGAGTGTTCAAGTGTTTCGCCACAGTTGGCGCAGATAGTGGTGATCTCTAGACACGTGTTTCTGGTTCTTTAACCGTCATCAGTAGAGATTACATTCTTTCAAATTTGGGGTTTGCTGAGTAGGCTGCCAACAACTTTCTCAGGTCAGGTACCTCGCACAGGCATGCGGGTGCTTCATTCATGAGCTTGTCAGCTCAATGACTCACAGGAGTACATTTAAATAGGAACAGGGGTGGGAGCACAGCGCTTCACCTCCCAGCAAGGTTCGCCCCTGGCATTGTGGTAAATGCAATTTCAGTTACTTGGTTGCTTCAAGAGTGTTAGAGTGTTTCGCCACAGTTGGCGCAGATAGTGATGATCTCTAGACACGTGTTTCTGGTTCTTTAACCATCATCAGTAGAGATTACAGTCTTTCAAATGTGGGGTTTGCCGAGTAGGCTGCCAACATCTTTGTCAGGTCAGGTACATCTCACAGGCATGCAGGTGCTTCATGCATGAGCTCGTCAGCTCAATGACTCACGGGAGTACTAGTAAACAGGAACAGGGATGGGAGCACACCGCTTCACCTACCAGCAAGGTTCGCCCCAGGCATTGTGGTAAATACAGTTTCGTTTACTTGCTTGCTTCAAGAGTGTTCGAGTGTTTCGCCACAGTTTGCGCAGATAGTGCTCATCTCTAGACACGTGTTTCTGGTTCTTTAACCATCATCAGTAGAGATTGCAGTCTTTCAAATGTGAGGTTTGCTGAGTAGGCTGTCAGCATATTTCTCAGGTCAGGTACCTCTCACAGGCATGCAGGTGCTTCATCCACGAGCTCGACAGCTCAATGACTCACTGGAGAAATATTAAATAGGAAAAGGGTTGGGAAAACACCGCTTCACCTCCCAGCAAGATTCGCTCCTGGCTGTGTGGTAAATACTGTTTCGGTTACTTGCTTGCTTCAAGAGTGTTCGAGTGTTTCGCCACAGTTGGCGCAGATAGTGATGATCTCTAGACAGCTGTTTGTGGTTCTTTAACCTTCATCAGTAGAGATTACAGTCTTTGAAATTTGAAGTTTGCTGAGTTGGCTGCCAACATCTTTCTCAGGTCAGGTACATCTGACAGGCATGCAGGTGCTTCATCCACAAGCTCATCAGCTCAATGACTCACAGGAGTACTATTAAACAGGAACAGGGTTGGGAGGACACCGCTTCACCTCCCAGCAAGGTTCGCCCCTGGCATTGTGGTAAATGCAGTTTCAGTTACTTGCTTACTTCAAGAATGTTAGAGTGTTTCGCCACAGTTGGCGCAGATAGTGATGATCACTAGACACGTGTTTCTGGTTCTTTAACCGTCATCAGTAGAGATTACATTCTTTCAAAATTGGGGTTTGCTGAGTAGGCTGCCAACAACTTTCTCAGGTCAGGTACCTCTCACAGGCATGCGGGTGCTTCATCCATGAGCTTGTCAGCTCAATGACTCACAGGGGTACTTTTAAATAGGAACAGGGGTGGGAACACACCGCTTCACCTCCCAGCTAGGTTCGCCCCTGGCATTGTGGTAAATGCAGTTTCAGTTACTTGGTTGCTTCAAGAGTGTTAGAGTGTTTCGCCACAGTTGGCGCAGATAGTGATGCTCTCTAGACACGTGTTTCTGGTTCTTTAACCATCATCAGTAGAGATTACAGTCTTTCAAATGTGGGGTTTGCCGAGTAGGCTGCCAACATCTTTGTCAGGTCAGGTACCTCTCACAGGCATGCGGGTGCTTCATGCACGAGCTCGCAGCTCAATGACTCACGGGAGTACTAGTAAACAGGAACAGGGATGGGAGCACACCGCTTCACCTACCAGCAAGGTTCGCCCCTGGCAATGTGGTAAATACAGTTTCGGTTACTTGCTTGCTTCAAGAGTGTTCGAGTGTTTCGCCACAGTTTGCGCAGATAGTGCTGATCTCTAGACACGTGTTTCTGGTTCTTTAACCATCATCAGTAGAGATTACTGTCTTTCAAATGTGAGGTTTGCTGAGTAGGCTGTCAACATATTTCTCAGATCAGGTACCTCTCACAGGCATGCGGGTGCTTCATCCACGAGCTCGTCAGCTCAATGACTCACGGGAGTACTATTAAACAGAAACAGGGTTGGGACAACACAGCTTCACCTCCCAGCAAGGTTCGCCCCTGGCATTGTGGTAAATGCAGTTTCAGTTACTTGCTTGCTTCAACAGTGTTCAAGTGTTTCGCCACAGTTGACGCAGATAGTGATGATCTCTAGACACGTGTTTCTGGTTCTTTAACCGTCATCAGTAGAGATTACATTCTTTCAAATTTGGGGTTTGCTGAGTAGGCTGCCAACAACTTTCTCAGGTCAGGTACCTCTCACAGGCATGTGGGTGCTTCATCCATGAGCTTGTCAGCTCAATGACTCATGAGAGTACTATTAAATAGGAACAGGGATGGGAGCACACCGCTTCACCTCCCAGCAAGGTTCGCCCCTGGCATTGTGGTAAATGCAGTTTCAGTTACTTGCTTGCTTCAAGACCGCTCGAGTGTTTTGCCACAGTTGGCACAGATAGTGCTGATCTCTAGACACGTGTTTCTGGTTCTTTAACAGTCATCAGTTGAGATTACAGTCTTTGAAATTTTTGGTTTGCTGAGTAGGCTGCCAACATCTTTCTCAGGTCAGGTACCTCTCACTAGCATGCAGGTGCTTCATCCACGAGCTCGTCAGCTCAATGACTCACTGGAGAACTATTAAATAGGAAAAGGGTTGGGAAAACACCGCTTCACCTCCGAGCAAGGTTCGCTCCTGGCATTGTGGTAAATACTGTTTCGGTTACTTGCTTGCTTCAAGAGTGTTCAAGTGTTTTGCCACAGTTGGCGCAGATAGTGCTGATCTCTAGACATGTGTTTCTGGTTCTTTAACCGACATCAGTAGAGATTACAGTCTTTGAAATTTGGAGTTTGCTGAGTTGGCTGCCAACATCTTTCTCAGGTCAGGTACCACTCACAGGCATGCGGGTGCTTCATCCACGAGCTCGTCAGCTCAATGACTCACGGGAGTACTATTAAACAGGAACAGGGTTGGGAGCCCACCGCTTCACCTTCCAGCAAGGTTCGCCCGTGGCATTGTGGTAAATGCAGTTTCAGTTACTTGCCTGCTTCAAGAGTGTTCAAGTGTCTCGCCACAGTTGGCGCAGATAGTGATGATCTCTAGACACGTGTTTCTGGTTCTTTAACTGTCATCAGTAGAGATAACAGTCTTTCAAATGTGGGGTTTGCTGAGTAGGCTGCCAATATCTTTGTCAGGTCAGGTACCTCTCACAGGCATGCGGGTGCTTCATGCACGAGCTTGTCAGCTCAATGACTCATGGGAGTACTATTAAACAGGAACAGGGTTGGGAGCACACCGCTTCACCTCCCAGCAAGGTTCGCTCCTGGCATTGTGGTAAATACAGTTTCGGTTACTTGCTTGCTTCAAGAGTGTTCGAGTGTTTCGCCAATGTTGGCGCAGATAGTGCTGATCTCTAGACAGCTGTTTGTGGTTCTTTAACCGTCATCAGTAGAGATTACAGTCTTTCAAATGTGGGGTTTGCAGAGTAGGCTGGCAACATCTTTCTCAGGTGAGGTACCTCCTACAGGCATGCGGGTGCTTCATCCACGAGCTCGTCAGCTCAATGACTCACGGGAGTACTATTAAACAGGAACAGGGGTGGGAGCACACCGCTTCACCTCCCAGCAAGGTTCGCCCCTGGCATTGTGGTAAATGCAGTTTCAGTTATTTGGTTGCTTCAAGAGTGTTCGAGTGTTTCGCCACAGTTGGCGCAGATAGTGATGATCTCTAGACACGTGTTTCTGGTTCTTTAACCGTCATCAGTAGAGATTACAGTTTTTGAAATTTGGAGGTTGCTGAGTAGGCTGCCAAAATCTTTTTCAGGTCAGGTACCTCTCACAGGCATGCGGGCCCTTCATCCACGAGCTCGTCAGTTCAATGACTCACGGAAGTACTAGTAAACAGAAACAGGGATGGGAGCACACCGCTTCACCTACCAGCAAGGTTCGCCCCAGGCATTGTGGTAAATACAATTTCGGTTACTTGCTTGCTTCAAGAGTGTTCGAGTGTTTCGCCACAGTTTGCACAGATAGTGCTGATCTCTAGACACGTGTTTCTGGTTCTTTAACCATCATCAGTAGAGATTACAGTCTTTCAAATGTGAGGTTTGTTGAGTAGGCTGTCAGCATATTTCTCAGGTCAGGTACCTCTCACAGGCATGCGGGTGCTTCATCCACGAGCTCGTCAGCTCAATGACTCACGGGAGTACTATTAAACAGGAACAGGGTTGGGAGCACACAGCTTCACCTTCCAGCAAGGTTCGCCCCTGGCATTGTGGTAAATGGAGTTTCAGTTACTTGCCTGCTTCAAGAGTGTTCAAGTGTTTCGCCACAGTTGGCGCAGATAGTGATGATCTCTAGACACGTGTTTCTGGTTCTTTAACCATCATCAGTTGAGATTACAGTCTTTCAAATGTGGGGTTTGCTGAGTAGGCTGCCAACATCTTTGTCAGGTCAGGTACCTCTCACAGGCATGCGGGTGCTTCATGCACGAGCTCGTCAGCTCAATGACTCACAGGAGTACTATTAAACAGGAACAGGGATGGGAGCACACCGCTTCACCTACAAGCAAGGTTCTCCCCTGGAATTGTGGTAAATACAGTTTCGGTTACTTGCTTGCTTCAAGAGTGTTCGACTGTTGCGCCACAGTTTGTGCAGATAGTGCTGATCTCTAGACACGTGTTTCTGGTTCTTTAACCATCATCAGTAGAGATTACAGTCTTTCAAATGTGAGGTTTGCTGAGTAGGCTGTCAACATCTTTCTAAGGTCAGGTACCTCTCACAGGCATGCGGGTGCTTCATCCACGAGCTCGTCAGCTCAATGACTCATGGGAGTACTATTAAACAGAAACAGGGTTGTGAGCACACCGCTTCACCTCCCAGCAAGGTTCGCTCCTGGCATTGTGGTAAAAACAGTTTCGGTTACTTGCTTGCTTCAAGAGTGTTCAAGTGTTTCGCCAAAGTTGACGCAGATAGTGCTGATCTCTAGACACGTGTTTCTGGTTCTTTAACCGTCATCAGTTGAGATTACAGTCTGTGATATTTTGGTTTTGCTCAGTAGTCTGCCAACATCTTTCTCAGGTCAGGTACCTCTCACAGGCATGCAGGTGCTTCATCCACGAACTCGTCAGCTTAATGACTCACTGGAGTACTTTTAAATAGGAACAGGGGTGGGAGCACACCGCTTCCCCTCCCAGCAAGGTTCGCCCCTGGCATAGTGGTAAATGCAGTTATAGTTACTTGGTTGCTTCAAGAGTGTTAGAGTGTTTCGCCACAGTTGGTACAGATAGTGATGATCTCTAGACATGTGTTTCTGGCTCTTTAACCGTCATCAGAAGAGATTACATTCTTTCAAATTTGGGGTTTGCTGAGTAGGCTGCTAACAACTTTCTCAGGTCAGGTACCTCTCACAGGCATGCCGGTGCTTCATCCATGAGCTCGTCAGCTCACTGACTCACAGGAGTACTTTTAAATAGGAACAGGGGTGGGAGCACACCGCTTCCCCTCCCAGCAAGGTTCGCCCCTGGCATAGTGGTAAATGCAGTTATAGTTACTTGGTTGCTTCAAGAGTGTTAGAGTGTTTCGCCACAGTTGGTACAGATAGTGATGATCTCTAGACATGTGTTTCTGGTTCTTTAACCATCATCAGTAGAGATTACAGTCTTTCAAATGCGGGGTTTGCTGAGTAGGATGCCAACATCTTTGTCAGGTCAGGTACCTCTCACAGGCATGCGAGTGCTTCATGCACGACCTTGTCAGCTCAATGACTAAGAGGAGTACTATTAAACAGGAACAGGGTTGGGAGCACACCGCTTCACATCCCAGCAAGGTTCGCCCCTGGCTTTGTGGTAAATGCAGTTTCAGTAACTTGCTTGCTTCAAGAGTGTTCAAGTGTTTCGCCACAGTTGGCGCAGATAGTGGTGATCTCTAGACATGTGTTTCTGGTTCTTTAACCGTCATCAGTAGAGATTACATTCTTTCAAATTTGGGGTTTACTGATTAGGCTGCCAACAATTTTCTCAGGTCAGGTACCTCTCACAGGCATGCGGGTGCTTCATTCATGAGCTTGTCAGCTCAATGACTCACAGGAGTACTTTTAAATAGGAACAGGGGTGGGAGCACACCGCTTCACCTCCCAGCAAGGTTCGCCCCTGGCATTGTGGTAAATGCAGTTTCAGTTACTTGGTTGCTTCACGAGTGTTAGAGTGTTTCGCCACAGTTGGCGCAGATAGTGATGATCACTAGACACGTGTTTCTGGTTCTTTAACCGTCATCAGTTGAGATTACAGTCTTTGATATTTTGGGTTGGCTGAGTAGGCTGCCAACAACTTTCTCAGGTCAGGTACCTCTCACAGGCATGCGGGTGCTTCATTCATGAGCTTGTCAGCTCAATGACTCACAGGGGTACTTTTAAATAGGAACAGGGGTGGGAGCACACCGCTTCACCTCCCAGCAAGGTTCGCCCCTGGCATTGTGGTAAATACAGTTTCGGTTACTTGCTTGCTTTAAGAGTGTTCGAATGTTT
Organism: Triturus cristatus; assembly: GCF_964204655.1. NCBI lineage: Eukaryota > Metazoa > Chordata > Amphibia > Caudata > Salamandridae > Triturus > Triturus cristatus. The sequence continues at coordinate 1,172,044,954 of NC_140579.1, read as the reverse complement.
CGCCACAGTTTGCGCAGATAGTGCTGATCTCTAGACACGTGTTTCTGGTTCTTTAACCATCATCAGTAGAGATTACAGTCTTTCAAATGTGAGGTTTGCTGAGTAGGCTGTCAACATATTTCTCAGGTCAGGTACCTCTCACAGGCATGCAGGTGCTTCATCCGCGAGCTCGTCAGCTCAATGACTCACTGGAGAAATATTAAATAGGAAAAGGGTTGGGAAAACACCGCTTCACCTCCCAGCAAGGTTCGCTCCTGGCAGTGTGGTAAATACTGTTTCGGATACCTGCTTGCTTCAAGAGTGTTCAAGTGTTTCGCCACAGTTGGCGCAGATAGTGATGATCTCTAGTCACGTGTTTCTGGTTCTTTAACCGTCATCAGTAGAGATTACAGTCTTTCAAATGTGGAGTTTCCTGAGTAGGCTGCCAACATCTTTGTCAGGTCAGGTAGCTCTCACAGGCATGCGGGTGCTTCATGCACGAGCTCGTCAGCTCAATGACTCACAGAAGTACTATTAAACAGGAACAGGGATGGGAGCACACCGCTTCACCTACAAGCAAGGTTCTCCCCTGGAATTGTGGTAAATACAGTTTCGGTTACTTGCTTGCATCAAGAGTGTTCGAGTGTTTCGCCACAGTTTGTGCAGATAGTGCTGATCTCTAGACACGTGTTTCTGGTTCTTTAACCGTCATCAGTAGAGATTAAGGTCTTTCAAATGTGAAGTTTGCTGAGTAGGCTGTCAACATCTTTCTAAGGTCAGGTACCTCTCACAGGCATGCGGGTGCTTCATCCACGAGCTCGTCAGCTCAATGACTCATGGGAGTACTAGTAAACAGGAACAGGGATGGGAACACACCGCTTCACCTCCCAGCAAGGTTCGCCCCTGGCATTGTGGTAAATGCAGTTTCAGTTACTTGGTTGCTTCAAGAGTGTTCAAGTGTCTCGCCACAGTTGGCGCAGATAGTGCTGATCTCTAGACACGTGTTTCTGATTCTTTAACCGTCATCAGTTGAGATTACAGTCTTTGAAATTTTGGGTTTGCTCAGTAGGCTGCCAACATCTTTCTCAGGTCAGGTACCTCTCACAGGTATGCAGGTGCTTCATCCGCGAGCTCGTCTGCTCACTGACTCACTGGAGAACTATTAAATAGGAAAAGGGTTGGGAGAACACCGCTTCACCTCCCAGCAAAGTTCGCTCCTGGCATTGTGGTAAACACAGTTTCGGTTACTTGCTTGCTTCAAGAGTGTTCGAGTGTTTCGCCACAGTTAGCGCAGATAGTGATGATCTCTAGACATGTGTTTATGGCTCTTTAACCGTCATCAGTAGAGATTACATTCTTTCAAATTTGGGGTTTGCTGAGTAGGCTGCTAACAACTTTCTCAGGTCAGGTACCTCTCACAGGCATGCCGGTGCTTCATCCATGAGCTCGTCAGCTCACTGACTCACAGGAGTACTTTTAAATAGGAACAGGGGTGGGAGCACACCGCTTCACCTCCCAGCAAGGTTCGCCCCTGGCATTGTGGTAAATGCAGTTTCAGTTACTTGGTTGCTTCAAGAGTGTTAGAGTGTTTCGCCACAGTTGGCGCAGATAGTGATGATCTCTAAACACGTGTTTCTGGTTCTTTAACCATCATCAGTAGAGATAACAGTCTTTCAAATGTGGGGTTTGCCGAGTAGGCTGCCAACATCTTTGTCAGGTCAGGTACCTCTCACAGGCATGCAGGTGCTTCATGCATGAGCTCGTCAGCTCAATGACTCACGGGAGTACTAGTAAACAGGAACAGGGATGGGAGCACACCGCTTCACCTACCAGCAAGGTTCGCCCCAGGCATTGTGGTAAATACAGTTTCGGTTACTTGCTTGCTTCAAGAGTGTTCGAGTGTTTCGCCACAGTTGGTGCAGATAGTGATGATCTCTAGACACGTGTTTCTGGTTCTTTAACCATCATCAGTAGAGATTACAGTCTTTCAAATGTGGGGTTTGCTGAGTAGGCTGCCAACATCTTTGTCAGGTCAGGTACCTCTCACAGGCATGCGTGTGCTTCATGCACGAGCTCGTCAGCTCAATGACTCACAGGAGTACTATTAAACAGGAACAGGGTTGGGAGCACACCGCTTCACCTCCCAGCATGGTTTGCCCCTGGCATTGTCGTAAATGCAGTTTCAGTTACTTGGTTGCTTCAAGAGTGTTAGAGTGTTTCGCCACAAATGGCGCAGATAGTGATGATCTCTAGACACGTGTTTCTGGTTCTTTAACCATCATCAGTAGAGATAACAGTCTTTCAAATGTAGGATTTTCTGAGTAGGCTGCCAACATCTTTGTCAGGTCAGGTACCTCTCACAGGCATGCGGGTGCTTCATGCACGAGCTCGTCAGCTCAATGACTCACAGGAGTACTATTAAACAGGAACAGGGATGGGAGCACACCGCTTCACCTACAAGCAAGGTTCTCCCCTGGAATTGTGGTAAATGCAGTTTCAGTTACTTGGTTGCTTCAAGAGTGTTAGAGTGTTTCGCCACAGTTGGTGCAGATAGTGATGATCTCTAGACACGTGTTTCTGGTTCTTTAACCATCATCAGTAGAGATTACAGTCTTTCAAATGTGGGGTTTGCTGAGTAGGCTGCCAACATCTTTGTCAGGTCAGGTACCTCTCACAGGTATGCGGGTTCTTCATGCACGACCTCGTCAGCTCAATGACTCACAGGAGTACTATTAAACAGGAACAGGGTTGGGAGCACACCGCTTCACATCCCAGCAAGGTTCGCCCCTGGCATTGTGGTAAATGCAGTTTCAGTCACTTGCTTGCTTTAAGAGTGTTCAAGTGTTTCGCCACAGTTGGCGCAGATAGTGGTGATCTCTAGACACGTGTTTCTGGTTCTTTAACCGTCATCAGTAGAGATTACATTCTTTCAAATTTGGGGTTTGCTGAGTAGGCTGCCAACAACTTTCTCAGGTCAGGTACCTCTCACAGGCATGCGGGTGCTTCATTCATGAGCTTGTCAGCTCAATGACTCACAGGAGTACATTTAAATAGGAACAGGGGTGGGAGCACACCGCTTCACCTCCCAGCAAGGTTCGCCCCTGGCATTGTGGTAAATGCAATTTCAGTTACTTGGTTGCTTCAAGAGTGTTAGAGTGTTTCGCCACAGTTGGCGCAGATAGTGATGATCTCTAGACACGTGTTTCTGGTTCTTTAACCATCATCAGTAGAGATTACAGTCTTTCAAATGTGGGGTTTGCCGAGTAGGCTGCCAACATCTTTGTCAGGTCAGGTACCTCTCACAGACATGCAGGTGCTTCATGCATGAGCTCGTCAGCTCAATGACTCACGGGAGTTCTAGTAAACAGGAACAGGGATGGGAGCACACCGCTTCACCTACCAGCAAGGTTCGCACCAGGCATTGTGGTAAATACAGTTTCGGTTACTTGCTTGCTTCAAGAGTGTTCGAGTGTTTCGCCGCAGTTTGCGCAGATAGTGCTGATCTCTAGACACGTGTTTCTGGTTCTTTAACCATCATCAGTAGAGATTACAGTCTTTCAAATGTGAGGTTTGCTGAGTAGGCTGTCAGCATATTTCTCAGGTCAGGTACCTCTCACAGGCATGCAGGTGCTTCATCCACGAGCTCGTCAGCTCAATGACTCACTGGAGAAATATTAAATAGGAAAAGGGTTGGGAAAACATCGCTTCACCTCCCAGCAAGATTCGCTCCTGGCTGTGTGGTAAATACTGTTTCGGTTACTTGCTTGCTTCAAGAGTGTTCGAGTGTTTCGCCACAGTTGGCGCAGATAGTGATGATCTCTAGACAGCTGTTTGTGGTTCTTTAACCGTCATCAGTAGAGATTACAGTCTTTGAAATTTGGAGTTTGCTGAGTTGGCTGCCAACATCTTTCTCAGGTCAGGTACATCTCACAGGCATGCAGGTGCTTCTTCCACGAGCTCATCAGCTCAATGACTCATGGTAGTACTATTAAACAGGAACAGGGTTGGGAGCACACCTCTTCACCTCCCAGCAAGGTTCGACCCTGGCATTGTGGTAAATGCAGTTTCAGTTACTTGCTTACTTCAAGAGTGTTAGAGTGTTTCGCCACAGATGGCGCAGATAGTGATGATCACTAGACACGTTTTTCTGGTTCTTTAACCGTCATCAGTAGAGATTACATTCTTTCAAATTTGGGGTTTGCTGAGTAGGCTGCCAACAACTTTCTCAGGTCAGGTACCTCTCACAGGCATGTGGGTGCTTCATCCATGAGCTTGTCAGCTCAATGACTCATGGGAGTACTATTAAATAGGAACAGGGATGGGAGCACACCGCTTCACCTCCCAGCAAGGTTCGCCCCTGGCATTGTGGTAAATGCAGTTTCAGTTACTTGCTTGCTTCAAGACCGCTCGAGTGTTTCGCCACAGTTGGCACAGATAGTGCTGATCTCTAGACACGTGTTTCTGGTTCTTTAACAGTCATCAGTTGAGATTACAGTCTTTGAAAGTTTGGGTTTGCTGAGTAGGCTGCCAACATCTTTCTCAGGTCAGGTACCTCTCACTAGCATGCAGGTGCTTCATCCACGAGCTCGTCAGCTCAATGACTCACTGGAGAACTATTAAATAGGAAAAGGGTTTGGAGAACACCGCTTCACCTCCCAGCAAGGTTCGCTCCTGGCATTGTGGTAAACACAGTTTCGGTTACTTGCTTGCTTCAAGAGTGTTCGAGTGTTTCGCCACAGTTAGCGCAGATAGTGATGATCTCTAGACATGTGTTTCTGGCTCTTTAACCGTCATCAGTAGAGATTACATTCTTTCAAATTTGGGGTTTGCTGAGTAGGCTGCTAACAACTTTCTCAGGTCAGGTACCTCTCACAGGCATGCCGGTGCTTCATCCATGAGCTCGTCAGCTCACTGACTCACAGGAGTACTTTTAAATAGGAACAGGGGTGGGAGCACACCGCTTCACCTCCCAGCAAGGTTCGCCCCTGGCATTGTGGTAAATGCAGTTTCAGTTACTTGGTTGCTTCAAGAGTGTTAGAGTGCTTCGCCACAGTTGGTGCAGATAGTGATGATCTCTAGACACGTGTTTCTGGTTCTTTAACCATCATCAGTAGAGATTACAGACTTTCAAATGTGGGGTTTGCTGAGTAGGCTGCCAACATCTTTGTCAGGTCAGGTACCTCTCACAGGCATGCGTGTGCTTCATGCACGAGCTCGTCAGCTCAATGACTCACAGGAGTACTATTAAACAGGAACAGGGTTGGGAGCACACCGCTTCACCTCCCAGCATGGTTCGCCCCTGGCATTGTCGTAAATGCAGTTTCAGTTACTTGGTTGCTTCAAGAGTGTTAGAGTGTTTCGCCACAAATGGCGCAGATAGTGATGATCTCTAGACACGTGTTTCTGGTTCTTTAACCATCATCAGTCGAGATAACAGTCTTTCAAATGTGGGATTTTCTGAGTAGGCTGCCAACATCTTTGTCAGGTCAGGTACCTCTCACAGGCATGCAGGTGCTTCATGCATGAGCTCGTCAGCTCAATGACTCACAGGAGTACTATTAAACAGGAACAGGGTTGGGAGCACACCGCTTCACATCCCAGCAAGGTTCGCCCCTGGCTTTGTGGTAAATGCAGTTTCAGTAACTTGCTTGCTTCAAGAGTGTTCAAGTGTTTCGCCACAGTTGGCGCAGATAGTGGTGATCTCTAGACATGTGTTTCTGGTTCTTTAACCGTCATCAGTAGAGATTACATTCTTTCAAATTTGGGGTTTACTGAGTAGGCTGCCAACAACTTTCTCAGGTCAGGTACCTCTCACAGGCATGCGGGTGCTTCATTCATGAGCTTGTCAGCTCAATGACTCACAGGAGTACTTTAAAATAGGAACAGGGGTGGGAGCACACCGCTTCACCTCCCAGCAAGGTTCGCCCCTGGCATTGTGATAAATGCAGTTTCAGTTACTTGGTTGCTTCAAGAGTGTTAGAGTGTTTCGCCACAGTTGGCGCAGATAGTGATGATCACTAGACACGTGTTTCTGGTTCTTTAACCGTCATCAGTTGAGATTACAGTCTTTGATATTTTGGGTTGGCTGAGTAGGCTGCCAACAACTTTCTCAGGTCAGGTACCTCTCACAGGCATGCGGGTGCTTCATTCATGAGCTTGTCAGCTCAATGACTCACAGGGGTACTTTTAAATAGGAACAGGGATGGGAGCACACCGCTTCACCTCCCAGCAAGGTTCGCCCCTGGCATTGTGGTAAATACAGTTTCGGTTACTTGCTTGCTTTAAGAGTGTTCGAATGTTTCGCCACAGTTTGCGCAGATAGTGCTGATCTCTAGACACGTGTTTCTGGTTCTTTAACCATCATCAGTAGAGATTACAGTCTTTCAAATGTGAGGTTTGCTGAGTAGGCTGTCAACATATTTCTCAGGTCAGGTACCTCTCACAGGCATGCAGGTGCTTCATCCACGAGCTCGTCAGCTCAATGACTCACTGGAGAAATATTAAATAGGAAAAGGGTTGGGAAAACACCGCTTCACCTCCCAGCAAGGTTCGCTCCTGGCAGTGTGGTAAATACTGTTTCGGATACCTGCTTGCTTCAAGAGTGTTCGAGTGTTTCGCCAAAGTTGGCGCAGATATTGCTGATCTCTAGAGACGTGTTTCTGGTTCTTTAACTGTCATCAGTAGAGATTACAGTATTTGAAATTTGGAGTTTGCTGAGTTGGCTGCAAAACATCTTTCTCAGGTCAGGTACCTCTCACAGGCATGCGGGTGCTTCATCCATGAGCTCGTCAGCTCAATGACTCACGGGAGTACTATTAAACAGGAAAAGGGTTGGGAGCACACAGCTTCACCTTCCAGCAAGGTTCGCCCCTGGCATTGTGGTAAATGCAGTTTCAGTTACTTGCCTGCTTCAAGAGTGTTCAAGTGTTTCGCCACAGTTGGCGCAGATAGTGATGATCTCTAGTCACGTGTTTCTGGATCTTTAACCGTCATCAGTAGAGATTACAGTCTTTCAAATGTGGAGTTTCCTGAGTAGGCTGCCAACATCTCTGTCAGGTCAGGTAGCTCTCACAGGCATGCGGGTGCTTCATGCACGAGCTCGTCAGCTCAATCACTCACAGAAGTACTATTAAACAGGAACAGGGATGGGAGCACACCGCTTCACCTACAAGCAAGGTTCTCCCCTGGAATTGTGGTAAATACAGTTTCGGTTACTTGCTTGCTTCAAGAGTGTTCGAGTGTTTCGCCACAGTTTGTGCAGATAGTGCTGATCTCTAGACACGTGTTTCTGGTTCTTTAACCATCATTAGTAGAGATTAAGGTCTTTCAAATGTGAAGTTTGCTGAGTAGGCTGTCAACATCTTTCTAAGGTCAGGTACCTCTCACAGGCATGCGGGTGCTTCATCCACGAGCTCATCAGCTCAATGACTCACAGGAGTACTATTAAACAGGAACAGGGTTGGTAGCACACCGCTTCACCTCCCAGCAAGGTTCACCCCTGGCATTGTGGTAAATGCAGTTTCAGTTACTTGCTTGCTTCAAGAGTGTTCAAGTGTTTCGCCACAGTTGGCGCAGATAGTGATGATCTCTAGACACGTGTTTCTGGTTCTTTAACCATCATCAGTAGAGATTACAGTCCTTCAAATGTGAGGTTTGCTGAGAAGGCTGTCAACATATTTCTCAGGTCAGGTACCTCTCACAGGCATGCGGGTGCTTCATCCACGAGCTCGTCAGCTCAATGACTCACGGAAGTACTATTAGAGATTACAGTCTTTCAAACACCGCTTCACCTCCCAGCAAGGTTCACCCCTGGCATTGTGGTAAATGCAGTTTCAGTTACTTGCTTGCTTCAAGAGTGTTCAAGTGTTTCGCCACAGTTGGCGCAGATAGTGATGATCTCTAGACACGTGTTTCTGGTTCTTTAACCGTCATCAGTAGAGATTACATTCTTTCAAATTTGGGGTTTGCTGAGTAGGCTGCCAACAACTTTCTCAGGTCAGGTACCTATCACAGGCATGTGGGTGCTTCATCCATGAGCTTGTCAGCTCAATGACTCATGGGAGTACTATTAAATAGGAACAGAGGTGGGAGCACACCGCTTCACCTCCCAGCAAGGTTCGCCCCTGGCATTGTGGTAAATGCAGTTTCAGTTACTTGCTTGCTTCAAGACCGTTCGAGTGTTTCGCCACAGTTGGCACAGATAGTGCTGATCTCTAGACATGTGTTTCTAGTTCTTTAACAGTCATCAGTTGAGATTACAGTCTTTGAAATTTTGGGTTTGCTGAGTAGGCTGCTAACATCTTTCTCAGGTCAGGTACCTCTCACAGGCATGCAGGTGCTTCATCCACGAGCTCGTCAGCTCAATGACTCACTGGAGAACTATTAAATAGGAAAAGGGTTGGGAAAACACCGCTTCACCTCCCAGCAAGGTTCGCTCCTGGCATTGTGGTAAATACTGTTTCAGTTACTTGCTTGCTTCAAGAGTGTTCGAGTGTTTCGCCAAAGTTGGCGCAGATAGTGCTGATCTCTAGAGACTTGTTTCTGGTTCTTTAACCGTCATCAGTAGAGATTACAGTATTTGAAATTTGGAGTTTGCTGAGTTGGCTGCCAACATCTTTCTCAGGTCAGTTACCTCTTACAGGCATGCGGGTGCTTCATCCATGAGGTCGTCAGCTCAATGACTCACGGGAGTACTATTAAACAGGAACAGATTTGGGAGCACACAGCTTCACCTTCCAGCAAGGTTCGCCCCTGGAATTGTGGTAAATGCAGTTTCAGTTACTTGCCTGCTTGAAGAGTGTTCAAGTGTTCCGCCACAGTTGGCGCAGATAGTGATGATCTCTAGACACATGTTTCTGGTTCTTTAACCGTCATCAGTAGAGATTACAGTCTTTCAAATGTGAGGTTTGCTGAGTAGGCTGTCAACATCTTTCTAAGGTCAGGTACCTCTCACAGGCATGCGGGTGCCTCATCCACGAGCTTGTCAGCTCAATGACTCATGGGAGTACTATTAAACAGAAACAGGGTTGTGAGCACACCGCTTCACCTCTCAGCAAGGTTCGCTCCTGGAATTGTGGTAAAAACTGTTTCGGTTACTTGCTTGCTTCAAGAGTGTTCAAGTGTTTCGCCAAAGTTGACGCAGAGAGTGCTGATCTCTAGACACGTGTTTCTGGTTCTTTAACCGTCATCAGTTGAGATTACAGTCTGTGATATTTTGGTTTTGCTCAGTAGGCTGCCAACATCTTTCTCAGGTCAGGTACCTCTCACAGGCATGCAGGTGCTTCATCCACGAACTCGTCAGCTTAATGACTCACTGGAGAACTATTAAATAGGAAAAGGGTTGGGAGCACACCGCTTCACCTCCCAGCAAGGTTCGCTCCTGGCATTGTGGTAAACACAGTTTCGGTGACTTGCTTGCTTCAAGAGTGTTCAAGTGTTTCGCCACAGTTAGCGCAGATAGTGATGATCTCTAGACATGTGTTTCTGGCTCTTTAACCGTCATCAGAAGAGATTACATTCTTTCAAATTTGGGGTTTGCTGAGTAGGCTGCTAACAACTTTCTCAGGTCAGGTACCTCTCACAGGCATGCCGGTGCTTCATCCATGAGCTCGTCAGCTCACTGACTCACAGGAGTACTTTTAAATAGGAACAGGGGTGGGAGCACACCGCTTCCCCTCCCAGCAAGGTTCGCCCCTGGCATAGTGGTAAATGCAGTTATAGTTACTTGGTTGCTTCAAGAGTGTTAGAGTGTTTCGCCACAGTTGGTACAGATAGTGATGATCTCTAGACATGTGTTTCTGGTTCTTTAACCATCATCAGTAGAGATTACAGTCTTTCAAATGTGGGGTTTGCTGAGTAGGATGCCAACATCTTTGTCAGGTCAGGTACCTCTCACAGGCATGCGAGTGCTTCATGCACGACCTTGTCAGCTCAATGACTAACAGGAGTACTATTAAACAGGAACAGGGTTGGGAGCACACCGCTTCACATCCCAGCAAGGTTCGCCCCTGGCTTTGTGGTAAATGCAGTTTCAGTAACTTGCTTGCTTCAAGAGTGTTCAAGTGTTTCGCCACAGTTGGCGCAGATAGTGGTGATCTCTAGACATGTGTTTCTGGTTCTTTAACCGTCATCAGTAGAGATTACATTCTTTCAAATTTGGGGTTTACTGAGTAGGCTGCCAACAACTTTCTCAGGTCAGGTACCTCTCACAGGCATGCGGGTGCTTCATTCATGAGCTTGTCAGCTCAATGACTCACAGGAGTACTTTTAAATAGGAACAGGGGTGGGAGCACACCGCTTCACCTCCCAGCAAGGTTCGCCCCTGGCATTGTGATAAATGCAGTTTCAGTTACTTGGTTGCTTCAAGAGTGTTAGAGTGTTTCGCCACAGTTGGCGCAGATAGTGATGATCACTAGACACGTGTTTCTGGTTCTTTAACCGTCATCAGTTGAGATTACAGTCTTTGATATTTTGGGTTGGCTGAGTAGGCTGCCAACAACTTTCTCAGGTCAGGTACCTCTCACAGGCATGCGGGTGCTTCATTCATGAGCTTGTCAGCTCAATGACTCACAGGGGTACTTTTAAATAGGAACAGGGGTGGGAGCACACCGCTTCACCTCCCAGCAAGGTTCGCCCCTGGCATTGTGGTAAATACAGTTTCGGTTACTTGCTTGCTTTAAGAGTGTTCGAATGTTTCGCCACAGTTTTCGCAGATAGTGCTGATCTCTAGACACGTGTTTCTGGTTCTTTAACCATCATCAGTAGAGATTACAGTCTTTCAAATGTGAGGTTTGCTGAGTAGGCTGTCAACATATTTCTCAGGTCAGGTACCTCTCACAGGCATGCAGGTGCTTCATCCACGAGCTCGTCAGCTCAATGACTCACTGGAGAAATATTAAATAGGAAAAGGGTTGGGAAAACACCGCTTCACCTCCCAGCAAGGTTCGCTCCTGGCAGTGTGGTAAATACTGTTTCGGATACCTGCTTCCTTCAAGAGTGTTCGAGTGTTTCGCCAAAGTTGGCGCAGATATTGCTGATCTCTAGAGACGTGTTTCTGGTTCTTTAACTGTCATCAGTAGAGATTACAGTATTTGAAATTTGGAGTTTGCTGAGTTGGCTGCAAAACATCTTTCTCAGGTCAGGTACCTCTCACAGGCATGCGGGTGCTTCATCCATGAGCTCGTCAGCTCAATGACTCACGGGAGTACTATTAAACAGGAACAGGGTTGGGAGCACACAGCTTCACCTTCCAGCAAGGTTCGCCCCTGGCATTGTGGTAAATGCAGTTTCAGTTACTTGCCTGCTTCAAGAGTGTTCAAGTGTTTCGCCACAGTTGGCGCAGATAGTGATGATCTCTAGTCACGTGTTTCTGGTTCTTTAACCGTCATCAGTAGAGATTACAGTCTTTCAAATGTGGAGTTTCCTGAGTAGGCTGCCAACATCTCTGTCAGGTCAGGTAGCTCTCACAGGCATGCGGGTGCTTCATGCACGAGCTCGTCAGCTCAATGACTCACAGAAGTACTATTAAACAGGAACAGGGATGGGAGCACACCGCTTCACCTACAAGCAAGGTTCTCCCCTGGAATTGTGGTAAATACAGTTTCGGTTACTTGCTTGCTTCAAGAGAGTTCGAGTGTTTCGCCACAGTTTGTGCAGATAGTGCTGATCTCTAGACACGTGTTTCTGGTTCTTTAACCATCATCAGTAGAGATTAAGGTCTTTCAAATGTGAAGTTTGCTGAGTAGGCTGTCAACATCTTTCTAAGGTCAGGTACCTCTCACAGGCATGCGGGTGCTTCATCCACGAGCTCGTCAGCTCAATGACTCATGGGAGTACTATTAAACAGGAACAGGATTGGGAGCACACCGCTTCACCTCCCAGCAATGTTCGCTCCTGGCATTGTGGTAAATACAGTTTCGGTTACTTGCTTGCTTCAAGAGTGTTCAAGTGTTTCGCCAAAGTTGGCGCAGATAGTGCTGATCTCTAGACACGTGTTTCTGGTTCTTTAACCGTCATCAGTTGAGATTACAGTCTTTGAAATTTTGGGTTTGCTCAGTAGGCTGCCAACATCTTTCTCAGGTCAGGTACCTCTCACAGGCATGCAGGTGCTTCATCGGCAAACTCGTCAGCTCAATGACTCACTGGAGTACTATTAAACAGGAACAGGGTTGGGAGCACACCGCTTCACATCCCAGCAAGGTTCACCCCTGGCATTGTGGTAAATGCAGTTTCAGTTACTTGCTTGCTTCAAGAGTGTTCAAGTGTTTTGCTACAGTTGGCGCAGATAGTGATGATCTCTAGACAGCTGTTTGTGGTTCTTTAACCGTCATCAGTAGAGATTACAGTCTTTCAAATGTGGGGTTTGCAGAGTAGGCTGGCAACATCTTTCTCAGGTGAGGTACCTCTCACAGGCATGCGGGTGCTTCATCCACGAGCTCGTCAGCTCAATGACTCACGGGAGTACTATTAAACAGGAACAGGGGTGGGAGCACACCGCTTCACCTCCCAGCAAGGTTCGCCCCTGGCATTGTGGTAAATGCAGTTTCAGTTACTTGGTTGCTTCAAGAGTGTTCGAGTGTTTCGCCACAGTTGGCGCAGATAGTGATGATCTCTAGACACGTGTTTCTGGTTCTTTAACCATCATCAGTAGAGATTACAGTCTTTCAAATGTGGGGTTTGCCGAGTAGGCTGCCAACATCTGTCTCAGGTCAGGTACCTCTCACAGGCATGCGGGTGCTTCATCCACGAGCTCGTCAGCTCAATGACTCACGGGAGTACTATTAAACAGGAACAGGGTTGGGAGCACACCGCTTCACCTTCCAGCAAGGTTCGCCCCTGGCGTTGTGGTAAATGCAGTTTCAGTTACTTGCCTGCTTCAAGAGTGTTCAAGTGTTTCGCCACAGTTGGCGCAGATAGTGATGATCTCTAGACACGTGTTTCTGGTTCTTTAACCGTCATCAGTAGAGATTACAGTCTTTGAAATTTGGGGGTTGCTGAGTAGGCTGCCAAAATCTTTTTCAGGTCAGGTACCTCTCACAGGCATGCGGGCCCTACATCCATGAGCTCGTCAGTTCAATGACTCACGGAAGTACTATTAAACAGGTACAGGGGTGGGAGCACACCGCTTCACCTCTCAGCAAGTTCGCCCCTGGCATTGTGGTAAATGCAGTTTCGTTTACTTGCTTGCTTCAAGAGTGTTCCAGTGTTTTGCCACAGTTGACGCAGATAGTGCTGATCCCTAGACACGTGTTTCGGGTTCTTTAACCATCATCAGTAGAGATTACTGTCTTTGAAATTCGGGGTTTGCTGAGTAGGCTGCCAACATCTTTCTCAGGTCAGGTACCTCTCACAGGCATGCGGGTGCTTCATCCACGAGCTCGTCAGCTCAATGACTCACGGGAGTACTATTAAACAGGAACAGGGTTGGGAGCACACCGCTTCACCTCCCAGCAAGGTTCACCCCTGGCATTGTGGTAAATGCAGTTTCAGTTACTTGCTTGCTTCAAGAGTGTTCAAGTGTTTTGTCACAGTTGGCGCAAATAGTGATGATCTCTAGACAGCTGTTTGTGGTTCTTTAACCGTCATCAGTAGAGATTACAGTCTTTCAAATGTGGGGTTTGCAGAGTAGGCTGGCAACATCTTTCTCAGGTGAGGTACCTCTCACAGGCATGCGGGTGCTTCATCCATGAGCTCGGCAGCTCAATGAATCACAAGAGTACTATTAAATAGGAACAGGGGTGTGGGCACACCGCTTCACCTCCCAGCAAGGTTCGCCCCTGGCATTGTGGTAAATGAAGTTTCAGTTACTTGCTTGCTTGAAGACCGTTCGAGTGTTTCGCCACAGTTGGCACAGATAGTGCTGGTCTCTAGACATGTGTTTCTGGTTCTTTAACAGTCATCAGCTGAGATTACAGTCTTTGAAATTTTGGGTTTGCTGAGTAGGCCGCCAACATCTTTCTCAGGTCAGGTACCTCTCACAGGCATGCAGCTGCATCACCCATGAGCTCGTCAGCTCAATGACTCACTGGAGAACTATTAAATAGGAAAAGGGTTGGGAGAACACCGCTTCACCTGCCAGCAAGGTTCACTCCTGGCATTGTGGTAAATAGAGTTTCGGTTACTTGCTTGCTACAAGAGTGTTCGAGTGTTTCGCCAAAGTTGGCGCAGATAGTGCTGATCTCTAGACACGTGTTTCTGGTTCTTTAACCGTCATCAGAAGAGATTACATTCTTTCAAATTTGGGGTTTGCTGAGTAGGCTGCTAACAACTTTCTCAGGTCAGGTACCTCTCACAGGCATGCCGGTGCTTCATCCATGAGCTCGTCAGCTCACTGACTCACAGGAGTACTTTTAAATAGGAACAGGGGTGGGAGCACACCGCTTCACCTCCCAGCAAGGTTCGCCCCTGGCACAGTGGTAAATGCAGTTTCAGTTACTTGGTTGCTTCAAGAGTGTTAGAGTGTTTCGCCACAGTTGGCGCAGATAGTGATGATCTCTAGACACGTGTTTCTGGTTCTTTAACCATCATCAGTAGAGATTACAGTCTTTCAAATGTGGGGTTTGCTGAGTAGGCTGCCAACATCTTTGTCAGGTCTTGTACCTCTCACAGGCATGCGAGTGCTTCATGCACGACCTTGTCAGCTCAATGACTAACAGGAGTACTATTAAACAGGAACAGGGTTGGGAGCACACCGCTTCACATCCCAGCAAGGTTCGCCCCTGGCATTGTGGTAAATGCAGTTTCAGTCACTTGCTTGCTTCAAGAGTGTTCAAGTGTTTCGCCACAGTTGGCGCAGATAGTGGTGATCTCTAGACACGTGTTTCTAGTTCTTTAACCGTCATCAGTAGAGATTACATTCTTTCAAATTTGGGGTTTGCTGAGTAGGCTGCCAACAACTTTCTCAGGTCAGGTACCTCTCACAGGCATGCAGGTGCTTCATTCATGAGCTTGTCAGCTCAATGACTCACAGGAGTTCTTTTAAATAGGAACAGCGGTGGGAGCACACCGCTTCACCTCCCAGCAAGGTTCGCCCCTGGCATTGTGGTAAATGCAGTTTCAGTTACTTGGTTGCTTCAAGAGTGTTAGAGTGTTTCGCCACAGTTGGCGCAGATAGTGATGATCTCTAGACACGTGTTTCTGGTTCTTTAACCATCATCAGTAGAGATTACAGTCTTTCTAATGTGGGGTTTGCCGAGTAGGCTGCCAACATCTTTGTCAGGTCAGGTACCTCTCACAGGCATGCGGGTGCTTCATGCATGAGCTCGTCAGCTCAATGACTCACGGGAGTACTAGTAAACAGGAACAGGGATGGGAGCACACCGCTTCACCTACCAGCAAGGTTCACCCCAGGCATTGTGGTAAATACAGTTTCGGTTACTTGCTTGCTTCAAGAGTGTTCGAGTGTTTCGTCGCAGTTTGCTCAGATAGTGCTGATCTCTAGACAGCTGTTTGTGGTTCTTTAACCGTCATCAGTAGAGATTAAGTCTTTGAAATTTGGAGTTTGCTGAGTTGGCTGTCAACATCTTTCTCAGGTCAGGTACCTCTCACAGGCATGCAGGTGCTTCATCCACGAGCTCATCAGCTCAATGACTCACAGGAGTACTATTAAACAGGAACAGGGTTGGTAGCACACCGCTTCACCTCCCAGCAAGGTTCACCCCTGGCATTGTGGTAAATGCAGTTTCAGTTACTTGCTTGCTTCAAGAGTGTTCAAGTGTTTCGCCACAGTTGGCGCAGATAGTGATGATCTCTAGACACGTGTTTCTGGTTCTTTAACCATCATCAGTAGAGATTACAGTCCTTCAAATGTGAGGTTTGCTGAGAAGGCTGTCAACATATTTCTCAGGTCAGGTACCTCTCACAGGCATGCGGGTGCTTCATCCACGAGCTCGTCAGCTCAATGACTCACGGAAGTACTATTAAACAGGAACAGGGTTGGGAGCACACGGCTTCACCTCCCAGCAAGGTTCACCCCTGGCATTGTGGTAAATGCAGTTTCAGTTACTTGCTTGCTTCAAGAGTGTTCAAGTGTTTCGCCACAGTTGGCGCAGATAGTGATGATCTCTAGACACGTGTTTCTGGTTCTTTAACCGTCATCAGTAGAGATTACATTCTTTCAAATTTGGGGTTTGCTGAGTAGGCTGCCAACAACTTTCTCAGGTCAGGTACCTATCACAGGCATGTGGGTGCTTCATCCATGAGCTTGTCAGCTCAATGACTCATGGGAGTACTATTAAATAGGAACAGAGGTGGGAGCACACCGCTTCACCTCCCAGCAAGGTTCGCCCCTGGCATTGTGGTAAATGCAGTTTCAGTTACTTGCTTGCTTCAAGACCGTTCGAGTGTTTCGCCACAGTTGGCACAGATAGTGCTGATCTCTAGACATGTGTTTCTAGTTCTTTAACAGTCATCAGTTGAGATTACAGTCTTTGAAATTTTGTGTTTGCTGAGTAGGCTGCTAACATCTTTCTCAGGTCAGGTACCTCTCACAGGCATGCAGGTGCTTCATCCACGAGCTCGTCAGCTCAATGACTCACTGGAGAACTATTAAATAGGAAAAGGGTTGGGAAAACACCGCTTCACCTCCCAGCAAGGTTCGCTCCTGGCATTGTGGTAAATACTGTTTCAGTTACTTGCTTGCTTCAAGAGTGTTCGAGTGTTTCGCCAAAGTTGGCGCAGATAGTGCTGATCTCTAGAGACTTGTTTCTGGTTCTTTAACCGTCATCAGTAGAGATTACAGTATTTGAAATTTGGAGTTTGCTGAGTTGGCTGCCAACATCTTTCTCAGGTCAGTTACCTCTTACAGGCATGCGGGTGCTTCATCCATGAGGTCGTCAGCTCAATGACTCACGGGAGTACTATTAAACAGGAACAGATTTGGGAGCACACAGCTTCACCTTCCAGCAAGGTTCGCCCCTGGCATTGTGGTAAATGCAGTTTCAGTTACTTGCCTGCTTGAAGAGTGTTCAAGTGTTCCGCCACAGTTGGCGCAGATAGTGATGATCTCTAGACACGTGTTTCTGGTTCTTTAACCGTCATCAGTAGAGATTACAGTCTTTCAAATGTGAGGTTTGCTGAGTAGGCTGTCAACATCTTTCTAAGGTCAGGTACCTCTCACAGGCATGCGGGTGCTTCATCCACGAGCTCGTCAGCTCAATGACTCATGGGAGTACTATTAAACAGAAACAGGGTTGTGAGCACACCGCTTCACCTCCCAGCAAGGTTCGCTCCTGGAATTGTGGTAAAAACAGTTTCGGTTACTTGCTTGCTTCAAGAGTGTTCAAGTGTTTCGCCAAAGTTGACGCAGATAGTGCTGATCTCTAGACACGTGTTTCTGGTTCTTTAACCGTCATCAGTTGAGATTACAGTCTTTCAAATGTGAGGTTTGCTAAGTAGGCTGCCAACATCTTTCTTAGGTCAGGTACCTCTCACAGGCATGCAGGTGCTTCATCCACAAACTCGTCAGCTTAATGACTCACTGGAGAACTATTAAATAGGAAAAGGGTTGGGAGAACACCGCTTCACCTCCCAGCAAGGTTCGCTCCTGGCATTGTGGTAAACACAGTTTCGGTTACTTGCTTGCTTCAAGAGTGTTCAAGTGTTTCGCCACAGTTAGCGCAGATAGTGATGATCTCTAGACATGTGTTTCTGGCTCTTTAACCGTCATCAGAAGAGATTACATTCTTTCAAATTTGGGGTTTGCTGAGTAGGCTGCTAACAACTTTCTCAGGTCAGGTACCTCTCACAGGCATGCCGGTGCTTCATCCATGAGCTCGTCAGCTCACTGACTCACAGGAGTACTTTTAAATAGGAACAGGGGTGGGAGCACACCGCTTCCCCTCCCAGCAAGGTTCGCCCCTGGCATAGTGGTAAATGCAGTTATAGTTACTTGGTTGCTTCAAGAGTGTTAGAGTGTTTCGCCACAGTTGGTACAGATAGTGATGATCTCTAGACATGTGTTTCTGGTTCTTTAACCATCATCAGTAGAGATTACAGTCTTTCAAATGTGGGGTTTGCTGAGTAGGATGCCAACATCTTTGTCAGGTCAGGTACCTCTCACAGGCATGCGAGTGCTTCATGCACGACCTTGTCAGCTCAATGACTAACAGGAGTACTATTAAACAGGAACAGGGTTGGGAGCACACCGCTTCACATCCCAGCAAGGTTCGCCCCTGGCTTTGTGGTAAATGCAGTTTCAGTAACTTGCTTGCTTCAAGAGTGTTCAAGTGTTTCGCCACAGTTGGCGCAGATAGTGGTGATCTCTAGACATGTGTTTCTGGTTCTTTAACCGTCATCAGTAGAGATTACATTCTTTCAAATTTGGGGTTTAGTGAGTAGGCTGCCAACAACTTTCTCAGGTCAGGTACCTCTCACAGGCATGCGGGTGCTTCATTCATGAGCTTGTCAGCTCAATGACTCACAGGAGTACTTTTAAATAGGAACAGGGGTGGGAGCACACCGCTTCACCTCCCAGCAAGGTTCGCCCCTGGCATTGTGATAAATGCAGTTTCAGTTACTTGGTAGCTTCAAGAGTGTTAGAGTGTTTCGCCACAGTTGGCGCAGATAGTGATGATCACTAGACACGTGTTTCTGGTTCTTTAACCGTCATCAGTTGAGATTACAGTCTTTGATATTTTGGGTTGGCTGAGTAGGCTGCCAACAACTTTCTCAGGTCAGGTACCTCTCACAGGCATGCGGGTGCTTCATTCATGAGCTTGTCAGCTCAATGACTCACAGGGGTACTTTTAAATAGGAACAGGGGTGGGAGCACACCGCTTCACCTCCCAGCAAGGTTCTCCCCTGGCATTGTGGTAAATACAGTTTCGGTTACTTGCTTGCTTTAAGAGTGTTCGAATGTTTCGCCACAGTTTGCGCAGATAGTGCTGATCTCTAGACACGTGTTTCTGGTTCTTTAACCATCATCAGTAGAGATTACAGTCTTTCAAATGTGAGGTTTGCTGAGTAGGCTGTCAACATATTTCTCAGGTCAGGTACCTCTCACAGGCATGCAGGTGCTTCATCCACGAGCTCGTCAGCTCAATGACTCACTGGAGAAATATTAAATAGGAAAAGGGTTGGGAAAACACCGCTTCACCTCCCAGCAAGGTTCGCTCCTGGCAGTGTGGTAAATACTGTTTCGGATACCTGCTTGCTTCAAGAGTGTTCGAGTGTTTCGCCAAAGTTGGCGCAGATATTGCTGATCTCTAGAGACGTGTTTCTGGTTCTTTAACTGTCATCAGTAGAGATTACAGTATTTGAAATTTGGAGTTTGCTGAGTTGGCTGCAAAACATCTTTCTCAGGTCAGGTACCTCTCACAGGCATGCGGGTGCTTCATCCATGAGCTCGTCAGCTCAATGACTCACGGGAGTACTATTAAACAGGAACAGGGTTGGGAGCACACAGCTTCACCTTCCAGCAAGGTTCGCCCCTGGCATTGTGGTAAATGCAGTTTCAGTTACTTGCCTGCTTCAAGAGTGTTCAAGTGTTTCGCCACAGTTGGCGCAGATAGTGATGATCTCTAGTCATGTGTTTCTGGTTCTTTAACCGTCATCAGTAGAGATTACAGTCTTTCAAATGTGGAGTTTCCTGAGTAGGCTGCCAACATCTTTGTCAGGTCAGGTAGCTCTCACAGGCATGCGGGTGCTTCATGCACGAGCTCGTCAGCTCAATGACTCACAGAAGTACTATTAAACAGGAACAGGGATGGGAGCACACCGCTTCACCTACAAGCAAGGTTCTCCCCTGGAATTGTGGTAAATACAGTTTCGGTTACTTGCTTGCTTCAAGAGTGTTCGAGTGTTTCGCCACAGTTTGTGCAGATAGTGCTGATCTCTAGACACGTGTTTCTGGTTCTTTAACCATCATCAGTAGAGATTAAGGTCTTTCAAATGTGAAGTTTGCTGAGTAGGCTGTCAACATCTTTCTAAGGTCAGGTACCTCTCACAGGCATGCGGGTGCTTCATCCACGAGCTCGTCAGCTCAATGACTCATGGGAGTACTATTAAACAGGAACAGGGTTGGGAGCACACCGCTTCACCTCCCAGCAATGTTCGCTCCTGGCATTGTGGTAAATACAGTTTCGGTTACTTGCTTGCTTCAAGAGTGTTCAAGTGTTTCGCCAAAGTTGGCGCAGATAGTGCCGATCTCTAGACACGTGTTTCTGGTTCTTTAACCGTCATCAGTTGAGATTACAGTCTTTGAAATTTTGGGTTTGCTCAGTAGGCTGCCAACATCTTTCTCAGGTCAGGTACCTCTCACAGGCATGCGGGTGCTTCATCCACGAGCTCGTCAGCTCAATGACTCACGGGAGTACTATTAAACAGGAACAGGGTTGGGAGCACACCGCTTCACCTTCCAGCAAGGTTCGCCCCTGGCGTTGTGGTAAATGCAGTTTCAGTTACTTGCCTGCTTCAAGAGTGTTCAAGTGTTTCGCCACAGTTGGCGCAGATAGTGATGATCTCTAGACACGTGTTTCTGGTTCTTTAACCGTCATCAGTAGAGATTACAGTCTATGAAATTTGGGGGTTGCTGAGTAGGCTGCCAAAATCTTTTTCAGGTCAGGTACCTCTCACAGGCATGCGGGCCCTACATCCATGAGCTCGTCAGTTCAATGACTCACGGAAGTACTATTAAACAGGTACAGGGGTGGGAGCACACCGCTTCACCTCTCAGCAAGTTCGCCCCTGGCATTGTGGTAAATGCAGTTTCGTTTACTTGCTTGCTTCAAGAGTGTTCCAGTGTTTTGCCACAGTTGACGCAGATAGTGCTGATCCCTAGACACGTGTTTCGGGTTCTTTAACCGTCATCAGTAGAGATTACAGTCTTTCAAATGTGGGGTTTGCAGAGTAGGCTGGCAACATCTTTCTCAGGTGAGGTACCTCTCACAGGCATGCGGGTGCTTCATCCATGAGCTCGGCAGCTCAATGAATCACAAGAGTACTATTAAATAGGAACAGGGGTGTGGGCACACCGCTTCACCTCCCAGCAAGGTTCGCCCCTGGCATTGTGGTAAATGAAGTTTCAGTTACTTGCTTGCTTCAAGACCTTTCGAGTGTTTCGCCACAGTTGGCACAGATAGTGCTGATCTCTAGACATGTGTTTCTGGTTCTTTAACAGTCATCAGCTGAGATTACAGTCTTTGAAATTTTGGGTTTGCTGAGTAGGCTGCCAACATCTTTCTCAGGTCAGGTACCTCTCACAGGCATGCAGCTGCATCACCCATGAGCTCGTCAGCTCAATGACTCACTGGAGAACTATTAAATAGGAAATGGGTTGGGAGAACACCGCTTCACCTGCCAGCAAGGTTCACTCCTGGCATTGTGGTAAATAGAGTTTCGGTTACTTGCTTGCTACAAGAGTGTTCGAGTGTTTCGCCAAAGTTGGCGCAGATAGTGCTGATCTCCAGACACGTGTTTCTGGTTCTTTAACCGTCATCAGAAGAGATTACATTCTTTCAAATTTGGGGTTTGCTGAGTAGGCTGCTAACAACTTTCTCAGGTCAGGTACCTCTCACAGGCATGCCGGTGCTTCATCCATGAGCTCGTCAGCTCAATGACTAACAGGAGTACTATTAAACAGGAACAGGGTTGGGAGCAGACCGCTTCACATCCCAGCAAGGTTCGCCCCTGGCATTGTGGTAAATGCAGTTTCAGTCACTTGGTTGCTTCAAGAGTGTTAGAGTGTTTCGCCACAGTTGGCGCAGATAGTGATGATCTCTAGACACGTGTTTCTGGTTCTTTAACCATCATCAGTAGAGATTACAGTCTTTCAAATGTGGGGTTTGCTGAGTAGGCTGCCAACATCTTTGTCAGGTCTTGTACCTCTCACAGGCATGTGAGTGCTTCATGCACGACCTTGTCAGCTCAATGACTAACAGGAGTACTATTAAACAGGAACAGGGTTGGGAGCACACCGCTTCACATCCCAGCAAGGTTCGCCCCTGGCATTGTGGTAAATGCAGTTTCAGTCACTTGCTTGCTTCAAGAGTGTTCAAGTGTTTCGCCACAGTTGGCGCAGATAGTGGTGATCTCTAGACACGTGTTTCTGGTTCTTTAACCGTTATCAGTAGAGATTACATTCTTTCAAATTTGGGGTTTGCTGAGTAGGCTGCCAACAACTTTCTCAGGTCAGGTACCTCTCACAGGCATGCAGGTGCTTCATTCATGAGCTTGTCAGCTCAATGACTCACAGGAGTTCTTTTAAATAGGAACAGCGGTGGGAGCACACCGCTTCACCTCCCAGCAAGGTTCGCCCCTGGCATTGTGGTAAATGCAGTTTCAGTTACTTGGTTGCTTCAAGAGTGTTAGAGTGTTTCGCCACAGTTGGCGCAGATAGTGATGATCTCTAGACACGTGTTTCTGGTTCTTTAACCATCATCAGTAGAGATTACAGTCTTTCTAATGTGGGGTTTGCCGAGTAGGCTGCCAACATCTTTGTCAGGTCAGGTACCTCTCACAGGCATGCGGGTGCTTCATGCATGAGCTCGTCAGCTCAATGACTCACGGGAGTACTAGTAAACAGGAACAGGGATGGGAGCACACCGCTTCACCTACCAGCAAGGTTCACCCCAGGCATTGTGGTAAATACAGTTTCGGTTACTTGCTTGCTTCAAGAGTGTTCGAGTGTTTCGTCGCAGTTTGCTCAGATAGTGCTGATCTCTAGAGACGTGTTTCTGGTTCTTTAACCATCATCAGTAGAGATTACAGTCCTTCAAATGTGAGGTTTGCTGAGAAGGCTGTCAACATATTTCTCAGGTCAGGTACCTCTCACAGGCATGCGGGTGCTTCATCCACGAGCTCGTCAGCTCAATGACTCACGGAAGTACTATTAAACAGGAACAGGGTTGGGAGCACACGGCTTCACCTCCCAGCAAGGTTTACCCCTGGCATTGTGGTAAATGCAGTTTCAGTTACTTGCTTGCTTCAAGAGTGTTCAAGTGTTTCGCCACAGTTGGCGCAGATAGTGATGATCTCTAGACACGTGTTTCTGGTTCTTTAACCGTCATCAGTAGAGATTACATTCTTTCAAATTTGGGGTTTGCTGAGTAGGCTGCCAACAACTTTCTCAGGTCAGGTACCTATCACAGGCATGTGGGTGCTTCATCCATGAGCTTGTCAGCTCAATGACTCATGGGAGTACTATTAAATAGGAACAGAGGTGGGAGCACACCGTTTCACCTCCCAGCAAGGTTCGCCCCTGGCATTGTGTTAAATGCAGTTTCAGTTACTTGCTTGCTTCAAGACCGTTCGAGTGTTTCGCCACAGTTGGCACAGATAGTGCTGATCTCTAGACATGTGTTTCTAGTTCTTTAACAGTCATCAGTTGAGATTACAGTCTTTGAAATTTTGGGTTTGCTGAGTAGGCTGCTAACATCTTTCTCAGGTCAGGTACCTCTCACAGGCATGCAGGTGCTTCATCCACGAGCTCGTCAGCTCAATGACTCACTGGAGAACTATTAAATAGGAAAAGGGTTGGGAAAACACCGCTTCACCTCCCAGCAAGGTTCGCCCCTGGCATTGTGGTAAATGCAGTTTCAGTTACTTGCTTGCTTCAAGACCGTTCGAGTGTTTCGCCAAAGTTGGCGCAGATAGTGCTGATCTCTAGAGACGTGTTTCTGGTTCTTTAACCGTCATCAGTAGAGATTACAGTATTTGAAATTTGGAGTTTGCTGAGTTGGCTGCCAACATCTTTCTCAGGTCAGTTACCTCTTACAGGCATGCGGGTGCTTCATCCATGAGGTCTTCAGCTCAATGACTCACAGGAGTACTATTAAACAGGAACAGATTTGGGAGCACACAGCTTCACCTTCCAGCAAGGTTCGCCCCTGGCATTGTGGTAAATGCAGTTTCAGTTACTTGCCTGCTTGAAGAGTGTTCAAGTGTTCCGCCACAGTTGGCGCAGATAGTGATGATCTCTAGACACGTGTTTCTGGTTCTTTAACCGTCATCAGTAGAGATTACAGTCTTTCAAATGTGGGGTTTGCTGAGTAGGCTGCCAACATCTTTGTCAGGTCAGGTACCGCTCACAGGCATGCGGGTGCTTCATGCACGAGTTCGTCAGCTCAATGACTCACAGGAGTACTATTAAACAGGAACAGGGTTCGGAGCACACCGCTTCACCTCCCAGCAAGGTTCGCCCCTGGCATTGTGGTAAATGCAGTTTCAGTCACTTGCTTGCTTCAAGAGTGTTCAAGTATTTCGCCACAGTTTGCGCAGATAGTGATGATGTCTAGACACGTGTTTCTGGTTCTTTAACCGTCATCAGTAGAGATTACATTCTTTCAAATTTGGGGTTTGCTGAGTAGGCTGCCAACAACTTTCTCAGGTCAGGTACCTCTCACAGGCATGCGGGTGCTTCATTCATGAGCTTGTCAGCTCAATGACTCACAGGAGTACTTTTAAATAGGAACAGGGGTGGGAGCACACCGCTTCACCTCCCAGCAAGGTTCGCCCCTGGCATTGTGGTAAATGCAGTTTCAGTTACTTGGTTGCTTCAAGAGTGTTAGAGTGTTTCGCCACAGTTGGCGCAGATAGTGATGATCTCTAGACACGTGTTTCTGGTTCTTTAACCATCATCAGTAGAGATTACAGTCTTTCAAATGTGGGGTTTGCCGAGTAGGCTGCCAACATCTTTGTCAGCTCAGGTACCTCTCACAGGCATGCGGGTGCTTCATGCACGAGCTCGTCAGCTCAATGACTCACGGGAGTACTAGTAAACAGGAACAGGGATGGGAGCACACCGCTTCACATACCAGCAAGGTTTGCCCCTGGCATTGTGGTAAATACAGTTTCGGTTACTTGCTTGCTTCAAGAGTGTTCGAGTGTTTCGCCACAGTTTGCGCAGATAGTGCTGATCTCTAGACACGTGTTTCTGGTTCTTTAACCATCATCAGTAGAGATTACAGTCTTTCAAATGTGAGGTTTGCTGAGTAAGCTGTCAACATATTTCTCAGGTCAGGTACCTCTCACAGGCATGCGGGTGCTTCACCCACGAGCTCGTCAGCTCAATGACTCACGGGAGTACTATTAAACAGGAACAGGGTTGGGAGCACACCGCTTCACCTCTCAGCAAGGTTAGCCCCTGGCATTGTGGTAAATGCAGTTTCAGTCACTTGCTTGCTTCAAGAGTGTTCAAGATTTTCGCCACAGTTGGCGCAGATAGTGGTGCTCTCTAGACACGTGTTTTTGGTTCTTTAACCGTCATCAGTAGAGATTACATTTTTTCAAATTTGGGGTTTGCTGAGTAGGCTGCCAACATCTTTGTCAGGTCAGGTACCTCTCACAGGCATGCGGGTGCTTCATGCATGAGCTTGTCAGCTCAATGACTCACGGGAGTACTAGTAAACAGGAACAGGGATGGGAGCACACCGCTTCACCTACCAGCAAGGTTCGCCCCAGGCATTGTGGTAAATGCAGTTTCGGTTACTTGCTTGTTTCAAGAGTGTTCGAGTGTTTCGTCACAGTTTGCGCAGATAGTGCTGATCTCTAATCACGTGTTTCTGGTTCTTTAACCATCATCAGTAGAGATTACAGTCTTTCAAATGTGGGGTTTGCTGAGTAGGATGCCAGCATCTTTGTCAGGTCAGGTACCTCTCACAGGCATGCGAGTGCTTCATGCACGAGCTCGTCAGCTCAATGACTCACAGGAGTACTATTAAACAGGAACAGGGTTGGGAGCACACCGCTTCACCTCCCAGCAAGGTTCGCCCCTGGCATTGTGGTAAATGCAGTTTCAGTCACTTGCTTGTTTCAAGAGTGTTCAAGTATTTCGCCACAGTTGGCGCAGATAGTGATGATCTCTAGACACGTGTTTCTGGTTCTTTAACCGTCATCAGTAGAGATTACATTCTTTCAAATTTGGGGTTTGCTGAGTAGGCTGCCAACAACTTTCTCAGGTCAGGTACCTCTCACAGGCATGCGGGTGCTTCATTCATGAGCTTGTCAGCTCAATGACTCACAGGAGTACTTTTAAATAGGAACAGGGGTGGGAGCACACCGCTTCACCTCCCACCAAGATTCGCCCCTGGCATTGTGGTAAATGCAGTTTCAGATACTTGGTTGCTTCAAGAGTGTTAGAGTGTTTCGCCACAGTTGGCGCAGATAGTGATGATCTCTAGACACGTGTTTCTGGTTCTTTAACCATCATCAGTAGAGATTACAGTCTTTCAAATGTGGGGTTTGCCGAGTAGGCTGCCAACATCTTTGTCAGGTCAGGTACCTCTCACAGGCATGCGGGTGCTTCATCCACGAGCTCGTCAGCTCAATGACTCACGGGAGTACTATTAAACTGGAACAGGGTTGGGAGCACATCGCTTCACCTCTCAGCAAGGTTCGCCCCTGGCATTGTGGTAAATGCAGTTTCAGTCACTTGCTTGCTTCAAGAGTGTTCAAGTGTTTCGCCACAGTTGGCGCAGATAGTGTTGATCTCTAGACACGTGTTTCTGGTTCTTTAACCGTCATCAGTAGAGATTACATTTTTTCAAATTTGGGGTTTGCTGAGTAGGCTGCCAACAACTTTCTCAGGTCAGGTACCTCTCACAGGCATGCGGGTGCTTCATTCATGAGCTTGTCAGCTCAATGACTCACAGGAGTACTTTTAAATAGGAACAGGGGTGGGAGCACACCGCTTCACCTCCCAGCAAGGTTCGCCCCTGGCATTGTGGTAAATGCAGTTTCAGTTACTTGGTTGCTTCAACAGTGTTAGAGTGTTTCGCCACAGTTGGCGCAGATAGTGCTGATCTCTAGACACGTGTTTCTTGTTCTTTAACCATCATCAGTAAAGATTACAGTCTTTCAAATGTGGGGTTTGCCGAGTAGGCTGCCAACATCTTTGTCAGGTCAGGTACCTCTCACAGGCATGCAGGTGCTTCATGCATGAGCTCGTCAGCTCAATGACTCACGGGAGTACTAGTAAACAGGAACAGGGATGGGAGCACACCGCTTCACCTACCAGCAAGGTTCGCCCCAGGCATTGTGGTAAATACAGTTTTGGTTACTTGCTTGCTTCAAGAGTGTTCAAGTGTTTCGTCACAGTTTGCGCAGATAGTGCAGATCTCTAGACACGTGTTTCTGGTTCTTTAACCATCATCAGTAGTGATTACAGTCTTTCAAATGTGAGGTTTGCTGAGTAGGCTGTCAACATATTTCTCAGGTCAGGTACCTCTCACAGGCATGCGGGTGCTTCATCCACGAGCTCGTCAGCTCAATGACTCATGGGAGTACAATTAAACAGGAACAGGGTTGGTAGCACACCGCTTCACCTCCCAGCAAGGTTCGCTCCTGGAATTGTGGTAAAAACAGTTTCGGTTACTTGCTTGCTTCAAGAGTGTTCAAGTGTTTCGCCAAAGTTGACGCAGATAGTGCTGATCTCTAGACACGTGTTTCTGGTTCTTTAACCGTCATCAGTTGAGATTACAGTCTTTCAAATGTGAGGTTTGCTAAGTAGGCTGCCAACATCTTTCTTAGGTCAGGTACCTCTCACAGGCATGCAGGTGCTTCATCCACAAACTCGTCAGCTTAATGACTCACTGGAGAACTATTAAATAGGAAAAGGGTTGGGAGAACACCGCTTCACCTCCCAGCAAGGTTCGCTCCTGGCATTGTGGTAAACACAGTTTCGGTTACTTGCTTGCTTCAAGAGTGTTCAAGTGTTTCGCCACAGTTAGCGCAGATAGTGATGATCTCTAGACATGTGTTTCTGGCTCTTTAACCGTCATCAGAAGAGATTACATTCTTTCAAATTTGGGGTTTGCTGAGTAGGCTGCTAACAACTTTCTCAGGTCAGGTACCTCTCACAGGCATGCCGGTGCTTCATCCATGAGCTCGTCAGCTCACTGACTCACAGGAGTACTTTTAAATAGGAACAGGGGTGGGAGCACACCGCTTCCCCTCCCAGCAAGGTTCGCCCCTGGCATAGTGGTAAATGCAGTTATAGTTACTTGGTTGCTTCAAGAGTGTTAGAGTGTTTCGCCACAGTTGGTACAGATAGTGATGATCTCTAGACATGTGTTTCTGGTTCTTTAACCATCATCAGTAGAGATTACAGTCTTTCAAATGTGGGGTTTGCTGAGTAGGATGCCAACATCTTTGTCAGGTCAGGTACCTCTCACAGGCATGCGAGTGCTTCATGCACGACCTTGTCAGCTCAATGACTAACAGGAGTACTATTAAACAGGAACAGGGTTGGGAGCACACCGCTTCACATCCCAGCAAGGTTCGCCCCTGGCTTTGTGGTAAATGCAGTTTCAGTAACTTGCTTGCTTCAAGAGTGTTCAAGTGTTTCGCCACAGTTGGCGCAGATAGTGGTGATCTCTAGACATGTGTTTCTGGTTCTTTAACCGTCATCAGTAGAGATTACATTCTTTCAAATTTGGGGTTTAGTGAGTAGGCTGCCAACAACTTTCTCAGGTCAGGTACCTCTCACAGGCATGCGGGTGCTTCATTCATGAGCTTGTCAGCTCAATGACTCACAGGAGTACTTTTAAATAGGAACAGGGGTGGGAGCACACCGCTTCACCTCCCAGCAAGGTTCGCCCCTGGCATTGTGATAAATGCAGTTTCAGTTACTTGGTAGCTTCAAGAGTGTTAGAGTGTTTCGCCACAGTTGGCGCAGATAGTGATGATCACTAGACACGTGTTTCTGGTTCTTTAACCGTCATCAGTTGAGATTACAGTCTTTGATATTTTGGGTTGGCTGAGTAGGCTGCCAACAACTTTCTCAGGTCAGGTACCTCTCACAGGCATGCGGGTGCTTCATTCATGAGCTTGTCAGCTCAATGACTCACAGGGGTACTTTTAAATAGGAACAGGGGTGGGAGCACACCGCTTCACCTCCCAGCAAGGTTCTCCCCTGGCATTGTGGTAAATACAGTTTCGGTTACTTGCTTGCTTTAAGAGTGTTCGAATGTTTCGCCACAGTTTGCGCAGATAGTGCTGATCTCTAGACACGTGTTTCTGGTTCTTTAACCATCATCAGTAGAGATTACAGTCTTTCAAATGTGAGGTTTGCTGAGTAGGCTGTCAACATATTTCTCAGGTCAGGTACCTCTCACAGGCATGCAGGTGCTTCATCCACGAGCTCGTCAGCTCAATGACTCACTGGAGAAATATTAAATAGGAAAAGGGTTGGGAAAACACCGCTTCACCTCCCAGCAAGGTTCGCTCCTGGCAGTGTGGTAAATACTGTTTCGGATACCTGCTTGCTTCAAGAGTGTTCGAGTGTTTCGCCAAAGTTGGCGCAGATATTGCTGATCTCTAGAGACGTGTTTCTGGTTCTTTAACTGTCATCAGTAGAGATTACAGTATTTGAAATTTGGAGTTTGCTGAGTTGGCTGCAAAACATCTTTCTCAGGTCAGGTACCTCTCACAGGCATGCGGGTGCTTCATCCATGAGCTCGTCAGCTCAATGACTCACGGGAGTACTATTAAACAGGAACAGGGTTGGGAGCACACAGCTTCACCTTCCAGCAAGGTTCGCCCCTGGCATTGTGGTAAATGCAGTTTCAGTTACTTGCCTGCTTCAAGAGTGTTCAAGTGTTTCGCCACAGTTGGCGCAGATAGTGATGATCTCTAGTCATGTGTTTCTGGTTCTTTAACCGTCATCAGTAGAGATTACAGTCTTTCAAATGTGGAGTTTCCTGAGTAGGCTGCCAACATCTTTGTCAGGTCAGGTAGCTCTCACAGGCATGCGGGTGCTTCATGCACGAGCTCGTCAGCTCAATGACTCACAGAAGTACTATTAAACAGGAACAGGGATGGGAGCACACCGCTTCACCTACAAGCAAGGTTCTCCCCTGGAATTGTGGTAAATACAGTTTCGGTTACTTGCTTGCTTCAAGAGTGTTCGAGTGTTTCGCCACAGTTTGTGCAGATAGTGCTGATCTCTAGACACGTGTTTCTGGTTCTTTAACCATCATCAGTAGAGATTAAGGTCTTTCAAATGTGAAGTTTGCTGAGTAGGCTGTCAACATCTTTCTAAGGTCAGGTACCTCTCACAGGCATGCGGGTGCTTCATCCACGAGCTCGTCAGCTCAATGACTCATGGGAGTACTATTAAACAGGAACAGGGTTGGGAGCACACCGCTTCACCTCCCAGCAATGTTCGCTCCTGGCATTGTGGTAAATACAGTTTCGGTTACTTGCTTGCTTCAAGAGTGTTCAAGTGTTTCGCCAAAGTTGGCGCAGATAGTGCCGATCTCTAGACACGTGTTTCTGGTTCTTTAACCGTCATCAGTTGAGATTACAGTCTTTGAAATTTTGGGTTTGCTCAGTAGGCTGCCAACATCTTTCTCAGGTCAGGTACCTCTCACAGGCATGCGGGTGCTTCATCCACGAGCTCGTCAGCTCAATGACTCACGGGAGTACTATTAAACAGGAACAGGGTTGGGAGCACACCGCTTCACCTTCCAGCAAGGTTCGCCCCTGGCGTTGTGGTAAATGCAGTTTCAGTTACTTGCCTGCTTCAAGAGTGTTCAAGTGTTTCGCCACAGTTGGCGCAGATAGTGATGATCTCTAGACACGTGTTTCTGGTTCTTTAACCGTCATCAGTAGAGATTACAGTCTATGAAATTTGGGGGTTGCTGAGTAGGCTGCCAAAATCTTTTTCAGGTCAGGTACCTCTCACAGGCATGCGGGCCCTACATCCATGAGCTCGTCAGTTCAATGACTCACGGAAGTACTATTAAACAGGTACAGGGGTGGGAGCACACCGCTTCACCTCTCAGCAAGTTCGCCCCTGGCATTGTGGTAAATGCAGTTTCGTTTACTTGCTTGCTTCAAGAGTGTTCCAGTGTTTTGCCACAGTTGACGCAGATAGTGCTGATCCCTAGACACGTGTTTCGGGTTCTTTAACCGTCATCAGTAGAGATTACAGTCTTTCAAATGTGGGGTTTGCAGAGTAGGCTGGCAACATCTTTCTCAGGTGAGGTACCTCTCACAGGCATGCGGGTGCTTCATCCATGAGCTCGGCAGCTCAATGAATCACAAGAGTACTATTAAATAGGAACAGGGGTGTGGGCACACCGCTTCACCTCCCAGCAAGGTTCGCCCCTGGCATTGTGGTAAATGAAGTTTCAGTTACTTGCTTGCTTCAAGACCTTTCGAGTGTTTCGCCACAGTTGGCACAGATAGTGCTGATCTCTAGACATGTGTTTCTGGTTCTTTAACAGTCATCAGCTGAGATTACAGTCTTTGAAATTTTGGGTTTGCTGAGTAGGCTGCCAACATCTTTCTCAGGTCAGGTACCTCTCACAGGCATGCAGCTGCATCACCCATGAGCTCGTCAGCTCAATGACTCACTGGAGAACTATTAAATAGGAAATGGGTTGGGAGAACACCGCTTCACCTGCCAGCAAGGTTCACTCCTGGCATTGTGGTAAATAGAGTTTCGGTTACTTGCTTGCTACAAGAGTGTTCGAGTGTTTCGCCAAAGTTGGCGCAGATAGTGCTGATCTCCAGACACGTGTTTCTGGTTCTTTAACCGTCATCAGAAGAGATTACATTCTTTCAAATTTGGGGTTTGCTGAGTAGGCTGCTAACAACTTTCTCAGGTCAGGTACCTCTCACAGGCATGCCGGTGCTTCATCCATGAGCTCGTCAGCTCAATGACTAACAGGAGTACTATTAAACAGGAACAGGGTTGGGAGCAGACCGCTTCACATCCCAGCAAGGTTCGCCCCTGGCATTGTGGTAAATGCAGTTTCAGTCACTTGGTTGCTTCAAGAGTGTTAGAGTGTTTCGCCACAGTTGGCGCAGATAGTGATGATCTCTAGACACGTGTTTCTGGTTCTTTAACCATCATCAGTAGAGATTACAGTCTTTCAAATGTGGGGTTTGCTGAGTAGGCTGCCAACATCTTTGTCAGGTCTTGTACCTCTCACAGGCATGTGAGTGCTTCATGCACGACCTTGTCAGCTCAATGACTAACAGGAGTACTATTAAACAGGAACAGGGTTGGGAGCACACCGCTTCACATCCCAGCAAGGTTCGCCCCTGGCATTGTGGTAAATGCAGTTTCAGTCACTTGCTTGCTTCAAGAGTGTTCAAGTGTTTCGCCACAGTTGGCGCAGATAGTGGTGATCTCTAGACACGTGTTTCTGGTTCTTTAACCGTTATCAGTAGAGATTACATTCTTTCAAATTTGGGGTTTGCTGAGTAGGCTGCCAACAACTTTCTCAGGTCAGGTACCTCTCACAGGCATGCAGGTGCTTCATTCATGAGCTTGTCAGCTCAATGACTCACAGGAGTTCTTTTAAATAGGAACAGCGGTGGGAGCACACCGCTTCACCTCCCAGCAAGGTTCGCCCCTGGCATTGTGGTAAATGCAGTTTCAGTTACTTGGTTGCTTCAAGAGTGTTAGAGTGTTTCGCCACAGTTGGCGCAGATAGTGATGATCTCTAGACACGTGTTTCTGGTTCTTTAACCATCATCAGTAGAGATTACAGTCTTTCTAATGTGGGGTTTGCCGAGTAGGCTGCCAACATCTTTGTCAGGTCAGGTACCTCTCACAGGCATGCGGGTGCTTCATGCATGAGCTCGTCAGCTCAATGACTCACGGGAGTACTAGTAAACAGGAACAGGGATGGGAGCACACCGCTTCACCTACCAGCAAGGTTCACCCCAGGCATTGTGGTAAATACAGTTTCGGTTACTTGCTTGCTTCAAGAGTGTTCGAGTGTTTCGTCGCAGTTTGCTCAGATAGTGCTGATCTCTAGAGACGTGTTTCTGGTTCTTTAACCATCATCAGTAGAGATTACAGTCCTTCAAATGTGAGGTTTG
Organism: Triturus cristatus; assembly: GCF_964204655.1. Classification (NCBI taxonomy): domain Eukaryota; kingdom Metazoa; phylum Chordata; class Amphibia; order Caudata; family Salamandridae; genus Triturus; species Triturus cristatus. The sequence goes on along the minus strand of NC_140579.1, from coordinate 1,172,012,203 downwards.
CTGAGAAGGCTGTCAACATATTTCTCAGGTCAGGTACCTCTCACAGGCATGCGGGTGCTTCATCCACGAGCTCGTCAGCTCAATGACTCACGGAAGTACTATTAAACAGGAACAGGGTTGGGAGCACACGGCTTCACCTCCCAGCAAGGTTTACCCCTGGCATTGTGGTAAATGCAGTTTCAGTTACTTGCTTGCTTCAAGAGTGTTCAAGTGTTTCGCCACAGTTGGCGCAGATAGTGATGATCTCTAGACACGTGTTTCTGGTTCTTTAACCGTCATCAGTAGAGATTACATTCTTTCAAATTTGGGGTTTGCTGAGTAGGCTGCCAACAACTTTCTCAGGTCAGGTACCTATCACAGGCATGTGGGTGCTTCATCCATGAGCTTGTCAGCTCAATGACTCATGGGAGTACTATTAAATAGGAACAGAGGTGGGAGCACACCGTTTCACCTCCCAGCAAGGTTCGCCCCTGGCATTGTGTTAAATGCAGTTTCAGTTACTTGCTTGCTTCAAGACCGTTCGAGTGTTTCGCCACAGTTGGCACAGATAGTGCTGATCTCTAGACATGTGTTTCTAGTTCTTTAACAGTCATCAGTTGAGATTACAGTCTTTGAAATTTTGGGTTTGCTGAGTAGGCTGCTAACATCTTTCTCAGGTCAGGTACCTCTCACAGGCATGCAGGTGCTTCATCCACGAGCTCGTCAGCTCAATGACTCACTGGAGAACTATTAAATAGGAAAAGGGTTGGGAAAACACCGCTTCACCTCCCAGCAAGGTTCGCCCCTGGCATTGTGGTAAATGCAGTTTCAGTTACTTGCTTGCTTCAAGACCGTTCGAGTGTTTCGCCAAAGTTGGCGCAGATAGTGCTGATCTCTAGAGACGTGTTTCTGGTTCTTTAACCGTCATCAGTAGAGATTACAGTATTTGAAATTTGGAGTTTGCTGAGTTGGCTGCCAACATCTTTCTCAGGTCAGTTACCTCTTACAGGCATGCGGGTGCTTCATCCATGAGGTCGTCAGCTCAATGACTCACAGGAGTACTATTAAACAGGAACAGATTTGGGAGCACACAGCTTCACCTTCCAGCAAGGTTCGCCCCTGGCATTGTGGTAAATGCAGTTTCAGTTACTTGCCTGCTTGAAGAGTGTTCAAGTGTTCCGCCACAGTTGGCGCAGATAGTGATGATCTCTAGACACGTGTTTCTGGTTCTTTAACCGTCATCAGTAGAGATTACAGTCTTTCAAATGTGGGGTTTGCTGAGTAGGCTGCCAACATCTTTGTCAGGTCAGGTACCGCTCACAGGCATGCGGGTGCTTCATGCACGAGTTCGTCAGCTCAATGACTCACAGGAGTACTATTAAACAGGAACAGGGTTCGGAGCACACCGCTTCACCTCCCAGCAAGGTTCGCCCCTGGCATTGTGGTAAATGCAGTTTCAGTCACTTGCTTGCTTCAAGAGTGTTCAAGTATTTCGCCACAGTTTGCGCAGATAGTGATGATGTCTAGACACGTGTTTCTGGTTCTTTAACCGTCATCAGTAGAGATTACATTCTTTCAAATTTGGGGTTTGCTGAGTAGGCTGCCAACAACTTTCTCAGGTCAGGTACCTCTCACAGGCATGCGGGTGCTTCATTCATGAGCTTGTCAGCTCAATGACTCACAGGAGTACTTTTAAATAGGAACAGGGGTGGGAGCACACCGCTTCACCTCCCAGCAAGGTTCGCCCCTGGCATTGTGGTAAATGCAGTTTCAGTTACTTGGTTGCTTCAAGAGTGTTAGAGTGTTTCGCCACAGTTGGCGCAGATAGTGATGATCTCTAGACACGTGTTTCTGGTTCTTTAACCATCATCAGTAGAGATTACAGTCTTTCAAATGTGGGGTTTGCCGAGTAGGCTGCCAACATCTTTGTCAGCTCAGGTACCTCTCACAGGCATGCGGGTGCTTCATGCACGAGCTCGTCAGCTCAATGACTCACGGGAGTACTAGTAAACAGGAACAGGGATGGGAGCACACCGCTTCACATACCAGCAAGGTTTGCCCCTGGCATTGTGGTAAATACAGTTTCGGTTACTTGCTTGCTTCAAGAGTGTTCGAGTGTTTCGCCACAGTTTGCGCAGATAGTGCTGATCTCTAGACACGTGTTTCTGGTTCTTTAACCATCATCAGTAGAGATTACAGTCTTTCAAATGTGAGGTTTGCTGAGTAAGCTGTCAACATATTTCTCAGGTCAGGTACCTCTCACAGGCATGCGGGTGCTTCACCCACGAGCTCGTCAGCTCAATGACTCACGGGAGTACTATTAAACAGGAACAGGGTTGGGAGCACACCGCTTCACCTCTCAGCAAGGTTAGCCCCTGGCATTGTGGTAAATGCAGTTTCAGTCACTTGCTTGCTTCAAGAGTGTTCAAGATTTTCGCCACAGTTGGCGCAGATAGTGGTGCTCTCTAGACACGTGTTTTTGGTTCTTTAACCGTCATCAGTAGAGATTACATTTTTTCAAATTTGGGGTTTGCTGAGTAGGCTGCCAACATCTTTGTCAGGTCAGGTACCTCTCACAGGCATGCGGGTGCTTCATGCATGAGCTTGTCAGCTCAATGACTCACGGGAGTACTAGTAAACAGGAACAGGGATGGGAGCACACCGCTTCACCTACCAGCAAGGTTCGCCCCAGGCATTGTGGTAAATGCAGTTTCGGTTACTTGCTTGTTTCAAGAGTGTTCGAGTGTTTCGTCACAGTTTGCGCAGATAGTGCTGATCTCTAATCACGTGTTTCTGGTTCTTTAACCATCATCAGTAGAGATTACAGTCTTTCAAATGTGGGGTTTGCTGAGTAGGATGCCAGCATCTTTGTCAGGTCAGGTACCTCTCACAGGCATGCGAGTGCTTCATGCACGAGCTCGTCAGCTCAATGACTCACAGGAGTACTATTAAACAGGAACAGGGTTGGGAGCACACCGCTTCACCTCCCAGCAAGGTTCGCCCCTGGCATTGTGGTAAATGCAGTTTCAGTCACTTGCTTGTTTCAAGAGTGTTCAAGTATTTCGCCACAGTTGGCGCAGATAGTGATGATCTCTAGACACGTGTTTCTGGTTCTTTAACCGTCATCAGTAGAGATTACATTCTTTCAAATTTGGGGTTTGCTGAGTAGGCTGCCAACAACTTTCTCAGGTCAGGTACCTCTCACAGGCATGCGGGTGCTTCATTCATGAGCTTGTCAGCTCAATGACTCACAGGAGTACTTTTAAATAGGAACAGGGGTGGGAGCACACCGCTTCACCTCCCACCAAGATTCGCCCCTGGCATTGTGGTAAATGCAGTTTCAGATACTTGGTTGCTTCAAGAGTGTTAGAGTGTTTCGCCACAGTTGGCGCAGATAGTGATGATCTCTAGACACGTGTTTCTGGTTCTTTAACCATCATCAGTAGAGATTACAGTCTTTCAAATGTGGGGTTTGCCGAGTAGGCTGCCAACATCTTTGTCAGGTCAGGTACCTCTCACAGGCATGCGGGTGCTTCATCCACGAGCTCGTCAGCTCAATGACTCACGGGAGTACTATTAAACTGGAACAGGGTTGGGAGCACATCGCTTCACCTCTCAGCAAGGTTCGCCCCTGGCATTGTGGTAAATGCAGTTTCAGTCACTTGCTTGCTTCAAGAGTGTTCAAGTGTTTCGCCACAGTTGGCGCAGATAGTGTTGATCTCTAGACACGTGTTTCTGGTTCTTTAACCGTCATCAGTAGAGATTACATTTTTTCAAATTTGGGGTTTGCTGAGTAGGCTGCCAACAACTTTCTCAGGTCAGGTACCTCTCACAGGCATGCGGGTGCTTCATTCATGAGCTTGTCAGCTCAATGACTCACAGGAGTACTTTTAAATAGGAACAGGGGTGGGAGCACACCGCTTCACCTCCCAGCAAGGTTCGCCCCTGGCATTGTGGTAAATGCAGTTGCAGTTACTTGGTTGCTTCAACAGTGTTAGAGTGTTTCGCCACAGTTGGCGCAGATAGTGCTGATCTCTAGACACGTGTTTCTTGTTCTTTAACCATCATCAGTAAAGATTACAGTCTTTCAAATGTGGGGTTTGCCGAGTAGGCTGCCAACATCTTTGTCAGGTCAGGTACCTCTCACAGGCATGCAGGTGCTTCATGCATGAGCTCGTCAGCTCAATGACTCACGGGAGTACTAGTAAACAGGAACAGGGATGGGAGCACACCGCTTCACCTACCAGCAAGGTTCGCCCCAGGCATTGTGGTAAATACAGTTTTGGTTACTTGCTTGCTTCAAGAGTGTTCAAGTGTTTCGTCACAGTTTGCGCAGATAGTGCAGATCTCTAGACACGTGTTTCTGGTTCTTTAACCATCATCAGTAGTGATTACAGTCTTTCAAATGTGAGGTTTGCTGAGTAGGCTGTCAACATATTTCTCAGGTCAGGTACCTCTCACAGGCATGCGGGTGCTTCATCCACGAGCTCGTCAGCTCAATGACTCATGGGAGTACAATTAAACAGGAACAGGGTTGGTAGCACACCGCTTCACCTCCCAGCAAGGTTCACCCCTGGCATTGTGGTAAATGCAGTTTCAGTTACTTGCTTGCTTCAAGAGTGTTCAAGTGTTTCGCCACAGTTGGCGCAGATAGTGATGATCTCTAGACACGTGTTTCTGGTTCTTTAACCGTCATCAGTATTGATTACAGTCTTTCAAATGTGGGGTTTGCTGAGTAGGCTGCCAACATCTTTGTCAGGTCAGGTACCTCTCACAGGCATGCGGGTGCTTCATGCACGAGCTCGTCAGCTCAATGACTCACAGGAGTACTATTAAACAGGAACAGGGTTGGGAGCACACCGCTTCACCTCCCAGCAAGGTTCGCCCCTGACATTGTGGTAAATGCTGTTTCAGTCACTTGCTTGCTTTAAGAGTGTTCAAGTATTTCGCCACAGTTGGCGCAGATAGTGATGATCTCTAGACACGTGTTTCTGGTTCTTTAACCGTCATCAGTAGAGATTACATTCTTTCAAATTTGGGGTTTGCTGAGTAGGCTGCCAACAACTTTCTCAGGTCAGGTACCTCTCACAGGCATGCGGGTGCTTCATTCATGAGTTTGTCAGCTCAATGACTCACAGGAGTACTTTTAAATAGGAACAGGGGTGGGAGCACACCGCTTCACCTCCCAGCAAGGTTCGCCCCTGGCATTGTGGTAAATGCAGTTTCAGTTACTTGGTTGCTTCAAGAGTGTTAGAGTGTTTCGCCACAGTTGGCGCAGATAGTGCTGATCTCTAGACACGTGTTTCTTGTTCTTTAACCATCATCAGTAGAGATTACAGTCTTTCAAATGTGGGGTTTGACGAGTAGGCTGCCAACATCTTTGTCAGGTCAGGTAACTCTCACAGGCATGCAGGTGCTTTGTGCATGAGCTCGTCAGCTCAATGACTCACGGGAGTACTAATAAACAGGAACAGGGATGGGAGCACACCGCTTCACTTACCAGCAAGGTTCGCCCCAGGCATTGTGGTAAATACAGTTTCGGTTACTTGCTTGCTTCAAGAGTGTTCAAGTGTTTCGTCACAGTTTGCGCAGATAGTGCTGATCTCTAGACACGTGTTTCTGGTTCTTTAACCATCATCAGTAGAGATTACAGTCTTTCAAATGTGAGGTTTGCTGAGTAGGCTGTCAACATATTTCTCAGGTCAGGTACCTCTCACAGGCATGCGGGTGCTTCATCCACGAGCTCGTCAGCTCAATGACTCACGGGAGTACTATTAAACTGGAACAGGGTTGGGAGCACACCGCTTCACCTCTCAGCAAGGTTCGCCCCTGGCATTGTGGTAAATGCAGTTTCAGTCACTTGCTTGCTTCAAGAGTGTTCAAGTGTTTCGCCACAGTTGGCGCAGATAGTGATGATCTCTAGACACGTGTTTCTGGTTCTTTAACCGTCATCAGTAGAGATTACATTTTTTCAAATTTGGGGTTTGCTGAGTAGGCTGCCAACAACTTTCTCAGGTCAGGTACCTCTCACAGGCATGCGGGTGCTTCATTCATGAGCTTATCAGCTCAATGACTCACAGGAGTACTTTTAAATAGGAACAGGGGTGGGAGCACACCGCTTCACCTCCCAGCAAGGTTCGCCCCTGGCATTGTGGTAAATGCAGTTTCAGTTACTTGGTTGCTTCAACAGTGTTAGAGTGTTTCGCCACAGTTGGCGCAGATAGTGCTGATCTCTAGACACGTGTTTCTTGTTCTTTAACCATCATCAGTAAAGATTACAGTCTTTCAAATGTGGGGTTTGCCGAGTAGGCTGCCAACATCTTTGTCAGGTCAGGTACCTCTCACAGGCATGCAGGTGCTTCATGCATGAGCTCGTCAGCTCAATGACTCACGGGAGTACTAGTAAACAGGAACAGGGATGGGAGCACACCGCTTCACCTACCAGCAAGGTTCGCCCCAGGCATTGTGGTAAATACAGTTTCGGTTACTTGCTTGCTTCAAGAGTGTTCAAGTGTTTCGTCACAGTTTGCGCAGATAGTGCAGATCTCTAGACACGTGTTTCTGGTTCTTTAACCATCATCAGTAGAGATTACAGTCTTTCAAATGTGAGGTTTGCTGAGTAGGCTGTCAACATATTTCTCAGGTCAGGTACCTCTCACAGGCATGCGGGTGCTTCATTCATGAGCTTGTCAGCTCAATGACTCACAGGAGTACTTTTAAATAGGAACAGGGGTGGGAGCACACCGCTTCACCTCCCACCAAGATTCGCCCCTGGCATTGTGGTAAATGCAGTTTCAGATACTTGGTTGCTTCAAGAGTGTTAGAGTGTTTCGCCACAGTTGGCGCAGATAGTGATGATCTCTAGACACGTGTTTCTGGTTCTGTAACCATCATCAGTAGAGATTACAGTCTTTCAAATGTGGGGTTTGCCGAGTAGGCTGCCAACATCTTTGTCAGGTCAGGTACCTCTCACAGGCATGCGGGTGCTTCATCCACGAGCTCGTCAGCTCAATGACTCACGGGAGTACTATTAAACTGGAACAGGGTTGGGAGCACATCGCTTCACCTCTCAGCAAGGTTCGCCCCTGGCATTGTGGTAAATGCAGTTTCAGTCACTTGCTTGCTTCAAGAGTGTTCAAGTGTTTCGCCACAGTTGGCGCAGATAGTGTTGATCTCTAGACACGTGTTTCTGGTTCTTTAACCGTCATCAGTAGAGATTACATTTTTTCAAATTTGGGGTTTGCTGAGTAGGCTGCCAACAACTTTCTCAGGTCAGGTACCTCTCACAGGCATGCGGGTGCTTCATTCATGAGCTTGTCAGCTCAATGACTCACAGGAGTACTTTTAAATAGGAACAGGGGTGGGAGCACACCGCTTCACCTCCCAGCAAGGTTCGCCCCTGGCATTGTGGTAAATGCAGTTTCAGTTACTTGGTTGCTTCAACAGTGTTAGAGTGTTTCGCCACAGTTGGCGCAGATAGTGCTGATCTCTAGACACGTGTTTCTTGTTCTTTAACCATCATCAGTAAAGATTACAGTCTTTCAAATGTGGGGTTTGCCGAGTAGGCTGCCAACATCTTTGTCAGGTCAGGTACCTCTCACAGGCATGCAGGTGCTTCATGCATGAGCTCGTCAGCTCAATGACTCACGGGAGTACTAGTAAACAGGAACAGGGATGGGAGCACACCGCTTCACCTACCAGCAAGGTTCGCCCCAGGCATTGTGGTAAATACAGTTTTGGTTACTTGCTTGCTTCAAGAGTGTTCAAGTGTTTCGTCACAGTTTGCGCAGATAGTGCAGATCTCTAGACACGTGTTTCTGGTTCTTTAACCATCATCAGTAGTGATTACAGTCTTTCAAATGTGAGGTTTGCTGAGTAGGCTGTCAACATATTTCTCAGGTCAGGTACCTCTCACAGGCATGCGGGTGCTTCATCCACGAGCTCGTCAGCTCAATGACTCATGGGAGTACAATTAAACAGGAACAGGGTTGGTAGCACACCGCTTCACCTCCCAGCAAGGTTCACCCCTGGCATTGTGGTAAATGCAGTTTCAGTTACTTGCTTGCTTCAAGAGTGTTCAAGTGTTTCGCCACAGTTGGCGCAGATAGTGATGATCTCTAGACACGTGTTTCTGGTTCTTTAACCGTCATCAGTATTGATTACAGTCTTTCAAATGTGGGGTTTGCTGAGTAGGCTGCCAACATCTTTGTCAGGTCAGGTACCTCTCACAGGCATGCGGGTGCTTCATGCACGAGCTCGTCAGCTCAATGACTCACAGGAGTACTATTAAACAGGAACAGGGTTGGGAGCACACCGCTTCACCTCCCAGCAAGGTTCGCCCCTGACATTGTGGTAAATGCTGTTTCAGTCACTTGCTTGCTTTAAGAGTGTTCAAGTATTTCGCCACAGTTGGCGCAGATAGTGATGATCTCTAGACACGTGTTTCTGGTTCTTTAACCGTCATCAGTAGAGATTACATTCTTTCAAATTTGGGGTTTGCTGAGTAGGCTGCCAACAACTTTCTCAGGTCAGGTACCTCTCACAGGCATGCGGGTGCTTCATTCATGAGTTTGTCAGCTCAATGACTCACAGGAGTACTTTTAAATAGGAACAGGGGTGGGAGCACACCGCTTCACCTCCCAGCAAGGTTCGCCCCTGGCATTGTGGTAAATGCAGTTTCAGTTACTTGGTTGCTTCAAGAGTGTTAGAGTGTTTCGCCACAGTTGGCGCAGATAGTGCTGATCTCTAGACACGTGTTTCTTGTTCTTTAACCATCATCAGTAGAGATTACAGTCTTTCAAATGTGGGGTTTGACGAGTAGGCTGCCAACATCTTTGTCAGGTCAGGTAACTCTCACAGGCATGCAGGTGCTTTGTGCATGAGCTCGTCAGCTCAATGACTCACGGGAGTACTAATAAACAGGAACAGGGATGGGAGCACACCGCTTCACTTACCAGCAAGGTTCGCCCCAGGCATTGTGGTAAATACAGTTTCGGTTACTTGCTTGCTTCAAGAGTGTTCAAGTGTTTCGTCACAGTTTGCGCAGATAGTGCTGATCTCTAGACACGTGTTTCTGGTTCTTTAACCATCATCAGTAGAGATTACAGTCTTTCAAATGTGAGGTTTGCTGAGTAGGCTGTCAACATATTTCTCAGGTCAGGTACCTCTCACAGGCATGCGGGTGCTTCATCCACGAGCTCGTCAGCTCAATGACTCACGGGAGTACTATTAAACTGGAACAGGGTTGGGAGCACACCGCTTCACCTCTCAGCAAGGTTCGCCCCTGGCATTGTGGTAAATGCAGTTTCAGTCACTTGCTTGCTTCAAGAGTGTTCAAGTGTTTCGCCACAGTTGGCGCAGATAGTGATGATCTCTAGACACGTGTTTCTGGTTCTTTAACCGTCATCAGTAGAGATTACATTTTTTCAAATTTGGGGTTTGCTGAGTAGGCTGCCAACAACTTTCTCAGGTCAGGTACCTCTCACAGGCATGCGGGTGCTTCATTCATGAGCTTATCAGCTCAATGACTCACAGGAGTACTTTTAAATAGGAACAGGGGTGGGAGCACACCGCTTCACCTCCCAGCAAGGTTCGCCCCTGGCATTGTGGTAAATGCAGTTTCAGTTACTTGGTTGCTTCAACAGTGTTAGAGTGTTTCGCCACAGTTGGCGCAGATAGTGCTGATCTCTAGACACGTGTTTCTTGTTCTTTAACCATCATCAGTAAAGATTACAGTCTTTCAAATGTGGGGTTTGCCGAGTAGGCTGCCAACATCTTTGTCAGGTCAGGTACCTCTCACAGGCATGCAGGTGCTTCATGCATGAGCTCGTCAGCTCAATGACTCACGGGAGTACTAGTAAACAGGAACAGGGATGGGAGCACACCGCTTCACCTACCAGCAAGGTTCGCCCCAGGCATTGTGGTAAATACAGTTTCGGTTACTTGCTTGCTTCAAGAGTGTTCAAGTGTTTCGTCACAGTTTGCGCAGATAGTGCAGATCTCTAGACACGTGTTTCTGGTTCTTTAACCATCATCAGTAGAGATTACAGTCTTTCAAATGTGAGGTTTGCTGAGTAGGCTGTCAACATATTTCTCAGGTCAGGTACCTCTCACAGGCATGCGGGTGCTTCATCCACGAGCTCGTCAGCTCAATGACTCATGGGAGTACAATTAAACAGGAACAGGGTTGGTAGCACACCGCTTCACCTCCCAGCAAGGTTCACCCCTGGCATTGTGGTAAATGCAGTTTCAGTTACTTGCTTGCTTCAAGAGTGTTCAAGTGTTTCGCCACAGTTGGCGCAGATAGTGATGATCTCTAGACACGTGTTTCTGGTTCTTTAACCGTCATCAGTATTGATTACAGTCTTTCAAATGTGGGGTTTGCTGAGTAGGCTGCCAACATCTTTGTCAGGTCAGGTACCTCTCACAGGCATGCAGGTGCTTCATGCACGAGCTCGTCAGCTCAATGACTCACAGGAGTACTATTAAACAGGAACAGGGTTGGGAGCACACCGCTTCACCTCCCAGCAAGGTTCGCCCCTGACATTGTGGTAAATGCTGTTTCAGTCACTTGCTTGCTTCAAGAGTGTTTAAGTATTTCGCCACAGTTGGCGCAGATAGTGATGATCTCTAGACACGTGTTTCTGGTTCTTTAACCGTCATCAGTAGAGATTACATTCTTTCAAATTTGGGGTTTGCTGAGTAGGCTGCCAACAACTTTCTCAGGTCAGGTACCTCTCACAGGCATGCGGGTGCTTCATTCATGAGTTTGTCAGCTCAATGACTCACAGGAGTACTTTTAAATAGGAACAGGGGTGGGAGCACACCGCTTCACCTCCCAGCAAGGTTCGCCCCTGGCATTGTGGTAAATGCAGTTTCAGTTACTTGGTTGCTTCAAGAGTGTTAGAGTGTTTCGCCACAGTTGGCGCAGATAGTGCTGATCTCTAGACACGTGTTTCTTGTTCTTTAACCATCATCAGTAGAGATTACAGTCTTTCAAATGTGGGGTTTGACGAGTAGGCTGCCAACATCTTTGTCAGGTCAGGTAACTCTCACAGGCATGCAGGTGCTTCGTGCATGAGCTCGTCAGCTCAATGACTCACGGGAGCACTAATAAACAGGAACAGGGATGGGAGCACACCGCTTCACTTACCAGCAAGGTTCGCCCCAGGCATTGTGGTAAATACAGTTTCGGTTACTTGCTTGCTTCAAGAGTGTTCAAGTGTTTCGTCACAGTTTGCGCAGATAGTGCTGATCTCTAGACACGTGTTTCTGGTTCTTTAACCATCATCAGTAGAGATTACAGTCTTTCAAATGTGAGGTTTGCTGAGTAGGCTGTCAACATATTTCTCAGGTCAGGTACCTCTCACAGGCATGCGGGTGCTTCATCCACGAGCTCGTCAGCTCAATGACTCACGGGAGTACAATTAAACAGGAACAGGGTTGGTAGCACACCGCTTCACCTCCCAGCAAGGTTCACCCCTGGCATTGTGGTAAATGCAGTTTCAGTTACTTGCTTGCTTCAAGAGTGTTCAAGTGTTTCGCCACAGTTGGCGCAGATAGTGATGATCTCTAGACACGTGTTTCTGGTTCTTTAACCGTCATCAGTAGAGATTACAGTCTTTCAAATGTGGGGTTTGCTGAGTAGGCTGCCAACATCTTTGTCAGGTCAGGTACCTCTCACAGGCATGCGGGTGCTTCATGCACGAGCTCGTCAGCTCAATGACTCACAGGAGTACTATTAAACAGGAACAGGGTTGGGAGCACACCGCTTCACCTCCCAGCAAGGTTCGCCCCTGACATTGTGGTAAATGCTGTTTCAGTCACTTGCTTGCTTCAAGAGTGTTCAAGTATTTCGCCACAGTTGGCGCAGATAGTGATGATCTCTAGACACGTGTTTCTGGTTCTTTAACCGTCATCAGTAGAGATTACATTCTTTCAAATTTGGGGTTTGCTGAGTAGGCTGCCAACAACTTTCTCAGGTCAGGTACCTCTCACAGGCATGCGGGTGCTTCATTCATGAGTTTGTCAGCTCAATGACTCACAGGAGTACTTTTAAATAGGAACAGGGGTGGGAGAACACCGCTTCACCTCCCAGCAAGGTTCGCACCTGGCATTGTGGTAAATGCAGTTTCAGTTACTTGGTTGCTTCAAGAGTGTTTGAGTGTTTCGTCACAGTTGGCGCAGATAGTGATGATCTCTAGACATGTGTTTCTGGTTCTTTAACCGTCATCAGTAGAGATTACAGTCTTTCAAATGTGGGGTTTGCTGAGTAGGCTGCCAACATCTTTGTCAGGTCAGGTACCTCTTACAGGCATGCGGGTGCTTCATGCACGAGCTCGTCAGCTCAATGACTCACAGGAGTACTATTAAACAGGAACAGGGTTGGGAGCACACCGCTTCACCTCCCAGCAAGGTTCGCCCCTGGCATTGTGGTAAATGCAGTTTCAGTCACTTGCTTGCTTCAAGAGTGTTCAAGTATTTCGCCACAGTTGGCGCAGATAGTGATGATCTCTAGACACGTGTTTCTGGTTCTTTAACCGTCATCAGTAGAGATTACATTCTTTCAAATTTGGGGTTTGCTGAGTAGGCTGCCAACAACTTTCTCAGGTCAGGTACCTCTCACAGGCATGTGGGTGCTTCATTCATGAGCTTGTCAGCTCAATGACTCACAGGAGTACTTTTAAATAGGAACAGGGGTGGGAGTACACCGCTTCACCTCCCAGCAAGGTTCGCCCCTGGCATTGTGGTAAATGCAGTTTCAGTTACTTGGTTGCTTCAAGAGTGTTAGAGTGTTTCGCCACAGTTGGCGCAGATAGTGATGACCTCTAGACACGTGTTTCTGGCTCTTTAACCATCATCAGTAGAGATTACAGTCTTTCAAATGTGGGGTTTGCCGAGTAGGCTGCCAACATCTTTGTCAGGTCAGGTACCTCTCACAGGCATGCGGGTGCTTCATGCACGAGCTCGTCAGCTCAATGACTCACGGGAGTACTAGTAAACAGGAACAGGGATGGGAGCACACAGCTTCACCTACCAGCAAGGTTCGCCCCTGGCATTGTGGTAAATACAGTTTCGGTTACTTGCTTGCTTCAAGAGTGTTCGAGTGTTTCGCCAAGTTTGCGCAGATAGTGCTGATCTCTAGACACGTGTTTCTGGTTCTTTAACCATCATCAGTAGAGATTACAGTCTTTCAAATGTGAGGTTTGCTGAGTAGGCTGTCAACATATTTCTCAGGTCAGGTACCTCTCACAGGCATGCGGGTGCTTCATCCACGAGCTCGTCAGCTCAATGACTCACGGGAGTATTATTAAACAGGAACAGGGTTGGGAGCACACCGCTTCACCTCCCAGCAAGTTTCGTCCCTGGCATTGTGGTAAATGCAGTTTCAGTTACTTGCTTGCCTCAAGAGTGTTCAAGTGTTTTGCCACAGTTGGCTCAGATAGTGATGATCTCTAGACACGTGTTTCTGCTTCTTTAACCGTCATCAGTAGAGATTACATTCTTTCAAATTTGGGGTTTGCTGAGTAGGCTGCCAACAACTTTCTCAGGTCAGGAACCTCTCACAGGCATGTGGGTGCTTCATCCATGAGCTTGTCAGCTCAATGACTCACGGGAGTACTATTAAATAGGAACAGGGGTGGGAGCACACTGCTTCACCTCCCAGCAAGGTTCGCCCCTGGCATTGTGGTAAATGCAGTTTCTGTTACTTGCTTGCTTCAAGAGTGTTCGAGTGTTTCGCCACAGTTGGCACAGATAGTGCTGATCTCTAGACATGTGTTTCTGGTTCTTTAACTGTCATCAGTAGAGATTACAGTATTTGAAATTTGTAGTTTGCTGAGTTGGCTGCCAACATCTTTCTCAGGTCAGGTACCTCTCACAGGCATGCGGGTGCTTCATCCATGAGGTCGTCAGCTCAATGACTCACGGGAGTACTATTAAACAGGAACAGGGTTAGGAGCACACAGCTTCACCTCCCAGCAAGGTTCGCCCCTGGCATTGTGGTAAATGCAGTTTCAGTTACTTGGTTGCTTCAAGAGTGTTAGAGTGTTTCGCCACAGTTGGCGCAGATAGTGATGATCTCTAGACAAGTGTTTCTGGTTCTTTAACCATCATCAGTAGAGATTACAGTCTTTCAAATGTGGGGTTTGCCGAGTAGGCTGCCAACATCTTTGTCAGCTCAGGTACCTCTCACAGGCATGCGGGTGCTTCATGCACGAGCTCGTCAGCTCAAGGACTCACGGGAGTACTATTAAACAGGAACAGGGTTGGGAGCACACCGCTTCACCTCTCAGCAAGGTTAGCCCCTGGCATTGTGGTAAATGCAGTTTCAGTCACTTGCTTGCTTCACGAGTGTTCAAGTGTTTCGCCACAGTTGGCGCAGATAGTGGTGATCTCTAGACACGTGTTTCTGGTTCTTTAACCGTCATCAGTAGAGATTACATTTTTTCAAATATGGGGTTTGCTGAGTAGGCTGCCAACAACTTTCTCAGGTCAGGTACCTCTCACAGGCATGCGGGTGCTTCATTCATGAGCTTGTCAGCTCAATGACTCACAGGAGTACTTTTAAATAGGAACAGGGGTGGGAGCACACCGCTTCACCTCCCAGCAAGGTTCGCCCCTGGCATTGTGGTAAATGCAGTTTCAGTTACTTGCTTGCTTCAAGACCGTTCGAGTGTTTCGCCACAGTTGGCACAGATAGTGCTGATCTCTAGACATGTGTTTCTGGTTCTTTAACAGTCATCAGCTGAGATTACAGTCTTTGAAATTTTGGGTTTGCTGAGTAGGCTGCCAACATCTTTCTCAGGTCAGGTACCTCTCACAGGCATGCAGCTGCATCACCCATGAGCTCGTCAGCTCAATGACTCACTGGAGAACTATTAAATAGGAAAAGGGTTGGGAGAACACCGCTTCACCTGCCAGCAAGGTTCACTCCTGGCATTGTGGTAAATAGAGTTTCGGTTACTTGCTTGCTACAAGAGTGTTCGAGTGTTTCGCCAAAGTTGGCGCAGATAGTGCTGATCTCTAGACACGTGTTTCTGGTTCTTTAACCGTCATCAGAAGAGATTACATTCTTTCAAATTTGGGGTTTGCTGAGTAGGCTGCTAACAACTTTCTCAGGTCAGGTACCTCTCACAGGCATGCCGGTGCTTCATCCATGAGCTCGTCAGCTCACTGACTCACAGGAGTACTTTTAAATAGGAACAGGGGTGGGAGCACACCGCTTCACCTCCCAGCAAGGTTCGCCCCTGGCACAGTGGTAAATGCAGTTTCAGTTACTTGGTTGCTTCAAGAGTGTTAGAGTGTTTCGCCACAGTTGGCGCAGATAGTGATGATCTCTAGACACGTGTTTCTGGTTCTTTAACCATCATCAGTAGAGATTACAGTCTTTCAAATGTGGGGTTTGCTGAGTAGGCTGCCAACATCTTTGTCAGGTCTTGTACCTCTCACAGGCATGCGAGTGCTTCATGCACGACCTTGTCAGCTCAATGACTAACAGGAGTACTATTAAACAGGAACAGGGTTGGGAGCACACCGCTTCACATCCCAGCAAGGTTCGCCCCTGGCATTGTGGTAAATGCAGTTTCAGTCACTTGCTTGCTTCAAGAGTGTTCAAGTGTTTCGCCACAGTTGGCGCAGATAGTGGTGTTCTCTAGACACGTGTTTCTGGTTCTTTAACCGTCATCAGTAGAGATTACATTCTTTCAAATTTGGGGTTTGCTGAGTAGGCTGCCAACAACTTTCTCAGGTCAGGTACCTCTCACAGGCATGCAGGTGCTTCATTCATGAGCTTGTCAGCTCAATGACTCACAGGAGTACTTTTAAATAGGAACAGCGGTGGGAGCACACCGCTTCACCTCCCAGCAAGGTTCGCCCCTGGCATTGTGGTAAATGCAGTTTCAGTTACTTGGTTGCTTCAAGAGTGTTAGAGTGTTTCGCCACAGTTGGCGCAGATAGTGATGATCTCTAGACACGTGTTTCTGGTTCTTTAACCATCATCAGTAGAGATTACAGTCTTTCTAATGTGGGGTTTGCCGAGTAGGCTGCCAACATCTTTGTCAGGTCAGGTACCTCTCACAGGCATGCGGGTGCTTCATGCATGAGCTCGTCAGCTCAATGACTCACGAGAGTACTAGTAAACAGGAACAGGGATGGGAGCACACCGCTTCACCTACCAGCAAGGTTCGCCCCAGGCATTGTGGTAAATACAGTTTCGGTTACTTGCTTGCTTCAAGAGTGTTCGAGTGTTTCGTCGCAGTTTGCTCAGATAGTGCTGATCTCTAGACACGTGTTTCTGGTTCTTTAACCATCATCAGTAGAGATTACAGTCTTTCAAATGTGAGGTTTGCTGAGTAGGCTGTCAACATATTTCTCAGGTCAGGTACCTCTCACAGGCATGCGGGTGCTTCATCCACGAGCTCGTCAGCTCAATGACTCACGGGAGTACTATTAAACAGGAACAAGGTTGGGAGCACACCGCTTCACCTCCCAGCAAGGTTCGTCCCTGGCATTGTGGTAAATGCAGTTTCAGTTACTTGCTTGCCTCAAGAGTGTTCAAGTGTTTCGCCACAGTTGGCGCAGATAGTGGTGATCTCTAGACACGTGTTTCTGGTTCTTTAACCGTCATCAGTAGAGATTACATTTTTTCAAATTTGGGGTTTGCTGAGTAGGCTGCCAACAACTTTCTCAGGTCAGGTACCTCTCACAGGCATGCGGGTGCTTCATTCATGAGCTTGTCAGCTCAATGACTCACAGGAGTACTTTTAAATAGGAACAGGGGTGGGAGCACACCGCTTCACCTCCTACCAAGGTTCGCCCCTGGAATTGTGGTAAATGCAGTTTCAGTTACTTGGTTGCTTCAAGAGTGTTAGAGTGTTTCGCCTCAGTTGGCGCAGATAGTTATGATCTCTAGAAACGTGTTTCTGGTTCTTTAACCATCATCAGTAGAGATTACAGTCTTTCAAATGTGGGTTTTGCCGAGTAGGCTGCCAACATCTTTGTCGGGTCAGGTACCTCTCACAGGCATGCGGGTGCTTCATGCATGAGCTTGTCAGCTCAATGACTCACGGGAGTACTAGTAAACAGGAACAGGGATGGGAGCACACCGCTTCACCTACCAGCAAGGTTCGCCCCAGGCATTGTGCTAAATACAGTTTCGGTTACTTGCTTGCTTCAAGAGTGTTCGAGTGTTTCGTCACAGTTTGCGCAGATAGTGCTGATCTCTAGACACGTGTTTCTAGTTCTTTAACCATCATCAGTAGAGATTACAGTCTTTCAAATGTGAGGTTTGCTGAGTAGGCTGTCAACATATTTCTCAGGTCAGGTACCTCTCACAGGCATGCGGGTGCTTCATCCATGAGCTTGTCAGCTCAATGACTCATGGGAGTACTATTAAATAGGAACAGAGGTGGGACCACATCGCTTCACCTCCCAGCAAGGTTCGCCCCTGGCATTGTGGTAAATGCAGTTTCAGTTACTTGCTTGCTTCAAGACCGTTCGAGTGTTTCGCCACAGTGGGCACAGATAGTGCTGATCTCTAGACACGTGTTTCTAGTGCTTTAACAGTCATCAGTTGAGATTACAGTCTTTGACATTTTGGGTTTGCTGAGTAGGCTGCCAACATCTTTCTCAGGTCAGGTACCTCTCACAGGCATGCGGGTGCTTCATGCACGAGCTCGTCATCTCAATGACTCACAGGAGTACTATTAAACAGGAACAGGGTTGGGAGCACACCGCTTCACCTCCCAGCAAGGTTCGCCCCTGGCATTGTGGTAAATGCTGTTTCAGTCACTTGCTTGCTTCAAGAGTGTTCAAGTATTTTGCCACAGTTGGCGCAGATAGTGATGATCTCTAGACACGTGTTTCTGGTTCTTTAACCGTCATCAGTAGAGATTACATTCTTTCAAATTTGGGGTTTGCTGAGTAGGCTGCCAACAACTATCTCAGGTCAGGTACCTCTCACAGGCATGCGGGTGCTTCATTCATGAGCTTGTCAGCTCAATGACTCACAGGAGTACTTTTAAATAGGAACAGGGGTGGGAGAACACCGCTTCACCTCCCAGCAAGGTTCGCCCCTGGCATTGTGGTAAATGCAGTTTCAGTTACTTGGTTGCTTCAAGAGTGTTTGAGTGTTTCGTCACAGTTTGCGCAGATAGTGCTGATCTCTAGACACGTGTTTCTGGTTCTTTAACCATCATCAGTAGAGATTACAGTCTTTCAAATGTGAGGTTTGCTGAGTAGGCTGTCAACATATTTCTCAGGTCAGGTACCTCTCACAGGCATGCGGGTGCTTCATCCACGAGCTCGTCAGCTCAATGACTCACGGGAGTACTATTAAACAGGAACAGGGTTGGGAGCACACTGCTTCACCTCCCAGCAAGGTTCAAGCCTGGCATTGTGGTAAATGCAGTTTCAGTTACTTGCTTGCTTCAAGAGTGTTCAAGTGTTTCGCCACAGTTGGCGCAGATAGTGATGATCTCTAGACATGTGTTTCTGGTTCTTTAACCGTCATCAGTAGAGATTACAGTCTTTCAAATGTGGGGTTTGCTGAGTAGGCTGCCAACATCTTTGTCAGGTCAGGTACCTCTTACAGGCATGCGGGTGCTTCATGCACGAGCTCGTCAGCTCAATGACTCACAGGAGTACTATTAAACAGGAACAGGGTTGGGAGCACACCGCTTCACCTCCCAGCAAGGTTCGCCCCTGGCATTGTGGTAAATGCAGTTTCAGTCACTTGCTTGCTTCAAGAGTGTTCAAGTATTTCGCCACAGTTGGCGCAGATAGTGATGATCTCTAGACACGTGTTTCTGGTTCTTTAACCGTCATCAGTAGAGATTACATTCTTTCAAATTTGGGGTTTGCTGAGTAGGCTGCCAACAACTTTCTCAGGTCAGGTACCTCTCACAGGCATGCGGGTGCTTCATTCATGAGCTTGTCAGCTCAATGACTCACAGGGGTACTTTTAAATAGGAACAGGGGTGGGAGCACACCGCTTCACCTCCCAGCAAGGTTCGCCCCTGGCATTGTGGTAAATGCAGTTTCAGTTACTTGGTTGCTTCAAGAGTGTTAGTGTTTCGCCACAGTTGGCTCAGATAGTGATGATCTCTAGACACGTGTTTCTGGCTCTTTAACCATCATCAGTAGAGATTACATTCTTTCAAATTTGGGGTTTCCTGAGTAGGCTGCCAACATCTTTGTCAGGTCAGGTACCTCTCACAGGCATGCGGGTGCTTCATGCACGAGCTCGTCAGCTCAATGACTCACGGGAGTACTATTAAACAGGAACAGGGTTGGGAGCACACCGCTTCACCTCCCAGCAAGGTTCGTCCCTTGCATTGTGGTAAATGCAGTTTCAGTTACTTGCTTGCCTCAAGAGTGTTCAAGTGTTTCGCCACAGTTGGCGCAGATAGTGGTGATCTCTAGACACGTGTTTCTGGTTCTTTAACCGTCATCAGTAGAGATTACATTTTTTCAAATTTGGGGTTTGCTGAGTAGGCTGCCAACAACTTTCTCAGGTCAGGTACCTCTCACAGGCATGCGGGTGCTTCATTCATGAGCTTGTCAGCTCAATGACTCCCAGGAGTACTTTTAAATAGGAACAGGGGTGGGAGCACACCGCTTCACCTCCTACCAAGGTTCGCCCCTGGAATTGTGGTAAATGCAGTTTCAGTTACTTGGTTGCCTCAAGACCGTTCGAGTGTTTCGCCACAGTTGGCAAAGATAGTGCTGATCTCTAGACACGTGTTTCTAGTTCTTTAACAGTCATCAGTTGAGATTACAGTCTTTGAAATTTTTGGTTTGCTGAGTAGGCTGCCAACATCTTTCTCAGGTCAGGTACCTCTCACAGGCATGCGGGTGCTTCATTCATGAGCTTGTCAGCTCAATGACTCACAGGAGTACTTTTAAATAGGAACAGGGGTGGGAGCACACCGCTTCACCTCCCAGCAAGGTTCGCCCCTGGCATTGTGGTAAATGCAGTTTCAGTTACTTGGTTGCTTCAAGAGTGTTAGAGTGTTTCGCCTCAGTTGGCGCAGATAGTTATGATCTCTAGAAACGTGTTTCTGGTTCTTTAACCATCATCAGTAGAGATTACAGTCTTTCAAATGTGGGGTTTGCCGAGTAGGCTGCCAACATCTTTGTCAGGTCAGGTACCTCTCACAGGCATGCGGGTGCTTCATGCATGAGCTTGTCAGCTCAATGACTCACGGGAGTACTAGTAAACAGGAACAGGGATGGGAGCACACCGCTTCACCTACCAGCAAGGTTCGCCCCAGGCATTGTGGTAAATACAGTTTCGGTTACTTGCTTGCTTCAAGAGTGTTCGAGTGTTTCGTCACAGTTTGCGCAGATAGTGCTGATCTCTAGACACGTGTTTCTAGTTCTTTAACCATCATCAGTAGAGATTACAGTCTTTCAAATGTGAGGTTTGCTGAGTAGGCTGTCAACATATTTCTCAGGTCAGGTACCTCTCACAGGCATGCGGGTGCTTCATCCACGAGCTCGTCAGCTCAATGACTCACGGGAGTACTATTAAACAGGAACAGGGTTGGGAGCACACCGCTTCACCTCTCAGCAAGGTTCGCCCCTGGCATTGTGGTAAATGCAGTTTCAGTCACTTGCTTGCTTCAAGAGTGTTAGAGTGTTTCGCCACAGTTGGCGCAGATAGTTATGATCTCTAGACACGTGTTTCTGGTTCTTTAACCATCATCAGTAGAGATTACAGTCTTTCAAATGTGGGGTTTGCCGAGTAGGCTGCCAACATCTTTGTCAGGTCAGGTACCTCTCACAGGCATGCGGGTGCTTCATGCATGAGCTTGTCAGCTCAATGACTCACGGGAGTACTAGTAAACAGGAACAGGGATGGGAGCACACCGCTTCACCTACCAGCAAGGTTCGCTCCAAGCATTGTGGTAAATACAGTTTCGGTTACTTGCTTGCCTCAAGAGTGTTTGAGTGTTTCGTCACAGTTTGCGCAGATAGTGCTGATCTCTAGACACGTGTTTCTGGTTCTTTAACCATCATCAGTAGAGATTACAGTCTTTCAAATGTGAGGTTTGCTGAGTAGGCTGTCAACATATTTCTCAGGTCAGGTACCTCTCACAGGCATGCGGGTGCTTCATCCACGAGCTCGTCAGCTCAATGACTCACAGGAGTACTATTAAACAGGAACAGGGTTGGGAGCACACCGCTTCACCTCCCAGCAAGGTTCACCCCTGGCATTGTGGTAAATGCAGTTTCAGTTACTTGCTTGCTTCAAGAGTGTTCAAGTGTTTCGCCACAGTTGGCGCAGATAGTGATGATCTCTAGACAAGTGTTTCTGGTTCTTTAACCATCATCAGTAGAGATTACAGTCTTTCAAATGTGGGGTTTGCCGAGTAGGCTGCCAACATCTTTGTCAGGTCAGGTACCTCTCACAGGCATGCGGGTGCTTCATGCATGAGCTTGTCAGCTCAATGACTCACGGGAGTACTAGTAAACAGGAACAGGGATGGGAGCACACCGCTTCACCTACCAGCAAGGTTCGCTCCAGGCATTGTGGTAAATGCAGTTTCAGTTACTTGCTTGCTTCAAGAGTGTTCAAGTGTTTCGCCACAGTTGGCGCAGATAGTGATGATCTCTAGACACGTGTTTCTGGTTCTTTAACCATCATCAGTAGAGATTACAGTCTTTCAAATGTGAGGTTTGCTGAGTAGGCTATCAACATATTTCTCAGGTCAGGTACCTCTCACAGGCATGCGGGTGCTTCATCCACGAGCTCGTCAGCTCAATGACTCACGGGAGTACTATTAAACAGGAACAGGGTTGGGAGCACACCGCTTCACCTCCCAGCAAGGTTCGCCCCTGGCATTGTGGTAAATGCAGTTTCAGTCACTTGCTTGCTTCAAGAGTGTTCAAGTATTTCGCCACAATTGGCGCAGATAGTGATGATCTCTAGACACGTGTTTCTGGTTCTTTAACCGTCATCAGTAGAGATTACATTCTTTCAAATTTGGGGTTTGCTGAGTAGGCTGCCAACAACTTTCTCAGGTCAGGTACCTCTCACAGGCTTGCGGGTGCTTCATTCATGAGCTTTTCAGCTCAATGACTCACAGGAGTACTTTTAAATAGGAACAGGGGTGGGAGCACACCGCTTCACCTCCCAGCAAGGTTCGCCCCTGGCATTGTGGTAAACGCAGTTTCAGTTACTTGGTTGCTTCAAGAGTGTTAGAGTGTTTCGCCACTGTTGGCGCAGATAGTGATGATCTCTAGACACGTGTTTCTGGCTCTTTAACCATCATCAGTAGAGATTACAGTCTTTCAAATGTGGGGTTTGCCGAGTAGGCTGCCAACATCTTTGTCAGGTCAGGTACCTCTCACAGGCATGCGGGTGCTTCATGCACGAGCTCGTCAGCTCAATGACTCACGGGAGTACTAGTAAACAGGAACAGGGATGGGAGCACACCGCTTCACCTACCAGCAAGGTTCGCCCCAGGCATTGTGGTAAATACAGTTTCGGTTACTTGCTTGCTTCAAGAGTGTTCGAGTGTTTCGTCACAGTTTGCTCAGATAGTGCTGATCTCTAGACACGTGTTTCTGGTTCTTTAACCATCATCAGTAGAGATTACAGTCTTTCAAATGTGAGGTTTGCTGAGTAGGCTGTCAACATATTTCTCAGGTCAGGTACCTCTCACAGGCATGCGGGTGCTTCATCCACGAGCTCGTCAGCTCAATGACTCACGGGAGTACTATTAAACAGGAACAGGGTTGGGAGCACACGGATTCACCTCCCAGCAAGGTTCACCCCTGGCATTGTTGTAATTGCAGTTTCAGTTACTTGCTTGTTTCAAGAGTGTTCAAGTGTTTCGCCACAGTTGGCGCAGAT
The DNA here is from genome assembly GCF_964204655.1 of Triturus cristatus. Taxonomy (NCBI): domain Eukaryota; kingdom Metazoa; phylum Chordata; class Amphibia; order Caudata; family Salamandridae; genus Triturus; species Triturus cristatus. Next base: position 1,171,989,363 of record NC_140579.1, on the reverse strand, counting down.
AGTGATGATCTCTAGACACGTGTTTCTGGTTCTTTAACCGTCATCAGTAGAGATTACATACTTTCAAATTTGGGGTTTGCTGAGTAGGCTGCCAACAACTTTCTCAGGTCAGGTACCTATCACAGGCATGTGGGTGCTTCATCCATGAGCTTGTCAGCTCAATGACTCATGGGAGTACTATTAAATAGGAACAGAGGTGGGAGCACATCGCTTCACCTCCCAGTAAGGTTCGCCCCTGGCATTGTGGTAAATGCAGTTTCAGTTACTTGCTTGCTTCAAGACCGTTCGAGTGTTTCGCCACAGTTGGCACAGATAGTGCTGATCTCTAGACACGTGTTTCTAGTTCTTTAACAGTCATCAGTTGAGATTACAGTCTTTGACATTTTGGGTTTGCTGAGTAGGCTGCCAACATCTTTCTCAGGTCAGGTACCTCTCACAGGCATGCAGGTGCTTCATCCACGAGCTCGTCAGCTCAATGACTCACTGGAGAACTATTAAATAGGAAAAGGGTTGGGAAAACACCGCTTCACCTCCCAGCAAGGTTTGCTCCTGGCATTGTGGTAAATACTGTTTCAGTTACTTGCTTGCTTCAAGAGTGTTCGAGTGTTTCGCCAAAGTTGGCGCAGATAGTGCTGATCTCTAGAGACGTGTTTCTGGTTCTTTAACCGTCATCAGTAGAGATTACAGTATTTGAAATTTGGAGTTTGCTGAGTTGGCTGCCAACATCTTTCTCAGGTCAGGTACCTCTCACAGGCATGCGGGTGCTTCATCCAAGAGGTCGTCAGCTCAATAACTCACGGGAGTACAATTAAACAGGAACAGGGTTGGGAGCACACAGCTTCAACTTCCAGCAAGGTTCGCCCCTGGCATTGTGGTAAATGCAGTTTCAGTTACTTGCCTGCTTCAAGAGTGTTCAAGTGTTCCGCCACAGTTGGCGCAGATATTGATGATCTCTAGACACATGTTTCTGGTTCTTTAACCGTCATCAGTAGAGATTACTGTCTTTCAAATGTGGGGTTTGCTGAGTTGGCTGCCAACATCTTTCTCAGGTCAGGTACCACTCACAGGCATGCGGGTGCTTCATCCACGACCTCGTCAGCTCAATGACTCACGGGAGTACTATTAAACAGGAACAGGGTTGGCAGCACACCGCTTCACCTCCCAGCAAGGTTCAAGCCTGGCATTGTGGTAAATGCAGTTTCAGTTACTTGGTTGCTTCAAGAGTGTTAGAGTGTTTCGCCACAGTTGGCGCAGATAGTGATGATTTCTAGACACGTGTTTCTGGTTCTTTAACCATCATCAGTAGAGATGACAGTCTTTCAAATGTGGGGTTTGCTGAGTAGGCTGCCAACATCTTTGTCAGGTCAGGTACCTCTCACAGGCATGGGGGTGCTTCATGCACGAGCTCGTCAGCTCAATGACTCACAGGAGTACTATTAAACAGGAACAGGGTTGGGAGCACACCGCTTCACCTCCCAGCAAGGTTCGTCCCTGGCATTGTGGTAAATGCTGTTTCAGTCACTTGCTTGCTTCAAGAGTGTTCAAGTATTTCGCCACAGTTGGCGCAGATAGTGATGATCTCTAGACACGTGTTTCTGGTTCTTTAACCGTCATCAGTAGAGATTACATTCTTTCAAATTTGGAGTTTGCTGAGTAGGCTGCCAACAACTTTCTCAGGTCAGGTACCTATCACAGGCATGCGGGTGCTTCATTCATGAGCTTGTCAGCTTAATGACTCACAGGAGTACTTTTAAATAGGAACAGGGGTGGGAGCACACCGCTTTACCTCCCAGCAAGGTTCGCCCCTGGCATTGTGGTAAATGCAGTTTCAGTTACTTGGTTGCTTCAAGAGTGTTTGAGTGTTTCGTCACAGTTTGCGCAGATAGTGCTGATCTCTAGACATGTGTTTCTGGTTCTTTAACCATCATCAGTAGAGATTACAGTCTTTCAAATGTGAGGTTTGCTGAGTAGGCTGTCAACATATTTCTCAGGTCAGGTACCTCTCACAGGCATGCGGGTGCTTCATCCACGAGCTCGTCAGCTCAATGACTCACGGGAGTACTATTAAACAGGAACAGGGTTGGGAGCACACCGCTTCACCTCCCAGCAAGGTTCACCCCTGGCATTGTGGTAAATGCAGTTTCAGTTACTTGCTTGCTTCAAGAGTGTTCAAGTTTTTCGCCACAGTTGGCGCAGATAGTGATGATCTCTAGACAAGTGTTTCTGGTTCTTTAACCGTCATCAGTAGAGATTACAGTCTTTCAAATGTGGGGTTTGCTGAGTAGGCTGCCAACATCTTTGTCAGGTCAGGTACCTCTTACAGGCATGCAGGTGCTTCATGCACGAGCTCGTCAGCTCAATGACTCACAGGAGTACTATTAAACAGGAACAGGGTTGGGAGCACACCGCTTCACCTCCCAGCAAGGTTCGCCCCTGGCATTGTGGTAAATGCAGTTTCAGTCACTTGCTTGCTTCAAGAGTGTTCAAGTATTTCGCCACAGTTGGCGCAGATAGTGATGATCTCTAGACACGTGTTTCTGGTTCTTTAACCGTCATCAGTAGAGATTACATTCTTTCAAATTTGGGGTTTGCTGAGTAGGCTGTCAACATATTTCTCAGGTCAGGTACCTCTCACAGGCATGCGGGTGCTTCATCCACGAGCTCGTCAGCTCAATGACCCACGGGAGTACTATTAAACAGGAACAGGGTTGGGAGCACACGGATTCACCTCCCAGCAAGGTTCACCCCTGGCATTGTTGTAAATGCAGTTTCAGTTACTTGCTTGCTTCAAGATTGTTCAAGTGTTTCGCCACAGTTGGCGCAGATAGTGATGATCTCTAGACACGTGTTTCTGGTTCTTTAACCGTCATCAGTAGAGATTACATACTTTCAAATTTGGGGTTTGCTGAGTAGGCTGCCAACAACTTTCTCAGGTCAGGTACCTATCACAGGCATGTGGGTGCTTCATCCATGAGCTTGTCAGCTCAATGACTCATGGGAGTACTATTAAATAGGAACAGAGGTGGGAGCACATCGCTTCACCTCCCAGTAAGGTTCGCCCCTGGCATTGTGGTAAATGCAGTTTCAGTTACTTGCTTGCTTCAAGACCGTTCGAGTGTTTCGCCACAGTTGGCACAGATAGTGCTGATCTCTAGACACGTGTTTCTAGTTCTTTAACAGTCATCAGTTGAGATTACAGTCTTTGAAATTTTGGGTTTGCTGAGTAGGCTGCCAACATCTTTCTCAGGTCAGGTACCTCTCACAGGCATGCAGGTGCTTCATCCACGAGCTCGTCAGCTCAATGACTCACTGGAGAACTATTAAATAGGAAAAGGGTTGGGAAAACACCGCTTCACCTCCCAGCAAGGTTTGCTCCTGGCATTGTGGTAAATACTGTTTCAGTTACTTGCTTGCTTCAAGAGTGTTCGAGTGTTTCGCCAAAGTTGGCGCAGATAGTGCTGATCTCTAGAGACGTGTTTCTGGTTCTTTAACCGTCATCAGTAGAGATTACAGTATTTGAAATTTGGAGTTTGCTGAGTTGGCTGCCAACATCTTTCTCAGGTCAGGTACCTCTCACAGGCATGCGGGTGCTTCATCCAAGAGGTCGTCAGCTCAATAACTCACGGGAGTACTATTAAACAGGAACAGGGTTGGGAGCACACAGCTTCACCTTCCAGCAAGGTTCGCCCCTGTCATTGTGGTAAATGCAGTTTCAGTTACTTGCCTGCTTCAAGAGTGTTCAAGTGTTCCGCCACAGTTGGCGCAGCTATTGATGATCTCTAGACACATGTTTCTGGTTCTTTAACCGTCATCAGTAGAGATTACTGTCTTTCAAATGTTGGATTTGCTGAGTAGGCTGCCAACATCTTTGTCAGGTCAGGTACTTCTCACAGGCATGCGGGTGCTTCATGCACGAGCTCGTCAGCTCAATGACTCACAGGAGTACTATTAAACAGGAACAGGGTTGGGAGCACACCGCTTCACCTCCCAGCAAGGTTCGCCCCTGGCATTGTGGTAAATGCAGTTTCAGTCACTTGCTTGCTTCAAGAGTGTTCAAGTATTTCGCCACAGTTTGCGCAGATAGTGATGATGTCTAGACACGTGTTTCTGGTTCTTTAACCGTCATCAGTAGAGATTACATTCTTTCAAATTTGGGGATTGCTGAGTAGGCTGCCAACAACTTTCTCAGGTCAGGTACCTCTCACAGGCATGCGGGTGCTTCATTCATGAGCTTGTCAGCTCAATGACTCACAGGAGTACTTTTAAATAGGAACAGGGGTGGGAGCACACCGCTTCACCTCCCAGCAAGGTTCGCCCCTGGCATTGTGGTAAATGCAGTTTCAGTTACTTGGTTGCTTCAAGAGTGTTAGAGTGTTTCGCCACAGTTGGCGCAGATAGTGATGATCTCTAGACACGTGTTTCTGGTTCTTTAACCATCATCAGTAGAGATTACAGTCTTTCAAATGTGGGGTTTGCTGAGTAGGCTGCCAACATCTTTGTCAGGTCAGGTACCTCTTACAGGCATGCGGGTGCTTCATGCATAAGCTCGTCAGCTCAATGACTCAGAGGAGTACTATTAAACAGGAACAGGGTTGGGAGCACACCGCTTCACCTCCCAGCAAGGTTCGCCCCTGGCATTGTGGTAAATGCAGTTTCAGTTACTTGGTTGCTTCAAGAGTGTTTGAGTGTTTCGTCACAGTTTGCGCAGATAGTGCTGATCTCTAGACACGTGTTTCTGGTTCTTTAACCATCATCAGTAGAGATTACAGTCTTTCAAATGTGAGGTTTGCTGAGTAGGCTGTCAACATATTTCTCAGGTCAGGTACCTCTCACAGGCATGCGGGTGCTTCATCCATGAGCTCGTCAGCTCAATGACTCACGGGAGTACTATTAAACAGGAACAGGGTTGGGAGCACACCACTTCACCTCCCAGCAAGGTTCAAGCCTGGCATTGTGGTAAATGCAGTTTCAGTTATTTGCTTGCTTCAAGAGTGTTCAAGTGTTTCGCCACAGTTGGCGCAGATAGTGATGATCTCTAGACATGTGTTTCTGGTTCTTTAACCGTCATCAGTAGAGATTACAGTCTTTCAAATGTGGGGTTTGCTGAGTAGGCTGCCAACATCTTTGTCAGGTCAGGAACCTCTTACAGGCATGCGGGTGCTTCATGCACGAGCTCGTCAGCTCAATGACTCACAGGAGTACTATTAAACAGGAACAGGGTTGGGAGCACACCGCTTCACCTCCCAGCAAGGTTCAAGCCTGGCATTGTGGTAAATGCAGTTTCAGTTACTTGCTTGCTTCAAGAGTGTTCAAGTGTTTCGCCACAGTTGGCGCAGATAGTGATGATCTCTAGACATGTGTTTCTGGTTCTTTAACCGTCATCAGTAGAGATTACAGTCTTTCAAATGTGGGGTTTGCTGGGAAGGCTGCCAACATCTTTGTCAGGTCAGGTACCTCTTACAGGCATGCGGGTGCTTCATGCACGAGCTCGTCAGCTCAATGACTCACAGGAGTACTATTAAACAGGAACAGGGTTGGGAGCACACCGCTTCACCTCCCAGCAAGGTTCGCCCCTGGCATTGTGGTAAATGCAGTTTCAGTCACTTGCTTGCTTCAAGAGTGTTCAAGTATTTCGCCACAGTTGGCGCAGATAGTGATGATCTCTAGACACGTGTTTCTGGCTCTTTAACCATCATCAGTAGAGATTACAGTCTTTCAAATGTGGGGTTTGCCGAGTAGGCTGCCAACATCTTTGTCAGGTCAGGTACCTCTCACAGGCATGCGGGTGCTTCATGCACGAGCTCGTCAGCTCAATGACTCACGGGAGTACTAGTAAACAGGAACAGGGATGGGAGCACACAGCTTTACCTACCAGCAAGGTTCGCCCTTGGCATTGTGGTAAATACAGTTTCGGTTACTTGCTTGCTTCAAGAGTGTTCGAGTGTTTCGCCAAGTTTGCGCAGATAGTGCTGATCTCTAGACACGTGTTTCTGGTTCTTCAACCATCATCAGTAGAGATTACAGTCTTTCAAATGTGAGGTTTGCTGAGTAGGCTGTCAACATATTTCTCAGGTCAGGTACCTCTCACAGGCATGCGGGTGCTTCATCCACGAGCTCGTCAGCTCAATGACTCACGGGAGTACTATTAAACAGGAACAGGGTTGGGAGCACACCGCTTCACCTCCCAGCAAGGTTCGTCCCTGGCATTGTGGTAAATGCAGTTTCAGTTACTTGCTTGCCTCAAGAGTGTTCAAGTGTTTCGCCACAGTTGGCGCAGATAGTGGTGATCTCTAGACACGTGTTTCTGGTTCTTTAACGGTCATCAGTAGAGATTACATTTTTTCAAATTTGGGGTTTGCTGAGTAGGCTGCCAACAACTTTCTCAGGTCAGGTACCTCTCACAGGCATGCGGGTGCTTCATCCACGAGCTCTACAGCTCAATGACTCACAGGAGTACTTTTAAATAGGAACAGGGGTGGGAGCACACCGCTTCACCTCCTACCAAGGTTCGCCCCTGGAATTGTGGTAAATGCAGTTTCAGTTACTTGGTTGCTTCAAGAGTGTTAGAGTGTTTCGCCTCAGTTGGCGCAGATAGTTATGATCTCTAGAAACGTGTTTCTGGTTCTTTAACCATCATCAGTAGAGATTACAGTCTTTCAAATGTGGGTTTTGCCGAGTAGGCTGCCAACATCTTTGTCAGGTCAGGTACCTCTCACAGGCATGCGGGTGCTTCATGCATGAGCTTGTCAGCTCAATGACTCACGGGAGTACTAGTAAACAGGAACAGGGATGGGAGCACACCGCTTCACCTACCAGCAAGGTTCGCCCCAGGCATTGTGGTAAATACAGTTTCGGTTACTTGCTTGCTTCAAGAGTGTTCGAGTGTTTCGTCACAGTTTGCGCAGATAGTGCTGATCTCTAGACACGTGTTTCTAGTTCTTTAACCATCATCAGTAGAGATTACAGTCTTTCAAATGTGAGGTTTGCTGAGTAGGCTGTCAACATATTTCTCAGGTCAGGTACCTCTCACAGGCATGCGGGTGCTTCATCCACGAGCTCGTCAGCTCAATGACTCACGGGAGTACTATTAAACAGGAACAGGGTTGGGAGCACACCGCTTCACCTCTCAGCAAGGTTCGCCCCTGGCATTGTGGTAAATGCAGTTTCAGTTACTTGCTTGCTTCAAGAGTGTTCAAGTGTTTCGCCACAGTTGGCGCAGATAGTGGTGATCTCTAGACACGTGTTTCTGGTTCTTTAACCGTCATCAGTAGAGATTACATTTTTTCAAATTTGGGATTTGCTGAGTAGGCTGCCAACAACTTTCTCAGGTCAGGTACCTCTCACAGGCATGCGGGTGCTTCATTCATGAGCTTGTCAGCTCAATGACTCACAGGAGTACTTTTAAATAGGAACAGGGGTGGGAGCACACCGCTTCACCTCCCAGCAAGGTTCGCCCCTGGCATTGTGGTAAATGCAGTTTCAGTTACTTGGTTGCTTCAAGAGTGTTAGAGTGTTTCGCCACAGTTGGCGCAGATAGTGATGACCTCTAGACACGTGTTTCTGGTTCTTTAACCATCATCAGTAGAGATTACAGTCTTTCAAATGTGGGGTTTGCCGAGTAGGCTGCGAACATCTTTGTCAGGTCAGGTACCTCTCACAGGCATGCGGGTGCTTCATCCAAGAGCTCGTCAGCTCAATGACTCACGGGAGTACTATTAAACAGGAAAAGGGTTGGGAGCACACCGCTTCACCTCTCAGCAAGGTTCGCCCCTGGCATTGTGGTAAATGCAGTTTCAGTCACTTGCTTGCTTCAAGAGTGTTCAAGTGTTTCGCCACAGTTGGCGCAGATAGTGGTGATCTCTAGACACGTGTTTCTGGTTCTTTAACCGTCATCAGTAGAGATTACATTCTTTCAAATTTGGGGTTTGCTGAGTAGGCTGCCAACAACTTTCTCAGGTCAGGTACCTATCACAGGCATGTGGGTGCTTCATCCATGAGCTTGTCAGCTCAATGACTCATGGGAGTACTATTAAATAGGAACAGAGGTGGGAGCACATCGCTTCACCTCCCAGCAAGGTTCGCCCCTGGCATTGTGGTAAATGCAGTTTCAGTTACTTGCTTGCTTCAAGACCGTTCGAGTGTTTCGCCACAGTGGGCACAGATAGTGCTGATCTCTAGACACGTGTTTCTAGTGCTTTAACAGTCATCAGTTGAGATTACAGTCTTTGACATTTTGGGTTTGCTGAGTAGGCTGCCAACATCTTTCTCAGGTCAGGTACCTCTCACAGGCATGCGGGTGCTTCATGCACGAGCTCGTCAGCTCAATGACTCACAGGAGTACTATTAAACAGGAACAGGGTTGGGAGCACACCGCTTCACCTCCCAGCAAGGTTCGCCCCTGGCATTGTGGTAAATGCTGTTTCAGTCACTTGCTTGCTTCAAGAGTGTTCAAGTATTTTGCCACAGTTGGCGCAGATAGTGATGATCTCTAGACACGTGTTTCTGGTTCTTTAACCGTCATCAGTAGAGATTACATTCTTTCAAATTTGGGGTTTGCTGAGTAGGCTGCCAACAACTATCTCAGGTCAGGTACCTCTCACAGGCATGCGGGTGCTTCATTCATGAGCTTGTCAGCTCAATGACTCACAGGAGTACTATTAAATAGGAACAGGGGTGGGAGAACACCGCTTCACCTCCCAGCAAGGTTCAAGCCTGGCATTGTGGTAAATGCAGTTTCAGTTACTTGCTTGCTTCAAGAGTGTTCAAGTGTTTCGCCACAGTTGGCGCAGATAGTGATGATCTCTAGACATGTGTTTCTGGTTATTTAACCGTCATCAGTAGAGATTACAGTCTTTCAAATGTGGGGTTTGCTGAGTAGGCTGCCAACATCTTTGTCAGGTCAGGTACCTCTCACAGGCATGCGGGTGCTTCATGCACGAGCTCGTCAGCTCAATGACTCACGGGAGTACTATTAAACAGGAACAGGGTTGGGAGCACACCGCTTCACCTCCCAGCAAGGTTCGTCCCTGGCATTGTGGTAAATGCAGTTTCAGTTACTTGCTTGCCTCAAGAGTGTTCAAGTGTTTCGCCACAGTTGGCGCAGATAGTGGTGATCTCTAGACACGTGTTTCTGGTTCTTTAACCGTCATCAGTAGAGATTACATTTTTTCAAATTTGGGGTTTGCTGAGTAGGCTGCCAACAACTTTCTCAGGTCAGGTACCTCTCACAGGCATGCGGGTGCTTCATTCATGAGCTTGTCAGCTCAATGACTCCCAGGAGTACTTTTAAATAGGAACAGGGGTGGGAGCACACCGCTTCACCTCCTACCAAGGTTCGCCCCTGGAATTGTGGTAAATGCAGTTTCAGTTACTTGGTTGCTTCAAGAGTGTTAGAGTGTTTCGCCTCAGTTGGCGCAGATAGTTATGATCTCTAGAAACGTGTTTCTGGTTCTTTAACCATCATCAGTAGAGATTACAGTCTTTCAAATGTGGGGTTTGCCGAGTAGGCTGCCAACATCTTTGTCAGGTCAGGTACCTCTCACAGGCATGCGGGTGCTTCATGCATGAGCTTGTCAGCTCAATGACTCACGGGAGTACTAGTAAACAGGAACAGGGATGGGAGCACACCGCTTCACCTACCAGCAAGGTTCACCCCAGGCATTGTGGTAAATACAGTTTCGGTTACTTGCTTGCTTCAAGAGTGTTCGAATGTTACGTCACAGTTTGCGCAGATAGTGCTGATCTCTAGACACGTGTTTCTAGTTCTTTAACCATCATCAGTAGAGATTACAGTCTTTCAAATGTGAGGTTTGCTGAGTAGGCTGTCAACATATTTCTCAGGTCAGGTACCTCTCACAGGCATGCGGGTGCTTCATCCACGAGCTCGTCAGCTCAATGACTCACGGGAGTACTATTAAACAGGAACAGGGTTGGGAGCACACCGCTTCACCTCTCAGCAAGGTTCGCCCCTGGCATTGTGGTAAATGCAGTTTCAGTCACTTGCTTGCTTCAAGAGTGTTAGAGTGTTTCGCCACAGTTGGCGCAGATAGTTATGATCTCTAGACACGTGTTTCCGGTTCTTTAACCATCATCAGTAGAGATTACAGTCTTTCAAATGTGGGGTTTGCTGAGTAGGCTGCCAACATCTTTGTCAGGTCAGGTACCTCTCACAGGCATGCGGGTGCTTCATGCATGAGCTTGTCAGCTCAATGACTCACGGGAGTACTAGTAAACAGGAACAGGGATGGGAGCACACCGCTTCACCTACCAGCAAGGTTCGCTCCAAGCATTGTGGTAAATACAGTTTCGGTTACTTGCTTTCTTCAAGAGTGTTTGAGTGTTTCGTCACAGTTTGCGCAGATAGTGCTGATCTCTAGACACGTGTTTCTGGTTCTTTAACCATCATCAGTAGAGATTACAGTCTTTCAAATGTGAGGTTTGCTGAGTAGGCTGTCAACATATTTCTCAGGTCAGGTACCTCTCACAGGCATGCGGGTGCTTCATCCACGAGCTCGTCAGCTCAATGACTCACAGGAGTACTATTAAACAGGAACAGGGTTGGGAGCACACCGCTTCACCTCCCAGGAAGGTTCACCCCTGGCATTGTGGTAAATGCAGTTTCAGTTACTTGCTTGCTTCAAGAGTGTTCACGTGTTTCGCCACAGTTGGCGCAGATAGTGATGATCTCTAGACAAGTGTTTCTGGTTCTTTAACCGTCATCAGTAGAGATTACAGTCTTTCAAATGTGGGGTTTGCTGAGTAGGCTGCCAATATCTTTGTCAGGTCAGGTACCTCTTACAGGCATGCGGGTGCTTCATGCACGAGCTCGTCAGCTCAATGACTCACAGGAGTACTATTAAACAGGAACAGGGTTGGGAGCACACCGCTTCACCTCCCAGCAAGGTTCGCCCCTGGCATTGTGGTAAATGCAGTTTCAGTCACTTGCTTGCTTCAAGAGTGTTCAAGTATTTCGCCACAGTTGGCGCAGATAGTGATGATCTCTAGACACGTGTTTCTGGTTCTTTAACCGTCATCAGTAGAGATTACATTCTTTCAAATTTGGGGTTTGCTGAGTAGGCTGCCAACAACTTTCTCAGGTCAGGTACCTCTCACAGGCTTGCGGGTGCTTCATTCATGAGCTTTTCAGCTCAATGACTCACAGGAGTACTTTTAAATAGGAACAGGGGTGGGAGCACACCGCTTCACCTCCCAGCAAGGTTCGCCCCTGGCATTGTGGTAAACGCAGTTTCAGTTACTTGGTTGCTTCAAGAGTGTTAGAGTGTTTCGCCACTGTTGGCGCAGATAGTGATGATCTCTAGACACGTGTTTCTGGCTCTTTAACCATCATCAGTAGAGATTACAGTCTTTCAAATGTGGGGTTTGCCGAGTAGGCTGCCAACATCTTTGTCAGGTCAGGTACCTCTCACAGGCATGCGGGTGCTTCATGCACGAGCTCGTCAGCTCAATGACTCACGGGAGTACTAGTAAACAGGAACAGGGATGGGAGCACACCGCTTCACCTACCAGCAAGGTTCGCCCCAGGCATTGTGGTAAATACAGTTTCGGTTACTTGCTTGCTTCAAGAGTGTTTGAGTGTTTCGTCACAGTTTGCTCAGATAGTGCTGATCTCTAGACACGTGTTTCTGGTTCTTTAACCATCATCAGTAGAGATTACAGTCTTTCAAATGTGAGGTTTGCTGAGTAGGCTGTCAACATATTTCTCAGGTCAGGTACCTCTCACAGGCATGCGGGTGCTTCATCCACGAGCTCGTCAGCTCAATGACTCACGGGAGTACTATTAAACAGGAACAGGGTTGGGAGCACACGGATTCACCTCCCAGCAAGGTTCACCCCTGGCATTGTTGTAATTGCAGTTTCAGTTACTTGCTTGCTTCAAGAGTGTTCAAGTGTTTCGCCACAGTTGGCGCAGATAGTGATGATCTCTAGACACGTGTTTCTGGTTCTTTAACCGTCATCAGTAGAGATTACATACTTTCAAATTTGGGGTTTGCTGAGTAGGCTGCCAACAACTTTCTCAGGTCAGGTACCTATCACAGGCATGTGGGTGCTTCATCCATGAGCTTGTCAGCTCAATGACTCATGGGAGTACTATTAAATAGGAACAGAGGTGGGAGCACATCGCTTCACCTCCCAGTAAGGTTCGCCCCTGGCATTGTGGTAAATGCAGTTTCAGTTACTTGCTTGCTTCAAGACCGTTCGAGTGTTTCGCCACAGTTGGCACAGATAGTGCTGATCTCTAGACACGTGTTTCTAGTTCTTTAACAGTCATCAGTTGAGATTACAGTCTTTGCCATTTTGGGTTTGCTGAGTAGGCTGCCAACATCTTTCTCAGGTCAGGTACCTCTCACAGGCATGCAGGTGCTTCATCCACGAGCTCGTCAGCTCAATGACTCACTGGAGAACTATTAAATAGGAAAAGGGTTGGGAAAACACTGCTTCACCTCCCAGCAAGGTTTGCTCCTGGCATTGTGGTAAATACTGTTTCAGTTACTTGCTTGCTTCAAGAGTGTTCGAGTGTTTCGCCAAAGTTGGCGCAGATAGTGCTGATCTCTAGAGACGTGTTTCTGGTTCTTTAACCGTCATCAGTAGAGATTACAGTATTTGAAATTTGGAGTTTGCTGAGTTGGCTGCCAACATCTTTCTCAGGTCAGGTACCTCTCACAGGCATGCGGGTGCTTCATCCAAGAGGTCGTCAGCTCAATAACTCACGGGAGTACTATTAAACAGGAACAGGGTTGGGAGCACACAGCTTCACCTTCCAGCAAGGTTCGCCCCTGGCATTGTGGTAAATGCAGTTTCAGTTACTTGCCTGCTTCAAGAGTGTTCAAGTGTTCCGCCACAGTTGGCGCAGATATTGATGATCTCTAGACACATGTTTCTGGTTCTTTAACCGTCATCAGTAGAGATTACTGTCTTTCAAATGTGGGGTTTGCTGAGTAGGCTGCCAACATCTTTGTCAGGTCAGGTACTTCTCACAGGCATGCGGGTGCTTCATGCACGAGCTCGTCAGCTCAATGACTCACAGGAGTACTATTAAACAGGAACAGGGTTGGGAGCACACCGCTTCACCTCCCAGCAAGGTTCGCCCCTGGCATTGTGGTAAATGCAGTTTCAGTCACTTGCTTGCTTCAAGAGTGTTCAAGTATTTCGCCACAGTTTGCGCAGATAGTGATGATATCTAGACACGTGTTTCTGGTTCTTTAACCGTCATCAGTAGAGATTACATTCTTTCAAATTTGGGGATTGCTGAGTAGGCTGCCAACAACTTTCTCAGGTCAGTTACCTCTCACAGGCATGCGGGTGCTTCATTCATGAGCTTGTCAGCTCAATGACTCACAGGAGTACTTTTAAATAGGAACAGGGGTGGGAGCACACCGCTTCACCTCCCAGCAAGGTTCGCCCCTGGCATTGTGGTAAATGCAGTTTCAGTTACTTGGTTGCTTCAAGAGTGTTAGAGTGTTTCGCCACAGTTGGCGCAGATAGTGATGATCTCTGGACACGTGTTTCTGGTTCTTTAACCATCATCAGTAGAGATTACAGTCTTTCAAATGTGGGGTTTGCTGAGTAGGCTGCCAACATCTTTGTCAGGTCAGGTACCTCTTACAGGCATGCGGGTGCTTCATGCATGAGCTCGTCAGCTCAATGACTCACAGGAGTACTATTAAACAGGAACAGGGTTGGGAGCACACCGCTTCACCTCCCAGCAAGGTTCGCCCCTGGCATTGTGGTAAATGCAGTTTCAGTCACTTGCTTGCTTCAAGAGTGTTCAAGTATTTCGCCACAGTTGGCGCAGATAGTGATGATCTCTAGACACGTGTTTCTGGTTCTTTAACCGTCATCAGTAGAGATTACATTCTTTCAAATTTGGGGTTAGCTGAGTAGGCTGCCAACAACTTTCTCAGGTCAGGTACCTCTCACAGGCATGCGGGTGCTTCATTCATGAGCTTGTCAGCTCAATGACTCACAGGAGTACTTTTAAATAGGAACAGGTGTGGGAGCACACTGCTTCACCTCCCAGCAAGGTTCGCCCCTGGCATTGTGGTAAATGCAGTTTCAGTTACTTGGTTGCTTCAAGAGTGTTAGAGTGTTTCGCCACAGTTGGCGCAGATAGTGATGATCTCTAGACACGTGTTTCTGGCTCTTTAACCATCATCAGTAGAGATTACAGTCTTTCAAATGTGGGGTTTGCCGAGTAGGCTGCCAACATCTTTGTCAGGTCAGGTACCTCTCACAGGCATGCGGGTGCTTCATGCATGAGCTCGTCAGCTCAATGACTCACGGGAGTACTAGTAAACAGGAACAGGGATGGGAACACACAGCTTCACCTACCAGCAAGGTTCGTCCCTGGCATTGTGGTAAATGCAGTTTCAGTTACTTGCTTGCCTTAAGAGTGTTCAAGTGTTTTGCCACAGTTGGCGCAGATAGTGATGATCTCTAGACAAGTGTTTCTGGTTCTTTAAACGTCATCAGTAGAGATTACATTCTTTCAAATTCGGGGTTTGCTGAGTAGGCTGCCAACAACTTTCTCAGGTCAGGTACCTCTCACAGGCATGTGGGTGCTTCATCCATGAGCTTGTCAGCTCAATGACTCACGGGAGTACTATTAAATAGGAACAGGGGTGGGAGCACACTGCTTCACCTTCCAGCAAGGTTCGCCCCTGGCATTGTGGTAAATGCAGTTTCAGTTACTTGCCTGCTTCAAGAGTGTTCAAGTGTTTCGCCACAGTTGGCGCAGATAGTGATGATGTCTAGACACGTGTTTCTGGTTCTTTAACCGTCATCAGTAGAGATTACATTCTTTCAAATTTGGGGTTTGCTGAGTAGGCTGCCAACAACTTTCTCAGGTCAGGTACCTCTCACAGGCATGCGGGTGCTTCATTCATGAGCTTGTCAGCTCAATGACTCACAGGAGTACTTTTAAATAGGAACAGGGGTGGGAGCACACCGCTTCACCTCCCAGCAAGGTTTGCCCCTGGCATTGTGGTAAATGCAGTTTCAGTTACTTGGTTGCTTCAAGAGTGTTAGAGTGTTTCGCCACAGTTGGCGCAGATAGTGATGATTTCTAGACACGTGTTTCTGGTTCTTTAACCATCATCAGTAGAGATGACAGTCTTTCAAATGTGGGGTTTGCTGAGTAGGCTGCCAACATCTTTGTCAGGTCAGGTACCTCTCACAGGCATGGGGGTGCTTCATGCACGAGCTCGTCAGCTCAATGACTCACAGGAGTACTATTAAACAGGAACAGGGTTGGGAGCACACCGCTTCACCTCCCAGCAAGGTTCGTCCCTGCCATTGTGGTAAATGCTGTTTCAGTCACTTGCTTGCTTCAAGAGTGTTGAAGTATTTCGCCACAGTTGGCGCAGATAGTGATGATCTCTAGACACGTGTTTCTGGTTCGTTAACCGTCATCAGTAGAGATTACATTCTTTCAAATTTGGAGTTTGCTGAGTAGGCTGCCAACAACTTTCTCAGGTCAGGTACCTATCACAGGCATGCGGGTGCTTCATTCATGAGCTTGTCAGCTCAATGACTCACAGGAGTACTTTTAAATAGGAACAGGGGTGGGAGCACACCGCTTTACCTCCCAGCAAGGTTCGCCCCTGGCATTGTGGTAAATGCAGTTTCAGTTACTTGGTTGCTTCAAGAGTGTTTGAGTGTTTCGTCACAGTTTGCGCAGATAGTGCTGATCTCTAGACATGTGTTTCTGGTTCTTTAACCATCATCAGTAGAGATTACAGTCTTTCAAATGTGAGGTTTGCTGAGTAGGCTGTCAACATATTTCTCAGGTCAGGTACCTCTCACAGGCATGCGGGTGCTTCATCCACGAGCTCGTCAGCTCAATGACTCACGGGAGTACTATTAAACAGGAACAGGGTTGGGAGCACACCGCTTCACCTCCCAGCAAGGTTCACCCCTGGCATTGTGGTAAATGCAGTTTCAGTTACTTGCTTGCTTCAAGAGTGTTCAAGTGTTTCGCCACAGTTGGCGCAGATAGTGATGATCTCTAGACAAGTGTTTCTGGTTCTTTAACCGTCATCAGTAGAGATTACAGTCTTTCAAATGTGGGGTTTGCTGAGTAGGCTGCCAACATCTTTGTCAGGTCAGGTACCTCTTACAGGCATGCGGGTGCTTCATGCACGAGCTCGTCAGCTCAATGACTCACAGGAGTACTATTAAACAGGAACAGGGTTGGGAGCACACCGCTTCACCTCCCAGCAAGGTTCGCCCCTGGCATTGTGGTAAATGCAGTTTCAGTCACTTGCTTGCTTCAAGAGTGTTCAAGTATTTCGCCACAGTTGGCGCAGATAGTGATGATCTCTAGACACGTGTTTCTGGTTCTTTAACCGTCATCAGTAGAGATTACATTCTTTCAAATTTGGGGTTTGCTGAGTAGGCTGCCAACAACTTTCTCAGGTCAGGTACCTCTCACAGGCTTGCGGGTGCTTCATTCATGAGCTTTTCAGCTCAATGACTCACAGGAGTACTTTTAAATAGGAACAGGGGTGGGAGCACACCGCTTCACCTCCCAGCAAGGTTCGCCCCTGGCATTGTGGTAAATGCAGTTTCAGTTACTTGGTTGCTTCAAGAGTGTTAGAGTGTTTCGCCACAGTTGGCGCAGATAGTGATGATCTCTAGACACGTGTTTCTGGCTCTTTAACCATCATCAGTAGAGATTACAGTCTTTCAAATGTGGGGTTTGCCGAGTAGGCTGCCAACATCTTTGTCAGGTCAGGTACCTCTCACAGGCATGCGGGTGCTTCATGCACGAGCTCGTCAGCTCAATGACTCACGGGAGTACTAGTAACCAGGAACAGGGATGGGAGCACACCGCTTCACCTACCAGCAAGGTTCGCCCCAGGCATTGTGGTAAATACAGTTTCGGTTACTTGCTTGCTTCAAGAGTGTTCGAGTGTTTCGTCACAGTTTGCTCAGATAGTGCTGATCTCTAGACACGTGTTTCTGGTTCTTTAACCATCATCAGTAGAGATTACAGTCTTTCAAATGTGAGGTTTGCTGAGTAGGCTGTCAACATATTTCTCAGGTCAGGTACCTCTCACAGGCATGCGGGTGCTTCATCCACGAGCTCGTCAGCTCAATGACCCACGGGAGTACTATTAAACAGGAACAGGGTTGGGAGCACACGGATTCACCTCCCAGCAAGGTTCACCCCTGGCATTGTTGTAAATGCAGTTTCAGTTACTTGCTTGCTTCAAGAGTGTTCAAGTGTTTCGCCACAGTTGGCGCAGATAGTGATGATCTCTAGACACGTGTTTCTGGTTCTTTAACCGTCATCAGTAGAGATTACATACTTTCAAATTTGGGGTTTGCTGAGTAGGCTGCCAACAACTTTCTCAGGTCAGGTACCTATCACAGGCATGTGGGTGCTTCATCCATGAGCTTGTCAGCTCAATGACTCATGGGAGTACTATTAAATAGGAACAGAGGTGGGAGCACATCGCTTCACCTCCCAGTAAGGTTCGCCCCTGGCATTGTGGTAAATGCAGTTTCAGTTACTTGCTTGCTTCAAGACCGTTCGAGTGTTTCGCCACAGTTGGCACAGATAGTGCTGATCTCTAGACACGTGTTTCTAGTTCTTTAACAGTCATCAGTTGAGATTACAGTCTTTGAAATTTTGGGTTTGCTGAGTAGGCTGCCAACATCTTTCTCAGGTCAGGTACCTCTCACAGGCATGCAGGTGCTTCATCCACGAGCTCGTCAGCTCAATGACTCACTGGAGAACTATTAAATAGGAAAAGGGTTGGGAAAACACCGCTTCACCTCCCAGCAAGGTTTGCTCCTGGCATTGTGGTAAATACTGTTTCAGTTACTTGCTTGCTTCAAGAGTGTTCGAGTGTTTCGCCAAAGTTGGCGCAGATAGTGCTGATCTCTAGAGACGTGTTTCTGGTTCTTTAACCGTCATCAGTAGAGATTACAGTATTTGAAATTTGGAGTTTGCTGAGTTGGCTGCCAACATCTTTCTCAGGTCAGATACCTCTCACAGGCATGCGGGTGCTTCATCCAAGAGGTCGTCAGCTCAATAACTCACGGGAGTACTATTAAACAGGAACAGGGTTGGGAGCACACAGCTTCACCTTCCAGCAAGGTTCGCCCCTGTCATTGTGGTAAATGCAGTTTCAGTTACTTGCCTGCTTCAAGAGTGTTCAAGTGTTCCGCCACAGTTGGCGCAGCTATTGATGATCTCTAGACACATGTTTCTGGTTCTTTAACAGTCATCAGTAGAGATTACTGTCTTTCAAATGTGGGGTTTGCTGAGTAGGATGCCAACATCTTTGTCAGGTCAGGTACTTCTCACAGGCATGCGGGTGCTTCATGCACGAGCTCGTCAGCTCAATGACTCACAGGAGTACTATTAAACAGGAACAGGGTTGGGAGCACACCGCTTCACCTCCCAGCAAGGTTCGCCCCTGGCATTGTGGTAAATGCAGTTTCAGTCACTTGCTTGCTTCAAGAGTGTTCAAGTATTTCACCACAGTTTGCGCAGATAGTGATGATGTCTAGACACGTGTTTCTGGTTCTTTAACCGTCATCAGTAGAGATTACATTCTTTCAAATTTGGGGATTGCTGAGTAGGCTGCCAACAACTTTCTCAGGTCAGGTACCTCTCACAGGCATGCGGGTGCTTCATTCATGAGCTTGTCAGCTCAATGACTCACAGGAGTACTTTTAAATAGGAACAGGGGTGGGAGCACACCGCTTCACCTCCCAGCAAGGTTCGCCCCTGGCATTGTGGTAAATGCAGTTTCAGTTACTTGGTTGCTTCAAGAGTGTTAGAGTGTTTCGCCACAGTTGGCGCAGATAGTGATGATCTCTAGACACGTGTTTCTGGTTCTTTAACCATCATCAGTAGAGATTACAGTCTTTCAAATGTGGGGTTTGCTGAGTAGGCTGCCAACATCTTTGTCAGGTCAGGTACCTCTTACAGGCATGCGGGTGCTTCATGCATAAGCTCGTCAGCTCAATGACTCACAGGAGTACTATTAAACAGGAACAGGGTTGGGAGCACACCGCTTCACCTCCCAGCAAGGTTCGCCCCTGGCATTGTGGTAAATGCAGTTTCAGTCACTTGCTTGCTTCAAGAGTGTTCAAGTATTTCGCCACAGTTGGCGCAGATAGTGATGATCTCTAGACACGTGTTTCTGGTTCTTTAACCGTCATCAGTAGAGATTACATTCTTTCAAATTTGGGGTTTGCTGAGTAGGCTGCCAACAACTTTCTCAGGTCAGGTACCTCTCACAGGCATGCGGGTGCTTCATTCATGAGCTTGTCAGCTCAATGACTCACAGGAGTACTTTTAAATAGGAACAGGGGTGGGAGCACACCGCTTCACCTCCCAGCAAGGTTCGCCCCTGGAATTGTGGTAAATGCAGTTTCAGTTACTTGGTTGCTTCAAGAGTGTTAGAGTGTTTCGCCACAGTTGGCGCAGATAGTAATGATCTCTAGACACGTGTTTCTGGCTCTTTAACCATCATCAGTAGAGATTACAGTCTTTCAAATGTGGGGTTTGCCGAGTAGGCTGCCAACATCTTTGTCAGGTCAGGTACCTCTCACAGGCATGCGGGTGCTTCATGCATGAGCCCGTCAGCTCAATGACTCACGGGAGTACTAGTAAACAGGAACAGGGATGGGAACACACAGCTTCACCTACCAGCAAGGTTCGTCCCTGGCATTGTGGTAAATGCAGTTTCAGTTACTTGCTTGCCTCAAGAGTGTTCAAGTGTTTTGCCACAGTTGGCGCAGATAGTGATGATCTCTAGACACGTGTTTCTGGTTCTTTAACCGTCATCAGTAGAGATTACAGTATTTGAAATTTGGAGTTTGCTGAGTTGGCTGCCAACATCTTTCTCAGGTCAGGTACCTCTCACAGGCATGCGGGTGCTTCATCCATGAGGTCGTCAGCTCAATGACTCACGGGAGTACTATTAAACAGGAACAGGGTTGGGAGCACACAGCTTCACCTTCCAGCAAGGTTCGCCCCTGGCATTGTGGTAAATGCAGTTTCAGTTACTTGCCTGCTTCAAGAGTGTTCAAGTGTTTCGCCACAGTTGGCGCAGATAGTGATGATGTCTAGACACGTGTTTCTGGTTCTTTAACCGTCATCAGTAGAGATTACATTCTTTCAAATTTGGGGTTTGCTGAGTAGGCTGCCAACAACTTTCTCAGGTCAGGTACCTCTCACAGGCATGCGGGTGCTTCATTCATGAGCTTGTCAGCTCAATGACTCACAGGAGTACTTTTAAATAGGAACAGGGGTGGGAGCACACCGCTCCACCTCCCAGCAAGGTTCGCCCCTGGCATTGTGGTAAATGCAGTTTCAGTTACTTGGTTGCTTCAAGAGTGTTAGAGTGTTTCGCCACAGTTGGCGCAGATAGTGATGATCTCTAGACACGTGTTTCTGGTTCTTTAACCATCATCAGTAGAGATTACAGTCTTTCAAATGTGGGGTTTGCCGAGTAGGCTGCCAACATCTTTGTCAGCTCAGGTACCTCTCACAGGCATGCGGGTGCTTCATGCACGAGCTCATCAGCTCAATGACTCACGGGAGTACTAGTAAACAGGAACAGGGATGGGAGCACACCGCTTCACATACCAGCAAGGTTTGCCCCTGGCATTGTGGTAAATACAGTTTCAGTTACTTGCTTGCTTCAAGAGTGTTTGAGTGTTTCACCACAGTTTGCGCAGATAGTGCTGATCTCTAGACACGTGTTTCTGGTTCTTTAACCATCATCAGTAGAGATTACAGTCTTTCAAATGTGAGGTTTGCTGAGTAGGCTATCAACATATTTCTCAGGTCAGGTACCTCTCACAGGCATGCGGGTGCTTCATCCACGAGCTTGTCAGCTCAATGACTCACGGGAGTACTATTAAACAGGAACAGGGTTGGGAGCACACGGCTTCACCTCCCAGCAAGGTTCACCCCTGGCATTGTTGTAAATGCAGTTTCAGTTACTTGCTTGCTTCAAGAGTGTTAGAGTGTTTCGCCACAGTTGGCGCAGATAGTGATGATCTCTAGACACGTGTTTCTGGTTCTTTAACCGTCATCAGTAGAGATTACATTCTTTCAAATTTGGGGTTTGCTGAGTAGGCTGCCAACAACTTTCTCAGGTCAGGTACCTATCACAGGCATGTGGGTGCTTCATCCATGAGCTTGTCAGCTCAATGACTCATGGGAGTACTATTAAATAGGAACAGAGGTGGGAGCACATCGCTTCACCTCCCAGCAAGTTTCGCCCCTGGCATTGTGGTAAATGCAGTTTCAATTACTTGCTTGCTTCAAGACCGTTCGAGTGTTTCGCCACAGTTGGCACAGATAGTGCTGATATCTAGACACGTGTTTCTAGTTCTTTAACAGTCATCAGTTGAGATTACAGTCTTTGAAATTTTGGGTTTGCTGAGTAGGCTGCCAACATCTTTCTCAGGTCAGGTACCTCTCACAGGCATGCAGGTGCTTCATCCACGAGCTCGTCAGCTCAATGACTCACTGGAGAACTATTAAATAGGAAAAGGGTTGGGAAAACACCGCTTCACCTCCCAGCAAGGTTCGCTCCTGGCATTGTGGTAAATACTGTTTCAGTTACTTGCTTGCTTCAAGAGTGTTCGAGTGTTTCGCCAAAGTTGGCGCAGATAGTGCTGATATCTAGACATGTGTTTCTAGTTCTTTAACAGTCATCAGTTGAGATTACAGTCTTTGAAATTTTGGGTTTGCTGAGTTGGCTGCCAACATCTTTCTCAGGTCAGGTACCTCTCACAG
Source organism: Triturus cristatus (assembly GCF_964204655.1). Classification (NCBI taxonomy): domain Eukaryota; kingdom Metazoa; phylum Chordata; class Amphibia; order Caudata; family Salamandridae; genus Triturus; species Triturus cristatus. Next base: position 1,171,967,573 of record NC_140579.1, on the reverse strand, counting down.
GCATGCGGGTGCTTCATCCAAGAGGTCGTCAGCTCAATAACTCACGGGAGTACTATTAAACAGGAACAGGGTTGGGAGCACACAGCTTCACCTTCCAGCAAGGTTCGCCCCTGGCATTGTGGTAAATGCAGTTTCAGTTACTTGCCTGCTTCAAGAGTGTTCAAGTGTTCCGCCACAGTTGGCGCAGATATTGATGATCTCTAGACACATGTTTCTGGTTCTTTAACCGTCATCAGTAGAGATTACTGTCTTTCAAATGTGGGGTTTGCTGAGTAGGCTGCCAACATCTTTGTCAGGTCAGGTACTTCTCACAGGCATGCGGGTGCTTCATGCACGAGCTCGTCAGCTCAATGACTCACAGGCATACTATTAAACAGGAACAGGGGTGGGAGCACACCGCTTCACCTCCCAGCAATGTTCGCCCCTGGCATTGTGGCAAATGCAGTTTCAGTTACTTGGTTGCTTCAAGAGTGTTAGAGTGTTTCGCCACAGTTGGCGCAGATAGTGATGATCTCTAGACACGTGTTTCTGGTTCTTTAACCATCATCAGTAGAGATTACAGTCTTTCAAATGTGGGGTTTGCCGAGTAGGCTGCCAACATCTTTGTCAGGTCAGGTACCTCTCACAGGCATGCGGGTGCTTCATCCACGAGCTCGTCAGCTCAATGACTCACGGGAGTACTATTAAACAGGAACAGGGTTGGGAGCACACCGCTTCACCTCTCAGCAAGGTTCGCCCCTGGCATTGTGGTAAATGCAGTTTCAGTCACTTGCTTGCTTCAAGTGTGTTCAAGTGTTTCGCCACAGTTGGCGCAGATAGTGGTGATCTCTAGACACGTGTTTCTGGTTCTTTAACCGTCATCAGTAGAGATTACATTTTTTCAAATTTGGGGTTTGCTGAGTAGGCTGCCAACAACTTTCTCAGGTCAGGTACCTCTCACAGGCATGCGGGTGCTTCATTCATGAGCTTGTCAGCTCAATGACTCACAGGAGTACTTTTAAATAGGAACAGGGGTGGGAGCACACCGCTTCACCTCCCAGCAAGGTTCGCCCCTGGCATTGTGGTAAATGCAGTTTCAGTTACTTGGTTGCTTCAAGAGTGTTAGAGTGTTTCGCCACAGTTGGCCCAGATAGTGCTGATCTCCAGACACGTGTTTCTTGTTCTTTAACCATCATCGGTAGAGATTACAGTCTTTCAAATGTGGGGTTTGCCGAGTAGGCTGCCAACATCTTTGTCAGGTCAGGTACCTCTCACAGGCATGCGGGTGCTTCATTCATGAGCTTGTCAGCTCAATGACTCACGGGAGTACTAGTAAACAGGAACAGGGATGGGAGCACACCGCTTCACCTACCAGCAAGGTTCGCCCCAGGCATTGTGGTAAATACAGTTTCGGTTACTTGCTTGCTTCAAGAGTGTTCGAGTGTTTCGTCACAGTTTGCGCAGATAGTGCTGATCTCTAGACACGTGTTTCTGGTTCTTTAACCATCATCAGTAGAGATTACAGTCTTTCAAATGTGAGGTTTGCTGAGTAGGATGTCAACATATTTCTCAGGTCAGGTACCTCTCACAGGCATGCGGGTGCTTCATCCACAAGCTCGTCAGCTCAATGACTCACGGGAGTACAATTAAACAGGAACAGGGTTGGGAGCACACCGCTTCACCTCCCAGCAAGGTTCACCCCTGGCATTGTGGTACATGAAGTTTCAGTTACTTGCTTGCTTCAAGAGTGTTCAAGTGTTTCGCCACAGTTGGCACAGATAGTGATGATCTCTAGACACGTGTTTCTGGTTCTTTAGCCGTCATCAGTATTGATTACAGTCTTTCAAATGTGGGGTTTGCTGAGTAGGCTGCCAACATCTTTGTCAGGTCAGGTACCTCTCACAGGCATGCGGGTGCTTCATGCACGAGCTCGTCAGCTCAATGACTCACAGGAGTACGATAAAACAGGAACAGGGTTGGGAGCACACCGCTTCACCTCCCAGCAAGGTTCGCCCCTGGCATTGTGGTAAATGCAGTTTCAGTCACTTGCTTGCTTCAAGAGTGTTCAAGTATTTCGCCACAGTTGGCGCAGATAGTGATGATCTCTAGACACGTGTTTCTGGTTCTTTAACCGTCATCAGTAGAGATTACATTCTTTCAAATTTGGGGTTTGCTGAGTAGGCTGCCAACAACTTTCTCAGGTCAGGTACCTCTCACAGGCATGCGGGTGCTTCATTCATGAGCTTGTCAGCTCAATGACTCACAGGAGTACTTTTAAATAGGAACAGGGGTGGGAGCACACCGCTTCACCTCCCACCAAGGTTCGCCCCTGGCATTGTGGTAAATGCAGTTTCAGTTACTTGGTTGCTTCAAGAGTGTTAGAGTGTTTCGCCACAGTTGGCGCAGATAGTGATGATCTCTAGACACGTGTTTCTGGCTCTTTAACCATCATCAGTAGAGATTACAGTCTTTCAAATGTGAGGTTTGCTGAGTAGGCTGTCAACATATTTCTCAGGTCAGGTACCTCTCACAGGCATGCGGGTGCTTCATCCACGAGCTCGTCAGCTCAATGACTCACGGGAGTACTATTAAACAGGAACAGGGTTGGGAGCACACCGCTTCACCTCCCAGCAAGGTTCGTCCCTGGCATTGTGGTAAATGCAGTTTCAGTTACTTGCTTGCCTCAAGAGTGTTCAAGTGTTTTGCCACAGTTGGCGCAGATAGTGATGATCTCTAGACACGTGTTTCTGGTTCTTTAACCGTCATCAGTAGAGATTACATGCTTTCAAATTTGGGGTTTGCTGAGTAGGCTGCCAACAACTTTCTCAGGTCAGGTACCTCTCACAGGCATGTGGGTGCTTCATCCATGACCTTGTCAGCTCAATGACTCACGGGAGTACTATTAAATAGGAACAGGGGTGGGAGCACACTGCTTCACCTCCCAGCAAGGTTCGCCCCTGGCATTGTGGTAAATGCAGTTTCAGTTACTTGCTTGCTTCAAGAGTGTTCGAGTGTTTCGCCACAGTTGGCACAGATAGTGCTGATCTCTAGACACGTGTTTCTGGTTCTTTAACCGTCATCAGTAGAGATTACAGTATTTGAAATTTGGAGTTTGCTGAGTTGGCTGCCAACATCTTTCTCAGGTCAGGTAGCTCTCACAGGCATGCGGGTGCTTCATCCATGAGGTCGTCAGCTCAATGACTCACGGGAGTACTATTAAACAGAAACAGGGTTGGGAGCACACAGCTTCACCTTCCAGCAAGGTTCGTCCCTGGCATTGTGGTAAATGCAGTTTCAGTTACTTGCCTGCTTCAAGAGTGTTCAAGTGTTTCGCCACAGTTGGCGCATATAGTGATGATGTCTAGACACGTGTTTCTAGTTCTTTAACCGTCATCAGTAGAGATTACATTCTTTCAAATTTGGGGTTTGCTGAGTAGGCTGCCAACAACTTTCTCAGGTCAGGTACCTCTCACAGGCATGCGGGTGCTTCATTCATGAGCTTGTCAGCTCAATGACTCACAGGAGTACTTTTAAATAGGAACAGGGGTGGGAGCACACCGCTTCACCTCCCAGCAAGGTTCGCCCCTGGCATTGTGGTAAATGCAGTTTCAGTTACTTGGTTGCTTCAAGAGTGTTAGAGTGTTTATCCACAGTTGGCGCAGATAGTGATGATCTCTAGACACGTGTTTCTGGTTCTTTAACCATCATCAGTAGAGATTACAGTCTTTCAAATGTGGGGTTTGCCGAGTAGGCTGCCAACATCTTTGTCAGCTCAGGTACCTCTCACAGGCATGCGGGTGCTTCATGCACGAGCTCGTCAGCTCAATGACTCACGGGAGTACTAGTAAAAAGGAACAGGGATGGGAGCACACCGCTTCACATACCAGCAAGGTTTGCCCCTGGCATTGTGGTAAATACAGTTTCGGTTACTTGCTTGCTTCAAGAGTGTTCGAGTGTTTCGCCACAGTTTGCGCAGATAGTGCTGATCTCTAGACACGTGTTTCTGGTTCTTTAACCATCATCAGTAGAGATTACAGTCTTTCAAATGTGAGGTTTGCTGAGTAGGCTGTCAACATATTTCTCAGGTCAGGTACCTCTCACAGGCATGCGGGTGCTTCATCCACGAGCTCGTCAGCTCAATGACTCACAGGAGTACTATTAAACAGGAACAGGGTTGGGAGCACACCGCTTCACCTCTCAGCAAGGTTCGCCCCTGGCATTGTGGTAAATGCAGTTTCAGTCACTTGCTTGCTTCAAGAGTGTTCAAGTGTTTCGCCACAGTTGGCGCAGATAGTGGTGATCTCTAGACACGTGTTTCTGGTTCTTTAACCGTCATCAGTAGAGATTACATTTTTTCAAATTTGGGGTTTGCTGAGTAGGCTGCCAACATCTTTCTCAGGTCAGGTACCTCTCACAGGCATGCGGGTGCTTCATTCATGAGCTTGTCAGCTCAATGACTCACAGGAGTACTTTTAAATAGGAACAGGGGTGGGAGCACACCGCTTCACCTCCCAGCAAGGTTCGCCCCTGGCATTGTGGTAAATGCAGTTTCAGTTACTTGGTTGCTTCAAGAGTGTTAGAGTGTTTCGCCACAGTTGGCGCAGATAGTGATGATCTCTAGACACATGTTTCTGGTTCTTTAACCATCATCAGTAGAGATTACAGCCTTTCAAATGTGGGGTTTGCCGAGTAGGCTGCCAACATCTTTGTCAGGTCAGGTACCTCTCACAGGCATGCGGGTGCTTCATACACGAGCTCGTCAGCTCAATGACTCACGGGAGTACTATTAAACAGGAACAGGGTTTGGAGCACAACGCTTCACCTCTCAGCAAGGTTCGCCCCTGGCCTTGTGGTAAATGCAGTTTCAGTCACTTGCTTGCTTCAAGAGTGTTCAAGTGTTTCGCCACAGTTGGCGCAGATCGTGGTGATCTCTAGACACGTGTTTCTGGTTCTTTAACCATCATCAGTAGAGATTACATTCTTTCAAATTTGGGGTTTGCTGAGTAGGCTGCCAACAACTTTCTCAGGTCAGGTACATATCACAGGCATGTGGGTGCTTCATCCATGAGCTTGTCAGCTCAATGACTCATGGGAGTACTATTAAATAGGAACAGAGGTGGGAGCACATCGCTTCACCTCCCAGCAAGGTTCGCCCCTGGCATTGTGGTAAATGCAGTTTCAGTTACTTGCTTGCTTCAAGACCGTTCGAGTGTTTCGCCACAGTTGGCAGAGATAGTGCTGATCTCTAGACACGTGTTTCTAGTTCTTTAACAGTCATCAGTTGAGATTACAGTCTTTGAAATTTTGGGTTTGCTGAGTAGGCTGCCAACATCTTTCTCAGGTCAGGTACCTCTCACAGGCATGCAGGTGCTTCATCCACGAGCTCGTCAGCTCAATGTCTCACTGGAGAACTATTAAATAGGAAAAGGGTTGGGAAAACACCGCTTCACCTCCCAGCAAGGTTCGCTCCTGGCATTGTGGTAAATACTGTTTCAGTTACTTGCTTGCTTCAAGAGTGTTCGAGTGTTTCGCCAAAGTTGGCGCAGATAGTGCTGATCTCTAGAGACGTGTTTCTGGTTCTTTAACCGTCATCAGTAGAGATTACAGTATTTGAAATTTGGAGTTTGCTGAGTTGGTTGCCAACATCTTTCTCAGGTCAGGTACCTCTCACAGGCATGCGGGTGCTTCATTCATGAGCTTGTCAGCTCAATGACTCACAGGAGTACTTTTAAATAGGAACAGGGGTGGGAGCACACCGCTTCACCTTCCAGCAAGGTTCGCCCCTGGCATTGTGGTAAATGCAGTTTCAGTTACTTGCCTGCTTCAAGAGTGTTCAAGTGTTCCGCCACAGTTGGCGCAGATAGTGATGATCTCTAGACACATGTTTCTGGTTCTTTAACCGTCATCAGTAGAGACTACATTCTTTCAAATTTGGGGTTTGCTGAGTAGGCTGCCAACAACTTTCTCAGGTCAGGTACCTCTCACAGGCATGCGGGTGCTTCATTCATGAGCTTGTCAGCTCAATGACTCACAGGAGTACTTTTAAATAGGAACAGGGGTGGGAGCACACCGCTTCACCTCCCAGCAAGGTTCGCCCCTGGCATTGTGGTAAATGCAGTTTCAGTTACTTGGTTGCTTCAAGAGTGTTAGAGTGTTTCGCCACAGTTGGCGCAGATAGTGAGGATCTCTAGACACGTGTTTCTGGTTCTTTAACCATCATCAGTAGAGATTACAGTCTTTCAAATGTGGGGTTTGCCGAGTAGGCTGCCAACATCTTTGTCAGGTCAGGTACCTCTCACAGGCATGCGGGTGCTTCATCCACGAGCTCGTCAGCTCAATGACTCACGGGAGTACTATTAAACAGGAAAAGGGTTGGGAGCACACCGCTTCACCTCTCAGCAAGGTTCGCCCCTGGCATTGTGGTAAATGCAGTTTCAGTCACTTGCTTGCTTCAAGAGTGTTCAAGTGTTTCGCCACAGTTGGCGCAGATAGTGGTGATCTCTAGACACGTGTTTCTGGTTCTTTAACCGTCATCAGTAGAGATTACATTCTTTCAAATTTGGGGTTTGCTGAGTAGGCTGCCAACAACTTTCTCAGGTCAGGTACCTATCACAGGCATGTGGGTGCTTCATCCATGAGCTTGTCAGCTCAATGACTCATGGGAGTACTATTAAATAGGAACAGAGGTGGGAGCACATCGCTTCACCTCCCAGCAAGGTTCGCCCCTGGCATTGTGGTAAATGCAGTTTCAGTTATTTGCTTGCTTCAAGACCGTTCGAGTGTTTCGCCACAGTGGGCACAGATAGTGCTGATCTCTAGACACGTGTTTCTAGTTCTTTAACAGTCATCAGTTGAGATTACAGTCTTTGAAATTTTGGGTTTGCTGAGTAGGCTGCCAACATCTTTCTCAGGTCAGGTACCTCTCACAGGCATGCGGGTGCTTCATGCACGAGCTCGTCAGCTCAATGACTCACAGGAGTACTATTAAACAGGAACAGGGTTGGGAGCACACCGCTTCACCTCCCAGCAAGGTTCGCCCGTGGCATTGTGGTAAATGCTGTTTCAGTCACTTGCTTGCTTCAAGAGTGTTCAAGTATTTCGCCACAGTTGGCGCAGATAGTGATGATCTCTAGACACGTGTTTCTGGTTCTTTAACCGTCATCAGTAGAGATTACATTCTTTCAAATTTGGGGTTTGCTGAGTAGGCTGCCAACAACTTTCTCAGGTCAGGTACCTCTCACAGGCATGCGGGTGCTTCATTCATGAGCTTGTCAGCTCAATGACTCACAGGAGTACTTTTAAATAGGAACAGGGGTGGGAGAACACCGCTTCACCTCCCAGCAAGGTTCGCCCCTGGCATTGTGGTAAATGCAGTTTCAGTTACTTGGTTGCTTCAAGAGTGTTTGAGTGTTTCGTCACAGTTTGCGCAGATAGTGCTGATCTCTAGACACGTGTTTCTGGTTCTTTAACCATCATCAGTAGAGATTACAGTCTTTCAAATGTGATGTTTGCTGAGTAGGCTGTCAACATATTTCTCAGGTCAGGTACCTCTCACAGGCATGCGGGTGCTTCATCCACGAGCTCGTCAGCTCAATGACTCACAGGAGTACTTTTAAATAGGAACAGGGGTGAGAGCACACCGCTTCACCTCCCAGCAAGGTTCGCCCCTGGCATTGTGGTAAATGCAGTTTCAGTTACTTGGTTGCTTCAAGAGTGTTAGAGTGTTTCGCCACAGTTGGCGCAGATAGTGATGATTTCTAGACACGTGTTTCTGGTTCTTTAACCATCATCAGTAGAGATTACAGTCTTTCAAATGTGGGGTTTGCCGAGTAGGCTGCCAACATCTTTGTCAGGTCAGGTACCTCTCACAGGCATGCGGGTGCTTCATCCACGAGCTCGTCAGCTCAATGACTCACGGGAGTACTATTAAACAGGAACAGGGTTGGGAGCACACCGCTTCACCTCTCAGCAAGGTTCGCCCCTGGCCTCGTGGTAAATGCAGTTTCAGTCACTTGCTTGCTTCAAGAGTGTTCAAGTGTTTCGCCACAGTTGGCGCAGATAGTGGTGATCTCTAGACACGTCTTTCTGGTTCTTTAACCGTCATCAGTAGAGATTACATTCTTTCAAATTTGGGGTTTGCTGAGTAGGCTGCTAACAACTTTCTCAGGTCAGGTACCTATCACAGGCATGTGGGTGCTTCATCCATGAGCTTGTCAGCTCAATGACTCATGGGAGTACTATTAAATAGGAACAGAGGTGGGAGCACATCGCTTCACCTCCCAGCAAGGTTCGCCCCTGGCATTGTGGTAAATGCAGTTTCAGTTACTTGCTTGCTTCAAGACCGTTCGAGTGTTTCGCCACAGTTGGCACAGATAGTGCTGATCTCTAGACACGTGTTTCTAGTTCTTTAACAGTCATCAGTTGAGAATACAGTCTTTGAAATTTTTGGTTTGCTGAGTAGGCTGCCAACATCTTTCTCAGGTCAGGTACCTCTCACAGGCATGCAGGTGCTTCATCCACGAGCTCGTCAGCTCAATGTCTCACTGGAGAACTATTAAATAGGAAAAGGGTTGGGAAAACACCGCTTCACCCCCTAGCAAGGTTCGCTCCTGGCATTGTGGTAAATACTATTTCAGTTACTTGCTTGCTTCAAGAGTGTTCGAGTGTTTCGCCAAAGTTGGCGCAGATAGTGCTGATCTCTAGAGACGTGTTTCTGGTTCTTTAACCGTCATCAGTAGAGATTACAGTATTTGAAATTTGGAGTTAGCTGAGTTGGTTGCCAACATCTTTCTCAGGTCAGGTACCTCTCACAGGCATGCGGGTGCTTCATTCATGAGCTTGTCAGCTCAATGACTCACAGGAGTACTTTTAAATAGGAACAGGGGTGGGAGCACACCGCTTCACCTTCCAGCAAGGTTCGCCCCTGGCATTGTGGTAAATGCAGTTTCAGTTACTTGCCTGCTTCAAGAGTGTTCAAGTGTTCCGCCACAGTTGGCGCAGATAGTGATGATCTCTAGACACATGTTTCTGGTTCTTTAACCGTCATCAGTAGAGATTACATTCTTTCAAATTTGGGGTTTGCTGAGTAGGCTGCCAACAACTTTCTCAGGTCAGGTACCTCTCACAGGCATGCGGGTGCTTCATTCATGAGCTTGTCAGCTCAATGACTCACAGGAGTACTTTTAAATAGGAACAGGGGTGGGAGCACACCGCTTCACCTCCCAGCAAGGTTCGCCCTTGGCATTGTGGTAAATGCAGTTTCAGTTACTTGGTTGCTTCAAGAGTGTTAGAGTGTTTCGCCACAGTTGGCGCAGATAGTGATGATCTCTAGACACGTGTTTCTGGTTCTTTAACCATCATCAGTAGAGATTACAGTCTTTCAAATGTGGGGTTTGCCGAGTAGGCTGCCAACATCTTTGTCAGGTCAGGTACCTCTCACAGGCATGCGGGTGCTTCATCCACGAGCTCGTCAGCTCAATGACTCACGGGAGTACTATTAAACAGGAAAAGGGTTGGGAGCACACCGCTTCACCTCTCAGCAAGGTTCGCCCCTGGCATTGTGGTAAATGCAGTTTCAGTCACTTGCTTGCTTCAAGAGTGTTCAAGTGTTTCGCCACAGTTGGCGCAGATAGTGGTGATCTCTAGACACGTGTTTCTGGTTCTTTAACCGTCATCAGTAGAGATTGCATTCTTTCAAATTTGGGGTTTGCTGAGTAGGCTGCCAACAACTTTCTCAGGTCAGGTACCTATCACAGGCATGTGGGTGCTTCATCCATGAGCTTGTCAGCTCAATGACTCATGGGAGTACTATTAAATAGGAACAGAGGTGGGAGCACATCGCTTCACCTCCCAGCAAGGTTCGCCCCTGGCATTGTGGTAAATGCAGTTTCAGTTACTTGCTTGCTTCAAGACCGTTCGAGTGTTTCGCCACAGTGGGCACAGATAGTGCTGATCTCTAGACACGTGTTTCTAGTTCTTTAACAGTCATCAGTTGAGATTACAGTCTTTGAAATTTTGTGTTTGCTGAGTAGGCTGCCAACATCTTTCTCAGGTCAGGTACCTCTCACAGGCATGCGGGTGCTTCATGCACGAGCTCGTCAGCTCAATGACTCACAGGAGTACTATTAAACAGGAACAGGGTTGGGAGCACACCGCTTCACCTCCCAGCAAGGGTTGCCCCTGGCATTGTGGTAAATGCTGTTTCAGTCACTTGCTTGCTTCAAGAGTGTTCAAGTATTTCGCCACAGTTGGCGCAGATAGTGATGATCTCTAGACACGTGTTTCTGGTTCTTTAACCGTCATCAGTAGAGATTACATTCTTTCAAATTTGGGGTTTGCTGAGTAGGCTGCCAACAACTTTCTCAGGTCAGGTACCTCTCACAGGCATGCGGGTGCTTCATTCATGAGCTTGTCAGCTCAATGACTCACAGGAGTACTTTTAAATAGGAACAGGGGTGGGAGAACACCGCTTCCCTCCCAGCAAGGTTCGCCCCTGGCATTGTGGTAAATGCAGTTTCAGTTACTTGGTTGCTTCAAGAGTGTTCAAGTGTTTCGCCACAGTTGGCGCAGATAGTGATGATCTCTAGACATGTGTTTCTGGTTCTTTAACCGTCATCAGTAGAGATTACAGTCTTTCAAATGTGGGGTTTGCTGAGTAGGCTGCCAACATCTTTGTCAGGTCAGGAACCTCTTACAGGCATGCGGGTGCTTCATGCACGAGCTCGTCAGCTCAATGACTCACAGGAGTACTATTAAACAGGAACAGGGTTGGGAGCACACCGCTTCACCTCCCAGCAAGGTTCGCCCCTGGCATTGTGGTAAATGCAGTTTCAGTCACTTGCTTGCTTCAAGAGTGTTCAAGTATTTCGCCACAGTTGGCACAGATAGTGATGATCTCTAGACACGTGTTTCTGGTTCTTTAACCGTCATCAGTAGAGATTACATTTTTCAAATTTGGGGTTTGCTGAGTAGGCTGCCAACAACTTTCTCAGGACAGGTACCTCTCACAGGCATGCGGGTGCTTCATTCATGAGCTTGTCAGCTCAATGACTCACAGGAGTTCTTTTAAATAGGAACAGGGGTGGGAGCACACCGGTTCACCTCCCAGCAAGGTTCGCCCCTGGCATTGTGGTAAATGCAGTTTCAGTTACTTGGTTGCTTCAAGAGTGTTAGTGTTTCGCCACAGTTGGCTCAGATAGTGATGATCTCTAGACACGTGTTTCTGGCTCTTTAACCATCATCAGTAGAGATTACAGTCTTTCAAATGTGGGGTTTGCCGAGTAGGCTGCCAACATCTTTGTCAGGTCAGGTACCTCTCACAGGCATGCGTGTGCTTCATGCACGAGCTCGTCAGCTCAATGACTCACGGGAGTACTAGTAAACAGGAACAGGGATGGGAGCACACAGCTTTACCTACCAGCAAGGTTCGCCCTTGGCATTGTGGTAAATACAGTTTCGGTTACTTGCTTGCTTCAAGAGTGTTCGAGTGTTTCGCCAAGTTTGCGCAGATAGTGCTTATCTCTAGACACGTGTTTCTGGTTCTTTAACCATCATCAGTAGAGATTACAGTCTTTCAAATGTGAGGTTTGCTGAGTAGGCTGTCAACATATTTCTCAGGTCAGGTACCTCTCACAGGCATGCGGGTGCTTCATCCACGAGCTCGTCAGCTCAATGACTCACGGGAGTACTGTTAGAGTCGGGGATCTCTGGTTGGCGCAAGGTTGCCCTTGTGTCAAGCAGGAACCCTCTCCTCCACGTCAGGGCTCAGGATAACCCCTCGCGAATGACCCTTGCTCACCCTCTAGGTGCGTGGCGTGAGCAGCCAAGGCGATTCCTCAGGCGTTGTTGGTTAAGCACTTACAATCGTACACACAGTAAATACATCAATCCCCCCCAGAAACGGACACCAGACTTGGATATATATGAAAATACGATTCTTTATGTAAAAATAAGGTATATATATCTCAACAGACTTATCACAAGACCAGTAACGTTTTCGCTATGCCACCAGGTTATACAGCAGGCAAATGTTCTTGGTTCGTAGTAAATGGATAGTTTGTAGTCTCGTTACTTGTAGCTCCAGTACTCACAGAGATCGGTTCCTGCGAACGGGGAAATAAGGCGTTGCGGGCCCCGAGCCCGATACTGGACTTCTTTCGTGATTAGGAGAGTCGGCACAGGTCGGTGCGACTCTTAACTTCGGGAAGTGTTCTTGGGTCCTCAATCAGCAGGTGTGGGCACGTAGGCAGGCGCGGCCAGCGACCCTTTAGCACGGCGGTGCAGGAGGGTCTCCACAGCGGGGGCGGCGCGGCCTGAGAAGTCCGGGGATAGCGAAGCGGGGTCGCAGGGCACGGTTAGTGCAGCTGGGTGACCCGGCGTAGATCACAGTCGTCGGACGGCTTCCGGCAGGAGGGGTGATAGCGCGTTCAGCGCATTCCAATGGCAGGCGGTGACAGGGATGCAGGCGGCCTGGCCCGGGAACAGAGAGCGGCTCGGGACGGAGCGGGGCTCTCACGGGTTGGAGGCAGGCGAGCTTCTGAGTGTCACGGCCCTAGGAGGGGCGATGAGGGGCGCAGTCTCTTTTCCAGCGAGATGCACACACGGCTCGAATTGGAGGACGAGCAAGAAGCACAGAGAACCCACTGTTCCTGGGGTTCAGTTCAGGGGGCAAGCTCAGATCAAGCCCTTGGAGAATGTTCAAGCACAAAGTAGCAAAGTCTTCTCAGTAAGTCTCTTCCTCTCCTTTCTCAGCAAGGCAAGCAGCAGGCCAGCTCCTCCGGCGTCTTCTTCTCCTTCTAGTCGGGCAGAGGTTCTTTGTGGTAAACAGGATTCTGAGTTCTTAGGAGCCAGGCTCCTACTTTTATACCATGATTCTTTTGTTCTTTAGCGCCAGGGGGCCTAGGCCTGGCTCAGTCCAGTTCTGGAGCACTTTGTTATGGTGACTCTGCTCTTTCCTTTCAGCAGCAGGGCAGAGACATCAGCCGCCCCACAGGGGGTGGCGCCGGCTTTGTGGTGGCAGAGCACAGGTCTATTCAAGAGTCAAGGTGTACTCCTCCCACCCATCCAGGTGTAATCTCTCTACCCACCACCTGGCAGCCAACCTGTCTCTGGGGATTCCCCAACCCTGCTCCTTACTGTTGTCAGGCAGAACACATACACACAGCAGAGGCGGACTGAGATGGTCAGGTCAGTAAATACTAACTTTCTAAAAGTAGTATTTACAAACCCAGGATACTAAAATAGACTTGACTACAAGAAGTATTTTATCATCCTGAGTTCAGGCATACTAAACTTGACACTTCTACCATGCTCTCTGAGTCCACTGGGGTCACAGCGTTGGCGTGATCCCAGCAGCCCATTCTGGCCTATGGAGAGCAGGTAGCCTTCAATAGTGAAGAACGGAAAGGGCTGTAATTCACTACTAAGACATGCAACACACACCAGGGCATGTCTTACCTTATGCCTACAATGCACCCTGCCCTTGGGCCTACCAGAGGGGTGGCTAATATGTAGGTAAGGGAAGGTTTAGGGACTGGCAAGTGGGGGCACTTGCGCAGTCAGCGCGACGGTCCCGGACCGCGCACAGGGTCTGCGGTGGCAGACCCTAGACACATTTTACAAGGCCGCCTCTGTGGGTGGCGCAACCAGCGCTGCAAGCCCACCAGCGGCATTGGCATTCACGAGCCCTGGCACCCCTGGTGCACTTTACTGGGGACTGACAGTGAATCCAATAAACCAATCATGGACATCAATTACAGGTACACTTTACCTAGGGAGCACTTGCACTGCGGCACGGATTAGCCGTGGCGCAGTGCCCTGAGCGGACAACACCAGCAAAACAGTCGAGGCACACCATCAAAAAGTGGAAGGGAAACTCACGCCAAGGTGCCAGGTCTAACACGTGTCCCCTCCAGCTGAAAGGTGGGGAGAACTACCCTTGCCCAGGGGGTTCCTCGTCACTAAGGCGGAAATTCCTGGACAGACCGTCAGCGTTGGCGTGATCTGTACCAGGACGGTGTTCCACCGTAAAGTCCATACCCTGTAGGGAGATGGACCACCTCAACAGCTTCGGGTTCTCACCCCTCATTTGCATCAACCATCTGAGGGGCCTGTGGTCCGTCTGAACCCGGAAGTGAGACCCAAACAAGTAGGGTCTTAGCTTCTTCAGCGCCCAGACCACAGCAAATGCTTCTCGCTCAATTGCACTCCACCTACTTTCCCGTGGAAGTAACCTCCTACTGATGAAGGCTACGGGTTGGTCCCAGCCCTCCTCAGTCATCTGTGAGAGAACAGCCCCCACACCATGCTCTGAAGCGTCTGTCTGGACTAGGAATTCCTTGGAGAAGTCAGGGGCCAAGAGCACGGGCGCCGTGCACATGGCAGTCTTCAGGGTGTCGAAAGCTTTCTGACAGGTGTCAGTCCAAATCACGTTCCTGGGCTGCTTCTTCGAAGTCAGCTCTGTCAAGGGGGCAACGATCGTTCCATAGCCCTTGACAAACCTCCTGTAGTACCCAGTGAGCCCCAGGAAGGCCCTCACTGCGGTCTGCGTCTTGGGGGGTTCCCAAGCCAGGATGGTCTCAATTTTGGGTTGCAAGGGTGCCACCTTGCCACTCCCCACTTGGTGTCCCAAGTACACCACGGAACCCTGCCCGATCTGGCACTTGCTTGCCTTGATCGTGAGGCCTGCTCGGCGCAGCGCCATCAACACTTCCCAGAGGTGGCGCAGGTGTTCAGGCCAGGTGGCACTGAACACGGCGATGTCATCCAGGTAGGCGGCACTGAACGCATCCAGCCCAACCAGTACCTGGTTGACCAACCTCTGAAAGGTGGCAGGGGCATTCTTCATCCCAAATGGCATGACTCGGAACTGGAAGTGCCCATCTGGTGTAGAGAATGCTGACCTCTCTTTGGCCCCATCGGTCAAGGCGATCTGCCAGTACCCAGACGTTAAATCAAACGTACTGAGGAACCGGGCAGCCCCCAGCCGATCAATGAGCTCATCAGCTCTGGGGATGGGGTGCGCGTCAGTCTTCGTGACTGAATTGGGTCCTCTGTAGTCCACACAGAACCGGAGTTCAGGTGTGGCTCCCGGCGCAGCAGCCTTTGGGACCAAGACCACGGGGCTGGACCAAGGACTGCTGGAGGACTCAACCACCCCTAGCGCAAGCATTTTGGAGACCTCCTCCTTAATGCAAGCTCTGACCCTGTCAGTTACCCTGTAAGCCTTGTGCTTCACAGGTAAGCTGTCTCCTGTGTCCACATCATGGACGCACCAATCTGTGACACCAGGAACCAGGGAGAATCGGTCGGAAAATTGTCCCAGCAAGTGGCGGCAGTCTTCCTGTTGTTCGGGCGTCAGGGTGGGTGAGAGGTTAACTCCATCCACTGACCCATCTTTCTCAGAGGCCACTAAGAGGTCAGGAAGAGGCTCGGTCTCCTCTTCCATTCCATCATCAGTGGCCAGCAGCATGCCCACTTCGGTCCTCTCTAAGTGGGGCTTAAGGCGGTTAACATGTAGGACCCTCAGAGGGTTCCTGGGAGTCTGCATGTCCACCAAGTAGGTGATAGGACTTTTGCGCTCCACAACCTCAAATGGACCTGTCCACTTATCCTGAAGTGCACACGGCTCCACTGGGGCCAAGACCCACACCTTTTGTCCAGGTTGAAGCTCGACCAGAGTGGCATTCCGGTCGTACCACCGCTTCATCTCCTCCTGGCTGGCTTCCAGATTTGCCTCAGCAAGTTGCCTGAAACGCCGAGTCTGGTTTCGGAAGGCCAGCATGTAACTATATACATTCTGGGGAGGTTTCCTGGGAGATTGCTCCCAGCCTTCCTTTACCAAACTCAGAGGTCCTCTTACCGGGTGACCATACAGAAGCTCAAAGGGGCTGAACCCTAGAGACTTCTGCGGCACCTCTCGGTAAGCGAAGAGCAGGCATGGCAAGAGGACGTCCCACTTACGCCTCATTGGCCCGTCCAGGCCCATGATCATGCCTTTGAGGGTTCGGTTGAATCTCTCAACCAACCCATTTCCTTGGGGGTGGTAAGGAGTGGTGAACTTGTAAGTTACCCCACACTCCTTCCACAGGGATTTCATATATGTGGATATGAAATTGGTCCCCCTGTCGCTCACCACCTCTAGAGGGAATCCCACTCGGGAGAAAATTCCCATCAGTGCCCGTCCCACCACGGGGGCCGTCACTGTCCTCAGAGGGATGGCTTCAGGGTACCGGGTGGCATGGTCCACCAAGACCAGGATGAACCTGTTGCCCAGGGCTGTCTTGGGGTCCAGAGGCCCCACAATGTCAATACCCACTCGTTGGAAGGGCGTACCGACCACAGGGAAAGGTTGCAGAGGAGCCTTGTGCTTCCCTCCGCTCTTACCACTTGCCTGGCAAGTCTGACAGGTTCTGCAGTAGGAATCTGAATTCTTATGCATTTGGGGCCAGTAAAAGTGGGTGACAAGCCTGTCATAGGTCTTGTCCATCCCCAAATGTCCTGCTAACGGCACATCGTGAGCCAGCCCCAGTAGGAAGGTTCTGAACTTCTGGGGTACCACCAGCACACGGGCTGACCCAGGTTCAGCAGCCTTAGGCTCGGAATACAGGAGGTCACTCTCCCAGTACACGTAGTGTGTTTTGGCCTGAACACCATTGGCCTGGTCTGCAGCCTGTTGCCGCATACCCACGAGAGAAGGGCATTCTTTCTGCTCCCTGCAGAATTCCTCCCTGGAGGGACCTCCTTCTTGCTGCCAATGGGTCAGCTCAGGCAAGTCTCCCAGTTCGGCAATCTGTTCCCCGGTAGGCTCCAGAGCATCCCCCTCAGGGTCTACTTCCTCCTGGGCCGTGGGAACTTCGGGGGCCGGTTTCCCGCGCCTCCTGCGCCTTCTCCCTAAGGCCGGTTCCTGGACCTCTCCCTCAGGCTCCAGGACCCTCTCAACACCCCTACTGGCTGCCATGGACCGGGTGGTCACGCACGCCCAGTCGGGTAGACCCACCATCCTCAGATGCGTGGTCTTCTCCACCTTTTCCCAAGGGGAGCTCTCCAGGTCGTTTCCTAGCAGACAGTCTACAGGCATGTCAGTTCTCACAGCGACTTGTAGAGTACCAGAGACCTCCCCCCACTCAAAGGGAACTTGAGCCATTGGACAACGACTCTCTACGTTGTCAGCATT
Organism: Triturus cristatus; assembly: GCF_964204655.1. Taxonomy (NCBI): domain Eukaryota; kingdom Metazoa; phylum Chordata; class Amphibia; order Caudata; family Salamandridae; genus Triturus; species Triturus cristatus. The sequence goes on along the minus strand of NC_140579.1, from coordinate 1,171,950,421 downwards.
GACAACCCTACAGTAGGCATTGGGTACAATTTGCTCTTGAGACACCAGGTGTTGCCTCACCGAGGTCACGCTGGCTCCTGTATCTCTAAGAGCCTCAACCTTCTTTCCATTGATGGTCACCACTTGCCCATATTTCTTAGTGTTAGAGGGCAGGTAGGTTACAGGGACCATCTCACTGTCTCCTAGCGAGACTAGGGTCATCTGCCCGGGACCCCCACCCTCCTGGACTGCTACTTCCTCCCCAAAGTTAACACTAGCTACTTGCCGGGGTGGAGCACCAGTGGGTGCGGTCTTACCAAACAGGCGACACTTAGGATCAGAGGCAATGTGACCCGGTTCACCACACCTATAACAATTGAAGGGCCCCTTTGGAACAGGTCTACCTGTCGGGGCCCCGTTCTGCTGCGGGGTTGGGGGAGGCTGAGAACCCTTCTGCTGGTTCCCTTGGGAATTACTTTGGGGGCCTTTTGGGAACCCCTTCTGTTTACCCTTGTCCCCCCCACTCTTCTGCTGGGGACCCTGCCCACCTTTGGCGGAGTCTCCCACTTGACCCTTGTGGACCCTGGTGCTGAGCCAGCGGTCCGCCTCCTCAGCAAGCTTCCTCGGGTTGGACAGCTTGCTATCTATCAGGTGCTGGCGTAGCTCAGGAAAACATTGACTGGACAAGTGCTCCCATGCAATTAAATCAAGCAGCCCTTGATAATCATTCACTTTGCTACCCTTCACCCAACCATCCAGCGCTCTGCAGAAAAAGGTCACATATTCCACATACGTACTCTCAGGGATCTTCTTCGTCTCCCTGAACCGCTGTCTATATAGCTCCGGAGTTAACCCATACCTGGTCATTAAAGCTTCCTTCATATGGGGGTATGAGGTCTGGACTTCCAAGGGCAAATCTAACAGGGTGTCCCGCCCTTCCGCAAGGAACCTTCCCCACAACCCCGCTCCCCAGTCTTTCTCAGGGACCCGGTGTGAGGACATGGCCACCTCGTAGGCTCTAAACCACTGCCCTATGTCATCCTTTCTAAAATACTCCTTTACTACATCTTTGGGGATGTACACCTTGGACTCTACCTGCGCTGGTGGAGTGCTGCCACCAGAAGGAGCGGTATCCAAACTTTTCGCCTTCAGCTCCAACTCCTTCAATCTGATATCATGATCCATTTGGCGTTGTTGTGCCTCCAGGGCCAACTTCTGCTTTTCCATTTCCATCTGTCCTGCCAACTTTGCCATCTCCATTGCATGCGCCCTGTCTGCTGCCCTGTCTGCCAGCTCCTCTGGCGACCGGACTCTGCTGGGCTCCTCAAGGTTGTCGGGTGGAACGATGTCCCCCGCATTCCGTGGGTCTCGTGACTCCTTCCAGGCTCTCAGCGCCTTGGCGTACTGGGTTCTCCTCTTGAATCCAGCATGGGGGACTCGGAATTTTACACTGTAGCCTTTCAATTGCTCCATCGAGTAGCCTTCCAGTCTCTCCCAATCCACCTCATCGATTCCAGAAATCACAGAGAGTGCTCTCCCAGCGGAGTGTGAGCCAGGCATGGTTGCAGTAATGGCAGATGTCTCAACAAAGTTCAACAATTACAAACCTGTGGCTGCGTTATTTGGTCTGCTCTCACTATCTGGTGATTAATAATTCACTGTATGCAAATTACAAGTGCAAATCCGAAATCCCAACCGCTGCCAACAATGTTAGAGTCGGGGATCTCTGGTTGGCGCAAGGTTGCCCTTGTGTCAAGCAGGAACCCTCTCCTCCACGTCAGGGCGCAGGATAACCCCTCGCGAATGACCCTTGCTCACCCTCTAGGTGCGTGGCGTGAGCAGCCAAGGCGATTCCTCAGGCGTTGTTGGTTAAGCACTTACAATCGTACACACAGTAAATACATCAATCCCCCCCAGAAACGGACACCAGACTTGGATATATATGAAAATACGATTCTTTATGTAAAAATAAGGTATATATATCTCAACAGACTTATCACAAGACCAGTAACGTTTTCGCTATGCCACCAGGTTATACAGCAGGCAAATGTTCTTGGTTCGTAGTAAATGGATAGTTTGTAGTCTCGTTACTTGTAGCTCCAGTACTCACAGAGATCGGTTCCTGCGAACGGGGAAATAAGGCGTTGCGGGCCCCGAGCCCGATACTGGACTTCTTTCGTGATTAGGAGAGTCGGCACAGGTCGGTGCGACTCTTAACTTCGGGAAGTGTTCTTGGGTCCTCAATCAGCAGGTGTGGGCACGTAGGCAGGCGCGGCCAGCGACCCTTTAGCACGGCGGTGCAGGAGGGTCTCCACAGCGGGGGCGGCGCGGCCTGAGAAGTCCGGGGATAGCGAAGCGGGGTCGCAGGGCACGGTTAGTGCAGCTGGGTGACCCGGCGTAGATCACAGTCGTCGGACGGCTTCCGGCAGGAGGGGTGATAGCGCGTTCAGCGCACTCCAATGGCAGGCGGTGACAGGGATGCAGGCGGCCTGGCCCGGGAACAGAGAGCGGCTCGGGACGGAGCGGGGCTCTCACGGGTTGGAGGCAGGCGAGCTTCTGAGTGTCACGGCCCTAGGAGGGGCGATGAGGGGCGCAGTCTCTTTTCCAGCGGGATCCACACACGGCTCGAATTGGAGGACGAGCAAGAAGCACAGAGAACCCACTGTTCCTGGGGTTCAGTTCAGGGGGCAAGCTCAGATCAAGCCCTTGGAGAATGTTCAAGCACAAAGTAGCAAAGTCTTCTCAGTAAGTCTCTTCCTCTCCTTTCTCAGCAAGGCAAGCAGCAGGCCAGCTCCTCCGGCGTCTTCTTCTCCTTCTAGTCGGGCAGAGGTTCTTTGTGGTAAACAGGATTCTGAGTTCTTAGGAGCCAGGCTCCTACTTTTATACCATGATTCTTTTGTTCTTTAGCGCCAGGGGGCCTAGGCCTGGCTCAGTCCAGTTCTGGAGCACTTTGTTATGGTGACTCTGCTCTTTCCTTTCAGCAGCAGGGCAGAGACATCAGCCGCCCCACAGGGGGTGGCGCCGGCTTTGTGGTGGCAGAGCACAGGTCTATTCAAGAGTCAAGGTGTACTCCTCCCACCCATCCAGGTGTAATCTCTCTACCCACCACCTGGCAGCCAACCTGTCTCTGGGGATTCCCCAACCCTGCTCCTTACTGTTGTCAGGCAGAACACATACACACAGCAGAGGCGGACTGAGATGGTCAGGTCAGTAAATACTAACTTTCTAAAAGTAGTATTTACAAACCCAGGATACTAAAATAGACTTGACTACAAGAAGTATTTTATCATCCTGAGTTCAGGCATACTAAACTTGACACTTCTACCATGCTCTCTGAGTCCACTGGGGTCACAGCGTTGGCGTGATCCCAGCAGCCCATTCTGGCCTATGGAGAGCAGGTAGCCTTCAATAGTGAAGAACGGAAAGGGCTGTAATTCACTACTAAGACATGCAACACACACCAGGGCATGTCTTACCTTATGCCTACAATGCACCCTGCCCTTGGGCCTACCAGAGGGGTGGCTAATATGTAGGTAAGGGAAGGTTTAGGGACTGGCAAGTGGGGGCACTTGCGCAGTCAGCGCGACGGTCCCGGACCGCGCACAGGGTCTGCGGTGGCAGACCCTAGACACATTTTACAAGGCCGCCTCTGTGGGTGGCGCAACCAGCGCTGCAAGCCCACCAGCGGCATTGGCATTCACGAGCCCTGGCACCCCTGGTGCACTTTACTGGGGACTGACAGTGAATCCAATAAACCAATCATGGACATCAATTACAGGTACACTTTACCTAGGGAGCACTTGCACTGCGGCACGGATTAGCCGTGGCGCAGTGCCCTGAGCGGACAACACCAGCAAAACAGTCGAGGCACACCATCAAAAAGTGGAAGGGAAACTCACGCCAAGGTGCCAGGTCTAACAAGTACTATTAAACAGGAACAGGGTTGGGAGCACACCGCTTCACCTCCCAGCAAGGTTCGTCCCTGGCATTGTGGTAAATGCAGTTTCAGTTACTTGCTTGCCTCAAGAGTGTTCAAGTGTTTCGCCACAGTTGGCGCAGATAGTGGTGATCTCTAGACACGTGTTTCTGGTTCTTTAACCGTCATCAGTAGAGATTACATTTTTTCAAATTTGGGGTTTGCTGAGTAGGCTGCCAACAACTTTCTCAGGTCAGGTACCTCTCACAGGCATGCGGGTGCTTCATTCATGAGCTTGTCAGCTCAATGACTCACAGGAGTACTTTTAAATAGGAACAGGGGTGGGAGCACACCGCTTCACCTCCTACCAAGGTTCGCCCCTGGAATTGTGGTAAATGCAGTTTCAGTTACTTGGTTGCTTCAAGAGTGTTAGAGTGTTTCGCCTCAGTTGGCGCAGATAGTTATGATCTCTAGAAACGTGTTTCTGGTTCTTTAACCATCATCAGTAGAGATTACAGTCTTTCAAATGTGGGTTTTGCCGGGTAGGCTGCCAACATCTTTGTCAGGTCAGGTACCTCTCACAGGCATGCGGGTGCTTCATGCATGAGCTTGTCAGCTCAATGACTCACGGGAGTACTAGTAAACAGGAACAGGGATGGGAGCACACCGCTTCACCTACCAGCAAGGTTCGCCCCAGGCATTGTGGTAAATACAGTTTCGGTTACTTGCTTGCTTCAAGAGTGTTCGAGTGTTTCGTCACAGTTTGCGCAGATAGTGCTGATCTCTAGACACGTGTTTCTAGTTCTTTAACCATCATCAGTAGAGATTACAGTCTTTCAAATGTGAGGTTTGCTGAGTAGGCTGTCAACATATTTCTCAGGTCAGGTACCTCTCACAGGCATGCGGGTGCTTCATCCACGAGCTCGTCAGCTCAATGACTCACGGGAGTACTATTAAACAGGAACAGGGTTGGGAGCACACCGCTTCACCTCTCAGCAAGGTTCGCCCCTGGCATTGTGGTAAATGCAGTTTCAGTCACTTGCTTGCTTCAAGAGTGTTCAAGTGTTTCGCCACAGTTGGCGCAGATAGTGGTGATCTCTAGACACGTGTTTCTGGTTCTTTAACCGTCATCAGTAGAGATTACATTTTTTCAAATTTGGGATTTGCTGAATAGGCTGCCAACAACTTTCTCAGGTCAGGTACCTCTCACAGGCATGCGGGTGCTTCATTCATGAGCTTGTCAGCTCAATGACTCACAGGAGTACTTTTAAATAGGAACAGGGGTGGGAGCACACCGCTTCACCTCCCAGCAAGGTTCGCCCCTGGCATTGTGGTAAATGCAGTTTCAGTTACTTGGTTGCTTCAAGAGTGTTAGAGTGTTTCGCCACAGTTGGCGCAGATAGTGATGACCTCTAGACACGTGTTTCTGGTTCTTTAACCATCATCAGTAGAGATTACAGTCTTTCAAATGTGGGGTTTGCCGAGTAGGCTGCCAACATCTTTGTCAGGTCAGGTACCTCTCACAGGCATGCGGGTGCTTCATCCAAGAGCTCGTCAGCTCAATGACTCACGGGAGTACTATTAAACAGGAAAAGGGTTGGGAGCACACCGCTTCACCTCTCAGCAAGGTTCGCCCCTGGCATTGTGGTAAATGCAGTTTCAGTCACTTGCTTGCTTCAAGAGTGTTCAAGTGTTTCGCCACAGTTGGCGCAGATAGTGGTGATCTCTAGACACGTGTTTCTGGTTCTTTAACCGTCATCAGTAGAGATTACATTCTTTCAAATGTGGGGTTTGCTGAGTAGGCTGCCAACATCTTTGTCAGGTCAGGAACCTCTTACAGGCATGCGGGTGCTTCATGCACGAGCTCGTCAGCTCAATGACTCACAGGAGTACTATTAAACAGGAACAGGGTTGGGAGCACACCGCTTCACCTCCCAGCAAGGTTCGCCCCTGGCATTGTGGTAAATGCAGTTTCAGTCACTTGCTTGCTTCAAGAGTGTTCAAGTATTTCGCCACAGTTGGCGCAGATAGTGATGATCTCTAGACACGTGTTTCTGGTTCTTTAACCGTCATCAGTAGAGATTACATTTTTCAAATTTGGGGTTTGCTGAGTAGGCTGCCAACAACTTTCTCAGGACAGGTACCTCTCACAGGCATGCGGGTGCTTCATTCATGAGCTTGTCAGCTCAATGACTCACAGGAGTACTTTTAAATAGGAACAGGGGTGGGAGCACACCGGTTCACCTCCCAGCAAGGTTCGCCCCTGGCATTGTGGTAAATGCAGTTTCAGTTACTTGGTTGCTTCAAGAGTGTTAGTGTTTTGCCACAGTTGGCTCAGATAGTGATGATCTCTAGACACGTGTTTCTGGCTCTTTAACCATCATCAGTAGAGATTACAGTCTTTCAAATGTGGGGTTTGCCGAGTAGGCTGCCAACATCTTTGTCAGGTCAGGTACCTCTCACAGGCATGCGTGTGCTTCATGCACGAGCTCGTCAGCTCAATGACTCACGGGAGTACTAGTAAACAGGAACAGGGATGGGAGCACACAGCTTTACCTACCAGCAAGGTTCGCCCTTGGCATTGTGGTAAATACAGTTTCGGTTACTTGCTTGCTTCAAGAGTGTTCGAGTGTTTCGCCAAGTTTGCGCAGATAGTGCTTATCTCTAGACACGTGTTTCTGGTTCTTTAACCATCATCAGTAGAGATTACAGTCTTTCAAATGTGAGGTTTGCTGAGTAGGCTGTCAACATATTTCTCAGGTCAGGTACCTCTCACAGGCATGCGGGTGCTTCATCCACGAGCTCGTCAGCTCAATGACTCACGGGAGTACTATTAAACAGGAACAGGGTTGGGAGCACACCGCTTCACCTCCCAGCAAGGTTCGTCCCTGGCATTGTGGTAAATGCAGTTTCAGTTACTTGCTTGCCTCAAGAGTGTTCAAGTGTTTCGCCACAGTTGGCGCAGATAGTGGTGATCTCTAGACACGTGTTTCTGGTTCTTTAACCGTCATCAGTAGAGATTACATTTTTTCAAATTTGGGGTTTGCTGAGTAGGCTGCCAACAACTTTCTCAGGTCAGGTACCTCTCACAGGCATGCGGGTGCTTCATTCATGAGCTTGTCAGCTCAATGACTCACAGGAGTACTTTTAAATAGGAACAGGGGTGGGAGCACACCGCTTCACCTCCTACCAAGGTTCGCCCCTGGAATTGTGGTAAATGCAGTTTCAGTTACTTGGTTGCTTCAAGAGTGTTAGAGTGTTTCGCCTCAGTTGGCGCAGATAGTTATGATCTCTAGAAACGTGTTTCTGGTTCTGTAACCATCATCAGTAGAGATTACAGTCTTTCAAATGTGGGTTTTGCCGGGTAGGCTGCCAACATCTTTGTCAGGTCAGGTACCTCTCACAGGCATGCGGGTGCTTCATGCATGAGCTTGTCAGCTCAATGACTCACGGGAGTACTAGTAAACAGGAACAGGGATGGGAGCACACCGCTTCACCTACCAGCAAGGTTCGCCCCAGGCATTGTGGTAAATACAGTTTCGGTTACTTGCTTGCTTCAAGAGTGTTCGAGTGTTTCGTCACAGTTTGCGCAGATAGTGCTGATCTCTAGACACGTGTTTCTAGTTCTTTAACCATCATCAGTAGAGATTACAGTCTTTCAAATGTGAGGTTTGCTGAGTAGGCTGTCATCATATTTCTCAGGTCAGGTACCTCTCACAGGCATGCGGGTGCTTCATCCACGAGCTCGTCAGCTCAATGACTCACGGGAGTACTATTAAACAGGAACAGGGTTGGGAGCACACCGCTTCACCTCTCAGCAAGGTTCGCCCCTGGCATTGTGGTAAATGCAGTTTCAGTCACTTGCTTGCTTCAAGAGTGTTCAAGTGTTTCGCCACAGTTGGCGCAGATAGTGGTGATCTCTAGACACGTGTTTCTGGTTCTTTAACCGTCATCAGTAGAGATTACATTTTTTCAAATTTGGGATTTGCTGAGTAGGCTGCCAACAACTTTCTCAGGTCAGGTACCTCTCACAGGCATGCGGGTGCTTCATTCATGAGCTTGTCAGCTCAATGACTCACAGGAGTACTTTTAAATAGGAACAGGGCTGGGAGCACACCGCTTCACCTCCCAGCAAGGTTCGCCCCTGGCATTGTGGTAAATGCAGTTTCAGTTACTTGGTTGCTTCAAGAGTGTTAGAGTGTTTCGCCACAGTTGGCGCAGATAGTGATGACCTCTAGACACGTGTTTCTGGTTCTTTAACCATCATCAGTAGAGATTACAGTCTTTCAAATGTGGGGTTTGCCGAGTAGGCTGCCAACATCTTTGTCAGGTCAGGTACCTCTCACAGGCATGCGGGTGCTTCATCCAAGAGCTCGTCAGCTCAATGACTCACGGGAGTACTATTAAACAGGAAAAGGGTTGGGAGCACACCGCTTCACCTCTCAGCAAGGTTCGCCCCTGGCATTGTGGTAAATGCAGTTTCAGTCACTTGCTTGCTTCAAGAGTGTTCAAGTGTTTCGCCACAGTTGGCGCAGATAGTGGTGATCTCTAGACACGTGTTTCTGGTTCTTTAACCGTCATCAGTAGAGATTACATTCTTTCAAATTTGGGGTTTGCTGAGTAGGCTGCCAACAACTTTCTCAGGTCAGGTACCTCTCACAGGCATGCGGGTGCTTCATTCATGAGCTTGTCAGCTCAATGACTCACAGGAGTACTTTTAAATAGGAACAGGGGTGGGAGCACACCGCTTCACCTCCTACCAAGGTTCGCCCCTGGAATTGTGGTAAATGCAGTTTCAGTTACTTGGTTGCTTCAAGAGTGTTAGAGTGTTTCGCCTCAGTTGGCGCAGATAGTTATGATCTCTAGAAACGTGTTTCTGGTTCTGTAACCATCATCAGTAGAGATTACAGTCTTTCAAATGTGGGTTTTGCCGGGTAGGCTGCCAACATCTTTGTCAGGTCAGGTACCTCTCACAGGCATGCGGGTGCTTCATGCATGAGCTTGTCAGCTCAATGACTCACGGGAGTACTAGTAAACAGGAACAGGGATGGGAGCACACCGCTTCACCTACCAGCAAGGTTCGCCCCAGGCATTGTGGTAAATACAGTTTCGGTTACTTGCTTGCTTCAAGAGTGTTCGAGTGTTTCGTCACAGTTTGCGCAGATAGTGCTGATCTCTAGACACGTGTTTCTAGTTCTTTAACCATCATCAGTAGAGATTACAGTCTTTCAAATGTGAGGTTTGCTGAGTAGGCTGTCATCATATTTCTCAGGTCAGGTACCTCTCACAGGCATGCGGGTGCTTCATCCACGAGCTCGTCAGCTCAATGACTCACGGGAGTACTATTAAACAGGAACAGGGTTGGGAGCACACCGCTTCACCTCTCAGCAAGGTTCGCCCCTGGCATTGTGGTAAATGCAGTTTCAGTCACTTGCTTGCTTCAAGAGTGTTCAAGTGTTTCGCCACAGTTGGCGCAGATAGTGGTGATCTCTAGACACGTGTTTCTGGTTCTTTAACCGTCATCAGTAGAGATTACATTTTTTCAAATTTGGGATTTGCTGAGTAGGCTGCCAACAACTTTCTCAGGTCAGGTACCTCTCACAGGCATGCGGGTGCTTCATTCATGAGCTTGTCAGCTCAATGACTCACAGGAGTACTTTTAAATAGGAACAGGGCTGGGAGCACACCGCTTCACCTCCCAGCAAGGTTCGCCCCTGGCATTGTGGTAAATGCAGTTTCAGTTACTTGGTTGCTTCAAGAGTGTTAGAGTGTTTCGCCACAGTTGGCGCAGATAGTGATGACCTCTAGACACGTGTTTCTGGTTCTTTAACCATCATCAGTAGAGATTACAGTCTTTCAAATGTGGGGTTTGCCGAGTAGGCTGCCAACATCTTTGTCAGGTCAGGTACCTCTCACAGGCATGCGGGTGCTTCATCCAAGAGCTCGTCAGCTCAATGACTCACGGGAGTACTATTAAACAGGAAAAGGGTTGGGAGCACACCGCTTCACCTCTCAGCAAGGTTCGCCCCTGGCATTGTGGTAAATGCAGTTTCAGTCACTTGCTTGCTTCAAGAGTGTTCAAGTGTTTCGCCACAGTTGGCGCAGATAGTGGTGATCTCTAGACACGTGTTTCTGGTTCTTTAACCGTCATCAGTAGAGATTACATTCTTTCAAATTTGGGGTTTGCTGAGTAGGCTGCCAACAACTTTCTCAGGTCAGGTACCTATCACAGGCATGTGGGTGCTTCATCCATGAGCTTGTCAGCTCAATGACTCATGGGAGTACTATTAAATAGGAACAGAGGTGGGAGCACATCGCTTCACCTCCCAGCAAGGTTCGCCCCTGGCATTGTGGTAAATGCAGTTTCAGTTACTTGCTTGCTTCAAGACCGTTCGAGTGTTTCGCCACAGTGGGCACAGATAGTGCTGATCTCTAGACACGTGCTTCTAGTGCTTTAACAGTCATCAGTTGAGATTACAGTCTTTGACATTTTGGGTTTGCTGAGTAGGCTGCCAACATCTTTCTCAGGTCAGGTACCTCTCACAGGCATGCGGGTGCTTCATGCACGAGCTCGTCAGCTCAATGACTCACAGGAGTACTATTAAACAGGAACAGGGTTGGGAGCACACCGCTTCACCTCCCAGCAAGGTTCGCCCCTGGCATTGTGGTAAATGCTGTTTCAGTCACTTGCTTGCTTCAAGAGTGTTCAAGTATTTTGCCACAGTTGGCGCAGATAGTGATGATCTCTAGACACGTGTTTCTGGTTCTTTAACCGTCATCAGTAGAGATTACATTCTTTCAAATTTGGGGTTTGCTGAGTAGGCTGCCAACAACTATCTCAGGTCAGGTACCTCTCACAGGCATGCGGGTGCTTCATTCATGAGCTTGTCAGCTCAATGACTCACAGGAGTACTTTTAAATAGGAACAGGGGTGGGAGAACACCGCTTCCCCTCCCAGCAAGGTTCGCCCCTGGCATTGTGGTAAATGCAGTTTCAGTTACTTGGTTGCTTCAAGAGTGTTTGAGTGTTTCGTCACAGTTTGCGCAGATAGTGCTGATCTCTAGACACGTGTTTCTGGTTCTTTAACCATCATCAGTAGAGATTACAGTCTTTCAAATGTGAGGTTTGCTGAGTAGGCTGTCAACATATTTCTCAGGTCAGTTACCTCTCACAGGCATGCGGGTGCTTCATCCACGAGCTCGTCAGCTCAATGACTCACGGGAGTACTATTAAACAGGAACAGGGTTGGGAGCACACCGCTTCACCTCCCAGCAAGGTTCAAGCCTGGCATTGTGGTAAATGCAGTTTCAGTTACTTGCTTGCTTCAAGAGTGTTCAAGTGTTTCGCCACAGTTGGCGCAGATAGTGATGATCTCTAGACATGTGTTTCTGGTTCTTTAACCGTCATCAGTAGAGATTACAGTCTTTAAAATGTGGGGTTTGCTGAGTAGGCTGCCAACATCTTTGTCAGGTCAGGTACCTCTTACAGGCATGCGGGTGCTTCATGCACGAGCTCGTCAGCTCAATGACTCACAGGAGTACTATTAAACAGGAACAGGGTTGGGAGCACACCGCTTCACCTCCCAGCAAGGTTCGCCCCTGGCATTGTGGTAAATGCAGTTTCAGTCACTTGCTTGCTTCAAGAGTGTTCAAGTGTTTCGCCACAGTTGGCGCAGATAGTGATGATCTCTAGACACGTGTTTCTGGCTCTTTAACCATCATCAGTAGAGATTACAGTCTTTCAAATGTGGGGTTTGCCTAGTAGGCTGCCAACATCTTTGTCAGGTCAGGTACCTCTCACAGGCATGCGGGTGCTTCATGCACGAGCTCGTCAGCTCAATGACTCACGGGAGTACTATTAAACAGGAACAGGGTTGGGAGCACACCGCTTCACCTCCCAGCAAGGTTCGTCCCTGGCATTGTGGTAAATGCAGTTTCAGTTACTTGCTTGCCTCAAGAGTGTTCAAGTGTTTCGCCACAGTTGGCGCAGATAGTGGTGATGTCTAGACACGTGTTTCTGGCTCTTTAACCATCATCAGTAGAGATTACAGTCTTTCAAATGTGGGGTTTGCCTAGTAGGCTGCCAACAACTTTCTCAGGTCAGGTACCTCTCACAGGCATGCGGGTGCTTCATTCATGAGCTTGTCAGCTCAATGACTCACAGGAGTACTTTTAAATAGGAACAGGGGTGGGAGCACACCACTTCACCTCCTACCAAGGTTCGCCCCTGGAATTGTGGTAAATGCAGTTTCAGTTACTTGGTTGCTTCAAGAGTGTTAGAGTGTTTCGCCTCAGTTGGCGCAGATAGTTATGATCTCTAGAAACGTGTTTCTGGTTCTTTAACCATCATCAGTAGAGATTACAGTCTTTCAAATGTGGGGTTTGCTGAGTAGGCTGCCAACATCTTTGTCAGGTCAGGTACCTCTCACAGGCATGCGGGTGCTTCATGCATGAGCTTGTCAGCTCAATGACTCACGGGAGTACTAGTAAACAGGAACAGGGATGGGAGCACACCGCTTCACCTACCAGCAAGGTTCGCCCCAGGCATTGTGGTAAATACAGTTTCGGTTACTTGCTTGCTTCAAGAGTGTTCGAGTGTTTCGTCACAGTTTGCGCAGATAGTGCTGATCTCTAGACACGTGTTTCTAGTTCTTTAACCATCATCAGTAGAGATTACAGTCTTTCAAATGTGAGGTTTGCTGAGTAGGCTGTCAACATATTTCTCAGGTCAGGTACCTCTCACAGGCATGCGGGTGCTTCATCCACGAGCTCGTCAGCTCAATGACTCACGGGAGTACTATTAAACAGGAACAGGGTTGGGAGCACACCGCTTCACCTCTCAGCAAGGTTTGCCCCTGGCATTGTGGTAAATGCAGTTTCAGTCACTTGCTTGCTTCAAGAGTGTTAGAGTGTTTCGCCACAGTTGGCGCAGATAGTTATGATCTCTAGACACGTGTTTCTGGTTCTTTAACCATCATCAGTAGAGATTACAGTCTTTCAAATGTGGGGTTTGCCGAGTAGGCTGCCAACATCTTTGTCAGGTCAGGTACCTCTCACAGGCATGCGGGTGCTTCATGCATGAGCTTGTCAGCTCAATGACTCACGGGAGTACTAGTAAACAGGAACAGGGATGGGAGCACACCGCTTCACCTACCAGCAAGGTTCGCTCCAGGCATTGTGGTAAATACAGTTTCGGTTACTTGCTTGCTTCAAGAGTGTTTGAGTGTTTCGTCACAGTTTGCGCAGATAGTGCTGATCTCTAGACAAGTGTTTCTGGTTCTTTAACCATCATCAGTAGAGATTACAGTCTTTCAAATGTGAGGTTTGCTGAGTAGGCTGTCAACATATTTCTCAGGTCAGGTACCTCTCACAGGCATGCGGGTGCTTCATCCATGAGCTCGTCAGCTCAATGACTCACGGGAGTACTATTAAACAGGAACAGGGTTGGGAGCACACCGCTTCACCTCCCAGCAAGGTTCACCCCTGGCATTGTGGTAAATGCAGTTTCAGTTACTTGCTTGCTTCAAGAGTGTTCAAGTGTTTCGCCACAGTTGGCGCAGATAGTGATGATCTCTAGACAAGTGTTTCTGGTTCTTTAACCGTCATCAGTAGAGATTACAGTCTTTCAAATGTGGGGTTTGCTGAGTAGGCTGCCAACATCTTTGTCAGGTCAGGTACCTCTTACAGGCATGCGGGTGCTTCATGCACGAGCTCGTCAGCTCAATGACTCACAGGAGTACTATTAAACAGGAACAGGGTTGTGAGCACACCGCTTCACCTCCCAGCAAGGTTCGCCCCTGGCATTGTGGTAAATGCAGTTTCAGTCACTTGCTTGCTTCAAGAGTGTTCAAGTATTTCGCCACAGTTGGCGCAGATAGTGATGATCTCTAGACACGTGTTTCTGGTTCTTTAACCGTCATCAGTAGAGATTACATTCTTTCAAATTTGGGGTTTGCTGAGTAGGCTGCCAACATCTTTCTCAGGTCAGGTACCTCTCACAGGCTTGCGGGTGCTTCATTCATGAACTTTTCAGCTCAATGACTCACAGGAGTACTTTTAAATAGGAACAGGGGTGGGAGCACACCGCTTCACCTCCCAGCAAGGTTCGCCCCTGGCATTGTGGTAAATGCAGTTTCAGTTACTTGCTTGCTTCAAGACCGTTCGAGTGTTTCGCCACAGTTGGCACAGATAGTGCTGATCTCTAGACACGTGTTTCTAGTTCTTTAACAGTCATCAGTTGAGATTACAGTCTTTGAAATTTTGGGTTTGCTGAGTAGGCTGCCAACATCTTTCTCAGGTCAGGTACCTCTCACAGGCATGCAGGTGCTTCATCCACGAGCTCGTCAGCTCAATGACTCACTGGAGAACTATTAAATAGGAAAAGGGTTGGGAAAACACCGCTTCACCTCCCAGCAAGGTTTGCTCCTGGCATTGTGGTAAATACTGTTTCAGTTACTTGCTTGCTTCAAGAGTGTTCGAGTGTTTCGCCAAAGTTGGCGCAGATAGTGCTGATCTCTAGAGACGTGTTTCTGGTTTTTTAACCGTCATCAGTAGAGATTACAGTCTTTCAAATGTGGGGTTTGCCGAGTAGGCTGCCAACATCTTTGTCAGGTCAGGTACCTCTCACAGGCATGCGGGTGCTTCATGCACGAGCTCGTCAGCTCAATGACTCACGGGAGTACTAGTAAACAGGAACAGGGATGGGAGCACACCGCTTCACCTACCAGCAAGGTTCGCCCCAGGCATTGTGGTAAATACAGTTTCGGTTACTTGCTTGCTTCAAGAGTGTTCGAGTGTTTCGTCCCAGTTTGCTCAGATAGTGCTGATCTCTAGACACGTGTTTCTGGTTCTTTAACCATCATCAGTAGAGATTACAGTCTTTCAAATGTGAGGTTTGCTGAGTAGGCTGTCAACATATTTCTCAGGTCAGGTACCTCTCACAGGCATGCGGGTGCTTCATCCACGAGCTCGTCAGCTCAATGACTCACGGGAGTACTATTAAACAGGAACAGGGTTGGGAGCACACGGATTCACCTCCCAGCAAGGTTTACCCCTGGCATTGTTGTAATTGCAGTTTCAGTTACTTGCTTGCTTCAAGAGTGTTCAAGTGTTTCGCCACAGTTGGCGCAGATAGTGATGATCTCTAGACACGTGTTTCTGGTTCTTTAACCGTCATCAGTAGAGATTACATACTTTCAAATTTGGGGTTTGCTGAGTAGGCTGCCAACAACTTTCTCAGGTCAGGTACCTATCACAGGCATGTGGGTGCTTCATCCATGAGCTTGTCAGCTCAATGACTCATGGGAGTACTATTAAATAGGAACAGAGGTGGGAGCACATCGCTTCACCTCCCAGTAAGGTTCGCCCCTGGCATTGTGGTAAATGCAGTTTCAGTTACTTGCTTGCTTCAAGACCGTTCGAGTGTTTCGCCACAGTTGGCACAGATAGTGCTGATCTCTAGACATGTGTTTCTAGTTCTTTAACAGTCATCAGTTGAGATTACAGTCTTTGACATTTTGGGTTTGCTGAGTAGGCTGCCAACATCTTTCTCAGGTCAGGTACCTCTCACAGGCATGCAGGTGCTTCATCCACGAGCTCGTCAGCTCAATGACTCACTGGAGAACTATTAAATAGGAAAAGGGTTGGGAAAACACCGCTTCACCTCCCAGCAAGGTTTGCTCCTGGCATTGTGGTAAATACTGTTTCAGTTACTTGCTTGCTTCAAGAGTGTTCGAGTGTTTCGCCAAAGTTGGCGCAGATAGTGCTGATCTCTAGAGACGTGTTTCTGGTTCTTTAACCATCATCAGTAGAGATTACAGTATTCGAAATTTGGAGTTTGCTGAGTTGGCTGCCAACATCTTTCTCAGGTTAGGTACCTCTCACAGGCATGCGGGTGCTTCATCCAAGAGGTCGTCAGCTCAATAACTCACGGGAGTACTATTAAACAGGAACAGGGTTGGGAGCACACAGCTTCACCTTCCAGCAAGGTTCGCCCCTGGCATTGTGGTAAATGCAGTTTCAGTTACTTGCCTGCTTCAAGAGTGTTCAAGTGTTCCGCCACAGTTGGCGCAGATATTGATGATCTCTAGACACATGTTTCTGGTTCTTTAACCGTCATCAGTAGAGATTACTGTCTTTCAAATGTGGGGTTTGCTGAGTAGGCTGCCAACATCTTTGTCAGGTCAGGTACTTCTCACAGGCATGCGGGTGCTTCATGCACGAGCTCGTCAGCTCAATGACTCACAGGAGTACTATTAAACAGGAACAGGGTTGGGAGCACACCGCTTCACCTCCCAGCAAGGTTCGCCCCTGGCATTGTGGTAAATGCAGTTTCAGTCACTTGCTTGCTTCAAGAGTGTTCAAGTATTTCGCCACAGTTTGCGCAGATAGTGATGATGTCTAGACACGTGTTTCTGGTTCTTTAACCGTCATCAGTAGAGATTACATTCTTTCAAATTTGGGGATTGCTGAGTAGGCTGCCAACAACTTTCTCAGGTCAGGTACCTCTCACAGGCATGCGGGTGCTTCATTCATGAGCTTGTCAGCTCAATGACTCACAGGAGTACTTTTAAATAGCAATAGGGGTGGGAGCACACCGCTTCACCTCCCAGCAAGGTTCGCCCCTGGCATTGTGGTAAATGCAGTTTCAGTTACTTGGTTGCTTCAAGAGTGTTAGAGTGTTTCGCCACAGTTGTCGCAGATAGTGATGATCTCTGGACACATGTTTCTGGTTCTTTAACCATCATCAGTAGAGATTACAGTCTTTCAAATGTGGGGTTTGATGAGTAGGCTGCCAACATCTTTGTCAGGTCAGGTACCTCTTACAGGCATGCGGGTGCTTCATGCATGAGCTCGTCAGCTCAATGACTCACAGGAGTACTATTAAACACGAACAGGGTTGGGAGCACACCGCTTCACCTCCCAGCAAGGTTCGCCCCTGGCATTGTGGTAAATGCAGTTTCAGTCACTTGCTTGCTTCAAGAGTGTTCAAGTATTTCGCCCCAGTTGGCGCAGATAGTGATGATCTCTAGACACGTGTTTCTGGTTCTTTAACCGTCATCAGTAGAGATTACATTCTTTCAAATTTGGGGTTTGCTGAGTAGGCTGCCAACAACTTTCTCAGGTCAGGTACCTCTCACAGGCATGCGGGTGCTTCATTCATGAGCTTGTCAGCTCAATGACTCACAGGAGTACTTTTAAATAGGAACAGGGGTGGGAGCACACCGCTTCACCTCCCAGCAAGGTTCGCCCCTGGCATTGTGGTAAATGCAGTTTCAGTCACTTGGTTGCTTCAAGAGTGTTAGAGTGTTTCGCCACAGTTGGCGCAGATAGTGATGATCTCTAGACACGTGTTTCTGGCTCTTTAACCATCATCAGTAGAGATTACAGTCTTTCAAATGTGGGGTTTGCCGAGTAGGCTGCCAACATCTTTGTCAGGTCAGGTACCTCTCACAGGCATGCGGGTGCTTCATGCATGAGCTCGTCAGCTCAATGACTCACGGGAGTACTAGTAAACAGGAACAGGGATGGGAACACACAGCTTCACCTACCAGCAAGGTTCGTCCCTGGCATTGTGGTAAATGCAGTTTCAGTTACTTGCTTGCCTCAAGAGTGTTCAAGTGTTTTGCCACAGTTGGCGCAGATAGTGATGATCTCTAGACACGTGTTTCTGGTTCTTTAACCGTCATCAGTAGAGATTACATTCTTTCAAATTCGGGGTTTGCTGAGTAGGCTGCCAACAACTTTCTCAGGTCAGGTACCTCTCACAGGCATGTGGGTGCTTCATCCATGAGCTTGTCAGCTCAATGACTCACGGGAGTACTATTAAATAGGAACAGGGGTGGGAGCACACTGCTTCACCTCCCAGCAAGGTTCGCCCCTGACATTGTGGTAAATGCAGTTTCAGTTACTTGCTTGCTTCAAGAGTGTTCGAGTGCTTTGCCACAGTTGGCACAGATAGTGCTGATCTCTAGACACGTGTTTCTGGTTCTTTAACCGTCATCAGTAGAGATTACAGTATTTGAAATTTGGAGTTTGCTGAGTTGGCTGCCAACATCTTTCTCAGGTCAGGTACCTCTCATAGGCATGCGGGTGCTTCATCCATGAGGTCGTCAGCTCAATGACTCACAGGAGTACTATTAAACAGGAACAGGGTTGGGAGCACACAGCTTCACCTTCCAGCAAGGTTCGCCCCTGGCATTGTGGTAAATGCAGTTTCAGTTACTTGCCTGCTTCAAGAGTGTTCAAGTGTTTCGCCACAGTTGGCGCAGATAGTGATGATGTCTAGACACGTGTTTCTGGTTCTTTAACCGTCATCAGTAGAGATTACATTCTTTCAAATTTGGGGTTTGCTGAGTAGGCTGCCAACAACTTTCTCAGGTCAGGTACCTCTCACAGGCATGCGGGTGCTTCATTCATGAGCTTGTCAGCTCAATGACTCACAGGAGTACTTTTAAATAGGAACAGGGGTGGGAGCACACCGCTTCACCTCCCAGCAAGGTTCGCCCCTGGCATTGTGGTAAATGCAGTTTCAGTTACTTGGTTGCTTCAAGAGTGTTAGAGTGTTTCGCCACAGTTGGCGCAGATAGAGATGATTTCTAGACACGTGTTTCTGGTTCTTTAACCATCATCAGTAGAGATGACAGTCTTTCAAATGTGGGGTTTGCTGAGTAGGCTGCCAACATCTTTGTCAGGTCAGGTACCTCTCACAGGCATGGGGGTGCTTCATGCACGAGCTCGTCAGCTCAATGACTCACAGGAGTACTATTAAACAGGAACAGGGTTGGGAGCACACTGCTTCACCTCCCAGCAAGGTTCGTCCCTGGCATTGTGGTAAATGCTGTTTCAGTCACTTGCTTGCTTCAAGAGTGTTCAAGTATTTCGCCACAGTTGGCGCAGATAGTGATGATCTCTAGACACGTGTTTCTGGTTCTTTAACCGTCATCAGTAGAGATTACATTCTTTCAAATTTGGAGTTTGCTGAGTAGGCTGTCAACAACTTTCTCAGGTCAGGTACCTATCACAGACATGCGGGTGCTTTATTCATGAGCTTGTCAGCTCAATGACTCACAGTAGTACTTTTAAATAGGAACAGGGGTGGGAGCACACCGCTTTACCTCCCAGCAAGGTTCGCCCCTGGCATTGTGGTAAATGCAGTTTCAGTTACTTGGTTGCTTCAAGAGTGTTTGAGTGTTTCGTCACAGTTTGCGCAGATAGTGCTGATCTCTAGACACGTGTTTCTGGTTCTTTAACCATCATCAGTAGAGATTACAGTCTTTCAAATGTGAGGTTTGCTGAGTAGGCTGTCAACATATTTCTCAGGTCAGGTACCTCTCAAGGGCATGCGGGTGCTTCATCCACGAGCTCGTCAGCTCAATGACTCACGGGAGTACTATTAAACAGGAACAGGGTTGGGAGCACACCGCTTCACCTCCCAGCAAGGTTCACCCCTGGCATTGTGGTAAATGCAGTTTCAGTTACTTGCTTGCTTCAAGAGTGTTCAAGAGTTTCGCCACAGTTGGCGCAGATAGTGATGATCTCTAGACATGTGTTTCTGGTTCTTTAACCGTCATCAGTAGAGATTACAGTCTTTCAAATGTGGGGTTTGCTGAGTAGGCTGCCAACATCTTTGTCAGGTCAGGTACCTCTTACAGGCATGCGGGTGCTTCATGCACGAGCTCGTCAGCTCAATGACTCACAGGAGTACTATTAAACAGGAACAGGGTTGGGAGCACACCGCTTCACCTCCCAGCAAGGTTCGCCCCTGGCATTGTGATAAATGCAGTTTCAGTCACTTGCTTGCTTCAAGAGTGTTCAAGTATTTCGCCACAGTTGGCGCAGATAGTGATGATCTCTAGACACGTGTTTCTGGTTCTTTAACCGTCATCAGTAGAGATTACATTCTTTCAAATTTGGGGTTTGCTGAGTAGGCTGCCAACAACTTTCTCAGGTCAGGTACCTCTCACAGGCATGCGGGTGCTTCATTCATGAGCTTGTCAGCTCAATGACTCACAGGAGTACTTTTAAATAGGAACAGGGGTGGGAGCACACCGCTTCACCTCCCAGCAAGGTTCGCCCCTGGCATTGTGGTAAATGCAGTTTCAGTTACTTGGTTGCTTCAAGAGTGTTAGAGTGTTTCGCCACAGTTGGCGCAGATAGTGATGATCTCTAGACACGTGTTTCTGGCTCTTTAACCATCATCAGTAGAGATTACAGTCTTTCAAATGTGGGGTTTGCCGAGTAGGCTGCCAACATCTTTGTCAGGTCAGGTACCTCTCACAGGCATGCGGGTGCTTCATGCACGAGCTCGTCAGCTCAATGACTCACGGGAGTACTAGTAAACAGGAACAGGGATGGGATCACACAGCTTCACCTACCAGCAAGGTTCGCCCCTGGCATTGTGGTAAATACAGTTTCAGTTACTTGCTTGCTTCAAGAGTGTTCGAGTGTTTCGCCGCAGTTGGCGCAGATAGTGATGATCTCTAGACATGTGTTTCTGGTTCTTTAACCGTCATCAGTAGAGATTACAGTCTTTCAAATGTGGGGTTTGCTGAGTAGGCTGCCAACATCTTTGTCAGGTCCGGTACCTCTTACAGGCATGCGGGTGCTTCATTCATGAGCTTGTCAGCTCAATGACTCACAGGAGTACTTTTAAATAGGAACAGGGGTGGGAGCACACCGCTTCACCTCCCAGCAAGGTTCGCCCCTGGCATTGTGGTAAATGCAGTTTCAGTTACTTGGTTGCTTCAAGAGTGTTAGAGTGTTTCGCCACAGTTGGCGCAGATAGTGATGATCTCTAGACACGTGTTTCTGGCTCTTTAACCATCATCAGTAGAGATTACAGTCTTTCAAATGTGAGGTTTGCTGAGTAGGCTGTCAACATATTTCTCAGGTCAGGTACCTCTCACAGGCATGCGGGTGCTTCATCCACGAGCTCGTCAGCTCAATGACTCACGGGAGTACTATTAAACAGGAACAGGGTTGGGAGCACACCGCTTCACCTCCCAGCAAGGTTCGTCCCTGGCATTGTGGTAAATGCAGTTTCAGTTACTTGCTTGCCTCAAGAGTGTTCAAGTGTTTTGCCACAGTTGGCGCAGATAGTGATGATCTCTAGACACGTGTTTCTGGTTCTTTAACCGTCATCAGTAGAGATTACATTCTTTCAAATTTGGGGTTTGCTGAGTAGGCTGCCAACAACTTTCTCAGGTCAGGTACCTCTCACAGGCATGTGGGTGCTTCATCCATGACCTTGTCAGCTCAATGACTCACGGGAGTACTTTTAAATAGGAACAGGGGTGGGAGCACACCGCTTCACCTCCCAGCAAGGTTCGCCCCTGGCATTGTGGTAAATGCAGTTTCAGTTACTTGGTTGCTTCAAGAGTGTTAGAGTGTTTCGCCACAGTTGGCACAGATAGTGCTGATCTCTAGACACGTGTTTCTGGTTCTTTAACCGTCATCAGTAGAGATTACAGTATTTGAAATTTGGAGTTTGCTGAGTTGGCTGCAAACATCTTTCTCAGGTCAGGTACCTCTCACAGGCATGCGGGTGCTTCATCCATGAGGTCGTCAGCTCAATGACTCACGGGAGTACTATTAAACAGAAACAGGGTTGGGAGCACACAGCTTCACCTTCCAGCAAGGTTCGCCCCTGGCATTGTGGTAAATGCAGTTTCAGTTACTTGCCTGCTTCAAGAGTGTTCAAGTGTTTCGCCACAGTTGGCGCAGATAGTGATGATGTCTAGACATGTGTTTCTAGTTCTTTAACCGTCATCAGTAGAGATTACATTCTTTCAAATTTGGGGTTTGCTGAGTAGGCTGCCAACAACTTTCTCAGGTCAGGTACCTCTCACAGGCATGCGGGTGCTTCATTCATGAGCTTGTCAGCTCAATGACTCACAGGAGTACTTTTAAATAGGAACAGGGGTGGGAGCACACCGCTTCACCTCCCAGCAAGGTTCGCCCCTGGCATTGTGATAAATGCAGTTTCAGTCACTTGCTTGCTTCAAGAGTGTTCAAGTATTTCGCCACAGTTGGCGCAGATAGTGATGATCTCTAGACACGTGTTTCTGGTTCTTTAACCGTCATCAGTAGAGATTACATTCTTTCAAATTTGGGGTTTGCTGAGTAGGCTGCCAACAACTTTCTCAGGTCAGGTACCTCTCACAGGCATGCGGGTGCTTCATTCATGAGCTTGTCAGCTCAATGACTCACAGGAGTACTTTTAAATAGGAACAGGGGTGGGAGCACACCGCTTCACCTCCCAGCAAGGTTCGCCCCTGGCATTGTGGTAAATGCAGTTTCAGTTACTTGGTTGCTTCAAGAGTGTTAGAGTGTTTCGCCACAGTTGGCGCAGATAGTGATGATCTCTAGACACGTGTTTCTGGCTCTTTAACCATCATCAGTAGAGATTACAGTCTTTCAAATGTGGGGTTTGCCGAGTAGGCTGCCAACATCTTTGTCAGGTCAGGTACCTCTCACAGGCATGCGGGTGCTTCATGCACGAGCTCGTCAGCTCAATGACTCACGGGAGTACTAGTAAACAGGAACAGGGATGGGAACACACAGCTTCACCTACCAGCAAGGTTCGCCCCTGGCATTGTGGTAAATACAGTTTCAGTTACTTGCTTGCTTCAAGAGTGTTCGAGTGTTTCGCCGCAGTTGGCGCAGATAGTGATGATCTCTAGACATGTGTTTCTGGTTCTTTAACCGTCATCAGTAGAGATTACAGTCTTTCAAATGTGGGGTTTGCTGAGTAGGCTGCCAACATCTTTGTCAGGTCCGGTACCTCTTACAGGCATGCGGGTGCTTCATTCATGAGCTTGTCAGCTCAATGACTCACAGGAGTACTTTTAAATAGGAACAGGGGTGGGAGCACACCGCTTCACCTCCCAGCAAGGTTCGCCCCTGGCATTGTGGTAAATGCAGTTTCAGTTACTTGGTTGCTTCAAGAGTGTTAGAGTGTTTCGCCACAGTTGGCGCAGATAGTGATGATCTCTAGACACGTGTTTCTGGCTCTTTAACCATCATCAGTAGAGATTACAGTCTTTCAAATGTGAGGTTTGCTGAGTAGGCTGTCAACATATTTCTCAGGTCAGGTACCTCTCACAGGCATGCGGGTGCTTCATCCACGAGCTCGTCAGCTCAATGACTCACGGGAGTACTATTAAACAGGAACAGGGTTGGGAGCACACCGCTTCACCTCCCAGCAAGGTTCGTCCCTGGCATTGTGGTAAATGCAGTTTCAGTTACTTGCTTGCCTCAAGAGTGTTCAAGTGTTTTGCCACAGTTGGCGCAGATAGTGATGATCTCTAGACACGTGTTTCTGGTTCTTTAACCGTCATCAGTAGAGATTACATTCTTTCAAATTTGGGGTTTGCTGAGTAGGCTGCCAACAACTTTCTCAGGTCAGGTACCTCTCACAGGCATGTGGGTGCTTCATCCATGACCTTGTCAGCTCAATGACTCACGGGAGTACTTTTAAATAGGAACAGGGGTGGGAGCACACCGCTTCACCTCCCAGCAAGGTTCGCCCCTGGCATTGTGGTAAATGCAGTTTCAGTTACTTGGTTGCTTCAAGAGTGTTAGAGTGTTTCGCCACAGTTGGCACAGATAGTGCTGATCTCTAGACACGTGTTTCTGGTTCTTTAACCGTCATCAGTAGAGATTACAGTATTTGAAATTTGGAGTTTGCTGAGTTGGCTGCAAACATCTTTCTCAGGTCAGGTACCTCTCACAGGCATGCGGGTGCTTCATCCATGAGGTCGTCAGCTCAATGACTCACGGGAGTACTATTAAACAGAAACAGGGTTGGGAGCACACAGCTTCACCTTCCAGCAAGGTTCGCCCCTGGCATTGTGGTAAATGCAGTTTCAGTTACTTGCCTGCTTCAAGAGTGTTCAAGTGTTTCGCCACAGTTGGCGCAGATAGTGATGATGTCTAGACATGTGTTTCTAGTTCTTTAACCGTCATCAGTAGAGATTACATTCTTTCAAATTTGGGGTTTGCTGAGTAGGCTGCCAACAACTTTCTCAGGTCAGGTACCTCTCACAGGCATGCGGGTGCTTCATTCATGAGCTTGTCAGCTCAATGACTCACAGGAGTACTTTTAAATAGGAACAGGGGTGGGAGCACACCGCTTCACCTCCCAGCAAGGTTCGCCCCTGGCATTGTGGTAAATGCAGTTTCAGTTACTTGGTTGCTTCAAGAGTGTTAGTGTTTCGCCACAGTTGGCGCAGATAGTGATGATCTCTAGACACGTGTTTCTGGTTCTTTAACCATCATCAGTAGAGATTACAGTCTTTCAAATGTGGGGTTTGCCGAGTAGGCTGCCAACATCTTTGTCAGGTCAGGTACCTCTCACAGGCATGCGGGAGCTTCATGCATGAGCTTGTCAGCTCAATGACTCACGGGAGTACTAGTAAACAGGAACAGGGATGGGAGCACACCGCTTCACCTACCAGCAAGGTTCGCCCCTGGCATTGTGGTAAATACAGTTTCGGTTACTTGCTTGCTTCAAGAGTGTTCGAGTGTTTCGTCACAGTTTGCGCAGATAGTGCTGATCTCTAGACACGTGTTTCTGGTTCTTTAACCATCATCAGTAGAGATTACAGTCTTTCAAATGTGAGGTTTGCTGAGTAGGCTGTCAACATATTTCTCAGGTCAGGTACCTCTCACAGGCATGCGGGTGCTTCATCCACGAGCTCGTCAGCTCAATGACTCACGGGAGTACAATTAAACAGGAACAGGGTTGGGAGCACACCGCTTCACCTCCCAGCAAGGTTCACTCCTGGCATTGTGGTAAATGCAGTTTCAGTTACTTGCTTGCTTCAAGAGTGTTCAAGTGTTTCGCCACAGTTGGCGCAGATAGTGATGATCTCTAGACACGTGTTTCTGGTTCTTTAACCGTCATCAGTAGAGATTACAGTCTTTCAAATGTGGGGTTTGCTGAGTAGGCTGCAAACATCTTTGTCAGGTCAGGTACATCTCACAGGCATGGGGGTGCTTCATGCACGAGCTCATCAGCTCAATGACTCACAGGAGTACTATTAAACAGGAAGAGGGTTGGGAGCACACCGCTTCACCTCCCAGCAAGGTTCGTCCCTGGCATTGTGGTAAATGCTTTTTCAGTCACTTGCTTGCTTCAAGAGTGTTCAAGTATTTCGCCACAGTTGCCGCAGATAGTGATGATCTCTAGACACGTGTTTCTGGTTCTTTAACCGTCATCAGTAGAGATTACATTCTTTCAAATTTGGAGTTTGCTGAGTAGGCTGCCAACAACTTTCTCAGGTCAGGTACCTATCACAGGCATGCGGGTGCTTCATTCATGAGCTTGTCAGCTCAATGACTCACAGGAGTACTTTTAAATAGGAACAGGGGTGGGAGCACACCGCTTCACCTCCTAGCAAGGTTCGCCCCTGGCATTGTGGTAAATGCAGTTTCAGTTACTTGATTGCTTCAAGAGTGTTTGAGTGTTTCGTCACAGTTTGCGCAGATAGTGCTGATCTCTAGACACGTGTGTCTGGTTCTTTAACCATCATCAGTAGAGATTACAGTCTTTCAAATGTGAGGTTTGCTGAGTAGGCTGTCAACATATTTCTCAGGTCAGGTACCTCTCACAGGCATGCGGGTGCTTCATCCACGAGCTCGTCAGCTCAATGACTCACGGGAGTACTATTAAACAGGAACAGGGTTGGGAGCACACCGCTTCACCTCCCAGCAAGGTTCACCCCTGGCATTGTGGTAAATGCAGTTTCAGTTACTTGCTTGCTTCAAGAGTGTTCAAGTGTTTCGCCACAGTTGGCGCAGATAGTGATGATCTCTAGACACGTGTTTCTCGTTCTTTAACCGTCATCAGTAGAGATTACATTCTTTCAAATTTGGGGTTTGCTGAGTAGGCTGCCAACAACTTTCTTAGGTCAGGTACCTCTCACAGGCTTGCGGGTGCTTCATTCATGAGCTTGTCAGCTCAATGACTCACAGGAGTACTTTTAAATAGGAGCAGGGGTGGGAGCACACCGCTTCACCTCCCAGCAAGGTTCGCCCCTGGCATTGTGGTAAATGCAGTTTCAGTTACTTGGTTGCTTCAAGAGTGTTAGAGTGTTTCGCCACAGTTGGCGCAGATAGTGATGATCTCTAGACACGTGTTTCTGGTTCTTTAACCATCATCAGTAGAGATTACAGTCTTTCAAATGTGGGGTTTGCCGAGTAGGCTGCCAACATCTTTGTCAGGTCAGGTACCTCTCACAGGCATGCGGGTGCTTCATCCACGAGCTCGTCAGCTCAATGACTCACGGAGTACTATTAAACAGGAACAGGGTTGGGAGCACACCGCTTCACCTCTCAGCAAGGTTCGCCCCTGGCATTGTGGTAAATGCAGTTTCGGTTACTTGCTTGCTTCAAGAGTGTTCGAGTGTTTCGTCACAGTTTGCTCAGATAGTGCTGATCTCTAGACACGTGTTTCTGGTTCTTTAACCATCATCAGTAGAGATTACAGTCTTTCAAATGTGAGGTTTGCTGAGTAGGCTGTCAACATATTTCTCAGGTCAGGTACCTCTCACAGGCATGCGGGTGCTTCATCCACGAGCTCGTCAGCTCAATGACTCACGGGAGTACTATTAAACAGGAACAGGGTTGGGAGCACACGGCTTCACCTCCCAGCAAGGTTCACCCCTGGCATTGTGGTAAATGCAGTTTCAGTTACTTGCTTGCTTCAAGAGTGTTCAAGTGTTTCGCCACAGTTGGCGCAGATAGTGATGATCTCTAGACACGTGTTTCTGGTTCTTTAACCGTCATCAGTAGAGATTACATTTTTTCAAATTTGGGGTTTGCTGAGTAGGCTGCCAACAACTTTCTCAGGTCAGGTACCTCTCACAGGCATGCGGGTGCTTCATTCATGAGCTTGTCAGCTCAATGACTCACAGGAGTACTTTTAAATATGAACAGGGGTGGGAGCACACCGCTTCACCTCCCAGCAAGGTTCACCCCTGGCATTGTGGTAAATGCAGTTTCAGTTACTTGCTTGCTTCAAGAGTGTTCAAGTGTTTCGCCACAGTTGGCGCAGATAGTGATGATCTCTAGACACGTGTTTCTGGTTCTTTAACCGTCATCAGTAGAGATTACATTCTTTCAAATTTGGGGTTTTCTGAGTAGGCTGCCAACAACTTTCTCAGGTCAGGTACCTGTCACAGGCATGCGGGTGCTTCATGCATGAGCTTGTCAGCTCAATGACTCACGGGAGTACTAGTAAACAGGAACAGGGATGGGAGCACACCGCTTCACCTACCAGCAAGGTTCGCCCCAGGCATTGTGGTAAATACAGTTTCGGTTACTTGCTTGCTTCAAGAGTGTTCGAGTGTTTCGTCACAGTTTGCGCAGATAGTGCTGATCTCTAGACACGTGTTTCTGGTTCTTTAACCATCATCAGTAGAGATTACAGTCTTTCAAATGTGAGGTTTGCTGAGTAGGCTGTCAACATATTTCTCAGGTCAGGTACCTCTCACAGGCATGCGGGTGCTTCATCCACGAGCTCGTCAGCTCAATGACTCACGGGAGTACAATTAAACAGGAACAGGGTTGGGAGCACACCGCTTCACCTCCCAGCAAGGTTCACCTCTGGCATTGTGGTAAATGCAGTTTCAGTTACTTGCTTGCTTCAAGAGTGTTCAAGTGTTTCGCCACAGTTGGCGCAGATAGTGATGATCTCTAGACACGTGTTTCTGGTTTTTTAACCGTCATCAGTATTGATCACAGTCTTTCAAATGTGGGGTTTGCTGAGTAGGCTGCCAACATCTTTGTCAGGTCAGGTACCTCTCACAGGCATGCGGGTGCTTCATGCACGAGCTCGTCAGCTCAATGACTCACAGGAGTACTATTAAACAGGAACAGGGTTGGGAGCACACCGCTTCACCTCCCAGCAAGGTTCGCCCCTGGCATTGTGGTAAATGCTGTTTCATTCACTTGCTTGCTTCAAGAGTGTTCAAGTATTTCGCCACAGTTGGAGCAGATAGTGATGATCTCTAGACACGTGTTTCTGGTTCTTTAACCGTCATCAGTAGAGATTACATTCTTTCAAATTTGGGGTTTGCTGAGTAGGCTGCCAACAACTTTCTCAGGTCAGGTACCTCTCACAGGCATGTGGGTGCTTCATTCATGAGCTTGTCAGCTCAATGACTCACAGGAGTACTTTTAAAAAGGAACAGGGGTGGGAGCACAGCGCTTCACCTCCCAGCAAGGTTCGCCCCTGGCATTGTGGTAAATGCAGTTTCAGTTACTTGGTTGCTTCAACAGTATTTGAGTGTTTCGTCACAGTTTGCGCAGATAGTGCTGATCTCTAGACACGTGTTTCTGGTTCTTTAACCATCATCAGTAGAGATTACAGTCTTTCAAATGTGAGGTTTGCTGCGTAGGCTGTCAACATATTTCTCAGGTCAGGTACCTCTCACAGGCATGCGGGTGCTTCATCCACGAGCCCCTCAGCTCAATGACTCACGGGAGTACTATTAAACAGGAACAGGGTTGGGAGCACACCGCTTCACCTCCCAGCAAGGTTCAACCCTGGCATTGTGGTAAATGCAGTTTCAGTTACTTGCTTGCTTCAAGAGTGTTCAAGTGTTTCCCCACAGTTGGCGCAGATAGTGATGATCTCTAGACATGTGTTTCTGGTTCTTTAACCGTCATCAGTAGAGATTACAGTCTTTCAAATGTGGGGTTTGCTGAGTAGGCTGCCAACATCTTTGTCAGGTCAGGTACCTCTTACAGGCATGCGGGTGCTTCATGCACGAGCTCGTCAGCTCAATGACTCACAGGAGTACTATTAAACAGGAACAGGGTTGGGAGCACACGGCTTCACCTCCCAGCAAGGTTCGCCCCTGGCATTGTGGTAAATGCAGTTTCAGTCACTTGCTTGCTTCAAGAGTGTTGAAGTATTTCGCCACAGTTGGCGCAGATAGTGATGATCTCTAGACACGTGTTTCTGGTTCTTTAACCGTCATCAGTAGAGATTACATTCTTTCAAATTTGGGGTTTGCTGAGTAGGCTGCCAACAACTTTCTCAGGTCAGGTACCTCTCACAGGCATGCGGGTGCTTCATGCACGAGCTCGTCAGCTCAATGACTCACGGGAGTACTAGTAAACAGGAACAGGGATGGGAGCACACCGCTTCACCTACCAGCAAGGTTCGCCCCAGGCATTGTGGTAAATACAGTTTCGGTTACTTGCTTGCTTCAAGAGTGTTCGAGTGTTTCGTCACAGTTTGCGCAGATAGTGCTGATCTCTAGACACGTGTTTCTGGTTCTTTAACCATCATCAGTAGAGATTACAGTCTTTCAAATGTGAGGTTTGCTGAGTAGGCTGTCAACATATTTCTCAGGTCAGGTACCTCTCACAGGCATGCGGGTGCTTCATCCACGAGCTCGTCAGCTCAATGACTCACGGGAGTACAATTAAACAGGAACAGGGTTGGGAGCACACCGCTTCACCTCCCAGCAAGGTTCACCTCTGGCATTGTGGTAAATGCAGTTTCAGTTACTTGCTTGCTTCAAGAGTGTTCAAGTGTTTCGCCACAGTTGGCGCAGATAGTGATGATCTCTAGACACGTGTTTCTGGTTTTTTAACCGTCATCAGTATTGATCACAGTCTTTCAAATGTGGGGTTTGCTGAGTAGGCTGCCAACATCTTTGTCAGGTCAGGTACCTCTCACAGGCATGCGGGTGCTTCATGCACGAGCTCGTCAGCTCAATGACTCACAGGAGTACTATTAAACAGGAACAGGGTTGGGAGCACACCGCTTCACCTCCCAGCAAGGTTCGCCCCTGGCATTGTGGTAAATGCTGTTTCATTCACTTGCTTGCTTCAAGAGTGTTCAAGTATTTCGCCACAGTTGGAGCAGATAGTGATGATCTCTAGACACGTGTTTCTGGTTCTTTAACCGTCATCAGTAGAGATTACATTCTTTCAAATTTGGGGTTTGCTGAGTAGGCTGCCAACAACTTTCTCAGGTCAGGTACCTCTCACAGGCATGTGGGTGCTTCATTCATGAGCTTGTCAGCTCAATGACTCACAGGAGTACTTTTAAAAAGGAACAGGGGTGGGAGCACAGCGCTTCACCTCCCAGCAAGGTTCGCCCCTGGCATTGTGGTAAATGCAGTTTCAGTTACTTGGTTGCTTCAACAGTATTTGAGTGTTTCGTCACAGTTTGCGCAGATAGTGCTGATCTCTAGACACGTGTTTCTGGTTCTTTAACCATCATCAGTAGAGATTACAGTCTTTCAAATGTGAGGTTTGCTGCGTAGGCTGTCAACATATTTCTCAGGTCAGGTACCTCTCACAGGCATGCGGGTGCTTCATCCACGAGCCCCTCAGCTCAATGACTCACGGGAGTACTATTAAACAGGAACAGGGTTGGGAGCACACCGCTTCACCTCCCAGCAAGGTTCAACCCTGGCATTGTGGTAAATGCAGTTTCAGTTACTTGCTTGCTTCAAGAGTGTTCAAGTGTTTCCCCACAGTTGGCGCAGATAGTGATGATCTCTAGACATGTGTTTCTGGTTCTTTAACCGTCATCAGTAGAGATTACAGTCTTTCAAATGTGGGGTTTGCTGAGTAGGCTGCCAACATCTTTGTCAGGTCAGGTACCTCTTACAGGCATGCGGGTGCTTCATGCACGAGCTCGTCAGCTCAATGACTCACAGGAGTACTATTAAACAGGAACAGGGTTGGGAGCACACGGCTTCACCTCCCAGCAAGGTTCGCCCCTGGCATTGTGGTAAATGCAGTTTCAGTCACTTGCTTGCTTCAAGAGTGTTGAAGTATTTCGCCACAGTTGGCGCAGATAGTGATGATCTCTAGACACGTGTTTCTGGTTCTTTAACCGTCATCAGTAGAGATTACATTCTTTCAAATTTGGGGTTTGCTGAGTAGGCTGCCAACAACTTTCTCAGGTCAGGTACCTCTCACAGGCATGCGGGTGCTTAATTCATGAGCTTGTCGGCTAAATGACTCACAGGAGTACTTTTAAATAGGAACAGGGGTGGGAGCACACCGCTTCACCTCCCAGCAAGGTTCGCCCCTGGCATTGTGGTAAATGCAGTTTCAGTTACTTGGTTGCTTCAAGAGTGTTAGAGTGTTTCGCCACAGTTGGCGCAGATAGTGATGATCTCTAGACACGTGTTTCTGGCTCTTTAACCATCATCAGGAGAGATTACAGTCTTTCAAATGTGGGGTTTGCCGAGTAGGCAGCCAACATCTTTGTCAGGTCAGGTACCTCTCACAGGCATGCGGGTGCTTCATGGACGAGCTCGTCAGCTCAATGACTCACGGGAGTACTAGTAAACAGGAACAGGGATGGGAACACACAGCTTCACCTACCAGCAAGGTTCGCCCCTGGCATTGTGGTAAATACAGTTTCGGTTACTTGCTTGCTTCAAGAGTGTTCGAGTGTTTCGCCAAGTTTGCGCAGATAGTGCTGATCTCTAGACACGTGTTTCTGGTTCTTTAACCATCATCAGTAGAGATTACAGTCTTTCAAATGTGAGGTTTGCTGAGTAGGCTGTCAACATATTTCTGAGGTCAGGTACCTCTCACAGGCATGCGGGTGCTTCATCCACGAGCTCGTCAGCTCAATGACTCACGGGAGTACTATTAAACAGGAACAGGGTTGGGAGCACACCGCTTCACCTCCCAGCAAGGTTCAACCCTGGCATCGTGGTAAATGCAGTTTCAGTTACTTGCTTGCCTCAAGAGTGTTCAAGTGTTTTGCCACAGTTGGCGCAGATAGTGATGATCTCTAGACACGTGTTTCTGGTTCTTTAACCGTCATCAGTAGAGATTAAATTCTTTCAAATTTGGGGTTTGCTGAGTAGGCTGCCAACAACTTTCTCAGGTCAGGTACCTCTCACAGGCATGTGGGTGCTTCATCCATGAGCTTGTCAGCTCAATGACTCACGGGAGTACTATTAAATAGGAACAGGGGTGGGAGCACACTGCTTCACCTCCCAGCAAGGTTCGCCCCTGGCATTGTGGTAAATGCAGTTTCAGTTACTTGCTTGCTTCAAGAGTGTTCGAGTGTTTCGCCACAGTTGGCACAGATAGTGCTGATCTCTAGACACGTGTTTCTGGTTCTTTAACCGTCATCAGTAGAGATTACAGTATTTGAAATTTGGAGTTTGCTGAGTTGGCTGCCAACATCTTTCTCAGGTCAGGTACCTCTCACAGGCATGCGGGTGCTTCATCCATGAGGTCGTCAGCTCAATGACTCACGGGAGTACTATTAAACAGAAACAGGGTTGGGAGCACACAGCTTCACCTTCCAGCAAGGTTCGCCCCTGGCATTGTGGTAAATGCAGTTTCAGTTACTTGCCTGCTTCAAGAGTGTTCAAGTGTTTCGCCACAGTTGGTACAGATAGTGATGATGTCTAGACACGTGTTTCTGGTTCTTTAACCGTCATCAGTCGAGATTACATTCTTTCAAATTTGGGGTTTGCTGAGTAGGCTGCCAACAACTTTCTCAGGTCAGGTACCTCTCACAGGCATGCGGGTGCTTCATTCATGAGCTTGTCAGCTCAATGACTCACAGGAGTACTTTTAAATAGGAACAGGGGTGGGAGCACACCGCTTCACCTCCCATCAAGGTTCGCCCCTGGCATTGTGGTAAATGCAGTTTCAGTTACTTGGTTGCTTCAAGAGTGTTAGAGTGTTTCGCCACAGTTGGCGCAGATAGTGATGATCTCTAGACACGTGTTTCTGGTTCTTTAACCATCATCAGTAGAGATTACAGTCTTTCAAATGTGGGGTTTGCCGAGTAGGCTGCCAACATCTTTGTCAGCTCAGGTACCTCTCACAGGCATGCGGGTGCTTCATGCACGAGCTCGTCAGCTCAATGACTCACGGGAGTACTAGTAAACAGGAACAGGGATGGGAGCACACCGCTTCACATACCAGCAAGGTTTGCCCCTGGCATTGTGGTAAATACAGTTTCGGTTATTTGCTTACTTCAAGAGTGTTCGAGTGTTTCGCCACAGTTTGCGCAGATAGTGCTGATCTCTAGACACGTGTTTCTGGTTCTTTAACCATCATCAGTAGAGATTACAGTCTTTCAAATGTGAGGTTTGCTGCGTAGGCTGTCAACATATTTCTCAGGTCAGGTACCTCTCACAGGCATGCGGGTGCTTCATCCACGAGCTCGTCAGCTCAATGACTCACGGGAGTACTATTAAACAGGAACAGGGTTGGGAGCACTCCGCTTCACCTCTCAGCACGGTTCGCCCCTGGCATTGTGGTAAATGCAGTTTCAGTCACTTGCTTGCTTCAAGAGTGTTCAAGTGTTTCGCCACTGTTGGCACAGATAGTGGTGATCTCTAGACACGTGTTTCTGGTTCTTTAACCGTCATCAGTAGAGATTAAATTTTTTCAAATTTGGGGTTTGCTGAGTAGGCTGCCAACAACTTTCTCAGGTCAGGTACCTCTCACAGGCATGCGGGTGCTTCATTCATGAGCTTGTCAGCTCAATGACTCACAGGAGTACTTTTAAATAGGAACAGGGGTGGGAGCACACCGCTTCACCTCCCAGCAAGGTTCGCCCCTGGCATTGTGGTAAATGCTGTTTCAGTCACTTGCTTGCTTCAAGAGTGTTCAAGTATTTCGCCACAGTTGGAGCAGATAGTGATGATCTCTAGACACGTGTTTCTGGTTCTTTAACCGTCATCAGTAGAGATTACATTCTTTCAAATTTGGGGTTTGCTGAGTAGGCTGCCAACAACTTTCTCAGGTCAGGTACCTCTCACAGGCATGCGGGTGCTTCATTCATGAGCTTGTCAGCTCAATGACTCAGAGGAGTACTTTTAAATAGGAACAGGGGTGGGAGCACACCGCTTCACCTCCCAGCAAGGTTCGCCCCTGGCATTGTGGTAAATGCAGTTTCAGTTACTTGGTTGCTTCAACAGTGTTTGAGTGTTTCGTCACAGTTTGCGCAGATAGTGCTGATCTCTAGACACGTGTTTCTGGTTCTTTAACCATCATCAGTAGAGATTACAGTCTTTCAAATGTGAGGTTTGCTGAGTAGGCTGTCAACATATTTCTCAGGTCAGGTACCTCTCACAGGCATGCGGGTGCTTCATCCACGAGCCCCTCAGCTCAATGACTCACGGGAGTACTATTAAACAGGAACAGGGTTGGGAGCACACCGCTTCACCTCCCAGCAAGGTTCAACCCTGGCATTGTGGTAAATGCAGTTTCAGTTACTTGCTTGCTTCAAGAGTGTTCAAGTGTTTCCCCACAGTTGGCGCAGATAGTGATGATCTCTAGACATGTGTTTCTGGTTCTTTAACCGTCATCAGTAGAGATTACAGTCTTTCAAATGTGGGGTTTGCTGAGTAGGCTGCCAACATCTTTGTCAGGTCAGGTACCTCTTACAGGCATGCGGGTGCTTCATGCACGAGCTCGTCAGCTCAATGACTCACAGGAGTACTATTAAACAGGAACAGGGTTGGGAGCACAGCGCTTCACCTCCCAGCAAGGTTCGCCCCTGGCATTGTGGTAAATGCAGTTTCAGTCACTTGCTTGCTTCAAGAGTGTTCAAGTATTTCGCCACAGTTGGCGCAGATAGTGGTGATCTCTAGACACGTGTTTCTGGTTCTTTAACCGTCATCAGTAGAGATTACATTCTTTCAAATTTGGGGTTTGCTGAGTAGGCTGCCAACAACTTTCTCAGGTCAGGTACCTCTCACAGGCATGCGGGTGCTTCATTCATGAGCTTGTCAGCTCAATGACTCACAGGAGTACTTTTAAATAGGAACAGGGGTGGGAGCACACCGCTTCACCTCCCAGCAAGGTTCGCCCCTGGCATTGTGGTAAATGCAGTTTCAGTTACTTGGTTGCTTCAAGAGTGTTAGAGTGTTTCGCCACAGTTGGCGCAGATAGTGATGATCTCTAGACACGTGTTTCTGGCTCTTTAACCATCATCAGTAGAGATTACAGTCTTTCAAATGTGGGGTTTGCCGAGTAGGCTGCCAACATCTTTGTCAGGTCAGGTACCTCTCACAGGCATGCGGGTGCTTCATGCACGAGCTCGTCAGCTCAATGACTCACGGGAGTACTAGTAAACAGGAACAGGGATGGGAACACACAGCTTCACCTACCAACAAGGTTCGCCCCTGGCATTGTGGTAAATACAGTTTCGGTTACTTGCTTGCTTCAAGAGTGTTCGAGTGTTTCGCCAAGTTTGCGCAGATAGTGCTGATCTCTAGACACGTGTTTCTGGTTCTTTAACCATCATCAGTAGAGATTACAGTCTTTCAAATGTGAGGTTTGCTGAGTAGGCTGTCAACATATTTCTCAGGTCAGGTACCTCTCACAGGCATGCGGGTGCTTCATCCACGAGCTCGTCAGCTCAATGACTCACGGGAGTACTATTAAACAGGAACAGGGTTGGGAGCACACCGCTTCACCTCCCAGCAAGGTTCGTCCCTGGCATTGTGGTAAATGCAGTTTCAGTTACTTGCTTGCCTCAAGAGTGTTCAAGTGTTTTGCCACAGTTGGCGCAGATAGTGATGATCTCTAGACACGTGTTTCTGGTTCTTTAACCGTCATCAGTAGAGATTACATTCTTTCAAATTTGGGGTTTGCTGAGTAGGCTGCCAACAACTTTCTCAGGTCAGGTACCTCTCACAGGCATGCGGGTGCTTCATTCATGAGCTCGTCAGCTCAATGACTCACAGGAGTACTATTAAACAGGAACAGGGTTGGGAGCACACCGCTTCACCTCCCAGAAAGGTTCGCCCCTGGCATTGTGGTAAATGCAGTTTCAGTCACTTGCTTGCTTCAAGAGTGTTCAAGTATTTCGCCACAGTTGGCGCAGATAGTGATGATCTCTAGACACGTGTTTCTGGTTCTTTAACCATCATCAGTAGAGATTACAGTCTTTCAAATGTGGGGTTTGCCGAGTAGGCTGCCAACATCTTTGTCAGCTCAGGTACCTCTCACAGGCATGCGGGTGCTTCATGCACAAGCTCGTCAGCTCAATGACTCACGGGAGTACTAGTAAACAGGAACAGGGATGGGAGCACACCGCTTCACATACCAGCAAGGTTCGCCCCTGGCATTGTGGTAAATGCAGTTTCAGTTACTTGGTTGCTTCAAGAGTGTTAGAGTGTTTCGCCACAGTTGGCGCAGATAGTGATGATCTCTAGACACGTGTTTCTGGTTCTTTAACCATCATCAGTAGAGATTACAGTCTTTCAAATGTGGGGTTTGCCGAGTAGGCTGCCAACATCTTTGTCAGCTCAGGTACCTCTCACAGGCATGCGGGTGCTTCATGCACGAGCTCGTCAGCTCAATGACTCACGGGAGTACTAGTAAACAGGAACAGGGATGGGAGCACACCGCTTCACATACCAGCAAGGTTTGCCCCTGGCATTGTGGTAAATATAGTTTTGGTTACTTGCTTGCTTCAAGAGTGTTCGAGTGTTTCGCCACAGTTTGCGCAGATAGTGCTGATCTCTAGACACGTGTTTCTGGTTCTTTAACCATCATCAGTAGAGATTACAGTCTTTCAAATGTGAGGTTTGCTGAGTAGGCTGTCAACATATTTCTCAGGTCAGGTACCTCTCACAGGCATGCGGGTGCTTCATCCACGAGCTCGTCAGCTCAATGACTCACGGGAGTACTATTAAACAGGAACAGGGTTGGGAGCACACCGCTTCACCTCTCAGCAAGGTTCGCCCCTGGCATTGTGGTAAATGCAGTTTCAGTTACTTGCTTGCTTTAAGAGTGTTCAAGTGTTTCGTCACAGTTTGCGCAGATAGTGCTGATCTCTAGACACGTGTTTCTGGTTCTTTAACCGTCATCAGTAGAGATTACATTTTTTAAAATTTGGGGTTTGCTGAGTAGGCTGCCAACAACTTTCTGAGGTCAGGTACCTCTCACAGGCATGCGGGTGCTTCATTCATGAGCTTGTCAGCTCAATGACTCACAGGAGTACTTTTAAATAGGAACAGGGGTGGGAACACACCGCTTCACCTACCAGCAAGGTTCGCCCCTGGCATTGAGATAAATGCAGTTTCAGTTACTTGCTTGCTTCAAGAGTGTTCGAGTGTTTCGCCACAGTTGGCACAGATGGTGCTGATCTCTAGACACGTGTTTCTAGTTCTTTAACAGTCATCAGTTGTGATTACAGTCTTTGAAATTTTGGGTTTGCTGAGTTGGCTGCCAACATCTTTCTCAGGTCAGGTACCTCTCACAGGCATGCGGGTGCTTCATCCAAGAGGTCGTCAGCTCAATGACTCACGGGAGTACTATTAAACAGGAACAGGGTTGGGAGCACACAGCTTCACCTTCCAGCAAGGTTCGCCCCTGGCATTGTGGTAAATGCAGTTTCAGTTACTTGCCTGCTTCAAGATTGTTCAAGTGTTCCGCCACAGTTGGCGCAGATAGTGATGATCTCTAGACACATGTTTCTGGTTCTTTAACCGTCATCAGTAGAGATTACAGTATTTGAAATTTGGGGTTTGCTGAGTAGGCTGCCAACAACTTTCTCAGGTCAGGTACCTCTCACAGGCATGCGGGTGCTTCATGCATGAGCTCGTCAGCTCAATGACTCACAGGAGTACTATTAAACAGGAACAGGGTTGGGAGCACACCGCTTCACCTCCCAGCAAGGTTCACCCCTGGCATTGTGGTAAATGCAGTTTCAGTTACTTGCTTGCTTCAAGAGTGTTCAAGTGTTTCGCCACAGTTGGCGCAGATAGTGATGATCTCTAGACACGTGTTTCTGGTTCTTTAACCGTCATCAGTATTGATTACAGTCTTTCAAATGTGGGGTTTGCTGAGTAGGCTGCCAACATCTTTGTCAGGTCAGGTACCTCTCACAGGCATGCGGGTGCTTCATCCACGAGCTCGTCAGCTCAATGACTCACGAGAGTACTATTAAACAGGAACAGGGTTGGGAGCACACCGCTTCACCTCCCAGCAAGGTTCAACCCTGGCATTGTGGTAAATGCAGTTACTTGCTTGCTTCAAGAGTGTTCAAGTGTTTCGCCACAGTTGGCGCAGATAGTGATGATCTCTAGACACGTGTTTCTGGTTCTTTAACCGTCATCAGTAGAGATTACATTCTTTCAAATTTGGGGTTTGCTGAGAAGGCTGCCAACAACTTTCTCAGGTCAGGTACCTCTCACAGGCATGCGGGTGCTTCATTCATGAGCTTGTCAGCTCAATGACTCACAGGAGTACTTTTAAATAGGAACAGGGGTGGGAGCACACCGCTTCACCTCCCAGCAAGGTTCGCCCCTGGCATTGTGGTAAATGCAGTTTCAGTTACTTGGTTGCTTCAAGAGTGTTAGAGTGTTTCGCCACAGTTGGCGCAGATAGTGATGATCTCTAGACACGTGTTTCTGGCTCTTTAACCATCATCAGTAGAGATTACAGTCTTTCAAATGTGGGGTTTGCCGAGTAGGCTGCCAACATCTTTGTCAGGTCAGGTACCTCTCACAGGCATGCGGGTGCTTCATGCACGAGCTCGTCAGCTCAATGACTCACGGGAGTACTAGTAAACAGGAACAGGGATAGGAGCACACAGCTTCACCTACCAGCAAGGTTTGCCCCTGGCATTGTGGTAAATACAGTTTCGGTTACTTGCTTGCTTCAAGAGTGTTCGAGTGTTTCGCCAAGTTTGCGCAGATAGTGCTGATCTCTAGACACGTGTTTCTGGTTCTTTAACCATCATCAGTAGAGATTACAGTCTTTCAAATGTGAGGTTTGCTGAGTAGGCTGTCAACATATTTCTCAGGTCAGGTACCTCTCACAGGCATGCGGGTGCTTCATCCACGAGCTCGTCAGCTCAATGACTCACGGGAGTACTATTAAACAGGAACAGGGTTGGGAGCACACCGCTTCACCTCCCAGCAAGGTTCGTCCCTGGCATTGTGGTAAATGCAGTTTCAGTTACTTGCTTGCCTCAAGAGTGTTCAAGTATTTTGCCACAGTTGGCTTAGATAGTGATGATCTCTAGACACGTGTTTCTGGTTCTTTAACCGTCATCAGTAGAGATTACATTCTTTCAAATTTGGGGTTTGCTGAGTAGGCTGCCAACAACTTTCTCAGGTCAGGTACCTCTCACAGGCATGTGAGTGCTTCATCCATGAGCTTGTCAGCTCAATGACTCACGGGAGTACTATTAAATAGGAACAGGGGTGGGAGCACACTGCTTCACCTCCCAGCAAGGTTCGCCCCTGGCATTGTGGTAAATGCAGTTTCAGTTACTTGGTTGCTTCAAGAGTGTTTGAGTGTTTCATCACAGTTTGCGCAGATAGTGCTGATCTCTAGATACGTGTTTCTGGTTCTTTAACCATCATCAGTAGAGATTACAGTCTTTCAAATATGAGGTTTGCTGAGTAGGCTGTCAACATATTTCTCAGGTCAGGTACCTCTCACAGGCATGCGGGTGTTTCATCCACGAGCTCGTCAGCTCAATGACTCACGGGAGTACTATTAAACAGGAACAGGGTTGGGAGCACACCGCTTCACCTCCCAGCAAGGTTCACCCCTGGCATTGTGGTAAATGCAGTTTCAGTTACTTGCTTGCTTCAAGAGTGTTCAAGTGTTTCGCCACAGTTGGCGCAGATAGTGATGATCTCTAGACACGTGTTTCTGGTTCTTCAACCGTCATCAGTAGAGATTACAGTCTTTCAAATGTGGGGTTTGCTGAGTAGGCTGCCAACATCTTTGTCAGGTCAGGTACCTCTTACAGGCATGCGGGTGCTTCATGCACGAGCTCGTCAGCTCAATGACTCACAGGAGTACTATTAAATAGGAACAGGGTTTGGAGCACACCGCTTCACCTCCCAGCAAGGTTCGCCCCTGGCATTGTGGTAAATGCAGTTTCAGTCACTTGCTTGCTTCAAGAGTGTTCAAGTATTTCGCCACAGTTGGCGCAGATAGTGATGATCTCTAGACACGTGTTTCTGGTTCTTTAACCGTCATCAGTAGAGATTACATTCTTTCAAATTAGGGGTTTGCTGAGTAGGCTGCCAACAACTTTCTCAGGTCAGGTACCTCTCACAGGCTGCGGGTGCTTCATTCATGAGCTTGTCAGCTCAATGACTCACAGGAGTACTTTTAAATAGGAACAGGGGTGGGAGCACACCGCTTCACCTCCCAGCAAGGTTCTCCCCTGGCATTGTGGTAAATGCAGTTTCAGTTACTTGCTTGCTTCAAGAGTGTTCAAGTGTTTCGGCACAGTTGGCGCAGATAGTGCTGATCTCTAGACACGTGTTTCTGGTTCTTTAACCATCATCAGTAGAGATTACATTCTTTCAAATTTGGGGTTTGCTGAGTAGGCTGCCAACAACTTTCTCAGGTCAGGTACCTATCACAGGCATGTGGGTGCTTCATCCATGAGCTTGTCAGCTCAATGACTCATGGGAGTACTATTAAATAGGAACAGAGGTGGGAGCACATCGCTTCACCTCCCAGCAAGGTTCGCCCCTGGCATTGTGGTAAATGCAGTTTCAGTTACTTGCTTGCTTCAAGACCGTTCGAGTGTTTCGCCACAGTTGGCACAGATAGTGCTGATCTCTAGACACGTGTTTCTAGTTCTTTAACAGTCATCAGTTGTGATTACAGTCTTTGAAATTTTAGGTTTGCTGAGTTGGCTGCCAACATCTTTCTCAGGTCAGGTACCTCTCACAGGCATGCGGGTGCTTCATCCAAGAGGTCGTCAGCTCAATGACTCACGGGAGTACTATTAAACAGGAACAGGGTTGGGAGCACACAGCTTCCCCTTCCAGCAAGGTTCGCCCCTGGCATTGTGGTAAATGCAGTTTCAGTTACTTGCCTGCTTCAAGATTGTTCAAGTGTTCCGCCACAGTTGGCGCAGATAGTGATGATCTCTAGACACATGTTTCTGGTTCTTTAACCGTCATCAGTAGAGATTACAGTATTTGAAATTTGGGGTTTGCTGAGTAGGCTGCCAACAACTTTCTCAGGTCAGGTACCTCTCACAGGCATGCGGGTGCTTCATGCATGAGCTCGTCAGCTCAATGACTCACAGGAGTACTATTAAACAGGAACAGGGTTGGGAGCACACCGCTTCACCTCCCAGCAAGGTTCACCCCTGGCATTGTGGTAAATGCAGTTTCAGTTACTTGCTTGCTTCAAGAGTGTTCAAGTGTTTCGCCACAGTTGGCGCAGATAGTGATGATCTCTAGACACGTGTTTCTGGTTCTTTAACCGTCATCAGTATTGATTACAGTCTTTCAAATGTGGGGTTTGCTGAGTAGGCTGCCAACATCTTTGTCAGGTCAGGTACCTCTCACAGGCATGCGGGTGCTTCATCCACGAGCTCGTCAGCTCAATGACTCACGGGAGTACTATTAAACAGGAACAGGGTTGGGAGCACACCGCTTCACCTCCCAGCAAGGTTCAACCCTGGCATTGTGGTAAATGCAGTTTCAGTTACTTGCTTGCTTCAAGAGTGTTCGAGTGTTTCGCCACAGTTGGCACAGATAGTGCTGATCTCTAGACACGTGTTTCTGGTTCTTTAACCGTCATCAGTAGAGATTACAGTATTTGAAATTTGGACTTTGCTGAGTTGGCTGCCAACATCTTTCTCAGGTCAGGTACCTCTCACAGGCATGCGGGTGCTTCATCCATGAGGTCGTCAGCTCAATGACTCACAGGAGTACTATTAAACAGGAACAGGGTTGGGAGCACACAGCTTCACCTTCCAGCAAGGTTCGCCCCTGGCATTGTGGTAAATGCAGTTTCAGTTACTTGCCTGCTTCAAGAGTGTTCAAGTGTTTCGCCACAGTTGGCGCAGATAGTGATGATCTCTAGACACGTGTTTCTGGTTCTTTAACCGTCATCAGTAGAGATTACAGTCTTTCAAATGTGGGGTTTGCTGAGTAGGCTGCCAACATCTTTGTCAGGTCAGGTACCTCTCACAGGCATGCGGGTGCTTCATGCACGAGCTCGTCAGCTCAATGACTCACAGGAGTACTATTAAACAGGAACAGGGTTGGGAGCACACCGCTTCACCTCCCAGCAAGGTTCGCCCCTGGCATTGTGGTAAATGCAGTTTCAGTCACTTGCTTGCTTCAAGAGCGTTCAAGTATTTCGCCACAGTTTGCCCAGATAGTGATGATCTCTAGACACGTGTTTCTGGTTCTTTAACCGTCATCAGTAGAGATTACATTCTTTCAAATTTGGGGTTTGCTGAGTAGGCTGCCAACAACTTTCTCAGGTCAGGTACCTCTCACAGGCATGCGGGTGCTTCATCCATGAGCTTGTCAGCTCAATGACTCACAGGAGTACTTTTAAATAGGAACAGGGGTGGGAGCACACCGCTTCAGCTCCCAGCAAGGTTCGCCCCTGGCATTGTGGTAAATGCAGTTTCAGTTACTTGGTTGCTTCAAGAGTGTTAGAGTGTTTCGCCACAGTTGGCGCAGATAGTGATGATCTCTAGACACGTGTTTCTGGTTCTTTAACCATCATCAGTAGAGATTACATTCTTTCAAATGTGGGGTTTGCCGAGTAGGCTGCCAACATCTTTGTCAGGTCAGGTACCTATCACAGGCATGTGGGTGCTTCATCCATGAGCTTGTCAGCTCAATGACTCATGGGAGTACTATTAAATAGGAACAGAGGTGGGAGCACATCGCTTCACCTCCCAGCAAGGTTCGCCCCTGGCATTGTGGTAAATGCAGTTTCAGTTACTTGCTTGCTTCAAGACCGTTCGAGTGTTTCGCCACAGTTGGCACAGATAGTGCTGATCTCTAGACACGTGTTTCTAGTTCTTTAACAGTCATCAGTTGTGATTACAGTCTTTGAAATTTTGGGTTTGCTAAGTTGGCTGCCAACATCTTTCTCAGGTCAGGTACCTCTCACAGGCATGCGGGTGCTTCATCCAAGAGGTCGTCAGCTCAATGACTTACGGGAGTACTATTAAACAGGAACAGGGTTGGGAGCACACAGCTTCACCTTCCAGCAAGGTTCGCCCCTGGCATTGTGGTAAATGCAGTTTCAGTTACTTGCCTGCTTCAAGATTGTTCAAGTGTTCCGCCACAGTTGGCGCAGATAGTGATGATCTCTAGACACATGTTTATGGTTCTTTAACCGTCATCAGTAGAGATTACAGTATTTGAAATTTGGGGTTTGCTGAGTAGGCTGCCAACAACTTTCTCAGGTCAGGTACCTCTCACAGGCATGCGGGTGCTTCATGCATGAGCTCCTCAGCTCAATGACTCACAGGAGTACTATTAAACAGGAACAGGGTTGGGAGCACACCGCTTCACCTCCCAGCAAGGTTCACC
Source organism: Triturus cristatus (assembly GCF_964204655.1). Classification (NCBI taxonomy): domain Eukaryota; kingdom Metazoa; phylum Chordata; class Amphibia; order Caudata; family Salamandridae; genus Triturus; species Triturus cristatus. The sequence goes on along the minus strand of NC_140579.1, from coordinate 1,171,907,228 downwards.
CCTGGCATTGTGGTAAATGCAGTTTCAGTTACTTGCTTGCTTCAAGAGTGTTCAAGTGTTTCGCCACAGTTGGCGCAGATAGTGATGATCTCTAGACACGTGTTTCTGGTTCTTTAACCGTCATCAGTATTGATTACAGACTTTCAAATGTGGGGTTTGCTGAGTAGGCTGCCAACATCTTTGTCAGGTCAGGTACCTCTCACAGGCATGCAGGTGCTTCATCCATGAGCTCGACAGCTCAATGACTCACGGGAGTACTATTAAACAGGAACAGGGTTGGGAGCACACCGCTTCACCTCCCAGCAAGGTTCAACCCTGGCATTGTGGTAAATGCAGTTACTTGCTTGCTTCAAGAGTGTTCAAGTGTTTCGCCACAGTTGGCGCAGATAGTGATGATCTCTAGACATGTGTTTCTGGTTCTTTAACCGTCATCAGTAGAGATTACAGTCTTTCAAATGTGGGGTTTGCTGAGTAGGCTGCCAACATCTTTGTCAGGTCAGGTACCTCTTACAGGCATGCGGGTGCTTCATGCACGAGCTCGTCAGCTCAATGACTCACAGGAGTACTATTAAACAGGAACAGCGTTGGGAGCACACCGCTTCACCTCCCAGCAAGGTTCGCCCTGGGCATTGTGGTAAATGCAGTTTCAGTCACTTGCTTGCTTCAAGAGTGTCCAAGTATTTCGCCACAGTTGGCGCAGATAGTGATGATCTCTAGACACGTGTTTCTGGTTCTTTAACCGTCATCAGTAGAGATTACATTCTTTCAAATTTGGGGTTTGCTGAGTAGGCTGCCAACAACTTTCTCAGGTCAGGTACCTCTCACAGGCATGCGGGTGCTTCATTCATGAGCTTGTCAGCTCAATGACTCACAGGAGTACTTTTAAATAGGAACAGGGGTGGGAGCACACCGCTTCACCTCCCAGCAAGGTTCGCCCCTGGCATTGTGGTAAATGCAGTTTCAGTTACTTGGTTGCTTCAAGAGTGTTAGAGTGTTTCGCCACAGTTGGCGCAGATAGTGGTGATCTCTAGACACGTGTTTCTGGCTCTTTAACCATCATCAGTAGAGATTACAGTCTTTCAAATGTGGGGTTTGCCGAGTAGGCTGCCAACATCTTTGTCAGGTCAGGTACCTCTCACAGGCATGCGGGTGCTTCATGCACGAGCTCGTCAGCTCAATGACTCACGGGAGTACTAGTAAACAGGAACAGGGATGGGAGCACACAGCTTCACCTACCAGCAAGGTTCGCCCCTGGCATTGTGGTAAATACAGTTTCGGTTACTTGCTTGCTTCAAGAGTGTTCGAGTGTTTCGCCAAGTTTGCGCAGATAGTGCTGATCTCTAGACACGTGTTTCTGGTTCTTTAACCATCATCAGTAGAGATTACAGTCTTTCAAATGTGAGGTTTGCTGAGTAGGCTGTCAACATATTTCTCAGGTCAGGTACCTCTCACAGGCATGCGGGTGCTTCATCCACGAGCTCGTCAGCTCAATGACTCACGGGAGTACTATTAAACAGGAACAGGGTTGGGAGCACACCGCTTCACCTCCCAGCAAGGTTCGTCCCTGGCATTGTGGTAAATGCAGTTTCAGTTACTTGCTTGCCTCAAGAGTGTTCAAGTGTTTTGCCACAGTTGGCGCAGATAGTGCTGATCTCTAGACATGTGTTTCTGGTTCTTTAACCGTCATCAGTAGAGATTACAGTATTTGAAATTTGGACTTTGCTGAGTTGGCTGCCAACATCTTTCTCAGGTCAGGTACCTCTCACAGGCATGCGGGTGCTTCATCCATGAGGTCGTCAGCTCAATGACTCACGGGAGTACTATTAAACAGGAACAGGGTTGGGAGCACACAGCTTCACCTTCCAGCAAGGTTCGCCCCTGGCATTGTGGTAAATGCAGTTTCAGTTACTTGCCTGCTTCAAGAGTGTTCAAGTATTTCGCCACAGTTTGCCCAGATAGTGATGATCTCTAGACACGTGTTTCTGGTTCTTTAACCGTCATCAGTAGAGATTACATTCTTTCAAATTTGGGGTTTGCTGAGTAGGCTGCCAACAACTTTCTCAGGTCAGGTACCTCTCACAGGCATGCGGGTGCTTCATTCATGAGCTTGTCAGCTCAATGACTCACAGGAGTACTTTTAGATAGGAACAGGGGTGGGAGCACACCGCTTCACCTCCCAGCAAGGTTCGCCCCTGGCATTGTGGTAAATGCAGTTTCAGTTACTTGGTTGCTTCAAGAGTGTTAGACTGTTTCGCCACAGTTGGCGCAGATAGTGATGATCTCTAGACACATGTTTCTGGTTCTTTAACCATCATCAGTAGAGATTACAGTCTTTCAAATGTGAGTTTTGCTGAGTAGGCTGTCAACATATTTCTCAGGTCAGGTACCTCTCACAGGCATGCGGGTGCTTCATCCACGAGCTCGTCAGCTCAATGACTCACGGGAGTACTATTAAACAGGAACAGGGTTGGGAGCACACGGCTTCACCTCCCAGCAAGGTTCACCCCTGGCATTGTGGTAAATGCAGTTTCAGTTACTTGCTTGCTTCAAGAGTGTTCAAGTGTTTCGCCACAGTTGGCGCAGATAGTGATGATCTCTAGACACGTGTTTCTGGTTCTTTAACCGTCATCAGTAGAGATTACATTCTTTCAAATTTGGGGTTTGCTGAGTAGGCTGCCAACAACTTTCTCAGGTCAGGTACCTGTCACAGGCATGCGGGTGCTTCATGCATGAGCTTGTCAGCTCAATGACTCACGGGAGTACTAGTAAACAGGAACAGGGATGGGAGCACACCGCTTCACCTACCAGCAAGGTTCGCCCCAGGCATTGTGGTAAATACAGTTTCGGTTACTTGCTTGCTTCAAGAGTGTTCGAGTGTTTCGTCACAGTTTGCGCAGATAGTGCTGATCTCTAGACACGTGTTTCTGGTTCTTTAACCATCATCAGTAGAGATTACAGTCTTTCAAATGTGAGGTTTGCTGAGTAGGCTGTCAACATATTTCTCAGGTCAGGTACCTCTCACAGGCATGCGGGTGCTTCATCCACGAGCTCGTCAGCTCAATGACTCACGGGAGTACAATTAAACAGGAACAGGGTTGGGAGCACACCGCTTCACCTCCCAGCAAGGTTCACCTCTGGCATTGTGGTAAATGCAGTTTCAGTTACTTGCTTGCTTCAAGAGTGTTCAAGTGTTTCGCCACAGTTGGCGCAGATAGTGATGATCTCTAGACACGTGTTTCTGGTTTTTTAACCGTCATCAGTATTGATTACAGTCTTTCAAATGTGGGGTTTGCTGAGTAGGCTGCCAACATCTTTGTCAGGTCAGGTACCTCTCACAGGCATGCGGGTGCTTCATCCACGAGCCCCTCAGCTCAATGACTCACGGGAGTACTATTAAACAGGAACAGGGTTGGGAGCACACCGCTTCACCTCCCAGCAAGGTTCAACCCTGGCATTGTGGTAAATGCAGTTTCAGTTACTTGCTTGCTTCAAGAGTGTTCAAGTGTTTCCCCACAGTTGGCGCAGATAGTGATGATCTCTAGACATGTGTTTCTGGTTCTTTAACCGTCATCAGTAGAGATTACAGTCTTTCAAATGTGGGGTTTGCTGAGTAGGCTGCCAACATCTTTGTCAGGTCAGGTACCTCTTACAGGCATGCGGGTGCTTCATGCACGAGCTCGTCAGCTCAATGACTCACAGGAGTACTATTAAACAGGAACAGGGTTGGGAGCACACGGCTTCACCTCCCAGCAAGGTTCGCCCCTGGCATTGTGGTAAATGCAGTTTCAGTCACTTGCTTGCTTCAAGAGTGTTCAAGTATTTCGCCACAGTTGGCGCAGATAGTGATGATCTCTAGACACGTGTTTCTGGTTCTTTAACCGTCATCAGTAGAGATTACATTCTTTCAAATTTGGGGTTTGCTGAGTAGGCTGCCAACAACTTTCTCAGGTCAGGTACCTCTCACAGGCATGCGGGTGCTTAATTCATGAGCTTGTCAGCTAAATGACTCACAGGAGTACTTTTAAATAGGAACAGGGGTGGGAGCACACCGCTTCACCTCCCAGCAAGGTTCGCCCCTGGCATTGTGGTAAATGCAGTTTCAGTTACTTGGTTGCTTCAAGAGTGTTAGAGTGTTTCGCCACAGTTGGCGCAGATAGTGATGATCTCTAGACACGTGTTTCTGGCTCTTTAACCATCATCAGTAGAGATTACAGTCTTTCAAATGTGGGGTTTGCCGAGTAGGCTGCCAACATCTTTGTCAGGTCAGGTACCTCTCACAGGCATGCGGGTGCTTCATGCACGAGCTCGTCAGCTCAATGACTCACGGGAGTACTAGTAAACAGGAACAGGGATGGGAACACACAACTTCACCTACCAGCAAGGTTCGCCCCTGGCATTGTGGTAAATACAGTTTCGGTTACTTGCTTGCTTCAAGAGTGTTCGAGTGTTTCGCCAAGTTTGCGCAGATAGTGCTGATCTCTAGACACGTGTTTCTGGTTCTTTAACCATCATCAGTAGAGATTACAGTCTTTCAAATGTGAGGTTTGCTGAGTAGGCTGTCAACATATTTCTGAGGTCAGGTACCTCTCACAGGCATGCGGGTGCTTCATCCACGAGCTCGTCAGCTCAATGACTCACGGGAGTACTATTAAACAGGAACAGGGTTGGGAGCACACCGCTTCACCTCCCAGCAAGGTTCAACCCTGGCATCGTGGTAAATGCAGTTTCAGTTACTTGCTTGCCTCAAGAGTGTTCAAGTGTTTTGCCACAGTTGGCGCAGATAGTGATGATCTCTAGACACGTGTTTCTGGTTCTTTAACCGTCATCAGTAGAGATTACATTCTTTCAGATTTGGGGTTTGCTGAGTAGGCTGCCAACAACTTTCTCAGGTCAGGTACCTCTCACAGGCATGTGGGTGCTTCATCCATGAGCTTGTCAGCTCAATGACTCACGGGAGTACTATTAAATAGGAACAGGGGTGGGAGCACACTGCTTCACCTCCCAGCAAGGTTCGCCCCTGGCATTGTGGTAAATGCAGTTTCAGTTACTTGCTTGCTTCAAGAGTGTTCGAGTGTTTCGCCACAGTTGGCACAGATAGTGCTGATCTCTAGACACGTGTTTCTGGTTCTTTAACCGTCATCAGTAGAGATTACAGTATTTGAAATTTGGAGTTTGCTGAGTTGGCTGCCAACATCTTTCTCAGGTCAGGTACCTCTCACAGGCATGCGGGTGCTTCATCCATGAGGTCGTCAGCTCAATGACTCACGGGAGTACTATTAAACAGAAACAGGGTTGGGAGCACACAGCTTCACCTTCCAGCAAGGTTCGCCCCTGGCATTGTGGTAAATGCAGTTTCAGTTACTTGCCTGCTTCAAGAGTGTTCAAGTGTTTCGCCACAGTTGGCGCAGATAGTGATGATGTCTAGACACGTGTTTCTGGTTCTTTAACCGTCATCAGTAGAGATTACATTCTTTCAAATTTGGGGTTTGCTGAGTAGGCTGCCAACAACTTTCTCAGGTCAGGTACCTCTCACAGGCATGCGGGTGCTTCATTCATGAGCTTGTCAGCTCAATGACTCACAGGAGTACTTTTAAATAGGAACAGGGGTGGGAGCACACCGCTTCACCTCCCATCAAGGTTCGCCCCTGGCATTGTGGTAAATGCAGTTTCAGTTACTTGGTTGCTTCAAGAGTGTTAGAGTGTTTCGCCACAGTTGGCGCAGATAATGATGATCTCTAGACACGTGTTTCTGGTTCTTTAACCATCATCAGTAGAGATTACAGTCTTTCAAATGTGGGGTTTGCCAAGTAGGCTGCCAACATCTTTGTCAGCTCAGGTACCTCTCACAGGCATGCGGGTGCTTCATGCACGAGCTCGTCAGCTCAATGACTCACGGGAGTACTAGTAAACAGGAACAGGGATGGGAGCACACCGCTTCACATACCAGCAAGGTTTGCCCCTGGCATTGTGGTAAATACAGTTTCGGTTATTTGCTTGCTTCAAGAGTGTTCGAGTGTTTCGCCACAGTTTGCGCAGATAGTGCTGATCTCTAGACACGTGTTTCTGGTTCTTTAACCATCATCAGTAGAGATTACAGTCTTTCAAATGTGAGGTTTGCTGCGTAGGCTGTCAACATATTTCTCAGGTCAGGTACCTCTCACAGGCATGCGGGTGCTTCATCCACGAGCTCGTCAGCTCAATGACTCACGGGAGTACTATTAAACAGGAACAGGGTTGGGAGCACACCGCTTCACCTCTCAGCACGGTTCGCCCCTGGCATTGTGGTAAATGCAGTTTCAGTCACTTGCTTGCTTCAAGAGTGTTCAAGTGTTTCGCCACAGTTGGCGCAGATAGTGGTGATCTCTAGACACGTGTTTCTGGTTCTTTAACCGTCATCAGTAGAGATTACATTTTTTCAAATTTGGGGTTTGCTGAGTAGGCTGCCAACAACTTTCTCAGGTCAGGTACCTCTCACAGGGATGCGGGTGCTTCATTCATGAGCTTGTCAGCTCAATGACTCACAGGAGTACTTTTAAATAGGAACAGGGGTGGGAGCACACCGCTTCACCTCCCAGCAAGGTTCGCCCCTGGCATTGTGGTAAATGCTGTTTCAGTCACTTGCTTGCTTCAAGAGTGTTCAAGTATTTCGCCACAGTTGGAGCAGATAGTGATGATCTCTAGACACGTGTTTCTGGTTCTTTAACCGTCATCAGTAGAGATTACATTCTTTCAAATTTGGGGTTTGCTGAGTAGGCTGCCAACAACTTTCTCAGGTCAGGTACCTCTCACAGGCATGCGGGTGCTTCATTCATGAGCTTGTCAGCTCAATGACTCAGAGGAGTACTTTTAAATAGGAACAGGGGTGGGAGCACACCGCTTCACCTCCCAGCAAGGTTCGCCCCTGGCATTGTGGTAAATGCAGTTTCAGTTACTTGGTTGCTTCAACAGTGTTTGAGTGTTTCGTCACAGTTTGCGCAGATAGTGCTGATCTCTAGACACGTGTTTCTGGTTCTTTAACCATCATCAGTAGAGATTACAGTCTTTCAAATGTGAGGTTTGCTGAGTAGGCTGTCAACATATTTCTCAGGTCAGGTACCTCTCACAGGCATGCGGGTGCTTCATCCACGAGCCCCTCAGCTCAATGACTCACGGGAGTACTATTAAACAGGAACAGGGTTGGGAGCACACCGCTTCACCTCCCAGCAAGGTTCAACCCTGGCATTGTGGTAAATGCAGTTTCAGTTACTTGCTTGCTTCAAGAGTGTTCAAGTGTTTCCCCACAGTTGGCGCAGATAGTGATGATCTCTAGACATGTGTTTCTGGTTCTTTAACCGTCATCAGTAGAGATTACAGTCTTTCAAATGTGGGGTTTGCTGAGTAGGCTGCCAACATCTTTGTCAGGTCAGGTACCTCTTACAGGCATGCGGGTGCTTCATGCACGAGCTCGTCAGCTCAATGACTCACAGGAGTACTATTAAACAGGAACAGGGTTGGGAGCACAGCGCTTCACCTCCCAGCAAGGTTCGCCCCTGGCATTGTGGTAAATGCAGTTTCAGTCACTTGCTTGCTTCAAGAGTGTTCAAGTATTTCGCCACAGTTGGCGCAGATAGTGGTGATCTCTAGATACGTGTTTCTGGTTCTTTAACCGTCATCAGTAGAGATTACATTCTTTCAAATTTGGGGTTTGCTGAGTAGGCTGCCAACAACTTTCTCAGGTCAGGTACCTCTCACAGGCATGCGGGTGCTTCATTCATGAGCTTGTCAGCTCAATGACTCACAGGAGTACTTTTAAATAGGAACAGGGGTGGGAGCACACCGCTTCACCTCCCAGCAAGGTTCGCCCCTGGCATTGTGGTAAATGCAGTTTCAGTTACTTGGTTGCTTCAAGAGTGTTAGAGTGTTTCGCCACAGTTGGCGCAGATAGTGATGATCTCTAGACACGTGTTTCTGGCTCTTTAACCATCATCAGTAGAGATTACAGTCTTTCAAATGTGGGGTTTGCCGAGTAGGCTGCCAACATCTTTGTCAGGTCAGGTACCTCTCACAGGCATGCGGGTGCTTCATGCACGAGCTCGTCAGCTCAATGACTCACGGGAGTACTAGTAAACAGGAACAGGGATGGGAACACACAGCTTCACCTACCAGCAAGGTTCGCCCCTGGCATTGTGGTAAATACAGTTTCGGTTACTTGCTTGCTTCAAGAGTGTTCGAGTGTTTCGCCAAGTTTGCGCAGATAGTGCTGATCTCTAGACACGTGTTTCTGGTTCTTTAACCATCATCAGTAGAGATTACAGTCTTTCAAATGTGAGGTTTGCTGAGTAGGCTGTCAACATATTTCTCAGGTCAGGTACCTCTCACAGGCATGCGGGTGCTTCATCCACGAGCTCGTCAGCTCAATGACTCACGGGAGTACTATTAAACAGGAACAGGGTTGGGAGCACACCGCTTCACCTCCCAGCAAGGTTCGTCCCTGGCATTGTGGTAAATGCAGTTTCAGTTACTTGCTTGCCTCAAGAGTGTTCAAGTGTTTTGCCACAGTTGGCGCAGATAGTGATGATCTCTAGACACGTGTTTCTGGTTCTTTAACCGTCATCAGTAGAGATTACATTCTTTCAAATTTGGGGTTTGCTGAGTAGGCTGCCAACAACTTTCTCAGGTCAGGTACCTCTCACAGGCATGTGGGTGCTTCATCCATGAGCTTGTCAGCTCAATGACTCACGGGAGTACTATTAAATAGGAACAGGGGTGGGAGCACACTGCTTAACCTCCCAGCAAGGTTCGCCCCTGGCATTGTGGTAAATGCTGTTTCAGTTACTTGCTTGCTTCAAGAGTGTTCGAGTGTTTCACCACAGTTTGCTCAGATAGTGCTGATCTCTAGACACGTGTTTCTGGTTCTTTAACCATCATCAGTAGAGATTACAGTCTTTCAAATGTGAGGTTTGCCGAGTAGGCTGTCAACATATTTCTCAGGTCAGGTACCTCTCACAGGCATGCGGGTGCTTCATCCACGAGCTCGTCAGCTCAATGACTCACAGGAGTACTATTAAACAGGAACAGGGTTGGGAGCACACCGCTTCACCTCCCAGAAAGGTTCGCCCCTGGCATTGTGGTAAATGCAGTTTCAGTCACTTGCTTGCTTCAAGAGTGTTCAAGTATTTCGCCACAGTTGGCGCAGATAGTGATGATCTCTAGACACGTGTTTCTGGTTCTTTAACCGTCATCAGTAGAGATTACATTCTTTCAAATTTGGGGTTTGCTGAGTAGGCTGCCAACAACTTTCTCAGGTCAGGTACCTCTCACAGGCTTGCGGGTGCTTCATTCATGAGCTTGTCAGCTCAATGACTCACAGGAGTACTTTTAAATAGGAACAGGGGTGGGAGCACACCGCTTCACCTCCCAGCAAGGTTCGCCCCTGGCATTGTGGTAAATGCAGTTTCAGTTACTTGGTTGCTTCAAGAGTGTTAGAGTGTTTCGCCACAGTTGGCGCAGATAGTGATGATCTCTAGACACGTGTTTCTGGTTCTTTAACCATCATCAGTAGAGATTACAGTCTTTCAAATGTGGGGTTTGCCGAGTAGGCTGCCAACATCTTTGTCAGCTCAGGTACCTCTCACAGGCATGCGGGTGCTTCATGCACGAGCTCGTCAGCTCAATGACTCACGGGAGTACTAGTAAACAGGAACAGGGATGGGAGCACACCGCTTCACATACCAGCAAGGTTTGCCCCTGGCATTGTGGTAAATATAGTTTCGGTTACTTGCTTGCTTCAAGAGTGTTCGAGTGTTTCGCCACAGTTTGCGCAGATAGTGCTGATCTCTAGACACGTGTTTCTGGTTCTTTAACCATCATCAGTAGAGATTACAGTCTTTCAAATGTGAGGTTTGCTGAGTAGGCTGTCAACATATTTCTCAGGTCAGGTACCTCTCACAGGCATGCGGGTGCTTCATCCACGAGCTCGTCAGCTCAATGACTCACGGGAGTACTATTAAACAGGAACAGGGTTGGGAGCACACCGCTTCACCTCTCAGCAAGGTTCGCCCCTGGCATTGTGGTAAATGCAGTTTCAGTTACTTGCTTGCTTCAAGAGTGTTCAAGTGTTTCGTCACAGTTTGCGCAGATAGTGCTGATCTCTAGACACGTGTTTCTGGTTCTTTAACCGTCATCAGTAGAGATTACATTTTTTAAAATTTGGGGTTTGCTGAGTAGGCTGCCAACAACTTTCTGAGGTCAGGTACCTCTCACAGGCATGCGGGTGCTTCATTCATGAGCTTGTCAGCTCAATGACTCATAGGAGTACTTTTAAATAGGAACAGGGGTGGGAACACACCGCTTCACCTACCAGCAAGGTTCGCCCCTGGCATTGTGATAAATGCAGTTTCAGTTACTTGCTTGCTTCAAGAGTGTTCGAGTGTTTCGCCACAGTTGGCACAGATAGTGCTGATCTCTAGACACGTGTTTCTAGTTCTTTAACAGTCATCAGTTGTGATTACAGTCTTTGAAATTTTGGGTTTGCTGAGTTGGCTGCCAACATCTTTCTCAGGTCAGGTACCTCTCACAGGCATGCGGGTGCTTCATCCAAGAGGTCGTCAGCTCAATGACTCACGGGAGTACTATTAAACAGGAACAGGGTTGGGAGCACACAGCTTCACCTTCCAGCAAGGTTCGCCCCTGGCATTGTGGTAAATGCAGTTTCAGTCACTTGCTTGCTTCAAGAGTGTTCAAGTGTTTCGCCACAGTTGGCGCAGATAGTGGTGATCTCTAGACACGTGTTTCTGGTTCTTTAACCGTCATCAGTAGAGATTACATTTTTTCAAATTTGGGGTTTGCTGAGTAGGCTGCCAACAACTTTCTCAGGTCAGGTACCTCTCACAGGCATGCGGGTGCTTCATTCATGAGCTTGTCAGCTCAATGACTCACAGGAGTACTTTTAAATAGGAACAGGGGTGGGAGCACACCGCTTCACCTCCCAGCAAGGTTCGCCCCTGGCATTGTGGTAAATGCTGTTTCAGTCACTTGCTTGCTTCAAGAGTGTTCAAGTATTTCGCCACAGTTGGAGCAGATAGTGATGATCTCTAGACACGTGTTTCTGGTTCTTTAACCGTCATCAGTAGAGATTACATTCTTTCAAATTTGGGATTTGCTGAGTAGGCTGCCAACAACTTTCTCAGGTCAGGTACCTCTCACAGGCATGCGGGTGCTTCATTCATGAGCTTGTCAGCTCAATGACTCAGAGGAGTACTTTTAAATAGGAACAGGGGTGGGAGCACACCGCTTCACCTCCCAGCAAGGTTCGCCCCTGGCATTGTGGTAAATGCAGTTTCAGTTACTTGGTTGCTTCAACAGTGTTTGAGTGTTTCGTCACAGTTTGCGCAGATAGTGCTGATCTCTAGACACGTGTTTCTGGTTCTTTAACCATCATCAGTAGAGATTACAGTCTTTCAAATGTGAGGTTTGCTGAGTAGGCTGTCAACATATTTCTCAGGTCAGGTACCTCTCACAGGCATGCGGGTGCTTCATCCACGAGCCCCTCAGCTCAATGACTCACGGGAGTACTATTAAACAGGAACAGGGTTGGGAGCACACCGCTTCACCTCCCAGCAAGGTTCATCCCTGGCATTGTGGTAAATGCAGTTTCAGTTACTTGCTTGCTTCAAGAGTGTTCAAGTGTTTCCCCACAGTTGGCGCAGATAGTGATGATCTCTAGACATGTGTTTCTGGTTCTTTAACCGTCATCAGTAGAGATTACAGTCTTTCAAATGTGGGGTTTGCTGAGTAGGCTGCCAACATCTTTGTCAGGTCAGGTACCTCTTACAGGCATGCGGGTGCTTCATGCACGAGCTCGTCAGCTCAATGACTCACAGGAGTACTATTAAACAGGAACAGGGTTGGGAGCACAGCGCTTCACCTCCCAGCAAGGTTCGCCCCTGGCATTGTGGTAAATGCAGTTTCAGTCACTTGCTTGCTTCAAGAGTGTTCAAGTATTTCGCCACAGTTGGCGCAGAGAGTGGTGATCTCTAGACACGTGTTTCTGGTTCTTTAACCGTCATCAGTAGAGATTACATTCTTTCAAATTTGTGGTTTGCTGAGTAGGCTGCCAACAACTTTCTCAGGTCAGGTACCTCTCACAGGCATGCGGGTGCTTCATTCATGAGCTTGTCAGCTCAATGACTCACAGGAGTACTTTTAAATAGGAACAGGGGTGGGAGCACACCGCTTCACCTCCCAGCAAGGTTCGCCCCTGGCATTGTGGTAAATGCAGTTTCAGTTACTTGGTTGCTTCAAGTGTGTTAGAGTGTTTCGCCACAGTTGGCGCAGATAGTGATGATCTCTAGACACGTGTTTCTGGCTCTTTAACCATCATCAGTAGAGATTACAGTCTTTCAAATGTGGGGTTTGCCGAGTAGGCTGCCAACATCTTTGTCAGGTCAGGTACCTCTCACAGGCATGCGGGTGCTTCATGCACGAGCTCGTCAGCTCAATGACTCACGGGAGTACTAGTAAACAGGAACAGGGATGGGAACACACAGCTTCACCTACCAACAAGGTTCGCCCCTGGCATTGTGGTAAATACAGTTTCGGTTACTTGCTTGCTTCAAGAGTGTTCGAGTGTTTCGCCAAGTTTGCGCAGATAGTGCTGATCTCTAGACACGTGTTTCTGGTTCTTTAACCATCATCAGTAGAGATTACAGTCTTTCAAATGTGAGGTTTGCTGAGTAGGCTGTCAACATATTTCTCAGGTCAGGTACCTCTCACAGGCATGCGGGTGCTTCATCCACGAGCTCGTCAGCTCAATGACTCACGGGAGTACTATTAAACAGGAACAGGGTTGGGAGCACACCGCTTCACCTCCCAGCAAGGTTCGTCCCTGGCATTGTGGTAAATGCAGTTTCAGTTACTTGCTTGCCTCAAGAGTGTTCAAGTGTTTTGCCACAGTTGGCGCAGATAGTGATGATCTCTAGACACGTGTTTCTGGTTCTTTAACCGTCATCAGTAGAGATTACATATTTTCAAATTTGGGGTTTGCTGAGTAGGCTGCCAACAACTTTCTCAGGTCAGGTACCTCTCACAGGCATGCGGGTGCTTCATTCATGAGCTCGTCAGCTCAATGACTCACAGGAGTACTATTAAACAAGAACAGGGTTGGGAGCACACCGCTTCACCTCCCAGAAAGGTTCGCCCCTGGCATTGTGGTAAATGCAGTTTCAGTCACTTGCTTGCTTCAAGAGTGTTCAAGTATTTCGCCACAGTTGGCGCAGATAGTGATGATCTCTAGACACGTGTTTCTGGTTCTTTAACCGTCATCAGTAGAGATTACATTCTTTCAAATTTGGGGTTTGCTGAGTAGGCTGCCAACAACTTTCTCAGGTCAGGTACCTCTCACAGGCTTGCGGGTGCCTCATTCATGACCTTGTCAGCTCAATGACTCACAGGAGTACTTTTAAATAGGAACAGGGGTGGGAGCACACCGCTTCACCTCCCAGCAAGGTTCGCCCCTGGCATTGTGGTAAATGCAGTTTCAGTTACTTGGTTGCTTCAAGAGTGTTAGAGTGTTTCGCCACAGTTGGCGCAGATAGTGATGATCTCTAGACACGTGTTTCTGGTTCTTTAACCATCATCAGTAGAGATTACCGTCTTTCAAATGTGGGGTTTGCCGAGTAGGCTGCCAACATCTTTGTCAGCTCAGGTACCTCTCACAGGCATGCGGGTGCTTCATGCACGAGCTCGTCAGCTCAATGACTCACGGGAGTACTAGTAAACAGGAACAGGGATGGGAGCACACCGCTTCACATACCAGCAAGGTTTGCCCCTGGCATTGTGGTAAATATAGTTTCGGTTACTTGCTTGCTTCAAGAGTGTTCGAGTGTTTCGCCACAGTTTGCGCAGATAGTGCTGATCTCTAGACACGTGTTTCTGGTTCTTTAACCATCATCAGTAGAGATTACAGTCTTTCAAATGTGAGGTTTGCTGAGTAGGCTGTCAACATATTTCTCAGGTCAGGTACCTCTCACAGGCATGCGGGTGCTTCATCCACGAGCTCGTCAGCTCAATGACTCACGGGAGTACTATTAAACAGGAACAGGGTTGGGAGCACACCGCTTCACCTCTCAGCAAGGTTCGCCCCTGGCATTGTGGTAAATGCAGTTTCAGTTACTTGCTTGCTTCAAGTGTGTTCAAGTGTTTCGTCACAGTTTGCGCAGATAGTGCTGATCTCTAGACACGTGTTTCTGGTTCTTTAACCGTCATCAGTAGAGATTACATTTTTTAAAATTTGGGGTTTGCTGAGTAGGCTGCCAACAACTTTCTGAGGTCAGGTACCTCTCACAGGCATGCGGGTGCTTCATTCATGAGCTTGTCAGCTCAATGACTCACAGGAGTACTTTTAAATAGGAACAGGGGTGGGAACACACCGCTTCACCTACCAGCAAGGTTCGCCCCTGGCATTGAGATAAATGCAGTTTCAGTTACTTGCTTGCTTCAAGAGTGTTCGAGTGTTTCGCCACAGTTGGCACAGATAGTGCTGATCTCTAGACACGTGTTTCTAGTTCTTTAACAGTCATCAGTTGTGATTACAGTCTTTGAAATTTTGGGTTTGCTGAGTTGGCTGCCAACATCTTTCTCAGGTCAGGTACCTCTCACAGGCATGCGGGTGCTTCATCCAAGAGGTCGTCAGCTCAATGACTCACGGGAGTACTATTAAACAGGAACAGGGTTGGGAGCACACAGCTTCACCTTCCAGCAAGGTTCGCCCCTGGCATTGTGGTAAATGCAGTTTCAGTTACTTGCCTGCTTCAAGATTGTTCAAGTGTTCCGCCACAGTTGGCGCAGATAGTGATGATCTCTAGACACATGTTTCTGGTTCTTTAACCGTCATCAGTAGAGATTACAGTATTTGAAATTTGGGGTTTGCTGAGTAGGCTGCCAACAACTTTCTCAGGTCAGGTACCTCTCACAGGCATGCGGGTGCTTCATGCATGAGCTCGTCAGCTCAATGACTCACAGGAGTACTATTAAACAGGAACAGGGTTGGGAGCACACCGCTTCACCTCCCAGCAAGGTTCACCCCTGGCATTGTGGTAAATGCAGTTTCAGTTACTTGCTTGCTTCAAGAGTGTTCAAGTGTTTCGCCACAGTTGGCGCAGATAGTGATGATCTCTAGGCACGTGTTTCTGGTTCTTTAACCGTCATCAGTATTGATTACAGTCTTTCAAATGTGGGGTTTGCTGAGTAGGCTGCCAACATCTTTGTCAGGTCAGGTACCTCTCACAGGCATGCGGGTGCTTCATCCACGAGCTCGTCAGCTCAATGACTCACAGGAGTACTATTAAACAGGAACAGGGTTGGGATCACACCGCTTCACCTCCCAGCAAGATTCAACCCTGGCATTGTGGTAAATGCAGTTACTTGCTTGCTTCAAGAGTGTTCAAGTGTTTCGCCACAGTTGGCGCAGATAGTGATGATCTCTAGACATGTGTTTCTGGTTCTTTAACCGTCATCAGTAGAGATTACAGTCTTTCAAATGTGGGGTTTGCTGAGTAGGCTGCCAACATCTTTGTCAGGTCAGGTACCTCTTACAGGCATGCGGGTGCTTCATGCACGAGCTCGTCAGCTCAATGACTCACAGGAGTACTATTAAACAGGAACAGCGTTGGGAGCACACCGCTTCACCTCCCAGCAAGGTTCGCCCCGGGCATTGTGGTAAATACAGTTTCAGTCACTTGCTTGCTTCAAGAGTGTTCAATATTTCGCCACAGTTGGCGCAGATAGTGATGATCTCTAGACACGTGTTTCTGGTTCTTTAACCGTCATCAGTAGAGATTACATTCTTTCAAATTTGGGGTTTGCTGAGTAGGCTGCCAACAACTTTCTCAGGTCAGGTACCTCTCACAGGCATGCGGGTGCTTCATTCATGAGCTTGTCAGCTCAATGACTCACAGGAGTACTTTTAAATAGGAACAGGGGTGGGAGCACACCGCTTCACCTCCCAGCAAGGTTCGCCCCTGGCATTGTGGTAAATGCAGTTTCAGTTACTTGGTTGCTTCAAGAGTGTTAGAGTGTTTCGCCACAGTTGGCGCAGATAGTGATGATCTCTAGACACGTGTTTCTGGCTCTTTAACCATCATCAGTAGAGATTACAGTCTTTCAAATGTGGGGTTTGCCGAGTAGGCTGCCAACATCTTTGTCAGGTCAGGTACCTCTCACAGGCATGCGGGTGCTTCATGCACGAGCTCGTCAGCTCAATGACTCACGGGAGTACTAGTAAACAGGAACAGGGATGGGAGCACACAGCTTCACCTACCAGCAAGGTTCGCCCCTGGCATTGTGGTAAATACAGTTTCGGTTACTTGCTTGCTTCAAGAGTGTTCGAGTGTTTCGCCAAGTTTGCGCAGATAGTGCTGATCTCTAGACACGTGTTTCTGGTTCTTTAACCATCATCAGTAGAGATTACAGTCTTTCAAATGTGAGGTTTGCTGAGTAGGCTGTCAACATATTTCTGAGGTCAGGTACCTCTCACAGGCATGCGGGTGCTTCATCCACGAGCTCGTCAGCTCAATGACTCACGGGAGTACTATTAAACAGGAACAGGGTTGGGAGCACACCGCTTCACCTCCCAGCAAGGTTCACCCCTGGCATTGTGGTAAATGCAGTTTCAGTTACTTGCTTGCTTCAAGAGTGTTCAAGTGTTTCGCCACAGTTGGCGCAGATAGTGATGATCTCTAGACACGTGTTTCTGGTTCTTTAACCGTCATAAGTTGAGATTACAGTCTTTGAAATTTGGGGTTTGCTGAGTAGGCTGCCAACATCTTTCTCAGGTCAGGTACCTCTCACAGGCATGTGGGTGCTTCATCCATGAGCTTGTCAGCTCAATGACTCACGGGAGTACTATTAAATAGGAACAGGGGTGGGAGCACACTGCTTCACCTCCCAGCAAGGTTCGCCCCTGGCATTGTGGTAAATGCAGTTTCAGTTACTTGCTTGCTTCAAGAGTGTTCGAGTGTTTCGCCACAGTTGGCACAGATAGTGCTGATCTCTAGACACGTGTTTCTGGTTCTTTAACCGTCATCAGTAGAGATTACAGTATTTGAAATTTGGAGTTTGCTGAGTTGGCTGCCAACATCTTTCTCAGGTCAGGTACCTCTCACAGGCATGCGGGTGCTTCATCCATGAGGTCGTCAGCTCAATGACTCACGGGAGTACTATTAAACAGAAACAGGGTTGGGAGCACACAGCTTCACCTTCCAGCAAGGTTCGCCCCTGGCATTGTGGTAAATGCAGTTTCAGTTACTTGCCTGCTTCAAGAGTGTTCAAGTGTTTCGCCACAGTTGGCGCAGATAGTGATGATGTCTAGACACGTGTTTCTGGTTCTTTAACCGTCATCAGTAGAGATTACATTCTTTCAAATTTGGGGTTTGCTGAGTAGGCTGCCAACAACTTTCTCAGGTCAGGTACCTCTCACAGGCATGCGGGTGCTTCATTCATGAGCTTGTCAGCTCAATGACTCACAGGAGTACTTTTAAATAGGAACAGGGGTGGGAGCACACCGCTTCACCTCCCATCAAGGTTCGCCCCTGGCATTGTGGTAAATGCAGTTTCAGTTACTTGGTTGCTTCAAGAGTGTTAGAGTGTTTCGCCACAGTTGGCGCGGATAGTGATGATCTCTAGACACGTGTTTCTGGTTCTTTAACCATCATCAGTAGAGATTACAGTCTTTCAAATGTGGGGTTTGCCGAGTAGGCTGCCAACATCTTTGTCAGCTCAGGTACCTCTCACAGGCATGCGGGTGCTTCATGCACGAGCTCGTCAGCTCAATGACTCACGGGAGTACTAGTAAACAGGAACAGGGATGGGAGCACACCGCTTCACATACCAGCAAGGTTTGCCCCTGGCATTGTGGTAAATACAGTTTCGGTTATTTGCTTGCTTCAAGAGTGTTCGAGTGTTTCGCCACAGTTTGCGCAGATAGTGCTGATCTCTAGACACGTGTTTCTGGTTCTTTAACCATCATCAGTAGAGATTACAGTCTTTCAAATGTGAGGTTTGCTGCGTAGGCTGTCAACATATTTCTCAGGTCAGGTACCTCTCACAGGCATGCGGGTGCTTCATCCACGAGCTCGTCAGCTCAATGACTCACGGGAGTACTATTAAACAGGAACAGGGTTGGGAGCACACCGCTTCACCTCTCAGCACGGTTCGCCCCTGGCATTGTGGTAAATGCAGTTTCAGTCACTTGCTTGCTTCAAGAGTGTTCAAGTGTTTCGCCACAGTTGGCGCAGATAGTGGTGATCTCTAGACACGTGTTTCTGGTTCTTTAACCGTCATCAGTAGAGATTAAATTTTTTCAAATTTGGGGTTTGCTGAGTAGGCTGCCAACAACTTTCTCAGGTCAGGTACCTCTCACAGGCATGCGGGTGCTTCATTCATGAGCTTGTCAGCTCAATGACTCACAGGAGTACTTTTAAATAGGAACAGGGGTGGGAGCACACCGCTTCACCTCCCAGCAAGGTTCGCCCCTGGCATTGTGGTAAATGCAGTTTCAGTTACTTGGTTGCTTCAAGAGTGTTAGAGTGTTTCGCCACAGTTGGCGCAGATAGTGATGATCTCTAGACACGTGTTTCTGGCTCTTTAACCATCATCAGTAGAGATTACAGTCTTTCAAATGTGGGGTTTGCCGAGTAGGCTGCCAACAACTTTCTCAGGTCAGGTACCTCTCACAGGCATGCGGGTGCTTCATTCATGAGCTTGTCAGCTCAATGACTCACAGGAGTACTTTTAAATAGGAACAGGGGTGGGAGCACACCGCTTCACCTCCCAGCAAGGTTCGCCCCTGGCATTGTGGTAAATGCTGTTTCAGTCACTTGCTTGCTTCAAGAGTGTTCAAGTATTTCGCCACAGTTGGAGCAGATAGTGATGATCTCTAGACACGTGTTTCTGGTTCTTTAACCGTCATCAGTAGAGATTACATTCTTTCAAATTTGGGGTTTGCTGAGTAGGCTGCCAACAACTTTCTCAGGTCAGGTACCTCTCACAGGCATGCGGGTGCTTCATTCATGAGCTTGTCAGCTCAATGACTCAGAGGAGTACTTTTAAATAGGAACAGGGGTGGGAGCACACCGCTTCACCTCCCAGCAAGGTTCGCCCCTGGCAATGTGGTAAATGCAGTTTCAGTTACTTGGTTGCTTCAACAGTGTTTGAGTGTTTCGTCACAGTTTGCGCAGATAGTGCTGATCTCTAGACACGTGTTTCTGGTTCTTTAACCATCATCAGTAGAGATTACAGTCTTTCAAATGTGAGGTTTGCTGAGTAGGCTGTCAACATATTTCTCAGGTCAGGTACCTCTCACAGGCATGCGGGTGCTTCATCCACGAGCCCCTCAGCTCAATGACTCACGGGAGTACTATTAAACAGGAACAGGGTTGGGAGCACACCGCTTCACCTCCCAGCAAGGTTCAACCCTGGCATTGTGGTAAATGCAGTTTCAGTTACTTGCTTGCTTCAAGAGTGTTCAAGTGTTTCCCCACAGTTGGCGCAGATAGTGATGATCTCTAGACATGTGTTTCTGGTTCTTTAACCGTCATCAGTAGAGATTACAGTCTTTCAAATGTGGGGTTTGCTGAGTAGGCTGCCAACATCTTTGTCAGGTCAGGTACCTCTTACAGGCATGCGGGTGCTTCATGCACGAGCTCGTCAGCTCAATGACTCACAGGAGTACTATTAAACAGGAACAGGGTTGGGAGCACAGCGCTTCACCTCCCAGCAAGGTTCGCCCCTGGCATTGTGGTAAATGCAGTTTCAGTCACTTGCTTGCTTCAAGAGTGTTCAAGTATTTCGCCACAGTTGGCGCAGATAGTGGTGATCTCTAGACACGTGTTTCTGGTTCTTTAACCGTCATCAGTAGAGATTACATTCTTTCAAATTTGGGGTTTGCTGAGTAGGCTGCCAACAACTTTCTCAGGTCAGGTACCTCTCACAGGCATGCGGGTGCTTCATTCATAAGCTTGTCAGCTCAATGACTCACAGGAGTACTTTTAAATAGGAACAGGGGTGGGAGCACACCGCTTCACCTCCCAGCAAGGTTCGCCCCTGGCATTGTGGTAAATGCAGTTTCAGTTACTTGGTTGCTTCAAGAGTGTTAGAGTGTTTCGCCACAGTTGGCGCAGATAGTGATGATCTCTAGACACGTGTTTCTGGCTCTTTAACCATCATCAGTAGAGATTACAGTCTTTCAAATGTGGGGTTTGCCGAGTAGGCTGCCAACATCTTTGTCAGGTCAGGTACCTCTCACAGGCATGCGGGTGCTTCATGCACGAGCTCGTCAGCTCAATGACTCACGGGAGTACTAGTAAACAGGAACAGGGATGGGAACACACAGCTTCACCTACCAGCAAGGTTCGCCCCTGGCATTGTGGTAAATACAGTTTCGGTTACTTGCTTGCTTCAAGAGTGTTCGAGTGTTTCGCCAAGTTTGCGCAGATAGTGCTGATCTCTAGACACGTGTTTCTGGTTCTTTAACCATCATCAGTAGAGATTACAGTCTTTCAAATGTGAGGTTTGCTGAGTAGGCTGTCAACATATTTCTCAGGTCAGGTACCTCTCACAGGCATGCGGGTGCTTCATCCACGAGCTCGTCAGCTCAATGACTCACGGGAGTACTATTAAACAGGAACAGGGTTGGGAGCACACCGCTTCACCTCCCAGCAAGGTTCGTCCCTGGCATTGTGGTAAATGCAGTTTCAGTTACTTGCTTGAATCAAGAGTGTTCAAGTGTTTTGCCACAGTTGGCGCAGATAGTGATGATCTCTAGACACGTGTTTCTGGTTCTTTAACCGTCATCAGTAGAGATTACATTCTTTCAAATTTGGGGTTTGCTGAGTAGGCTGCCAACAACTTTCTCAGGTCAGGTACCTCTCACAGGCATGTGGGTGCTTCATCCATGAGCTTGTCAGCTCAATGACTCACGGGAGTACTATTAAATAGGAACAAGGGTGGGAGCACACTGCTTCACCTCCCAGCAAGGTTCGCCCCTGGCATTGTGGTAAATGCTGTTTCAGTTACTTGCTTGCTTCAAGAGTGTTCGAGTGTTTCACCACAGTTTGCGCAGATAGTGCTGATCTCTAGACACGTGTTTCTGGTTCTTTAACCATCATCAGTAGAGATTACAGTCTTTCAAATGTGAGGTTTGCCGAGTAGGCTGTCAACATATTTCTCAGGTCAGGTACCTCTCACAGGCATGCGGGTGCTTCATCCACGAGCTCGTCAGCTCAATGACTCACGGGAGTACTATTAAACAGAAACAGGGTTGGGAGCACACAGCTACACCTTCCAGCAAGGTTCACCCCTGGCATTGTGGTAAATGCAGTTTCAGTTACTTGCTTGCTTCAAGAGTGTTCAAGTGTTTCGCCACAGTTGGCGCAGATAGTGATGATCTCTAGACACGTGTTTCTGGTTCTTTAACCGTCATCAGTAGAGATTACATTCTTTCAAATTTGGGGTTTGCTGAGTAGGCTGCCAACAACTTTCTCAGGTCAGGTACCTCTCACAGGCATGCGGGTGCTTCATTCATGAGCTCGTCAGCTCAATGACTCACAGGAGTACTATTAAACAGGAACAGGGTTGGGAGCACACCGCTTCACCTCCCAGAAA
Organism: Triturus cristatus; assembly: GCF_964204655.1. NCBI lineage: Eukaryota > Metazoa > Chordata > Amphibia > Caudata > Salamandridae > Triturus > Triturus cristatus. The sequence goes on along the minus strand of NC_140579.1, from coordinate 1,171,885,589 downwards.
GGTTCGCCCCTGGCATTGTGGTAAATGCAGTTTCAGTCACTTGCTTGCTTCAAGAGTGTTCAAGTATTTCGCCACAGTTGGCGCAGATAGTGATGATCTCTAGACACGTGTTTCTGGTTCTTTAACCGTCATCAGTAGAGATTACATTCTTTCAAATTTGGGGTTTGCTGAGTAGGCTGCCAACAACTTTCTCAGGTCAGGTACCTCTCACAGGCTTGCGGGTGCTTCATTCATGAGCTTGTCAGCTCAATGACTCACAGGAGTACTTTTAAATAGGAACAGGGGTGGGAGCACACCGCTTCACCTCCCAGCAAGGTTCGCCCCTGGCATTGTGGTAAATGCAGTTTCAGTTACTTGGTTGCTTCAAGAGTGTTAGAGTGTTTCGCCACAGTTGGCGCAGATAGTGATGATCTCTAGACACGTGTTTCTGGTTCTTTAACCATCATCAGTAGAGATTACAGTCTTTCAAATGTGGGGTTTGCAGAGTAGGCTGCCAACATCTTTGTCAGCTCAAGTACCTCTCACAGGCATGCGGGTGCTTCATGCACGAGCTCGTCAGCTCAATGACTCACGGGAGTACTAGTAAACAGGAACAGGGATGGGAGCACACCGCTTCACATACCAGCAAGGTTTGCCCCTGGCATTGTGGTAAATATAGTTTCGGTTACTTGCTTGCTTCAAGAGTGTTCGAGTTTTTCGCCACAGTTTGCGCAGATAGTGCTGATCTCTAGACACGTGTTTCTGGTTCTTTAACCATCATCAGTAGAGATTACAGTCTTTCAAATGTGAGGTTTGCTGAGTAGGCTGTCAACATATTTCTCAGGTCAGGTACCTCTCACAGGCATGCGGGTGCTTCATCCACGAGCTCGTCAGCTCAATGACTCACGGGAGTACTATTAAACAGGAACAGGGTTGGGAGCACACCGCTTCACCTCTCAGCAAGGTTCGCCCCTGGCATTGTGGTAAATGCAGTTTCAGTTACTTGCTTGCTTCAAGAGTGTTCAAGTGTTTCGTCACAGTTTTCGCAGATAGTGCTGATCTCTAGACACGTGTTTCTGGTTCTTTAACCGTCATCAGTAGAGATTACATTTTTTAAAATTTGGGGTTTGCTGAGTAGGCTGCCAACAACTTTCTGAGGTCAGGTACCTCTCACAGGCATGCGGGTGCTTCATTCATGAGCTTGTCAGCTCAATGACTCACAGGAGTACTTTTAAATAGGAACAGGGTTGGGAGCACACCGCTTCACCTCTCAGCAAGGTTCGCCCCTGGCATTGTGATAAATGCAGTTTCAGTTACTTGCTTGCTTCAAGAGTGTTCGAGTGTTTCGCCACAGTTGGCACAGATAGTGCTGATCTCTAGACACGTGTTTCTAGTTCTTTAACTGTCATCAGTTGTGATTACAGTCTTTGAAATTTTGGGTTTGCTGAGTTGGCTGCCAACATCTTTCTCAGGTCAGGTACCTCTCACAGGCATGCGGGTGCTTCATCCAAGAGGTCGTCAGCTCAATGACTCACGGGAGTACTATTAAACAGGAACAGGGTTGGGAGCACACAGCTTCACCTTCCAGCAAGGTTCGCCCCTGGCATTGTGGTAAATGCATTTTCAGTTACTTGCCTGCTTCAAGATTGTTCAAGTGTTCCGCCACAGTTGGCGCAGATAGTGATGATCTCTAGACACATGTTTCTGGTTCTTTAACCGTCATCAGTAGAGATTACAGTATTTGAAATTTGGGGTTTGCTGAGTAGGCTGCCAACAACTTTCTCAGGTCAGGTACCTCTCACAGGCATGCGGGTGCTTCATGCATGAGCTCGTCAGCTCAATGACTCACAGGTGTACTATTAAACAGGAACAGGGTTGGGAGCACACCGCTTCACCTCCCAGCAAGGTTCACCCCTGGCATTGTGGTAAATGCAGTTTCAGTTACTTGCTTGCTTCAAGAGTGTTCAAGTGTTTCGCCACAGTTGGCGCAGATAGTGATGATCTCTAGACACGTGTTTCTGGTTCTTTAACCGTCATCAGTAGAGATTACAGTCTTTCAAATGTGGGGTTTGCTGAGTAGGCTGCCAACATCTTTGTCAGGTCAGGTACCTCTTACAGGCATGCGGGTGCTTCATGCACGAGCTCGTCAGCTCAATGACTCACAGGAGTACTATGAAATAGGAACAGGGTTTGGAGCACACCGCTTCACCTCCCAGCAAGGTTCGCCCCTGGCATTGTGGTAAATGCAGTTTCAGTCACTTGCTTGCTTCAAGAGTGTTCAAGTATTTCGCCACAGTTGGCGCAGATAGTGATGATCTCTAGACACGTGTTTCTGGTTCTTTAACCGTCATCAGTAGAGATTACATTCTTTCAAATTAGGGGTTTGCTGAGTAGGCTGCCAACAACTTTCTCAGGTCAGGTACCTCTCACAGGCTTGCGGGTGCTTCATTCATGAGCTTGTCAGCTCAATGACTCACAGGAGTACTTTTAAATAGGAACAGGGGTGGGAGCACACCGCTTCACCTCCCAGCAAGGTTCTCCCCTGGCATTGTGGTAAATGCAGTTTCAGTTACTTGGTTGCTTCAAGAGTGTTAGAGTGTTTCGCCACAGTTGGCGCAGATAGTGATGATCTCTAGACACGTGTTTCTGGCTCTTTAACCATCATCAGTAGAGATTACAGTCTTTCAAATGTGGGGTTTGCCGAGTAGGCTGCCAACATCTTTGTCAGGTCAGGTACCTCTCACAGGCATGCGGGTGCTTCATGCACGAGCTCGTCAGCTCAATGACTCACGGGAGTACTAGTAAACAGGAAATAGGGATGGGAGCACAGCCCTTCACCTACCAGCAAGGTTCGCTCCAGGCATTGTGGTAAATACAGTTTCGGTTACTTGCTTGCTTCAAGAGTGTTCGAGTGTTTCGTCACAGTTTGCTCAGATAGTGCTGATCTCTAGACACGTGTTTCTGGTTCTTTAACCATCATCAGTAGAGATTACAGTCTTTCAAATGTGAGGTTTGCTGAGTAGGCTGTCAACATATTACTCAGGTCAGGTACCTCTCACAGGCATGCGTGTGCTTCATCCACGAGCTCGTCAGCTCAATGACTCACGGGAGTACTATTAAACAGGAACAGGGTTGGGAGCGCACGGCTTCACCTCCCAGCAAGGTTCACCCCTGGCATTGTGGTAAATGCAGTTTCAGTTACTTGCTTGCTTCAAGAGTGTTCAAGTGTTTCGCCACAGTTGGCACAGATAGTGACGATCTCTAGACACGTGTTTCTGGTTCTTTAACCGTCATCAGTAGAGATTACATTCTTTCAAATTTGGGGTTTGCTGAGTAGGCTGCCAACAACTTTCTCAGGTCAGGTACCTATCACAGGCATGTGGGTGCTTCATCCATGAGCTTGTCAGCTCAATGACACATGGGAGTACTATTATATAGGAACAGAGGTGGGAGCACATCGCTTCACCTCCCAGCAAGGTTCGCCCCTGGCATTGTGGTAAATGCAGTTTCAGTTACTTGCTTGCTTCAAGACCGTTCGAGTGTTTCGCCACAGTTGGCACAGATAGTGCTGATCTCTAGACACGTGTTTCTAGTTCTTTAACAGTCATCAGTTGTGATTACAGTCTTTGAAATTTTAGGTTTGCTGAGTTGGCTGCCAACATCTTTCTCAGGTCAGGTACCTCTCACAGGCATGCGGGTGCTTCATCCAAGAGGTCGTCAGCTCAATGACTCACGGGAGTACTATTAAACAGGAACAGGGTTGGGAGCACACAGCTTCCCCTTCCAGCAAGGTTCGCCCCTGGCATTGTGGTAAATGCAGTTTCAGTTACTTGCCTGCTTCAAGATTGTTCAAGTGTTCCGCCACAGTTGGCGCAGATAGTGATGATCTCTAGACACATGTTTCTGGTTCTTTAACCGTCATCAGTAGAGATTACAGTATTTGAAATTTGGGGTTTGCTGAGTAGGCTGCCAACAACTTTCTCAGGTCAGGTACCTCTCACAGGCATGCGGGTGCTTCATGCATGAGCTCGTCAGCTCAATGACTCACAGGAGTACTATTAAACAGGAACAGGGTTGGGAGCACACCGCTTCACCTCCCAGCAAGGTTCACCCCTGGCATTGTGGTAAATGCAGTTTCAGTTACTTGCTTGCTTCAAGAGTGTTCAAGTGTTTCGCCACAGTTGGCGCAGATAGTGATGATCTCTAGACACGTGTTTCTGGTTCTTTAACCGTCATCAGTATTGATTACAGTCTTTCAAATGTGGGGTTTGCTGAGTAGGCTGCCAACATCTTTGTCAGGTCAGGTACCTCTCACAGGCATGCGGGTGCTTCATCCACGAGCTCGTCAGCTCAATGACTCACGGGAGTACTATTAAACAGGAACAGGGTTGGGAGCACACCGCTTCACCTCCCAGCAAGGTTCAACCCTGGCATTGTGGTAAATGCAGTTTCAGTTACTTGCTTGCTTCAAGAGTGTTCGAGTGTTTCGCCACAGTTGGCACAGATAGTGCTGATCTCTAGACACGTGTTTCTGGTTCTTTAACCGTCATCAGTAGAGATTACAGTATTTGAAATTTGGACTTTGCTGAGTTGGCTGCCAACATCTTTCTCAGGTCAGGTACCTCTCACAGGCATGCGGGTGCTTCATCCATGAGGTCGTCAGCTCAATGACTCACAGGAGTACTATTAAACAGGAACAGGGTTGGGAGCACACAGCTTCACCTTCCAGCAAGGTTCGCCCCTGGCATTGTGGTAAATGCAGTTTCAGTTACTTGCCTGCTTCAAGAGTGTTCAAGTGTTTCGCCACAGTTGGCGCAGATAGTGATGATCTCTAGACACGTGTTTCTGGTTCTTTAACCGTCATCAGTAGAGATTACAGTCTTTCAAATGTGGGGTTTGCTGAGTAGGCTGCCAACATCTTTGTCAGGTCAGGTACCTCTCACAGGCATGCGGGTGCTTCATGCACGAGCTCGTCAGCTCAATGACTCACAGGAGTACTATTAAACAGGAACAGGGTTGGGAGCACACCGCTTCACCTCCCAGCAAGGTTCGCCCCTGGCATTGTGGTAAATGCAGTTTCAGTCACTTGCTTGCTTCAAGAGCGTTCAAGTATTTCGCCACAGTTTGCCCAGATAGTGATGATCTCTAGACACGTGTTTCTGGTTCTTTAACCGTCATCAGTAGAGATTACATTCTTTCAAATTTGGGGTTTGCTGAGTAGGCTGCCAACAACTTTCTCAGGTCAGGTACCTCTCACAGGCATGCGGGTGCTTCATTCATGAGCTTGTCAGCTCAATGACTCACAGGAGTACTTTTAAATAGGAACAGGGGTGGGAGCACACCGCTTCACCTCCCAGCAAGGTTCGCCCCTGGCATTGTGGTAAATGCAGTTTCAGTTACTTGGTTGCTGCAAGAGTGTTAGAGTGTTTCGCCACAGTTGGCGCAGATAGTGATGATCTCTAGACACGTGTTTCTGATTCTTTAACCATCATCAGTAGAGATTACATTCTTTCAAATGTGGGGTTTGCCGAGTAGGCTGCCAACATCTTTGTCAGGTCAGGTACCTATCACAGGCATGTGGGTGCTTCATCCATAAGCTTGTCAGCTCAATGACTCATGGGAGTACTATTAAATAGGAACAGAGGTGGGAGCACATCGCTTCACCTCCCAGCAAGGTTCGCCCCTGGCATTGTGGTAAATGCAGTTTCAGTTACTTGCTTGCTTCAAGACCGTTCGAGTGTTTCGCCACAGTTGGCACAGATAGTGCTGATCTCTAGACACGTGTTTCTAGTTCTTTAATAGTCATCAGTTGTGATTACAGTCTTTGAAATTTTAGGTTTGCTGAGTTGGCTGACAACATCTTTCTCAGGTCAGGTACCTCTCACAGGCATGCGGGTGCTTCATCCAAGAGGTCGTCAGCTCAATGACTCACGGGAGTACTATTAAAGAGGAACAGGGTTGGGAGCACACAGCTTCCCCTTCCAGCAAGGTTCGCCCCTGGCATTGTGGTAAATGCAGTTTCAGTTACTTGCCTGCTTCAAGATTGTTCAAGTGTTCCGCCACAGTTGGCGCAGATAGTGATGAGCTCTAGACACATGTTTCTGGTTCTTTAACCGTCATCAGTAGAGATTACAGTATTTGAAATTTGGGGTTTGCTGAGTAGGCTGCCAACAACTTTCTCAGGTCAGGTACCTCTCACAGGCATGCGGGTGCTTCATGCATGAGCTCGTCAGCTCAATGACTCACAGGAGTACTATTAAACAGGAACAGGGTTGGGAGCACACCGCTTCACCTCCCAGCAAGGTTCACCCCTGGCATTGTGGTAAATGCAGTTTCAGTTACTTGCTTGCTTCAAGAGTGTTCAAGTGTTTCGCCACAGTTGGCGCAGATAGTGATGATCTCTAGACACGTGTTTCTGGTTCTTTAACCGTCATCAGTATTGATTACAGTCTTTCAAATGTGGGGTTTGCTGAGTAGGCTGCCAACATCTTTGTCAGGTCAGGTACCTCTCACAGGCATGCGGGTGCTTCATCCACGAGCTCGTCAGCTCAATGACTCACGGGAGTACTATTAAACAGGAACAGGGTTGGGAGCACACCGCTTCACCTCCCAGCAAGGTTCAACCCTGGCATTGTGGTAAATGCAGTTTCAGTTACTTGCTTGCTTCAAGAGTGTTCGAGTGTTTCGCCACAGTTGGCACAGATAGTGCTGATCTCTAGACACGTGTTTCTGGTTCTTTAACCGTCATCAGTAGAGATTACAGTATTTGAAATTTGGACTTTGCTGAGTTGGCTGCCAACATCTTTCTCAGGTCAGGTACCTCTCACAGGCATGCGGGTGCTTCATCCATGAGGTCGTCAGCTCAATGACTCACAGGAGTACTATTAAACAGGAACAGGGTTGGGAGCACACAGCTTCACCTTCCAGCAAGGTTCGCCCCTGGCATTGTGGTAAATGCAGTTTCAGTTACTTGCCTGCTTCAAGAGTGTTCAAGTGTTTCGCCACAGTTGGCGCAGATAGTGATGATCTCTAGACACGTGTTTCTGGTTCTTTAACCGTCATCAGTAGAGATTACAGTCTTTCAAATGTGGGGTTTGCTGAGTAGGCTGCCAACATCTTTGTCAGGTCAGGTACCTCTCACAGGCATGCGGGTGCTTCATGCACGAGCTCGTCAGCTCAATGACTCACAGGAGTACTATTAAACAGGAACAGGGTTGGGAGCACACCGCTTCACCTCCCAGCAAGGTTCGCCCCTGGCATTGTGGTAAATGCAGTTTCAGTCACTTGCTTGCTTCAAGAGCGTTCAAGTATTTCGCCACAGTTTGCCCAGATAGTGATGATCTCTAGACACGTGTTTCTGGTTCTTTAACCGTCATCAGTAGAGATTACATTCTTTCAAATTTGGGGTTTGCTGAGTAGGCTGCCAACAACTTTCTCAGGTCAGGTACCTCTCACAGGCATGCGGGTGCTTCATTCATGAGCTTGTCAGCTCAATGACTCACAGGAGTACTTTTAAATAGGAACAGGGGTGGGAGCACACCGCTTCACCTCCCAGCAAGGTTCGCCCCTGGCATTGTGGTAAATGCAGTTTCAGTTACTTGGTTGCTTCAAGAGTGTTAGAGTGTTTCGCCACAGTTGGCGCAGATAGTGATGATCTCTAGACACGTGTTTCTGGTTCTTTAACCATCATCAGTAGAGATTACATTCTTTCAAATGTGGGGTTTGCCGAGTAGGCTGCCAACATCTTTGTCAGGTCAGGTACCTATCACAGGCATGTGGGTGCTTCATCCATGAGCTTGTCAGCTCAATGACTCATGGGAGTACTATTAAATAGGAACAGAGGTGGGAGCACATCGCTTCACCTCCCAGCAAGGTTCGCCCCTGGCATTGTGGTAAATGCAGTTTCAGTTACTTGCTTGCTTCAAGACCGTTCGAGTGTTTCGCCACAGTTGGCACAGATAGTGCTGATCTCTAGACACGTGTTTCTAGTTCTTTAACAGTCATCAGTTGTGATTACAGTCTTTGAAATTTTGGGTTTGCTGAGTTGGCTGCCAACATCTTTCTCAGGTCAGGTACCTCTCACAGGCATGCGGGTGCTTCATCCAAGAGGTCGTCAGCTCAATGACTTACGGGAGTACTATTAAACAGGAACAGGGTTGGGAGCACATAGCTTCACCTTCCAGCAAGGTTCGCCCCTGGCATTGTGGTAAATGCAGTTTCAGTTACTTGCCTGCTTCAAGATTGTTCAAGTGTTCCGCCACAGTTGGCGCAGATAGTGATGATCTCTAGACACATGGTTCTGGTTCTTTAACCGTCATCAGTAGAGATTACAGTATTTGAAATTTGGGGTTTGCTGAGTAGGCTGCCAACAACTTTCTCAGGTCAGGTACCTCTCACAGGCATGCGGGTGCTTCATGCATGAGCTCGTCAGCTCAATGACTCACAGGAGTACTATTAAACAGGAACAGGGTTGGGAGCACACCGCTTCACCTCCCAGCAAGGTTCACCCCTGGCATTGTGGTAAATGCAGTTTCAGTTACTTGCTTGCTTCAAGAGTGTTCAAGTGTTTCGCCACAGTTGGCGCAGATAGTGATGATCTCTAGACACGTGTTTCTGGTTCTTTAACCGTCACCAGTATTGATTACAGTCTTTCAAATGTGGGGTTTGCTGAGTAGGCTGCCAACATCTTTGTCAGGTCAGGTACCTCTCACAGGCATGCAGGTGCTTCATCCACGAGCTCGTCAGCTCAATGACTCACGGGAGTACTATTAAACAGGAACAGGGTTGGGAGCACACCGCTTCACCTCCCAGCAAGGTTCAACCCTGGCATTGTGGTAAATGCAGTTACTTGCTTGCTTCAAGAGTGTTCAAGTGTTTCGCCACAGTTGGCGCAGATAGTGATGATCTCTAGACATGTGTTTCTGGTTCTTTAACCGTCATCAGTAGAGATTACAGTCTTTCAAATGTGGGGTTTGCTGAGTAGGCTGCCAACATCTTTGTCAGGTCAGGTACCTCTTACAGGCATGCGGGTGCTTCATGCACGAGCTCGTCAGCTCAATGACTCACAGGAGTACTATTAAACAGGAACAGCGTTGGGAGCACACCGCTTCACCTCCCAGCAAGGTTCGCCCTGGGCATTGTGGTAAATGCAGTTTCAGTCACTTGCTTGCTTCAAGAGTGTTCAAGTATTTCGCCACAGTTGGCGCAGATAGTGATGATCTCTAGACACGTGTTTCTGGTTCTTTAACCGTCATCAGTAGAGATTACATTCTTTCAAATTTGGGGTTTGCTGAGTAGGCTGCCAAAAACTTTCTCAGGTCAGGTACCTCTCACAGGCATGCGGGTGCTTCATTCATGAGCTTGTCAGCTCAATGACTCACAGGAGTACTTTTAAATAGGAACAGGGGTGGGAGCACACCGCTTCACCTCCCAGCAAGGTTCGCCCCTGGCATTGTGGTAAATGCAGTTTCAGTTACTTGGTTGCTTCAAGAGTGTTAGAGTGTTTCGCCACAGTTGGCGCAGATAGTGGTGATCTCTAGACACGTGTTTCTGGTTCTTTAACCATCATCAGTAGAGATTACAGTCTTTCAAATGTTAGGTTTGCTGAGTAGGCTGTCAACATATTTCTCAGGTCAGGTACCTCTCACAGGCATGCGGGTGCTTCATCCACGAGCTCGTCAGCTCAATGACTCACGGGAGTACTATTAAACAGGAACAGGGTTGGGAGCACACCGCTTCACCTCCTAGCAAGGTTCGTCCCTGGCATTGTGGTAAATGCAGTTTCAGTTACTTGCTTGCCTCAAGAGTGTTCAAGTGTTTTGCCACAGTTGGCGCAGATAGTGCTGATCTCTAGACATGTGTTTCTGGTTCTTTAACCGTCATCAGTAGAGATTACAGTATTTGAAATTTGGACTTTGCTGAGTTGGCTGCCAACATCTTTCTCAGGTCAGGTACCTCTCACAGGCATGCGCGTGCTTCATCCATGAGGTCGTCAGCTCAATGACTCACGGGAGTACTATTAAACAGGAACAGGGTTGGGAGCACACAGCTTCACCTTCCAGCAAGGTTCGCCCCTGGCATTGTGGTAAATGCAGTTTCAGTTACTTGCCTGCTTCAAGAGTGTTCAAGTGTTTCGCCACAGTTGGCGCAGATAGTGATGATCTCTAGACACGTGTTTCTGGTTCTTTAACCGTCATCAGTAGAGATTACAGTCTTTCAAATGTGGGGTTTGCTGAGTAGGCTGCCAACATCTTTGTCAGGTCAGGTACCTCTCACAGGCATGCGGGTGCTTCATGCACGAGCTCGTCAGCTCAATGACTCACAGGAGTACTATTAAACAGGAACAGGGTTGGGAGCACACCGCTTCACCTCCCAGCAAGGTTCGACCCTGGCATTGTGGTAAATGCAGTTTCAGTCACTTGCTTGCTTCAAGAGTGTTCAAGTATTTCGCCACAGTTTGCCCAGATAGTGATGATCTCTAGACACGTGTTTCTGGTTCTTTAACCGTCATCAGTAGAGATTACATTCTTTCAAATTTGGGGTTTGCTGAGTAGGCTGCCAACAACTTTCTCAGGTCAGGTACCTCTCACAGGCATGCGGGTGCTTCATTCATGAGCTTGTCAGCTCAATGACTCACAGGAGTACTTTTAAATAGGAACAGGGGTGGGAGCACACCGCTTCACCTCCCAGCAAGGTTCTCCCCTGGCATTGTGGTAAATGCAGTTTCAGTTACTTGGTTGCTTCAAGAGTGTTAGACTGTTTCGCCACAGTTGGCGCAGATAGTGATGATCTCTAGACACATGTTTCTGGTTCTTTAACCATCATCAGTAGAGATTACAGTCTTTCAAATGTGGGGTTTGCCGAGTAGGCTGCCAACATCTTTGTCAGGTCAGGTACCTCTCACAGGCATGCGGGTGCTTCATTCATGAGCTTGTCAGCTCAATGACTCACGGGAGTACTAGTAAACAGGAACAGGGATGGGAGCACACCGCTTCACCTACCAGCAAGGTTCGCCCCAGGCATTGTGGTAAATACAGTTTCGGTTACTTGCTTGCTTCAAGAGTGTTCGAGTGTTTCGTCACAGTTTGCGCAGATAGTGCTGATCTCTAGACACGTGTTTCTGGTTCTTTAACCATCATCAGTAGAGATTACAGTCTTTCAAATGTGAGGTTTGCTGAGTAGGCTGTCAACATATTTCTCAGGTCAGGTACCTCTCACAGGCATGCGGGTGCTTCATCCACCAGCTCGTCAGCTCAATGACTCACGGGAGTACAATTAAACAGGAACAGGGTTGGGAGCACACCGCTTCACCTCCCAGCAAGGTTCACCCCTGGCATTGTGGTAAATGCAGTTTCAGTTACTTGCTTGCTTCAAGAGTGTTCAAGTGTTTCGCCACAGTTGGCGCAGATAGTGATGATCTCTAGACACGTGTTTCTGGTTCTTTAACCGTCATCAGTATTGATTACAGTCTTTCAAATGTGGGGTTTGCTGAGTAGGCTGCCAACATCTTTGTCAGGTCAGGTACCTCTCACAGGCATGCGGGTGCTTCATGCACGAGCTCGTCAGCTCAATGACTCACAGGAGTACTATTAAACAGGAACAGGGTTGGGAGCACACCGCTTCACCTCCCAGCAAGGTTCGCCCCTGGCATTGTGGTAAATGCAGTTTCAGTCACTTGCTTGCTTCAAGAGTGTTCAAGTATTTCGCCACAGTTTGCCCAGATAGTGATGATCTCTAGACACGTGTTTCTGGTTCTTTAACCGTCATCAGTAGAGATTACATTCTTTCAAATTTGGGGTTTGCTGAGTAGGCTGCCAACAACTTTCTCAGGTCAGGTACCTCTCACAGGCATGCGGGTGCTTCATTCATGAGCTTGTCAGCTCAATGACTCACAGGAGTACTTTTAAATAGGAACAGGGGTGGGAGCACACCGCTTCACCTCCCAGCAAGGTTCGCCCCTGGCATTGTGGTAAATGCAGTTTCAGTTACTTGGTTGCTTCAAGAGTGTTAGAGTGTTTCGCCACAGTTGGCGCAGATAGTGATGATCTCTAGACACATGTTTCTGGTTCTTTAACCATCATCAGTAGAGATTACAGTCTTTCAAATGTGGGGTTTGCCGAGTAGGCTGCCAACATCTTTGTCAGGTCAGGTACCTCTCACAGGCATGCGGGTGCTTCATGCATGAGCTTGTCAGCTCAATGACTCACGGGAGTACTAGTAAACAGGAACAGGGATGGGAGCACACCGCTTCACCTACCAGCAAGGTTCGCCCCAGGCATTGTGGTAAATACAGTTTCGGTTACTTGCTTGCTTCAAGAGTGTTCAAGTGTTTCGCCACAGTTGGCGCAGATAGTGATGATCTCTAGACACGTGTTTCTGGTTCTTTAACCGTCATCAGTAGAGATTACAGTCTTTGAAATTTTGGGTTTGCTGAGTAGGCTGCCAACATCTTTCTCAGGTCAGGTACCTCTCACAGGCATGCAGGTTCTTCATCCACGAGCTCGTCAGCTCAATGACTCACTGGAGAACTATTAAATAGGAAAAGGGTTGGGAAAACACCGCTTCACCTCCCAGCAAGGTTCGCTCCTGGCATTGTGGTAAATACTGTTTCAGTTACTTGCTTTCTTCAAGAGTGTTCGAGTGTTTCGCCAAAGTTGGCGCAGATAGTGCTGATCTCTAGAGACGTGTTTCTGGTTCTTTAACCATCATCAATAGAGATTACAGTCTTTCAAATGTGGGGTTTGCCGAGTAGGCTGCCAACATCTTTGTCAGGTCAGGTACCTCTCAAAGGCATGCGGATGCTTCATGCACGAGCTCGTCAGCTCAATGACTCACGGGAGTACTAGTAAACAGGAACAGGGATGGGAGCACACCGCTTCACCTACCAGCAAGGTTCGCCCCTGGCATTGTGGTAAATACAGTTTCGGTTACTTGCTTGCTTCAAGAGTGTTCGAGTGTTTCGCCACAGTTTGCGCAGATAGTGCTGATCTCTAGACACGTGTTTCTGGTTCGTTAACCATCATCTGTAGAGATTACAGTCTTTCAAATGTGAGGTTTGCTGAGTAGGCTGTCAACATATTTCTCAGGTCAGGTACCTCTCACAGGCATGCGGGTGCTTCATCCACGAGCTCGTCATCTCAATGACTCACGGGAGTACTATTAAACTGGAACAGGGTTGGGAGAACACCGCTTCACCTCCCAGAAAGGTTCGCCCCTGGCATTGTGGTAAATGCAGTTTCAGTCACTTGCTTGCTTCAAGAGTGTTCAAGTGTTTCGCCACAGTTGGCGCAGATAGTGGTGATCTCTAGACACGTGTTTCTGGTTCATTAACCGTCATCAGTAGAGATTACATTCTTTCAAATTTGGGGTTTGCTGAGTAGGCTGCCAACAACTTTCTCAGGTCAGGTACCTCTCACAGGCATGTGGGTGCTTCATTCATTAGCTTGTCAGCTCAATGACTCACAGGAGTACTTTTAAATAGGAACAGGGGTGGGAGCACACCGCTTCACCTCCCAGGAAGGTTTGCCCCTGGCATTGTGGTAAATGCAGTTTCAGTTACTTGGTTGCTTCAAGAGTGTTAGAGTGTTTCGCAACAGTTGGCGCAGATAGTGATGATCTCTAGACACGTGTTTCTGGTTCTTTAACCATCATCAGTAGAGATTACAGTCTTTCAAATGTGGGGTTTGCCGAGTAGGCTGCCAACATCTTTGTCAGGTCAGGTGCCTCTCACAGGCATGCGGGTGCTTCATGCATGAGCTTGTCAACTCAATGACTCACGGGAGTACTAGTAAACAGGAACAGGGATGGGAGCACACTGCTTCACCTACCAGCAAGGTTCGCCCCTGGCATTGTGGTAAATACAGTTTCGGTTACTTGCTTGCTTCAAGAGTGTTCGAGTGTTTCGCCACAGTTTGCGCAGATAGTGCTGATCTCTAGACACGTGTTTCTGGTTCTTTAACCATCATCAGTAGAGATTACAGTCTTTCAAATGTGAGGTTTGCTGAGTAGGCTGTCAACATATTTCTCAGGTCAGGTACCTCTCACAGGCATGCGGGTGCTTCATCCACGAGCTCGTCATCTCAATGACTCACGGGAGTACTATTAAACTGGAACAGGGTTGGGAGCACACCGCTTCACCTCCCAGAAAGGTTCGCCCCTGGCATTGTGGTAAATGCAGTTTCAGTCACTTGCTTGCTTCAAGAGTGTTCAAGTGTTTCGCCACAGTTGGCGCAGATAGTGGTGATCTCTAGACACGTGTTTCTGGTTCATTAACCGTCATCAGTAGAGATTACATTCTTTCAAATTTGGGGTTTGCTGAGTAGGCTGCCAACAACTTTCTCAGGTCAGGTACCTCTCACAGGCATGTGGGTGCTTCATTCATTAGCTTGTCAGCTCAATGACTCACAGGAGTACTTTTAAATAGGAACAGGGGTGGGAGAACACCGCTTCACCTCCCAGGAAGGTTTGCCCCTGGCATTGTGGTAAATGCAGTTTCAGTTACTTGGTTGCTTCAAGAGTGTTAGAGTGTTTCGCAACAGTTGGCGCAGATAGTGATGATCTCTAGACACGTGTTTCTGGTTCTTTAACCATCATCAGTAGAGATTACAGTCTTTCAAATGTGGGGTTTGCCGAGTAGGCTGCCAACATCTTTGTCAGGTCAGGTGCCTCTCACAGGCATGCGGGTGCTTCATGCATGAGCTTGTCAACTCAATGACTCACGGGACTACTAGTAAACAGGAACAGGGATGGGAGCACACCGCTTCACCTACCAGCAAGGTTCACCCCAGGCATTGTGGTAAATACAGTTTCGGTTACTTGCTTGCTTCAAGAGTGTTCGAGTGTTTCGTCACAGTTTGCGCAGATAGTGCTGATCTCTAGACACGAGTTTCTGGTTCTTTAACCATCATCAGTAGAGATTACAGTCTTTCAAATGTGAGGTTTGCTGAGTAGGCTGTCAACATATTTCTCAGGTCAGGTACCTCTCACAGGCATGCGGGTGCTTCATCCACGAGCTCGTCAGCTCAATGACTCACGGGAGTACTATTAAACAAGAACAGGGTTGGGAGCACACCGCTTCACCTCCCAGCAAGGTTCACCCCTGGCATTGTGGTAAATGCAGTTTCAGTTACTTGCTTGCTTCAAGAGTGTTCAAGTATTTAGCCACAGTTGGCGCAGATAGTGATGATCTCTAGACACGTGTTTCTGGTTCTTTAACCGTCATCAGTAGAGATTACATTCTTTCAAATTTGGGGTTTGCTGAGTAGGCTGCCAACAACTTTCTCAGGTCAGGTACCTCTCACAGGCATGCGGGTGCTTCATTCATGAGTTTGTCAGCTCAATGACTCACAGGAGTACTTTTAAATAGGAACAGGGGTGGGAGCACACCGCTTCACCTCCAAGCAAGGTTCGCCCCTGGCATTGTGGTAAATTCAGTTTCAGTTACTTGGTTGCTTCAAGAGTGTTAGAGTGTTTCGCCACAGTTGGCGCAGATAGTGATGATCTCTAGACACGTGTTTCTGGCTCTTTAACCATCATCAGTAGAGATTACAGTCTTTCAAATGTGGGGTTTGCCGAGTAGGCTGCCAACATCTTTGTCAGGTCAGGTACCTCTCACAGGCATGCGGGTGCTTCATGCACGAGCTCGTCAGCTCAATGACTCACGGGAGTACTAGTAAACAGGAACAGGGATGGGAGCACACTGCTTCACCTACCAGCAAGGTTCGCCCCTGGCATTGTGGTAAATACAGTTTCGGTTACTTGCTTGCTTCAAGAGTGTTTGAGTGTTTCGCCACAGTTTGCGCAGATAGTGCTGATCTCTAGACACGTGTTTCTGGTTCTTTAACCATCATCAGTAGAGATTACAGTCTTTCAAATGTGAGGTTTGCTGAGTAGGCTGTCAACATATTTCTCAGGTCAGGTACCTCTCACAGGCATGCGGGTGCTTCATCCACGAGCTCGTCAGCTCAATGACTCACGGGAGTACTATTAAACAGGAACAGGATTGGGAGCACACCACTTCACCTCCCAGCAAGGATCGCCCCTGGCATTGTGGTAAATGCAGTTTCAGTTACTTGCTTGCCTCAAGAGTGTTCAAGTGTTTCGCCACAGATGGCGCAGATAGTGATGATCTCTAGACACGTGTTTCTGGTTCTTTAACCGTCATCAGTAGAGATTACATTCTTTCAAATTTGGGGTTTGCTGAGTAGGCTGCCAACAACTTTCTCAGGTCAGGTACCTCTCACAGGCATGCAGGTGCTTCATCCACGAGCTCGTCAGCTCAATGACTCACCTGAGAACTATTAAATAGGAAAAGGGTTGAGAAAACACCGCTTCACCTCCCAGCAAGGTTCGCTCCTGGCATTGTGGTAAATACTGTTTCGGTTACTTGCTTGCTTCAAGAGTGTTCAAGTGTTTCGCCACAGTTGGTGCAGATAGTGATGATCTCTAGACACGTGTTTCTGGTTCTTTAACCATCATCAGTAGAGATTACAGACTTTGAAATTTGGGGGTTGCTGAGTAGGCTGCCAAAATCTTTCTCAGGTCAGGTACCTCTCACAGGCATGTGGGCCCTTCATCCACGAGCTCGTCAGTTCAATGATTCACGGAAGTACTTTTAAACAGGAACAGGGGTGGGAGCACACCGCTTCACCTCTCAGCAAGTTCGCCCCTGACATTGTGGTAAATGCAGTTTCAGTTACTTGCCTGCTTCAAGAGTGTTCAAGTGTTTCGCCACAGTTGGCGCAGATAGTGATGATCTCTAGACACGTGTTTCTGGTTCGTTAACCGTCATCAGTAGAGATTACAGTCTTTCAAATGTTGGGTTTGCTGAGTAGGCTGCCAACATCTTTGTCAGGTCAGGTACCTCTCACAGGCATGCGGGTGCTTCATGCACGAGCTCGTCAGCTCAATGACTCACAGGAGTACTATTAACCAGGAACAGGGTTGGGAGCACACCGCTTCACCTCCCAGCAAGGTACGCCCCTGGCATTGTGGTAAATGCAGTTTCAGTCACTTGCTTGCTTCAAGAGTGTTCAAGTATTTCGCCACAGTTTGCGCAGATAGTGATGATCTCTAGACACGTGTTTCTGGTTCTTTAACCGTCATCAGTAGAGATTACATTCTTTCAAATTTGGGGTTTGCTGAGTAGGCTGCCAACAACTTTCTCAGGTCAGGTACCTCTCACAGGCATGCGGGTGCTTCATTCATGAGCTTGTCAGCTCAATGACTCACAGGAGTACTTTTAAATAGGAACAGGGGTGGGAGCACACCGCTTCACCTCCCAGCAAGGTTTGCCCCTGCCATTGTGGTAAATGCAGTTTCAGTTACTTGGTTGCTTCAAGAGTGTTAGAGTGTTTCGCCACAGTTGGCGCAGATAGTGATGATCTCTAGACACGTGTTTCTGGTTCTTTAACCATCATCAGTAGAGATTACAGTCTTTCAAATGTGGGGTTTGCCGAGTAGGCTGCCAACATCTTTGTCAGGTCAGGTACCTCTCACAGGCATGCGGGTGCTTCATGCATGAGCTTGTCAGCTCAATGACTCACGAGAGTACTAGTAAACAGGAACAGGGATGGGAGCACACCGCTTCACCTACCAGCAAGGTTCGCCCCAGGCATTGTGGTAAATACAGTTAAGGTTACTTGCTTGCTTCAAGAGTGTTCAAGTGTTTCGCCACAGTTGGCGCAGATAGTGATGATCTCTAGACACGTGTTTCTGGTTCTTTAACCGTCATCAGTAGAGATTACATTCTTTCAAATTTGGGGTTTGCTCAGTAGGCTGCCAACAACTTTTTCAGGTCAGGTACCTATCACAGGCATGTGGGTGCTTCATCCATGAGCTTGTCAGCTCAATGACTCACAGGAGTACTATTAAATAGGAACAGAGGTGGGAGCACACCGCTTCACCTCCCAGCAAGGTTCGCCCCTGGCATTGTGGTAAATGCAGTTTCAGTTACTTGCTTGCTTCAAGACCGTTCGAGTGTTTCTCCACAGTTGGCACAGATAGTGCTGATCTCTAGACACGTGTTTCTGGTTCTTTAACAGTCATCAGTTGAGATTACAGTCTTTGAAATTTTGGGTTTGCTGAGTAGGCTGCCAACATCTTTCTCAGGTCAGGTACCTCTCACAGGCATGCAGGTTCTTCATCCACGAGCTCGTCAGCTCAATGACTCACTGGAGAACTATTAAATAGGAAAAGGGTTGGGAAAACACCGCTTCACCTCCCAGCAAGGTTCGCTCCTGGCATTGTGGTAAATACTGTTTCAGTTACTTGCTTTCTTCAAGAGTGTTCGAGTGTTTCGCCAAAGTTGGCGCAGATAGTGCTGATCTCTAGAGACGTGTTTCTGGTTCTTTAACCATCATCAATAGAGATTACAGTCTTTCAAATGTGGGGTTTGCCGAGTAGGCTGCCAATATCTTTTTCAGGTCAGGTACCTCTCAAAGGCATGCGGATGCTTCATGCACGAGCTCGTCAGCTCAATGACTCACGGGAGTACTAGTAAACAGGAACAGGGATGGGAGCACACCGCTTCACCTACCAGCAAGGTTCGCCCCTGGCATTGTGGTAAATACAGTTTCGGTTACTTGCTTGCTTCAAGAGTGTTCGAGTGTTTCGCCACAGTTTGCGCAGATAGTGCTGATCTCTAGACACGTGTTTCTGGTTCGTTAACCATCATCTGTAGAGATTACAGTCTTTCAAATGTGAGGTTTGCTGAGTAGGCTGTCAACATATTTCTCAGGTCAGGTACCTCTCACAGGCATGCGGGTGCTTCATCCACGAGCTCGTCATCTCAATGACTCACGGGAGTACTATTAAACTGGAACAGGGTTGGGAGCACACCGCTTCACCTCCCAGAAAGGTTCGCCCCTGGCATTGTGGTAAATGCAGTTTCAGTCACTTGCTTGCTTCAAGAGTGTTCAAGTGTTTCGCCACAGTTGGCGCAGATAGTGGTGATCTCTAGACACGTGTTTCTGGTTCATTAACCGTCATCAGTAGAGATTACATTCTTTCAAATTTGGGGTTTGCTGAGTAGGCTGCCAACAACTTTCTCAGGTCAGGTACCTCTCACAGGCATGTGGGTGCTTCATTCATTAGCTTGTCAGCTCAATGACTCACAGGAGTACTTTTAAATAGGAACAGGGGTGGGAGCACACCGCTTCACCTCCCAGGAAGGTTTGCCCCTGGCATTGTGGTAAATGCAGTTTCAGTTACTTGCTTGCTTCAAGACCGTTCAAGTGTTTTGCCACAGTTGGCACAGATAGTGCTGATCTCTAGACACGTGTTTCTGGTTCTTTAACCATCATCAGTAGAGATTACAGTCTTTCAAATGTGGGGTTTGCCGAGTAGGCTGCCAACATCTTTGTCAGGTCAGGTGCCTCTCACAGGCATGCGGGTGCTTCATGCATGAGCTTGTCAACTCAATGACTCACGGGACTACTAGTAAACAGGAACAGGGATGGGAGCACACCGCTTCACCTACCAGCAAGGTTCACCCCAGGCATTGTGGTAAATACAGTTTCGGTTACTTGCTTGCTTCAAGAGTGTTCGAGTGTTTCGTCACAGTTTGCGCAGATAGTGCTGATCTCTAGACACGAGTTTCTGGTTCTTTAACCATCATCAGTAGAGATTACAGTCTTTCAAATGTGAGGTTTGCTGAGTAGGCTGTCAACATATTTCTCAGGTCAGGTACCTCTCACAGGCATGCGGGTGCTTCATCCACGAGCTCGTCAGCTCAATGACTCACGGGAGTACTATTAAACAAGAACAGGGTTGGGAGCACACCGCTTCACCTCCCAGCAAGGTTCACCCCTGGCATTGTGGTAAATGCAGTTTCAGTTACTTGCTTGCTTCAAGAGTGTTCAAGTATTTAGCCACAGTTGGCGCAGATAGTGATGATCTCTAGACACGTGTTTCTGGTTCTTTATCCGTCATCAGTAGAGATTACATTCTTTCAAATTTGGGGTTTGCTGAGTAGGCTGCCAACAACTTTCTCAGGTCAGGTACCTCTCACAGGCATGCGGGTGCTTCATTCATGAGTTTGTCAGCTCAATGACTCACAGGAGTACTTTTAAATAGGAACAGGGGTGGGAGCACACCGCTTCACCTCCAAGCAAGGTTCGCCCCTGCATTGTGGTAAATTCAGTTTCAGTTACTTGGTTGCTTCAAGAGTGTTAGAGTGTTTCGCCACAGTTGGCGCAGATAGTGATGATCTCTAGACACGTGTTTCTGGCTCTTTAACCATCATCAGTAGAGATTACAGTCTTTCAAATGTGGGGTTTGCCGAGTAGGCTGCCAACATCTTTGTCAGGTCAGGTACCTCTCACAGGCATGCGGGTGCTTCATGCACGAGCTCGTCAGCTCAATGACTCACGGGAGTACTAGTAAACAGGAACAGGGATGGGAGCACACTGCTTCACCTACCAGCAAGGTTCGCCCCTGGCATTGTGGTAAATACAGTTTCGGTTACTTGCTTGCTTCAAGAGTGTTCGAGTGTTTCGCCACAGTTTGCGCAGATAGTGCTGATCTCTAGACACGTGTTTCTGGTTCTTTAACCATCATCAGTAGAGATTACAGTCTTTCAAATGTGAGGTTTGCTGAGTAGGCTGTCAACATATTTCTCAGGTCAGGTACCTCTCACAGGCATGCGGGTGCTTCATCCACGAGCTCGTCAGCTCAATGACTCACGGGAGTACTATTAAACAGGAACAGGATTGGGAGCACACCACTTCACCTCCCAGCAAGGATCGCCCCTGGCATTGTGGTAAATGCAGTTTCAGTTACTTGCTTGCCTCAAGAGTGTTCAAGTGTTTCGCCACAGATGGCGCAGATAGTGATGATCTCTAGACACGTGTTTCTGGTTCTTTAACCGTCATCAGTAGAGATTACATTCTTTCAAATTTGGGGTTTGCTGAGTAGGCTGCCAACAACTTTCTCAGGTCAGGTACCTCTCACAGGCATGCAGGTGCTTCATCCACGAGCTCGTCAGCTCAATGACTCACCTGAGAACTATTAAATAGGAAAAGGGTTGAGAAAACACCGCTTCACCTCCCAGCAAGGTTCGCTCCTGGCATTGTGGTAAATACTGTTTCGGTTACTTGCTTGCTTCAAGAGTGTTCAAGTGTTTCGCCACAGTTGGTGCAGATAGTGATGATCTCTAGACACGTGTTTCTGGTTCTTTAACCATCATCAGTAGAGATTACAGACTTTGAAATTTGGGGGTTGCTGAGTAGGCTGCCAAAATCTTTCTCAGGTCAGGTACCTCTCACAGGCATGTGGGCCCTTCATCCACGAGCTCGTCAGTGCAATGATTCACGGAAGTACTTTTAAACAGGAACAGGGGTGGGAGCACACCGCTTCACCTCTCAGCAAGTTCGCCCCTGACATTGTGGTAAATGCAGTTTCGTTTACTTGCTTGCTTCAAGAGTGTTCGAGTGTTTTTCCATAGTTGACGCAGATAGTGTTGATCCCTAGACACGTGTTTCGGGTTCTTTAACCATCATCAGTAGAGATTACAGTGTTTGAAATTCGGGGTTTGCTGAGTAGGCTGCCAACATCTTTCTCAGGTCAGGTACCTCTCACAGGCATGCAGGTGCTTCATCCTCGAGCTCGTCAGCTCAATGACTCACTGGAGTATTATTAAAAAGGAACAGGGTTGGGAGCACACCGCTTCACCTCCCAGCAAGGTTCACCCCTGGCATTGTGGTAAATGCAGTTTCAGTTACTTGCTTGCTTCAAGAGTGTTCAAGTGTTTTGCCACAGTTGGCGCAGATAGTGATGATCTCTAGACAGCTGTTTGTGGTTCTTTAACCGTCATCAGTAGAGATTACAGTATTTCAAATGTGGGGTTTGCAGAGTAGGCTGGCAACATCTTTCTCAGGTGAGGTACCTCTCACAGGTATGCGGGTGCTTCATCCATGAGCTCATCAGCTCAATGACTCACGGGAGTTCTATTAAATAGGAACAGGGGTGGGGGCACACCGCTTCACCTCCCAGCAAGGTTCGCCCCTGGCATTGTGGTAAATGCAGTTTCAGTTACTTGCGTGCTTCAAGACCGTTCGATTGTTTCGCCACAGTTGGCACAGATAGTGCTGATCTCTAGACACGTGTTTCTGGTTCTTTAACAGTCATCAGATGAGATTACAGTCTTTGAAATTTTGGGTTTGCTGAGTAGGCTGCCAACATCTTTCTCAGGTCAGGTACCTCTCACAGGCATGCAGCTGCATCATCCATGAGCTCGTCAGCCCAATGACTCACTGGAGAACTATTAAATAGGAAAAGGGTTGGGAGAACACCGCTTCACCTGACAGCAAGGTTCACTCCTGGCATTGTGGTAAATAGAGTTTCGGTTACTTGCTTGCTACAAGAGTGTTCGAGTGTTTCGCCAAAGTTGGCGCAGATAGTGCTGATCTCTAGACACGTGTTTCTGGTTCTTTAACCGTCATCAGTAGAGATTACAGTCTTTGAAATTTGGAGTTTGCTGAGTTGGCTGCCAACATCTTTCTCAGGTCAGGTACCTCTCACAGGCATGCGGGTGCTTCATCCACGAGCTCGTCAGATCAATGACTCACGGGAGTACTATTAAACAGGAACAGGGTTGGGAGCACACCACTTCACCTCCCAGCAAGGTTCGCCCCTGGCATTTGTGTGAATGCAGTTTCAGTTACTTGGTTGCTTCAAGAGTGTTAGAGTGTTTCGCCACAGTTGGTGCAGATAGTGATGATCTCTAGACACGTGTTTCTGGTTCTTTAACCGTCATCATTTGAGATTGCAGTCTTTGAAATTTTGGGTTTGCTGAGTAGGCTGCCAACAACTTTCTCAGGTCAGGTACCTCTCACAGGCATGCGGGTGCTTCATCCATGAGCGTGTCAGCTCAATGACTCACAGGAGTACTTTTAAATAGGAACAGGGGTGGCAGCACACCACTTCACCTCCCAGCAAGGTTCGCCCCTGGCATTGTGGTAAATGTAGTTTCAGTTACTTGGTTGCTTCAAGAGTGTTAGAGTCTTTCGCCACAGTTGGCTCAGATAGTGATGATCTCTAGACACGTGTTTCTGGTTCTTTAACCATCATCAGCAGAGATAACAGTCTTTCAAACGTGGGGTTTGCCGAGTAGGCTGCCAACATATTTGTCAGGTCAGATACCTCTCACAGGCATGCGGGGGCTTCATGCACGAGCTCGTCAGCTCAATGACTCACGGGAGTACTAGTAAACAGGAACAGGGATGGGAGCATACCGCTTCACCTACCAGCAAAGTTCGCCCCTGGCATTGTGGTAAATACAGTTTCGGTTACTTGCTTGCTTCAAGAGTGTTTGAGTGTTTCGCCAAAATTTGCCCAGATAGTGCTGATCTCTAGACACCTGTTTCTGGTTCTTTAACCCTCATCAGTAGAGATTACAGTCTTTCAAATGTGAGGTTTGCTGAGTAGGCTGCCAACATCTTTCTCAGGTCAGGTACCTCTCACAGGCATGCGGGTGCTTCATGCACGAGCTCGTCAGCTCAATGACTCACAGGAGTACTATTAAACAGGAACAGGGTTGGGAGCACACCGCTTCACCTCCCAGCAAGGTTCGCCCCTGGCATTGTGGTAAATACAGTTTCGGTTACTTGCTTGCTTCAAGAGTGTTCGAGTGTTTCGCCACAGTTTGCACAGATAGTGCTGATCTCTAGACACGTGTTTCTGGTTCTTTAACTATCATCAGTAGAGATTACAGTCTTTCAAATGTGAGGTTTGCTGAGTAGGCTGTCAACATATTTCTCAGGTCAGGTACCTCTCACAGGCATGCGGGTGCTTCATCCACGAGCTCGTCAGCTCAATGACTCACGGGAGTACTATTAAACAGGAACAGGATTGGGAGCACACCGCTTCACCTCCCAGCAAGGATCGCCCCTGGCATTGTGGTAAATGCAGTTTCAGTTACTTGCTTGCCTCAAGAGTGTTCAAGTGTTTCGCCACAGTTGGCGCAGATAGCGATGATCTCTAGACACGTGTTTCTGGTTCTTTAACCGTCATCAGTAGAGATTACATTCTTTCAAATTTGGGGTTTGCTGAGTAGGCTGCCAACAACTTTCTCAGGTCAGTTACCTCTCACAGGCATGCAGGTGCTTCATCCACGAGCTCGTCAGCTCAATGACTCACCTGAGAACTATTAAATAGGAAAAGGGTTGAGAAAACACCGCTTCACCTCCCAGCAAGGTTCGCTCCTGGCATTGTGGTAAATACTGTTTCGGTTACTTGCTTGCTTCAAGAGTGTTCAAGTGTTTCGCCACAGTTGGCGCAGATAGTGATGATCTCTAGACACGTGTTTCTGGTTCTTTAACCATCATCAGTAGAGATTACAGACTTTGAAATTTGGGGGTTGCTGAGTAGGCTGCCAAAATCTTTCTCAGGTCAGGTACCTCTCACAGGCATGTGGGCCCTTCATCCACGAGCTCGTCAGTTCAATGACTCACGGAAGTACTTTTAAACAGGAACAGGGGTGGGAGCACACCGCTTCACCTCTCAGCAAGTTCGCCCCTGACATTGTGGTAAATGCAGTTTTGTTTACTTGCTTGCTTCAAGAGTGTTCGAGTGTTTTTCCATAGTTGACGTAGATAGTGCTGATCCCTAGACACGTGTTTCGGGTTCTTTAACCATCATCAGTAGAGATTAAAGTGTTTGAAATTCGGGGTTTGCTGAGTAGGCTGCCAACATCTTTCTCAGGTCAGGTACCTCTCACAGGCATGCAGGTGCTTCATCCTCGAGCTCGTCAGCTCAATGACTCACGGGAGTATTATTAAACAGAAACAGGTTTGGGAGCACACCGCTTCACCTCCCAGCAAGGTTCAAACCTGGCATTGTGGTAAATGCAGTTTCAGTTACTTGCTTGCTTCAAGAGTGTTCAAGTGTTTCGCCACAGTTGGCGCAGATAGTGATGATCTCTAGACACGTGTTTCTGGTTCTTTAACCGTCATTAGCAGAGATTACATTCTTTCAAACTTGGGGTTTGCTGAGTAGGCTGCCAACAACTTTCTCAGGTCAGGTACCTCTCACAGGCATGCGGGTGCTTCATCCATGAGCTTGTCAGCTCAATGACTCACGGGAGTACTATTAAACAGGAACAGGGTTGGGAGCACACCCCTTCACCTCCCAGCCAGGTTCGCCCCTGGCATTGGGGTAAATGCAGTTTCAGTTACTTGCTTGCTTCAAGAGTGTTCGAGTGTTTCGCCACAGTTGACACATATAGTGCTGATCTCTAGACACGTGTTTCTGGTTCTTTAACCGTCATAAGTTGAGATTACAGTCTTTGAAATTTGGGGTTTGCTGAGTAGGCTGCCAACATCTTTGTCAGGTCAGGTACCTTTCACAGGCGTGCGGGTGATTCATCCATGAGCTTGTCAGCTCAATGACTCATGGTAGTACTATTAAAAAGGAACAAGGGTGGGATCACACCGCTTCACCTCCCAGCAAGGTTCGCCCCTGGCATTGTTGTAAATGCAGTTTCAGTTACTTCCTTGCTTCAAGAGTGTTCAAGTGTTTCCCCACAGTTGGCGCAGATAGTGATGATCTCTAGACACGTGTTTCTGGTTCTTTAACCGTCATCAGTAGAGATTACAGTCTTTCAAATGTGAGGTTTGCTGAGTAGGCTGTCAACATATTTCTCAGGTCAGGTACCTCTCACAGGCATGCGGGTGCTTCATCCACGAGCTCGTCAGGTCAATGACTCACGGGAGTACTATTAAACTGGAACAGGGTTGGGAGCACACCCCTTCACCTCCCAGCCAGGTTCGCCCCTGGCATTGTGGTAAATAGAGTTTCAGTTACTTGCTTGATTCAAGAGTGTTCAAGTGTTTCGCCACAGTTGGCGCAGATAGTAATGATCTCTAGACACATGTTTCTGGTTCTTTAACCGTCATCAGTAGAGATTACATTCTTTCAAATTTGGGGTTTGCTGAGTAGGCTGCCAACAACTTTCTCAGGTCAGGTACCTCTCACAGGCATGCGGGTGCTTCATCCATGAGCTCGTCAGCTCAATGACTCACGGGAGTACTATTAAATAGGAACAGGAGTGGGAGCACACCACTTCACCTCCCAGCAATGTTTGCCCCTAGCATTGTGGTAAATGCAGTTTCAGTTACTTGCTTGCTTCAAGACCGTTCGAGTGTTTTGCCACAGTTGGCACAGATAGTGCTGATCTCTAGACACGTGTTTCTGGTTCTTTAACAGTCATCAGTTGAGATTACAGTCTTTGAAAGTTTGGGTTTGCTGAGTAGGCTGCCAACATTTTTCTCAGGTCAGGTACCTCTCACAGGCATGCAGGTGCTTCATCCATGAGCTCGTCAGCTCAATGACTCACAGGAGTACTTTTAAATAGGAACAGGGGTGGCAGCACACCGCTTCACCTCCCAGTAAGGTTCGCCCCTGGCATTGTGGTAAATACTGTTTTGGTTACTTGCTTGCTTCAAGAGTGTTCGAGTGTTTCGCCAAAGTTGGCGCAGATAGTGCTGATCTCTAGACACGTGTTTCTGGTTCTTTAACCGTCATCAGTAGAGATTACAGTCTTTTAAATTTGGAGTTTGCTGAGTTGGCTGCCAACATCTTTCTCAGGTCAGGTACCTCTCACAGGCATGCGGGTGCTTCATCCATGAGCTCGTCAGCTCAATGACTCACAGGAGTACTTTTAAATAGGAACAGGGGTATCAGCACACCGCTTCACCTCCCAGTAAGGTTCGCCCCTGGCATTGTGGTAAATGCAGTTTCAGTTACTTGGTTGCTTCAAGAGTGTTAGAGTGTTTCGCCACAGTTGGCGCAGATAGTAATGATCTCTAGACACGTGTTTCTGGTTCTTTAACCATCATCAGTAGAGAATACAGTCTTTCAAATGTGGGGTTTGCTGAGTAGGCTGCCAACATCTTTGTCAGGTCAGGTACCTCTCACAGGCATGCAGGTGCTTCATGCACGAGCTCGTCAGCTCAATGACTCACGGGAGTACTATTTAACAGGAACAGGGTTGGGAGCACACCGCTTCACCTCCCAGCAAGGTTCGCCCCTGGTATTGTGGTAAATGCAGTTTCAGTTACTTGGTTGCTTCAAGAGTGTTAGAGTGTTTCGCCACAGTTGGTGCAGATAGTGATGATCTCTAGACACGTGTTTCTGGTTCTTTAACCGTCATCAGTTGAGATTACAGTCTTTGAAATTTTGGGTTTGCTGAGTAGGCTGCCAACATCTTTCTCAGGTCAGGTACCTCTCACAGACATGCAGGTGCTTCATCCACGAGCTAGTCAGCTCAATGACTCACTGGAGAACTATTAAATAGGAAAAGGGTTGGGAGAACATCGCTTCACCTCCCAGCAAGGTTCGCTCCTGGAATTGTGGTAAATACAGTTTCGGTTACTTGCTTGCTTCAAGAGTGTTCGAGTGTTTGGCCAAAGTTGGCGCAGATAGTGCTGATCTCTAGGCACGTGTTTCTGGTTCTTTAACCGTCATCAGTAGAGATTACAGTCTTTGAAATTTGGAGTTTGCTGAGTTGGCTACCAACATCTTTCTCAGGTCAGGTACCTCTCACAGGCATGCGGGTGCTTCATCCACGAGCTTGTCAGCTCAATGACTCACGGGAGTACTATTAAACAGGAACAGGGTTGGGAGCACACCGCTTCACCTACCAGCAAGGGTCGCCCCTGGCATTGTGGTAAATGCAGTTTCAGTTACTTGCTTACTTCAAGAGTGTTTAAGTGTTTCGCCACAGTTGGCGCAGATAGTGATGATCTCTAGACATGTGTTTCTGGTTCTTTAACCGTCATCAGTAGAGATTACATTCTTTCAAATTTGGGGTTTGCTAAGTAGGCTGCTAACAACTTTCTCAGGTCAGGTACCTCTCACAGGCATGCAGGTGCTTCATCCATGAGCTCGTCAGCTCAATGACTCACAGGAGTAATTTTAAATAGGAACAGGGGTGGGAGCACACCGTTTCACCTCCCAGCAAGGTTCGCCCCTGGCATTGTGGTAAATGCAGTTTCAGTTACTTGGTTGCTTCAAGAGTGTTAGAGTGTTTCGCCACAGTTGGCGCAGATAGTGATGATCTCTAGACACATGTTTCTGGTTCTTTAACCATCATCAGTAGAGATTACAGTCTTTCAAATGTGGAGTTTGCTGAGTAGGCTGCCAACATCTTTGTCAGGTCAGGTATCTCTCACAGGCATGCGGGTGCTTCATGCACGAGCTCGTCAGCTCAATGACTCGCGGGACTACAATTAAACAGGAACAGGGATGGGAGCTCACCGCTTCACCTACCAGCAAGGTTCGCCCCTGGAATTGTGGTAAATACAGTTTCGGTTACTTGCTTGCTTCAAGAGTGTTCGAGTTTTTCGCCACAGTTTGCGCAGATAGTGCTTATTTCTAGACACGTGTTTCTGGTTTTTTAACCATCATCAGTAGAGATTACAGTCTTTCAAATGTGAGGTTTGCTGAGTAGGCTGTCAACATATTTCTCAGGTCAGGTACCACTCACAGGCATGCGGGTGCTTCATCCACGAGCTCGTCAGCTCAATGACTCACGGGAGTACTATTAAACAGGAACAGGGTTGGGAGCACACCGCTTCACCTCCCAGCAAGGTTCGCCCCTGGCATTGTGGTAAATGCAGTTTCAGTTACTTGCCTGCTTCAAGAGTGTTCAAGTGTTTCGCCACAGTTGGCGCAGGTAGTGATGATCTCTAGACACGTGTTTCTGGTTCTTTAACCATCATCAGTAGAGATAACATTCTTTCAAATTTGGGGTTTGCTGAGTAGGCTGCCAACAACTTTCTCGGTCAGGTACCTCTCACAGGCATGCGGGTGCTTCATCCATGAGCTCGTCAGCTCAATGACTCACTGGAGTACTTTTAAATAGGAACAGGGGTGGGAGCACACCGCTTCACCTCCCAGCAAGGTTCGCCCCTGGCATTGTGGTAAATGCAGTTTCAGTTACTTGGTTGCTTCAAGAGTGTTAGAGTGTTTTGCCACAGTTGGAGCAGATAGTGATGATCTCTAGACACGTGTTTCTGGTTCTTTACCAAGATCAGTAGAGATTACAGTCTTTCAAATGTGGGGTTTGCTGAGTAGGCTGCCAACATCTTTGTCAGGTCAGGTACCTCTCACAGGCATGTGGGCCCTTCATCCACGAGCTCGTCAGTTCAATGACTCACGGAAGTACTTTTAAACAGGAACAGGGGTGGGAGCACACCGCTTCACCTCTCAGCAAGTTCGCCCCTGACATTGTGGTAAATGCAGTTTTGTTTACTTGCTTGCTTCAAGAGTGTTCGAGTGTTTTTCCATAGTTGACGCAGATAGTGCTGATCCCTAGACACGTGTTTCGGGTTCTTTAACCATCATCAGTAGAGATTAAAGTGTTTGAAATTCGGGGTTTGCTGAGTAGGCTGCCAACATCTTTCTCAGGTCAGGTACCTCTCACAGGCATGCAGGTGCTTCATCCTCGAGCTCGTCAGCTCAATGACTCACGGGAGTATTATTAAACAGAAACAGGTTTGGGAGCACACCGCTTCACCTCCCAGCAAGGTTCAAACCTGGCATTGTGGTAAATGCAGTTTCAGTTACTTGCTTGCTTCAAGAGTGTTCAAGTGTTTCGCCACAGTTGGCGCAGATAGTGATGATCTCTAGACACGTGTTTCTGGTTCTTTAACCGTCATTAGCAGAGATTACATTCTTTCAAACTTGGGGTTTGCTGAGTAGGCTGCCAACAACTTTCTCAGGTCAGGTACCTCTCACAGGCATGCGGGTGCTTCATCCATGAGCTTGTCAGCTCAATGACTCACGGGAGTACTATTAAACAGGAACAGGGTTGGGAGCACACCCCTTCACCTCCCAGCCAGGTTCGCCCCTGGCATTGGGGTAAATGCAGTTTCAGTTACTTGCTTGCTTCAAGAGTGTTCGAGTGTTTCGCCACAGTTGACACATATAGTGCTGATCTCTAGACACGTGTTTCTGGTTCTTTAACCGTCATAAGTTGAGATTACAGTCTTTGAAATTTGGGGTTTGCTGAGTAGGCTGCCAACATCTTTGTCAGGTCAGGTACCTTTCACAGGCGTGCGGGTGATTCATCCATGAGCTTGTCAGCTCAATGACTCATCGTAGTACTATTAAAAAGGAACAAGGGTGGGATCACACCGCTTCACCTCCCAGCAAGGTTCGCCCCTGGCATTGTTGTAAATGCAGTTTCAGTTACTTCCTTGCTTCAAGAGTGTTCAAGTGTTTCCCCACAGTTGGCGCAGATAGTGATGATCTCTAGACACGTGTTTCTGGTTCTTTAACCGTCATCAGTAGAGATTACAGTCTTTCAAATGTGAGGTTTGCTGAGTAGGCTGTCAACATATTTCTCAGGTCAGGTACCTCTCACAGGCATGCGGGTGCTTCATCCACGAGCTCGTCAGGTCAATGACTCACGGGAGTACTATTAAACTGGAACAGGGTTGGGAGCACACCCCTTCACCTCCCAGCCAGGTTCGCCCCTGGCATTGTGGTAAATAGAGTTTCAGTTACTTGCTTGATTCAAGAGTGTTCAAGTGTTTCGCCACAGTTGGCGCAGATAGTAATGATCTCTAGACACATGTTTCTGGTTCTTTAACCGTCATCAGTAGAGATTACATTCTTTCAAATTTGGGGTTTGCTGAGTAGGCTGCCAACAACTTTCTCAGGTCAGGTACCTCTCACAGGCATGCGGGTGCTTCATCCATGAGCTCGTCAGCTCAATGACTCACGGGAGTACTATTAAATAGGAACAGGAGTGGGAGCACACCACTTCACCTCCCAGCAATGTTTGCCCCTAGCATTGTGGTAAATGCAGTTTCAGTTACTTGCTTGCTTCAAGACCGTTCGAGTGTTTTGCCACAGTTGGCACAGATAGTGCTGATCTCTAGACACGTGTTTCTGGTTCTTTAACAGTCATCAGTTGAGATTACAGTCTTTGAAAGTTTGGGTTTGCTGAGTAGGCTGCCAACATTTTTCTCAGGTCAGGTACCTCTCACAGGCATGCAGGTGCTTCATCCATGAGCTCGTCAGCTCAATGACTCACAGGAGTACTTTTAAATAGGAACAGGGGTGGCAGCACACCGCTTCACCTCCCAGTAAGGTTCGCCCCTGGCATTGTGGTAAATACTGTTTTGGTTACTTGCTTGCTTCAAGAGTGTTCGAGTGTTTCGCCAAAGTTGGCGCAGATAGTGCTGATCTCTAGACACGTGTTTCTGGTTCTTTAACCGTCATCAGTAGAGATTACAGTCTTTTAAATTTGGAGTTTGCTGAGTTGGCTGCCAACATCTTTCTCAGGTCAGGTACCTCTCACAGGCATGCGGGTGCTTCATCCATGAGCTCGTCAGCTCAATGACTCACAGGAGTACTTTTAAATAGGAACAGGGGTATCAGCACACCGCTTCACCTCCCAGTAAGGTTCGCCCCTGGCATTGTGGTAAATGCAGTTTCAGTTACTTGGTTGCTTCAAGAGTGTTAGAGTGTTTCGCCACAGTTGGCGCAGATAGTAATGATCTCTAGACACGTGTTTCTGGTTCTTTAACCATCATCAGTAGAGAATACAGTCTTTCAAATGTGGGGTTTGCTGAGTAGGCTGCCAACATCTTTGTCAGGTCAGGTACCTCTCACAGGCATGCAGGTGCTTCATGCACGAGCTCGTCAGCTCAATGACTCACGGGAGTACTATTTAACAGGAACAGGGTTGGGAGCACACCGCTTCACCTCCCAGCAAGGTTCGCCCCTGGTATTGTGGTAAATGCAGTTTCAGTTACTTGGTTGCTTCAAGAGTGTTAGAGTGTTTCGCCACAGTTGGTGCAGATAGTGATGATCTCTAGACACGTGTTTCTGGTTCTTTAACCGTCATCAGTTGAGATTACAGTCTTTGAAATTTTGGGTTTGCTGAGTAGGCTGCCAACATCTTTCTCAGGTCAGGTACCTCTCACAGACATGCAGGTGCTTCATCCACGAGCTAGTCAGCTCAATGACTCACTGGAGAACTAATAAATAGGAAAAGGGTTGGGAGAACATCGCTTCACCTCCCAGCAAGGTTCGCTCCTGGAATTGTGGTAAATACAGTTTCGGTTACTTGCTTGCTTCAAGAGTGTTCGAGTGTTTGGCCAAAGTTGGCGCAGATAGTGCTGATCTCTAGGCACGTGTTTCTGGTTCTTTAACCGTCATCAGTAGAGATTACAGTCTTTGAAATTTGGAGTTTGCTGAGTTGGCTACCAACATCTTTCTCAGGTCAGGTACCTCTCACAGGCATGCGGGTGCTTCATCCACGAGCTTGTCAGCTCAATGACTCACGGGAGTACTATTAAACAGGAACAGGGTTGGGAGCACACCGCTTCACCTACCAGCAAGGGTCGCCCCTGGCATTGTGGTAAATGCAGTTTCAGTTACTTGCTTACTTCAAGAGTGTTTAAGTGTTTCGCCACAGTTGGCGCAGATAGTGATGATCTCTAGACATGTGTTTCTGGTTCTTTAACCGTCATCAGTAGAGATTACATTCTTTCAAATTTGGGGTTTGCTAAGTAGGCTGCTAACAACTTTCTCAGGTCAGGTACCTCTCACAGGCATGCAGGTGCTTCATCCATGAGCTCGTCAGCTCAATGACTCACAGGAGTAATTTTAAATAGGAACAGGGGTGGGAGCACACCGTTTCACCTCCCAGCAAGGTTCGCCCCTGGCATTGTGGTAAATGCAGTTTCAGTTACTTGGTTGCTTCAAGAGTGTTAGAGTGCTTCGCCACAGTTGTTGCAGATAGTGATGATCTCTAGACACGTGTTTCTGGTTGTTTAACCATCATCAGTAGAGATTACAGTCTTTCAAATGTGGGGTTTGCTGAGTAGGCTGCCAACATCTTTGTCAGGTCAGGTACCTCGCACAGGCATGAGGGTGCTTCATGCACGAGCTTGTCAGCTCAATGACTCACTGGAGTACTAGTAAACAGGAACAGGGATGGGAGCACACCGCTTCACCTACCAGCAAGGTTCGCCCCTGGCATTGTGGCAAATACAGTTTTGGTTACTTGCTTGCTTCAAGAGTGTTCGAGTGTTTCGTCACAGTTTGCGCAGATAGTGCTGATCTCTAGACACATGTTTCTGGTTCTTTAACCATCATCAGTAGAGATTACAGTCTTTCAAATGTGAGTTTTACTGAGTAGGCTGTCAACATATTTCTTAGGTCAGGTACCTCTCACAGGCATGAGGGTGCTTCATCCACGAGCTCGTCAGCTCAATGACTCACTGGAGAACTATTAAATAGGAAAAGGGTTGGGAGAACATCGCTTCACCTCCAGCAAGGTTCGCTCCTGGAATTGTGGGAAATACAGTTTCAGTTACTTGCTTGCTTCAAGAGTGTTCAAGTGTTTCGCCACAGTTGGCGCAGATAGTGATGATCTCTAGACATATGTTTCTGGTTCTTTAACCGTCATCAGTAGAGATTACATTCTTTCAAATTTGGGGTTTGCTGAGTAGGCTGCTAACAACTTTCTCAGGTCAGGTACCTCTCACAGGCATGCAGGTGCTTCATCCACGAGCTCGTCA
The DNA here is from genome assembly GCF_964204655.1 of Triturus cristatus. Classification (NCBI taxonomy): domain Eukaryota; kingdom Metazoa; phylum Chordata; class Amphibia; order Caudata; family Salamandridae; genus Triturus; species Triturus cristatus. The sequence goes on along the minus strand of NC_140579.1, from coordinate 1,171,852,074 downwards.
GCTCAATGACTCACTAGAGAACTATTAAATAGGAAAAGGGTTGGGAAAACACCGCTTCACCTCCCAGCAAGGTTCGCTCCTGGCATTGTGGTAAATACTGTTTTGGTTACTTGCTTGCTTCAAGAGTGTTCGCGTGTTTCGCCAAAGTTGGCGCAGATAGTGCTGATCTCTAGACACGTGTTTCTGGTTCTTTAACCGTCATCAGTAGAGATTAAAGTCTTTGAAATTTAGAGTTTGCTGAGTAGGCTACCAACATCTTTCTCAGGTCAGGTACCTCTCACAGGCATGCGGGTGCTTCATCCATGAGCTCGTCAGCTCAATGACTCACAGGAGTACTTTTAAATAGGAACAGGGGTGGGAGCACACCGCTTCACCTCCCAGCAAGGTTCGCCCCTGGCATTGTGGTAAATGCAGTTTCAGTTACTTGGTTGCTTCAAGAGTGTTAGAGTGTTTCGCCACAGTTGGCGCAGATAGTGATGATCTCTAGACACATGTTTCTGGTTCTTTAACCATCATCAGTAGAGATTACAGTCTTTCAAATGTGGAGTTTGCTGAGTAGGCTGCCAACATCTTTGTCAGGTCAGGTATCTCTCACAGGCATGCGGGTGCTTCATGCACGAGCTCGTCAGCTCAATGACTCGCGGGACTACAATTAAACAGGAACAGGGATGGGAGCTCACCGCTTCACCTACCAGCAAGGTTCGCCCCTGGAATTGTGGTAAATACAGTTTCGGTTACTTGCTTGCTTCAAGAGTGTTCGAGTTTTTCGCCACAGTTTGCGCAGATAGTGCTTATTTCTAGACACGTGTTTCTGGTTTTTTAACCATCATCAGTAGAGATTACAGTCTTTCAAATGTGAGGTTTGCTGAGTAGGCTGTCAACATATTTCTCAGGTCAGGTACCACTCACAGGCATGCGGGTGCTTCATCCACGAGCTCGTCAGCTCAATGACTCACGGGAGTACTATTAAACAGGAACAGGGTTGGGAGCACACCGCTTCACCTCCCAGCAAGGTTCGCCCCTGGCATTGTGGTAAATGCAGTTTCAGTTACTTGCCTGCTTCAAGAGTGTTCAAGTGTTTCGCCACAGTTGGCGCAGGTAGTGATGATCTCTAGACACGTGTTTCTGGTTCTTTAACCATCATCAGTAGAGATAACATTCTTTCAAATTTGGGGTTTGCTGAGTAGGCTGCCAACAACTTTCTCGGTCAGGTACCTCTCACAGGCATGCGGGTGCTTCATCCATGAGCTCGTCAGCTCAATGACTCACTGGAGTACTTTTAAATAGGAACAGGGGTGGGAGCACACCGCTTCACCTCCCAGCAAGGTTCGCCCCTGGCATTGTGGTAAATGCAGTTTCAGTTACTTGGTTGCTTCAAGAGTGTTAGAGTGTTTCGCCACAGTTGGAGCAGATAGTGATGATCTCTAGACACGTGTTTCTGGTTCTTTACCAAGATCAGTAGAGATTACAGTCTTTCAAATGTGGGGTTTGCTGAGTAGGCTGCCAACATCTTTGTCAGGTCAGGTACCTCTCACAGGCATGCGGGTGCTTCATGCACGAGCACGTCAGCTCAATTGCTCACGGGAGTACTATTGAACAGGAACAGGGATGGGAGCACACCGCTTCACCTACCAGCAAGGTTCGCCCCTGGAATTGTGGTAAATACAGTTTCGGTTACTTGCTTGCTTCAAGAGTGTTCGAGTGTTTCGCCACAGTTTGCACAGATAGTGCTGATCTCTAGACACCTGTTTCTGGTTTTTTAACCATCATCAGTAGAGATTACAGTCTTTCAAATGTGAGGTTTGCTGAGTAGGCTGTCAACATCTTTCTCAGGTCAGGTACCTCTCACAGGCATGCAGGTGCTTCATCCACGAGCTCATCAGCTCAATGACTCACGGGAGTACTATTAAACACGAACAGGGTTGGGAGCACACCGCTTCACCTCCCAGCAAGGTTCACCCCTGGCATTGTGGTAAATGCAGTTTCAGTTACTTGCTTGCTTCAAGAGTGTTCAAGTGTTTTGCCACAGTTGGCGCAGATAGCGATGATCTCTAGACACGTGTTTCTGGTTCTTTAACCGTCATCAGTAGAGATTACATTCTTTCAAATTTGGTGTTTGCAGAGTAGGCTGCCAACAACTTTCTCAGGTCAGGTACCTCTCACAGGCATGCAGGTGCTTCATCCATGAGCTCGTCAGCTCAATGACTCACGGGAGTACTATTAAATAGGAACAGGGGTTGGAGCACACCGCTTCACCTCCCAGCAAGGTTCGCCCCTGGCATTGTGGTAAATGCATTTTCAGTTACTTGCTTGCTTCAAGACCGTTCGAGTGTTTCGCCACAGTTGGCACAGATAGTGCTGATCTCTAGACACGTGTTTCTGGTTCTTTAACAGTCATCAGTTGAGATTACAGTCTTTGAAAGTTTGGGTTTGCTGAGTAGGCTGCCAACATCTTTCTCAGGTCAGGTACCTCTCACAGGCATGCAGGTGCTTCATCCATGAGCTCGTCAGCTCATTGACTCACTGGAGAACTATTAAATAGGAAAAGGGTTGGGAAAACACCGCTTCACCTCCCAGCAAGGTTCGCTCCTGGCATTGTGGTAAATACTGTTTTGGTTACTTGCTTGCTTCAAGAGTGTTCGAGTGTTTCGCCAAAGTTGGCGCAGATAGTGCTGATCTCTAGACACGTGTTTCTGGTTCTTTAACCGTCATCAGTAGAGATTACAGTCTTTCAAATTTGGAGTTTGCTGAGTTGGCTGCCAACATCTTTCTCAGGTCAGGTACCTCTCACAGGCATGCGGGTGCTTCATCCACGAGCTCGTCAGATCAATGACTCACGGGAGTACTATTAAACAGGAACAGGGTTGGGAGCACACCACTTCACCTCCCAGCAAGGTTCGCCCCTGGCATTTGTGTGAATGCAGTTTCAGTTACTTGGTTGCTTCAAGAGTGTTAGAGTGTTTCGCCACAGTTGGTGCAGATAGTGATGATCTCTAGACACGTGTTTCTGGTTCTTTAACCGTCATCATTTGAGATTGCAGTCTTTGAAATTTTGGGTTTGCTGAGTAGGCTGCCAACATCTTTCTCAGGTCAGGTACCTCTCACAGGCATGCGGGTGCTTCATGCACGAGCTTGTCAGCTCAATTGCTCATGGGAGTACTATTAAACAGGAACAGGGATGGGAGCACACCGCTTCACCTACCAGCAAGGTTCGCCCCTGGAATTGTGGTAAATACAGTTTCGGTTACTTGCTTGCTTCAAGAGTGTTCGAGTGTTTCGCCACAGTTTGCACAGATAGTGCTGATCTCTAGACACCTGTTTCTGGTTCTTTAACCATCATCAGTAGAGATTACAGTCTTTCAAATGTGAGGTTTGCTGAGTAGGATGTCAACATCTTTCTCAGGTCAGGTACCTCTCACAGGCATGCGGGTGCTTCATCCACGAGCTCGTCAGCTCAATGACTCACGGGAGTACTATTAAACAGGAACAGGGTTGGGAGCACACCGCTTCACCTCCCAGCAAGGTTCGCCCCTGGCATTGTGGTGAATGCAGTTTCAGTTACTTGGTTGCTTCAAGAGTGTTAGAGTGTTTCGCCACAGTTGGTGCAGATAGTGATGATCTCTAGACACGTGTTTCTGGTTCTTTAACCGTCATCAGTTGAGATTACAGTATTTGATATTTTGGGTTTGCTGAGTAGGCTGCCAACATCTTTCTCAGGTCAGGTACCTCTCACAGACATGCAGGTGCTTCATCCACGAGCTCGTCAGCTCAATGACTCACTGGAGAACTATTAAATAGGAAAAGGGTTGGGAGAACACCGCTTCACCTCCAAGGAAGGTTCGCTCCTGACATTTTGGTAAATACAGTTTCGGTTACTTGCTTGCTTCAAGAGTGTTCGAGTGTTTCGCCAAAGTTGGCGCAGATAGTGCTGATCTCTAGGCACGTGTTTCTGGTTCTTTAACCGTCATCAGTAGAGATTACAGTCTTTGAAATTTGGAGTTTGCTGAGTTGGCTACCAACATCTTTCTCAGGTCAGGTACCTCTCACAGGCATGCGGGGTCTTCATCCACGAGCTCGTCAGCTCAATGACTCACAGGAGTACTTTTAAATAGGAACAGGGGTGGGAGCACACCGCATCACCACCCAGCAAGGTTTGCCCCTGGCATTGTGGTAAATGCAGTTTCAGTTACTTTGTTGCTTCAAGAGTGTTAGAGTGCTTCGCCACAGTTGGTGCAGATAGTGATGATCTCTAGACACGTGTTTCTGGTTCTTTAACCATCATCAGTAGAGATTACAGTCTTTCAAATGTGGGGTTTGCTGAGTAGGCTGCCAACATCTTTGTCAGGTCAGGTACCTCTCACAGGCATGCGGGTGCTTCATGCACGAGCTAGTCAGCTCAATGACTCACGTGAGTACTAGTAAACAGGAACAGGGATGGGAGCACACCGCTTCACCTACCAGCAAGGTTCGCCCCTGGAATTGTGGTAAATACAGTTTCGGTTACTTGCTTGCTTCAAGAGTGTTCGAGTGTTTCGCCACAGTTTGCACAGATAGTGCTGATCTCTAGACACCTGTTTCTGGTTTTTTAACCATCATCAGTAGAGATTACAGTCTTTCAAATGTGACGTTTGCTGAGTAGGCTGTCAACATCTTTCTCAGGTCAGGTACCTCTCACAGGCATGCAGGTGCTTCATCCACGAGCTCGTCAGCTCAATGACTCACGGGAGTACTATTAAACGGGAACATGGTTGGGAGCACACCGCTTCACCTCCCAGCAAGGTTCGCCCCTGGCATTGTGGTGAATGCAGTTTCAGTTACTTGGTTGCTTCAAGAGTGTTAGAGTGTTTCACCACAGTTGGTGCAGATAGTGATGATCTCTAGACACGTGTTTCTGGTTCTTTAACCGTCATCAGTTGAGATTACAGTATTTGATATTTTGGGTTTGCTGAGTAGGCTGCCAACATCTTTCTCAGGTCAGGTACCTCTCACAGGCATGCGGGTGCTTCATCCACAAGCTCGTCATCTCAATGACTCACGGGAGTATTATTAAACAGGAACAGTGTTGGGAGCACACCGCTTCACCTCCCAGCAAGGTTCGCCCCTGGCATTGTGGTAAATGCAGTTTCAGTTACTTGCTTGCTTCAAGAGTGTTCAAGTGTTTTGCCACAGTTGGCGCAGATAGTGATGATCTATAGACACGTGTTTATGGTTCTTTAACCGTCATCAGTAGAGATTACATTCTTTCAAATTTGGTGTTTGCTGAGTAGGCTGCCAACTACTTTCTCAGGTCAGATACCTCTCACAGGCATGCGGGTGCTTCATCCATGAGCTCGTCAGCTCAATGACTCACGGGAGTACTATTAAATAGGAACAGGAGTGGGAGCACACCGCTTCACCTCCCAGCAAGGTTCGCCCCTGGCATTGTGGTAAATGCAGTTTCAGTTACTTGCTTGCTTCAAGACCGTTCGAGTGTTTTGCCACAGTTGGCACAGATAGTGCTGATCTCTAGACACGTGTTTCTGGTTCTTTAACAGTCATCAGTTGAGATTACAGTCTTTGAAATTTTGGGTTTGCTGAGTAGGCTGCCAACATCTTTCGCAGGTCAGGTACCTCTCACAGGCATGCAGGTGCTTCATCCACGAGCTCGTCAGCTCAATGACTCACTAGAGAACTATTAAATAGGAAAAGGGTTGGGAAAACACCGCTTCACCTCCAAGCAAGGTTCGCTCCTGGCATTGTGGTAAATACTGTTTTGGTTACTTGCTTGCTTCAAGAGTGTTCGAGTGTTTCGCCAAAGTTGGCGCAGATAGTGCTGATCTCTAGACACGTGTTTCTGGTTATTTAACCGTCATCAGTAGAGATTACAGTCTTTGAAATTTAGAGTTTGCTGAGTTGGCTGCCAACATCTTTCTCAGGTCAGGTACCTCTCACAGGCATGCGGGTGCTTCATCCATGAGCTCGTCAGCTCAATGATTCACAGGAGTACTTTTAAATAGGAACAGGGGTGGGAGCACACCGCTTCACCTCCCAGCAAGGTTCGCCCCTGGCATTGTTGTAAATGCAGTTTCAGTTACTTGGTTGCTTCAAGAGTGTTAGAGTGTTTCGCCACAGTTGGCGCAGAGAGTGATGATCTCTAGACACGTGTTTCTGGTTCTTTAACCGTCATCAGTAGAGATTACAGTCTTTCAAATGTGAGGTTTGCTGAGTAGGCTGTCAACATCTTTCTCAGGTCAGGTACCTCTCACAGGCATGCGGGTGCTTCATCCACGAGCTCGTCAGCTCAATGACTCACAGGAGTACTATTAAACAGGAACAGGGTTGGGAGCACACCGCTTCACCTCCCAGCAAGGTTCGCCCCTGGCATTGTGGTAAATGTAGTTTCAGTTACTTGGTTGCTTCAAGAGTGTTAGGGTGTTTCGCCACAGTTGGTGCAGATAGTGATGATCTCTAGACACGTGTTTCTGGTTCTTTAACCGTCATCAGTTGAGATTGCAGTCTTTGAAATTTTGGGTTTGCTGAGTAGGCTGCCAACATATTTCTCAGGTCAGGTACCTCTCACAGACATGCAGGTGCTTCATCCACGAGCTCGTCAGCTCAATGACTCACAGGAGAACTATTAAATAGGAAAAGGGTTGGGAGAACATCGCTTCACCTTCCAGCAAGGTTCGCCCCTGGCATTGTGGTAAATGCAGTTTCAGTTACTTGCCTGCTTCAAGAGTGTTCAAGTGTTTCGCCACAGTTGGCGCAGATAGTGATGATCTTTAGACTCGTGTTTCTGGTTCTTTAACCGTCATCAGTAGAGATTACATTCTTTCAAATTTGGGGTTTGCTGAGTAGGCTGCCAACAACGTTCTCAGGTGAGGTACCTCTCACAGGCATGCGGGTGCTTCATCCATGAGCTCGTCAGCTCAATGACTCAAAGGAGTACTATTCAGCAGGAACAGTAGTGGGAGCACACCGCTTCACCTGCCAACAACGTTCGCCCCTGTCATTGTGGTAAATGCAGTTTCAGTTACTTGTTTGCTTCAAGAGTGTCTTCGAGTGTTTCGCCACAGTTGGTGCAGATAGTGATGATCTCTAGACACGTGTTTCTGGTTCTTTAACCATCATCAGTAGAGATTACAGTCTTTCAAATGTGAGGTTACCTGAGTAGGCTGTCAACATCTTTCTCAGGTCAGGTACCTCTCACAGGCATGTGGGTGCTTCATTTACGAGCTTGTCAGCTCAATGACTCACAGGAGTACTATTAAATAGGAACAGGGGTGGGAGCACACCGCTTCACCTCCCAGCAAGGTTCGCCCCTGGCATTGTGGTAAATGCAGTTTCAGTTACTTGGTTGCTTCAAGAGTGTTAGAGTGTTTCGCCACAGTTGGTGCAGATAGTGCTGATCTCGAGACACGTGTTTCTGGATCTTTAACAGTCATCAGTTGAGAATAGAGTCTTTGAAATTTTGGGTTTGCTGAGTAGGCTGCCAACATCTTTGCCAGGTCAGGTACCTCTCACAGGCATGCAGGTGCTTCATCCACGAGATTGTCAGCTCAATGACTCACGGCAGTACTATTCAGTAGGAACAGGAGTGGGAGCACACCGCTTCACCTGCCAACAACGTTCGCCCATGGCATTGTGGTAAATGCAGTTTCAGTTACTTGCTTGCTTCAAGAGTGTTCGAGTGTTTCGCCACAGTTGACGCAGATAGTGCTGATCTCTAGACACAAGTTTCTGGTTCTTTAACCATCATCAGTAGAGATTACAGTCTTTCAAATGTGAGGTTTGCTGAGTAGGCTGTCAACATCTTTCTCAGGCCAGGTACCTCTTACAGGCATACAGGTGCTTCATCCACAATCTCGTCAGCTCAATGATTCACGGGAGAACTATTAAACAGGAACAGGGGTGGTAGCACACCGCTTCACCTCCCAGTGAAGTTCGCCCCTGGCATTGTGGTAAATGCAGTTTCAGTTACTTGCTTGCTTCAAGAGTGTTCGAGTGTTTCGCCACAGTTGGCCCAGATAGTGCTGATTTCTAGACACGTGTTTCTGGTTCTTTAACCGTCATCAGTAGAGAATACAGTCTTTCAAATGTGAGGTCTGCTGAGTAGGCAGCCAACATCTTTCTCAGGTCAGGTACCTCTCACAGGCATGCGGGTGCTTCATCCATGAGCTCGTCAGCTCAAAGATTCACAGGAGTACTATTAAGCAGGAACAGGGGTGGGAGCACACCGCTTCACCTCCCAGCAAGGTTCGCCCCTGGCATTGTGGTAAATGCAGTTTCAGTTACTTGCTTGCTTCAAGAGTGTTCGAGTGTTTCGCTACAGTTGGTGCAGATGGTGCTGATCTCTAGACATGTGTTTCTGGTTCTTTAACTGTCATCAGTAGAGACTGCGTTCTTTCAAATTTGGGGTTTCCTGAGTAGGCTGCCAACAACTTTCTCAGGTCAGGTACCTCTCACAGGCATGCGGGTGCTTCACCCATGAGCTCGTCAGCTCAATGACTCACAGGAGTACTTTTAAATAGGAACAGGGGTTGTTGCACACCGCTTCACCTCCCAGCAAGGTTCGCCCCTGGCATTGTGGTAAATGCAGTTTCAGTTACTTGGTTGCTTCAAGAGTGTTCGAGTGTTTCGCCACAGTTGGTGCAGATACTGCTGCTCTCTTGACACATGTTTCTGGTTCTTCAACCGTCATCAGTAGAGATTACAGTCCTTCAAATTTGGGGTGCTGCCAACATCTTTGTCAGGTCAGGTACCTCTCACAGGCATGCGGGTGCTTCATTCACGATCTCGTCAGCTCAATGACTTACGGGAGTGCGATTAAACAGCAACAGGGGTGGGAGCACACCGCTTCACCTCCCAGCAAGGTTTGCCCCTGATATTGTGGTAAATGCAGTTTCAGTTACTTGCTTGCTTCAAGAGTGTTCGAGTGTTTCGCCACAGTTGGCCCAGATAGTGCTGATCTCTAGACACGTGTTTCTGGTTCTTTAACCGTCATCAGTAGAGATTACAGTCTTTGAAATTTGGGGGTTGCTGAGTAGGCTGCCAAAATCTTTCTCAGGTCAGGTACCTCTCACAGGCATGGTGGTACTTCATCCACGAGCTCGTCAGTTCAATGACTCACGGAAGTACTTTTAAACAGGAACAGGGGTGGGAGCACACCGCTTCACCTCTCAGCAAGTTCGCCCCTGGCATTGTGGTAAATGCAGTTTCGGTTACTTGCTTGTTTCAAGAGTGTTTGAGTGTTTTGCCACAGTTGACGCAGATAGTGCTGATCCCTAGACACGTGTTTCGGGTTCTTTAACCATCATCAGTAGAGATTGCAGTCTTTGAAATTTGGGGTTTGCTGAGTAGGCTGCCAACATCTTTCTCAGGTCAGGTACCTCTCACAGGCATGCGGGTGCTTCATCCACGAGCTTGTCAGCTCAATGACTCACAGGAGTATTGTTAAGCAGGAACAGGGGTGGGAGAAAACCGCTTCACCTCCCAGAAAGTGTTCGCTCCTGTCATTGTGGTAAATGCACTTTCAGTTACTTGCTTGCTTCAAGAGTGTTCGAGTGTTTCGCCACAGTTGGCACAGATAGTGCTGATCTCTAGACAGCTGTTTGTGGATCTTTAACCATCATCAGTAGAGATTACAGTCTTTCAAATGTGGGGTTTGCAGAGTAGGCTGCCAACACCTTTCTCAGGTGAGGTTCCTCTCACAGGCATGCGGGTGCTTCATCCATGAGCTCGTCAGCTCAATGACTCACAGGAGTACTATTAAATAGGAACAGGGGTGGGAGCACACCGCTTCACCTCCCAGCAAGGTCCGCCCCTGGCATTGTGGTAAATGCAGTTTCAGTTACTTGCTTGCTTCAAGACCGTTCAAGTGTTTCGCCACAGTTGGCACAGATAGTGCTGATCTCTAGACACGTGTTTCTGGTTCTTTAACAGTCATCAGTTGAAATTACAGTCTTTGAAATTTTGGGTTTGCTGAGTAGGCTGCCAACATCTTTCTCAGGTCAGGTACCTCTCACAGGCAAGCAGGTGCTTCATCCACGAGCTTGTCAGCTCAATGACTCACTGGAGAACTATTAAATAGGAAAAGGGTTGGTAGAACACCACTTCACCTCCCAGCAAGGTTCGCTCCTGGTATTGTGGTAAATACAGTTTCAGTTACTTGCTTGCTTCAAGAGTGTTCAAGTGTTTCGCCACAGTTGGCGCAGATAGTGATGATCTCTAGACACGTGATTCTGGTTCTTTAACCGTCATCAGTAGAGACTGCGTTCTTTCAAATTTGGGGTTTGCTGAGTAGGCTGCCAACAACTTCCTCAGGTCAGGTACCTCTCACAGGCATGCGGGTGCTTCATCCATGAGCTCGTCAGCTCAATGACTCACAGGAGTACTTTTAAATAGGAACGGGGTGGGAGCACACCGCTTCACCTCCCAGCAAGGTTCGCCCCTGGCATTGTGGTAAATGCAGTTTCAGTTACTTGGTTGCTTCAAGAGTGTTAGAGTGTTTCGCCACAGTTGGCGCAGATACTGATGATCTCTAGACACGTGTTTCTGGTTCTTTAAAAATCATCAGTAGAGATTACAGTCTTTCAAATGTGGGGTTTGCTGAGAAGGCTGCCAACATCTTTGTCAGTTCAGGTACCTCTCACAGGCATTCGGGTGCTTCATGCACGAGCTCGTCAGCTCAATGACTCACGGGAGTACTATTAAACAGGAACAGGGATGGGAGCACACCGCTTCACCTACCAGCAAGGTTCGCCCCTGGCATTTTGGTAAATACAGTTTCGCTTACTTGCTTGCTTCAAGAGTGTTCGAGTGTTTCGCCACAGTTGGTGCAGATACTGCTGCTCTCTAGACACGTGTTTCTGGTTCTTCAACCGTCATCAGTAGAGATTACAGTCCTTCAAATTTGGTGTTTCCTGAGTAGGCTGCCAACATCTTTGTCAGGTCAGGTACCTCTCACAGGCATGCGGGTGCTTCATTCACGATCTCGTCAGCTCAATGACTTACGGGAGTACGATTAAACAGCAACAGGGGTGGGAGCACAACGCTTCACCTCCCAGCAAGGTTCGCCCCTGGCATTGTGGTAAATGCAGTTTCAGTTACTTGCTTGCTTCAAGAGTGTTCGAGTGTTTCGCCACAGTTGGTGCAGATACTGCTGCTCTCTAGACACGTGTTTCAGGTTCTTCAACCGTCATCAGTAGAGATTACAGTCCTTCAAATTTGGGGTGCTGCCAACATCTTTGTCAGGTCAGGTACCTCTCACAGGCATGCGGGTGCTTCATTCACGATCTCGTCAGCTCAATGACTTACGGGAGTACGATTAAACAGCAACAGGGGTGGGAGCACACCGCTTCACCTCCCAGCAAGGTTCGCCCCTGGCATTGTGGTAAATGCAGTTTCAGTTACTTGCTTGCTTCAAGAGTGTTTGAGTGTTTCGCCACAGTTGGCCCAGATAGTGCTGATCTCTAGACACGTGTTTCTGGTTCTTTAACCGTCATCAGTAGAGATTACAGTCTTTGAAATTTGGGGGTTGCTGAGTAGGCTGCCAAAATCTTTCTCAGGTCAGGTACCTCTCACAGGCATGCGGGTGCTTCATCCACGAGCTCGTCAGTTCAATGACTCACGGAAGTACTTTTAAACAGGAACAGGGGTGGGAGCACACCGCTTCACCTCTCAGCAAGTTCGCCCCAGGCATTGTGGTAAATGCAGTTTCGGTTACTTGCTTGTTTCAAGAGTGTTTGAGTGTTTTGCCACAGTTGACGCAGATAGTGCTGATCCCTAGACACGTGTTTCGGGTTCTTTAACCATCATCAGTAGAGATTGCAGTCTTTGAAATTTGGGGTTTGCTGAGTAGGCTGCCAACATCTTTGTCAGGTCAGGTACCTTTCACAGGCGTGCGGGTGCTTCATCCACGAGCTCGTCAGCTCAATGACTTACGGGAGTACGATTAAACAGCAACAGGGGTGGGAGCACACCGCTTCACCTCCCAGCAAGGTTCGCCCCTGGCATTGTGGTAAATGCAGTTTCAGTTACTTGCTTGCTTCAAGAGTGTTTGAGTGTTTCGCCACAGTTGGCCCAGATAGTGCTGATCTCTAGACACGTGTTTCTGGTTCTTTAACCGTCATCAGTAGAGATTACAGTCTTTGAAATTTGGGGGTTGCTGAGTAGGCTGCCAAAATCTTTCTCAGGTCAGGTACCTCTCACAGGCATGCGGGTGCTTCATCCACGAGCTCGTCAGTTCAATGACTCACGGAAGTACTTTTAAACAGGAACAGGGGTGGGAGCACACCGCTTCACCTCTCAGCAAGTTTGCCCCAGGCATTGTGGTAAATGCAGTTTCGGTTACTTGCTTGTTTCAAGAGTGTTTGAGTGTTTTGCCACAGTTGACGCAGATAGTGCTGATCCCTAGACACGTGTTTCGGGTTCTTTAACCATCATCAGTAGAGATTGCAGTCTTTGAAATTTGGGGTTTGCTGAGTAGGCTGCCAACATCTTTGTCAGGTCAGGTACCTTTCACAGGCGTGCGGGTGCTTCATCCACGAGCTCGTCAGCTCAATGACTCATGGTAGTACTATTAAACAGGAACAAGGGTGGGAGCACACCGCTTCACCTCCCAGCAAGGTTCGCCCCTGGCATTGTGGTAAATGCAGTTTCAGTTACTTGCTTGCTTCAAGAGTGTTCAAGTGTTTCGCCACAGTTGGCGCAGATAGTGATGATCTCTAGACACGTGTTTCTGGTATTTAACCGTCATCAGTAGAGATTACATTCTTTCAAATTTGGGTTTTGCTGAGTAGGCTGCCAACAACTTTCTCAGGTCAGGTACCTCTCACAGGCATGCGGGCGCTTCACCCATGAGCTCATCAGCTCAATGAATCACAGGAGTACTATTAAACAGGAACAGGGATGGGAGCACACCGCTTCACCTACCAGCAAGGTTCGCCCCTGGCATTGTGGTAAATACAGTTTCGGTTACTTGCTTGCTTCAAGAGTGTTCGAGTGTTTCGCCACAGTTGGCGCAGATAGTGATGATCTCTAGACACGTGTTTCTGGTTCTTTAACCATCATCAGTAGAGATTACAGTCTTTCAAATGAGGGGTTTGCTGAGTAGGCTGCCAACGTCTTTGTCAGTTCAGGTACCTCTCACAGGCATGCGGGTGCTTCATCCACGAGCTCGTCAGCTCAATGAATCGCAGGAGTACTATTAAACAGGAACAGGGATGGGAGCACACCGCTTCACCTACCAGCAAGGTTCGCCCCTGGCATTGTGGTAAATACAGTTTCGGTTACTTGCTTGCTTCAAGAGTGTTCGAGTGTTTCGCCACAGTTTGCGCAGATAGTGCTGATCTCTAGACAGGTGTTTCTGGTTCTTTAACCATCATCAGTAGAGATTACAGTCTTTCAAATGTGAGGTTTGCTGAATAGGCTGCCAACATCTTTCTCAGGTCAGGTACCTCTCACAGGCATGCGGGTGCTTCATCCACGAGCTCGTCAGCTCAATGACCCACAGGAGTACTATTAAACAGGAACACGGGTGGGAGCACACCGCTTCACCTCCCAGCAAGGTTCGGCCCTGGCATTGTGATAAATGCAGTTTCGGTTACTTGCTTGCTTCAAGAGTGTTCAAGTGTTTCGCCACAGTTGGCGCAGATAGTGCTGATCTCTAGACACTTGTTTCTGATTCTTTAACCGTCATAAGTTGAGATTACAGTCTTTGAAATTTGGGGTTTGCTGAGTAGGCTGCCAACATATTTGTCAGGTCAGGTACCTCTCACAGGCATGCGGGTGCTTCATTCATGATCCCGTCAGCTCAATGACTCACGGGAGTACTATTAAACAGCAACAGGGGTGGGAGCACACCGCTTCACCTACCAGCAAGGTTCGCCCCTGGCATTGTGGTAAATGCAGTTTCAGTTACTTGCTTGCTTCAAGAGTGTTCAAGTGTTTCGCCACAGTTGGTGCAGATAGTGATGATCTCTAGACACGTGTTTCTGGTTCTTTAACCATCATCAGTAGAGATTATATTCTTTGAAATTTGGGGTTTGCTGAGTAGGCTGCCAACAACTTCCTCAGGTCAGGCACCCCTCACAGGCATGCGGGTGCTTCATCCATGAGCTCGTCAGCTCAATGACTCACAGGAGTACTTTTAAATAGGAACAGGGGTGGGAGCACACCGCTTCACCTCCCAGCAAGGTTCACCCCTGGCATTGTGGTAAATGCAGTTTCAGTTACTTGCTTGCTTCAAGAGTGTTCGAGTGTTTCGCCACAGTTGACGCAGATAGTGCTGATCTCTAGACACGAGTTTCTGGTTCTTTAACCATCATCAGTAGAGATTACGGTCTTTCAAATGTGGGGTTTGCTGAGTAGGCTGTCAACATCTTTCTCAGGCCAGGTACCTCTCACAGGCATACAGGTGCTTCATCCACAATCTCGTCAGCTCAATGATTCACGTGAGAACTATTAAACATGAACAGGGGTGGTAGCACACCGCTTCACCTCCCAGTAAAGTTCGCCCCTGGCATTGTGGTAAATGCAGTTTCAGTTACTTGCTTCCTTCAAGAGTGTTCGAGTGTTTCGCCACAGTTGGCCCAGATAGTGCTGATCTCTAGACACTTGTTTCTGGTTCTTTAACCGTCATCAGTAGAGATTACAGTCTTTCAAATGTGAGGTCTGCTGAGTAGGCTGCCAACATCTTTCTTAGGTCAGGTACCTCTCACAGGCATGCGGGTGCTTCATCCACGAGCTCGTCAGTTCAATGACTCACGGAAGTACTTTTAAACAGGAACAGGGGCGGGAGCACACCGCTTCACCTCTCAGCAAGTTCGCCCCTGGCATTTTGGTAAATGCAGTTTCGGTTACTTGCTTGTTTCAAGAGTGTTCGAGTGTTTTGCCACAGTTGACGCAGATAGTGCTGATCCCTAGACACGTGTTTTGGGTTCTTTAACCATCATCAGTAGAGATTGCAGTCTTTGAAATTTGGGGTTTGCTGAGAAGGCTGCCAACATCTTTCTCAGGTCAGGTACCTCTCACAGGCATGCGGGTGCTTCATCCACGAGCTTGTCAGCTCAATGACTCACAGGAGTATTGTTAAGCAGGAACAGGGGTGGGAGAAAACCGCTTCACCTCCCAGAAAAGGTTTGCTCCTGGCATTGTGGTAAATGCACTTTCAGTTACTTGCTTGCTTCAAGACCGTTCGAGTGTTTCGCCAAAGTTGGTACAGATAGTGCTGATCTCTAGACACGTGTTTCTCGTTCTTTAACAGTCATCAGTTGAGATTACAGTCTTTGAAATTTTGGGTTTGCTGAGTAGGCTGCCAACATCTTTCTCAGGTCAGGCACCTCTCACAGGCATGCGGGTGCTTCATCCATGAGCTCGTCAGCTCAATGACTCATGGTAGTTCTATTAAACAGGAACAGGGGTGGGAGCACACCGCTTCACCTCCCAGCAAGGTTCGCTCCGGGCATTGTGGTAAATACAGTTTCGGTTACTTGCTTGCTTCAAGAGTGTTCGAGTGTTTCGCCAAAGTTGGCGCAGATAGTTCTGATCTCTAGACACGTGTTTCTGGTTCTTTAACCATCATCAGTAGAGATGACAGTCTTTGAAATTTGGAGTTTGCTGAGTTGGCTGCCAACATCTTTCTCAGGTCAGGTACCTCTCACAGGCATGCGGGTGCTTCATCCACGAGCTCGTCAGCTCAATAACTCACAGGAGTACTATTAAACAGGAACATGGTTGGGAGCACACCGTTTCACCTCCCAGCAAGGTTCGCCCCTGGCATTGTGGTAAATGCAGTTTCAGTTACTTGCTTGCTTCAAGAGTGTTCAAGTGTTTCGCCACAGTTGGCGCAGATAGTGATGATCTCTAGACACGTGATTCTGGTTCTTTAACCGTCATCAGTAGAGACTGCGTTCTTTCAAATTTGGGGTTTGCTGAGTAGGCTGCCAAC
Source organism: Triturus cristatus (assembly GCF_964204655.1). NCBI lineage: Eukaryota > Metazoa > Chordata > Amphibia > Caudata > Salamandridae > Triturus > Triturus cristatus. The sequence continues at coordinate 1,171,836,146 of NC_140579.1, read as the reverse complement.
AACTTTCTCAGGTCAGGTACCTCTCACAGGCATGCGGGTGCTTCATCCATGAGCTCGTCAGCTCAATGACTCACAGGAGTACATTTAAATAGGAACAGGGGTGGGAGCACACCGCTTCACCTCCCAGCAAGGTTCGCCCCTGACATTGTGGTAAATGCAGTTTCAGTTACTTGGTTGCTTCAAGAGTGTTCGAGTGTTTCGCCACAGTTGGTGCAGATACTGCTGCTCTCTAGACACGTGTTTCTGGTTCTTCAACCGTCATCAGTAGAGATTACAGTCCTTCAAATTTGGGGTTTCCTGAGTAGGCTGCCAACATCTTTGTCAGGTCAGGTACCTCTCACAGGCATTCGGGTGCTTCATTCACGATCTCGTCAGCTCAATGACTTACGGGAGTACTTTTAAATAGGAACAGGGGTGGGAGAACACCGCTTCACCTCCCAGCAAGGTTCGCCCCTGGCATTGTGGTAAATGCAATTTCAGTTACTTGCTTGCTTCAAGAGAGTTCGAGTGTTTCGCCACAGTTGACACATATAGTGCTGATCTCTAGACAAGTATTTCTGGTTCTTTAACCGTCATAAGTTGAGATTACAGTCTTTGAAATTTGGGGTTTGCTGAGTAGGCTGCCAACATCTTTGTCAGGTCAGGTACCTTTCACAGGCGTGCGGGTGCTTCATCCACTAGCTCGTCAGCTCAATGACTCATGGTAGTACTATTAAACAGGAACAGGGGTGGGATCACACCGCTTCACTTCCCAGCAAGGTTCGCCCCTGGCATTGTGGTAAATGCAGTTTCAGTTACTTGCTTGCTTCAAGAGTGTTCAAGTGTTTCGCCACAGTTGGCGCAGATAGTGATGATCTCTAGACACGTGTTTCTGGTTTTTAAACGTCATCAGTAGAGATTACATTCTTTCAAATTTGGGTTTTGCTGAGTAGGCTGCCAACAACTTTCTCAGGTCAGGTACCTCTCACAGGCATGCGGGTGCTTCGTCCATGAGCTCATCAGCTCAATGAATCACAGGAGTACTATTAAACAGGAACAGGGATGGGAGCACACCGCTTCACCTCCCAGCAAGGTTCGCCCCTGGCATTGTGGTAAATGCAGTTTCAGTTACTTGCTTGCTTCAAGAGTGTTCGAGTGTTTCGCCACAGTTGGCGCAGATAGTGATGATCTCTGGACACGTGTTTCTGGTTCTTTAACAATCATCAGTAGAGATTACAGTCTTTCAAATGTGGGGTTTGCTGAGTAGGCTGCCAACATCTTTGTCAGTTCAGGTACCTCTCACAGGCATGCGTGTGCTTCATCCACGAGCTCGTCAGCTCAATGAATCAGAGGAGTAGTAGAAAACAGGAACAGGGATGGGAGCACACCGCTTCACCTACCAGCAAGGTTCGCCCCTGGCATTGTGGTAAATACAGTTTCGGTTACTTGCTTGCTTCAAGAGTGTTCGAGTGTTTCGCCACAGTTTGCGCAGATAGTGCTGATCTCTAGACACGTGTTTCTGGTTCTTTAACCATCATCAGTAGAGATTACACTCTTTCAAATGTGAGGTTTGCTGAGTAGGCTGTCAACATCTTTCTCAGGTCAGGTATCTCTCACAGGCATGCGGGTGCTTCATCCATGAGCTCGTTAGCTCAATGACCCACAGGAGTACTATTAAACAGGAACACGGGTGGGAGCACACCGCTTCACCTCCAAGCAAGGTTCGGCCCTGGCATTGTGATAAATGCAGTTTCGGTTACTTGCTTGCTTCAAGAGTGTTCGAGTGTTTCGCCACAGTTGGCGCAGATAGTGCTGCTCTCTAGACACGTGTTTCTGGTTCTTCAACCGTCATCAGTAGAGATTACAGTCCATCAAATTTGGGGTTTCCTGAGTAGGCTGCCAACATCTTTGTCAGGTCAGGTACCTCTCACAGGCATGCGGGTGCTTCATTCACGATCTCGTCAGCTCAATGACTTACGGGAGTACGATTAAACAGCAACAGGGGTGGGAGCACACCGCTTCACCTCCCAGCAAGGCTCACCCCTGGCATTGTGGTAAATGCAGTTTCAGTTACTTGCTTGTTTCAAGAGTGTTCAAGTGTTTTGCCACAGTTGATGCAGATAGTGCTGATCTCTAGACACGTGTTTCGGGTTCTTTAACCATCATCAGTAGAGATTGCAGTCTTTGAAATTTGGGGTTTGCTGAGAAGGCTGCCAACATCTTTCTCAGGTCAGGTACCTCTCACAGGCATGCGGGTGCTTCACCCACGAGCTTGTCAGCTCAATGACTCACAGGAGTATTGTTAAGCAGGAACAGGGGTGGGAGAAAACCGCTTCACCTCCCAGAAAAGGTTCGCTCCTGGCATTGTGGTAAATGCACTTTCAGTTACTTGCTTGCTTCAAGAGTGTTCGAGTGTTTCGCTACAGTTGGTGCAGATGGTGCTGATCTCTAGACATGTGTTTCTGGTTCTTTAACCGTCATCAGTAGAGATTACAGTCTTTGAAATTTGGGGGTTGCTGAGTAGGCTGCCAAAATCTTTCTTAGGTCAGGTACCTCTCACAGGCATGCGGGTGCTTCATCCACGAGCTCGTCAGTTCAATGACTCACGGAAGTACTTTTAAACAGGAACAGGGGCGGGAGCACACCGCTTCACCTCTCAGCAAGTTCGCCCCTGGCATTGTGGTAAATGCAGTTTCGGTTACTTGCTTGTTTCAAGAGTGTTCGAGTGTTTTGCCACAGTTGACGCAGATAGTGCTGATCCCTAGACACGTGTTTCGGGTTCTTTAACCATCATCAGTAGAGATTGCAGTCTTTGAAATTTGGGGTTTGCTGAGAAGGCTGCCAACATCTTTCTCAGGTCAGGTACCCCTCACAGGCATGCGGGTGCTTCATCCACGAGCTTGTCAGCTCAATGACTCACAGGAGTATTGTTAAGCAGGAACAGGGGTGGGAGAAAACCGCTTCACCTCCCAGAAAAAGTTTGCTCCTGGCATTGTGGTAAATGCACTTTCAGTTACTTGCTTGCTTCAAGACCGTTCAAGTGTTTCGCCAAAGTTGGTACAGATAGTGCTGATCTCTAGACACGTGTTTCTGGTTCTTTAACAGTCATCAGTTGAGATTACAGTCTTTGAAATTTTGGGTTTGCTGAGTAGGCTGCCAACATCTTTCTCAGGTCAGGCACCTCTCACAGGCATGCGGGTGCTTCATCCATGAGCTCGTCAGCTCAATGACTCACGGTAGTTCTATTAAACAGGAACAGGGGTTGGAGCACACCGCTTCACCTCCCAGCAAGGTTCGCTCCGGGCATTGTGGTAAATACAGTTTCGGTTACTTGCTTGCTTCAAGAGTGTTCGAGTGTTTCGCCAAAGTTGGGGCAGATAGTTCTGATCTCTAGACACGTGTTTCTGGTTCTTTAACCGTCATCAGTAGAGATGACAGTCTTTGAAATTTGGAGTTTGCTGAGTTGGCTGCCAACATCTTTCTCAGGTCAGGTACCTCTCACAGGCATGCGGGTGCTTCATCCACGAGCTCGTCAGCTCAATAACTCACAGGAGTACTATTAAACAGGAACATGGTTGGGAGCACACCGTTTCACCTCCCAGCAAGGTTCGCCCCTGGCATTGTGGTAAATGCAGTTTCAGTTACTTGCTTGCTTCAAGAGTGTTCAAGTGTTTCGCCACAGTTGGCGCAGATAATGATGATCTCTAGACACGTGATTCTGGTTCTTTAACCGTCATCAGTAGAGACTGCGTTCTTTCAAATTTGGGGTTTGCTGAGTAGGCTGCCAACAACTTTCTCAGGTCAGGTACCTCTCACAGGCATGCGGGTGCTTCATCCATGAGCTCGTCAGCTCAATGACTCACAGGAGTACATTTAAATAGGAACAGGGGTGGGAGCACACCGCTTCACCTCCCAGCAAGGTTCGCCCCTGGCATTGTGGTAAATGCAGTTTCAGTTACTTGGTTGCTTCAAGAGTGTTCGAGTGTCTCGCCACAGTTGGTGCAGATACTGCTGCTCTCTAGACACGTGTTTCTGGTTCTTCAACCGTCATCAGTAGAGATTACAGTCCTTCAAATTTGGGGTTTCCTGAGTAGGCTGCCAACATCTTTGTCAGGTCAGGTACCTCTCACAGGCATGCGGGTGCTTCATTCACGATCTCGTCAGCTCAATGACTTACGGGAGTACTTTTAAATAGGAACAGGGGTGGGAGCACACCGCTTCACCTCCCAGCAAGGTTCGCCCCTGGCATTGTGGTAAATGCAATTTCAGTTACTTGCTTGCTTCAAGAGAGTTCGAGTGTTTCGCCACAGTTGACACATATAGTGCTGATCTCTAGACAAGTGTTTCTGGTTCTTTAACCGTCATAAGTTGAGATTACAGTCTTTGAAATTTGGGGTTTGCTGAGTAGGCTGCCAACATCTTTGTCAGGTCAGGTACCTTTCACAGGCGTGCGGGTGCTTCATCCACGAGCTCGTCAGCTCAATGACTCATGGTAGTACTATTAAACAGGAACAGGGGTGGGAGCACACCGCTTCACCTCCCAGCAAGGTTCGCCCCTGGCATTGTGGTAAATGCAGTTTCAGTTACTTGCTTGCTTCAAGAGTGTTCAAGTGTTTCGCCACAGTTGGCGCAGATAGTGATGATCTCTAGACACGTGTTTCTGGTTTTTAAACGTCATCAGTAGAGACTGCGTTCTTTCAAATTTGGGGTTTGCTGAGTAGGCTGCCAACAACTTTCTCAGGTCAGGTACCTCTCACAGGCATGCGGGTGCTTCATCCATGAGCTCGTCAGCTCAATGACTCACAGGAGTACATTTAAATAGGAACAGGGGTGGGAGCACACCGCTTCACCTCCCAGCAAGGTTCGCCCCTGGCATTGTGGTAAATGCAGTTTCAGTTACTTGGTTGCTTCAAGAGTGTTCGAGTGTTTCGCCACAGTTGGTGCAGATACTGCTGCTCTCTAGACACGTGTTTCTGGTTCTTCAACCGTCATCAGTAGAGATTACAGTCCTTCAAATTTGGGGTTTCCTGAGTAGGCTGCCAACATCTTTGTCAGGTCAGGTACCTCTCACAGGCATGCGGGTGCTTCATTCACGATCTCGTCAGCTCAATGACTTACGGGAGTACTTTTAAATAGGAACAGGGGTGGGAGCACACCGCTTCACCTCCCAGCAAGGTTCGCCCCTGGCATTGTGGTAAATGCAATTTCAGTTACTTGCTTGCTTCAAGAGAGTTCGAGTGTTTCGCCACAGTTGACACATATAGTGCTGATCTCTAGACAAGTGTTTCTGGTTCTTTAACCGTCATAAGTTGAGATTACAGTCTTTGAAATTTGGGGTTTGCTGAGTAGGCTGCCAACATCTTTGTCAGGTCAGGTACCTTTCACAGGCGTGCGGGTGCTTCATCCACGAGCTCGTCAGCTCAATGACTCATGGTAGTACTATTAAACAGGAACAGGGGTGGGAGCACACCGCTTCACCTCCCAGCAAGGTTCGCCCCTGGCATTGTGGTAAATGCAGTTTCAGTTACTTGCTTGCTTCAAGAGTGTTCAAGTGTTTCGCCACAGTTGGCGCAGATAGTGATGATCTCTAGACACGTGTTTCTGGTTTTTAAACGTCATCAGTAGCGATTACATTCTTTCAAATTTGGGTTTTGCTGAGTAGGCTGCCAACAACTTTCTCAGGTCAGGTACCTCTCACAGGCATGCGGGTGCTTCATCCACGAGCTCGTCAGCTCAATGACTCATGGTAGTACTATTAAACAGGAACAGGGGTGGGAGCACACCGCTTCACCTCCCAGCAAGGTTCGCCCCTGGCATTGTGGTAAATGCAGTTTCAGTTACTTGCTTGCTTCAAGAGTGTTCAAGTGTTTCGCCACAGTTGGCGCAGATAGTGATGATCTCTAGACACGTGTTTCTGGTTTTTAAACGTCATCAGTAGCGATTACATTCTTTCAAATTTGGGTTTTGCTGAGTAGGCTGCCAACAACTTTCTCAGGTTAGGTACCTCTCACAGGCATGCGGGTGCTTCGTCCATGAGCTCATCAGCTCAATGAATCACAGGAGTACTATGAAACAGGAACAGGGATGGGAGCACACCGCTTCACCTACCAGCAAGGTTCGCCCCTGGCATTGTGGTAAATACAGTTTCGGTTACTTGCTTGCTTCAAGAGTGTTCGAGTGTTTCGCCACAGTTGGCGCAGATAGTGATGATCTCTGGACACGTGTTTCTGGTTCTTTAACAATCATCAGTAGAGATTACAGTCTTTCAAATGTGGGGTTTGCTGAGTAGGCTGCCAACATCTTTGTCAGTTCAGGTACCTCTCACAGGCATGCGTGTGCTTCATCCACGAGCTCGTCAGCTCAATGAATCAGAGGAGTAGTAGAAAACAGGAACAGGGATGGGAGCACACCGCTTCACCTACCAGCAAGGTTCGCCCCTGGCATTGTGGTAAATACAGTTTCGGTTCCTTGCTTGCTTCAAGAGTGTTCGAGTGTTTCGCCACAGTTTGCGCAGATAGTGCTGATCTCTAGACACGTGTTTCTGGTTCTTTAACCATCATCAGTAGAGATTACAGTCTTTCAAATGTGAGGTTTGCTGAGTAGGCTGTCAACATCTTTCTCAGGTCAGGTACCTCTCACAGGCATGCGGGTGCTTCATCCATAAGCTCGTTAGCTCAATGACCCACAGGAGAACTATTAAACAGGAACACGGGTGGGAGCACACCGCTTCACCTCCAAGCAAGGTTCGGCCCTGGCATTGTGATAAATGCAGTTTCGGTTACTTGCTTGCTTCAAGAGTGTTCGAGTGTTTTGCCACAGTTGGCGCAGATAGTGCTGCTCTCTAGACACGTGTTTCTGGTTCTTCAACCGTCATCAGTAGAGATTACAGTCCATCAAATTTGGGGTTTCCTGAGTAGGCTGCCAACATCTTTGTCAGGTCAGGTACCTCTCACAGGCATGCGGGTGCTTCATTCACGATCTCGTCAGCTCAATGACTTACGGGAGTACGATTAAACAGCAACAGGGGTGGGAGCACACCGCTTCACCTCCCAGCAAGGTTCACCCCTGGCCTTGTGGTAAATGCAGTTTCAGTTACTTGCTTGCTTCAAGAGTGTTCGAGTGTTTCGCTACAGTTGGTGCAGATGGTGCTGATCTCTAGACATGTGTTTCTGGTTCTTTAACCGTCATCAGTAGAGATTACAGTCTTTGAAATTTGGGGGTTGCTGAGTAGGCTGCCAAAATCTTTCTCAGGTCAGGTACCTCTCACAGGCATGCGGGTGCTTCATCCACGAGCTCGTCAGTTCAATGACTCACGGAAGTACTTTTAAACAGGAACAGGGGTGGGAGCACACCGATTCACCTCTCAGCAAGTTCGCCCCTGGCATTGTGGTAAATGCAGTTTCGGTTACTTGCTTGTTTCAAGAGTGTTCAAGTGTTTTGCCACAGTTGATGCAGATAGTGCTGATCCCTAGACACGTGTTTCGGGTTCTTTAACCATCATCAGTAGAGATTGCAGTCTTTGAAATTTGGGGTTTGCTGAGAAGGCTGCCAACATCTTTCTCAGGTCAGGTACCTCTCACAGGCATGCGGGTGCTTCACCCACGAGCTTGTCAGCTCAATGACTCACAGGAGTATTGTTAAGCAGGAACAGGGGTGGGAGAAAACCGCTTCACCTCCCAGAAAAGGTTCGCTCCTGGCATTGTGGTAAATGCACTTTCAGTTACTTGCTTGCTTCAAGAGTGTTCGAGTGTTTCGCCACAGTTGGCACAGATAGTGCTGATCTCTAGACAGCTGTTTGTGGTTCTTTAACCGTCATCAGTAGAGATTACAGTCTTTCAAATGCGGGGTTTGCAGAGTAGGCTGCCAACATCTTTCTCAGGTGAGGTACCTCTCACAGGCATGCGGGTGCTTCATCCATGAGCTCGTCAGCTCAATGACCCACAGGAGTACTATTAAACAGGAACACGGGTGGGAGCACACCGCTTCACCTCCAAGCAAGGTTCGGCCCTGGCATTGTGATAAATGCAGTTTCGGTTACTTACTTGCTTCAAGAGTGTTCGAGTGTTTCGCCTCAGTTGGCGCAGATAGTGCTGATCTCTAGACACGTGTTTCTGGTTCTTCAACCGTCATCAGTAGAGATTACAGTCTTTCAAAATTGGGGTTTGCTGAGTAGGCTGCCAACATCTTTGTCAGGTCAGGTACCTCTCACAGGCATGCGGGTGCTTCATTCACGATCTCATCAGCTCAATGACTCAGGGGAGTACTATTAAACAGCAACAGGGGTGGGAGCACACCGCTTCACCTACCAGCAAGGTTCGCCCCTGGCCTTGTGGTAAATGCAGTTTCAGTTACTTGCTTGCTTCAAGAGTGTTCGAGTGTTTCGCCACAGTTGGCACATATAGTGCTGATCTCTAGACATGTGTTTCTGGTTCTTTAACCGTCATAAGTTGAGATTACAGTCTTTGAAATTTGGGGTTTGCTGAGTAGGCTGCCAACATCTTTGTCAGGTCAGGTCCCTCTCACGGGCGTGCGGGTGTTGTATCCACGAGCTCGTCAGCTCAATGACTCACGGTAGTACTATTAAATAGGAACAGGGGTGGGAGCACACCGCTTCACCTCCCAGCAAGGTTGACCCCTGGCATTGTGGTAAATGCAGTTTCAGTTACTTGCTTGCTTCAAGAGTGTTCAAGTGTTTCGCCACAGTTGGTGCAGATAGTGATGATCTCTAGACACGTGTTTCTGGTTCTTTAACCGTCATCAGTAGAGATTACATTCTTTCAAATTTGGGGTTTGCTGAGTAGGCTGCCAACAACTTCCTCAGGTCAGGCACCTCTCACAGGCATGCGGTGCTTCATCCATGAGCTCGTCAGCTCAATGACTCACAGGAGTACTTCTAAATAGGAACAGGGGTGGGAGCACACCGATTCACCTCCCAGCAAGGTTCACCCCTGGCATTGTGGTAAATGCAGTTTCAGTTACTTGGTTGCTTCAAGAGTGTTCGAGTGTTTCGCCACAGTTTGCGCAGATAGTGCTGATCTCTAGACACGTGTTTCTGGTTCTTTAACCATCATAAGTTGAGATTACAGTCTTTGAAATTTGGGGTTTGCTGAGTAGGCTGCCAACATCTTTGTCAGGTCAGGTCCCTCTCACAGGCGTGCGGGTGTTTCATCCACGAGCTCGTCAGCTCAATGACTCACGGTAGTACTATTAAACAGGAACAGGGGTGGGAGCACACTGCTTCACCTCCCAGCAAGGTTTGCCCCTGGCATTGTGGTAAATGCAGTTTCAGTTACTTGCTTGCTTCAAGAGTGTTCAAGTGTTTCGCCACAGTTGGTGCAGATAGTGATGATCTCTAGACACGTGTTTCTGGTTCTTTAACCATCATCAGTAGAGATTACAGTCTTTCAAATGTGGGGTTTGCTGAGAAGGCTGCCAACATCTTTGTCAGGTCAGGTACCTCTCACAGGCATTCGGGTGCTTCATGCACGAGCTCGTCAGCTCAATGACTCACGGGAGTACTATTAAACAGGAACAGGGATGGGAGCACACCGCTTCACCTACCAGCAAGGTTCGCCCCTGGCATTGTGGTAAATACATTTTCGCTTACTTGCTTGCTTCAAGAGTGTTCGAGTGTTTCGCCACAGTTGGTGCAGATACTGCTGCTCTCTAGACACGTGTTTCTGGTTCTTCAACCGTCATCAGTAGAGATTACAGTCTTTCAAAATTGGGATTTGCTGAGTAGGCTGCCAACATCTTTGTCAGGTCAGGTACCTCTCACAGGCATGCGGGTGCTTCATTCACGATCTCATCAGCTCAATGACTCAGGGGAGTACTATTAAACAGCAACAGGGGTGGGAGCACACCGCTTCACCTACCAGCAAGGTTCGCCCCTGGCATTGTGGTAAATGCAGTTTCAGTTACTTGCTTGCTTCAAGAGTGTTCGAGTGTTTCGCCACAGTTGGCACATATAGTGCTGATCTCTAGACATGTGTTTCTGGTTCTTTAACCGTCATAAGTTGAGATTACAGTCTTTGAAATTTGGGGTTTGCTGAGTAGGCTGCCAACATCTTTGTCAGGTCAGGTCCCTCTCACGGGCGTGCGGGTGTTGTATCCACGAGCTCGTCAGCTCAATGACTCACTGTAGTACTATTAAATAGGAACAGGGGTGGGAGCACACCGCTTCACCTCCCAGCAAGGTTGACCCCTGGCATTGTGGTAAATGCAGTTTCAGTTACTTGCTTGCTTCAAGAGTGTTCAAGTGTTTCGCCACAGTTGGTGCAGATAGTGATGATCTCTAGACACGTGTTTCTGGTTCTTTAACCGTCATCAGTAGAGATTACATTCTTTCAAATTTGGGGTTTGCTGAGTAGGCTGCCAACAACTTCCTCAGGTCAGGCACCTCTCACAGGCATGCGGGTGCTTCATCCATGAGCTCGTCAGCTCAATGACTCACAGGAGTACTTCTAAATAGGAACAGGGGTGGGAGCACACCGATTCACCTCCCAGCAAGGTTCACCCCTGGCATTGTGGTAAATGCAGTTTCAGTTACTTGGTTGCTTCAAGAGTGTTCGAGTGTTTGGCCACAGTTTGCGCAGATAGTGCTGATCTCTAGACACGTGTTTCTGGTTCTTTAACCATCATAAATTGAGATTACAGTCTTTGAAATTTGGGGTTTGCTGAGTAGGCTGCCAACATCTTTGTCAGGTCAGGTCCCTCTCACAGGCGTGCGGGTGTTTAATCCACGAGCTCGTCAGCTCAATGACTCACGGTAGTACTATTAAACAGGAACAGGGGTGGGAGCACACCGCTTCACCTCCCAGCAAGGTTCGTCCCTGGCATTGTGGTAAATGCAGTTTCAGTTACTTGCTTGCTTCAAGAGTGTTCAAGTATTTCGCCACAGCTGGTGCAGATAGTGATGATCTCTAGACACGTGTTTCTGGTTCTTTAACCATCATCAGTAGAGATTACAGTCTTTCAAATGTGGGGTTTGCTGAGAAGGCTGCCAACATCTTTGTCAGGTCAGGTACCTCTCACAGGCATTCGGGTGCTTCATGCACGAGCTCGTCAGCTCAATGACTCACGGGAGTACTATTAAACAGGAACAGGGATGGGAGCACACCGCTTCACCTACCAGCAAGGTTCGCCCTTGGCATTGTGGTAAATACATTTTCGCTTACTTGCTTGCTTCAAGAGTGTTCGAGTGTTTCGCCACAGTTGACACATATAGTGCTGATCTCTAGACACGTGTTTCTGGTTCTTTAACCGTCATAAGTTGAGATTACAGTCTTTGAAATTTGGGGTTTGCTGAGTAGGCTGCCAACATCTTTGTCAGGTCAGGTACCTTTCACAGGCGTGCGGGTGCTTCATCCACGAGCTCGTCAGCTCAATGACTCATGGTAGTACTATTAAACAGGAAAAAGGGTGGGAGCACACCGCTTCACCTCCCAGCAAGGTTCGCCCCTGGCATTGTTGTAAATGCAGTTTCAGTTACTTGCTTGCTTCAAGAGTGTTCAAGTGTTTCGCCACAGTTGGCGCAGATAGTGATGATCTCTAGACACGTGTTTCTGGTTTTTAACCGTTATCAGTAGAGATTACATTCTTTCAAATTTGGGTTTTGCTGAGTAGGTTGTCAACAACTTTCTCAGGTCAGGTACCTCTCACAGGCATGCGGGTGCTTCGTCCATGAGCTCATCAGCTCAATGAATCACAGGAGTACTATTAAACAGGAACAGGGATAGGAGCACACCGCTTCACCTACCAGCAAGGTTCGCCCCTGGCATTGTGGTAAATACAGTTTCGGTTACTTGCTTGCTTCAAGAGTGTTCGAGTGTTTCGCCACAGTTGGCGCAGATAGTGCTGATCTCTAGACACGTGTTTCTGGTTCTTCAACCGTCATCAGTAGAGATTACAGCCTTTCAAATTTGGGGTTTGCTGAGTAGGCTGCCAACATCTTTGTCAGGTCAGGTACCTCTCACAGGCATGCGGGTGCTTCATTCACGATCTCATCAGCTCAATGACTCAGGGGAGTACTATTAAACAGCAACAGGGGTGGGAGCACATCGCTTCACCTACCAGCAAGGTTCGCCCCTGGCATTGTGGTAAATGCAGTTTCAGTTACTTGCTTGCTTCAAGAGTGTTCGAGTGTTTCGCCACAGTTGGCACATATAGTGCTGATCTCTAGACATGTGTTTCTGGTTCTTTAACCGTCATAAGTTGAGATTACAGTCTTTGAAATTTGGGGTTTGCTGAGTAGGCTGCCAACATCTTTGTTAGGTCAGTTCCCTCTCACAGGCGTGCGGGTATTTCATCCACGAGCTCGTCAGCTCAATGACTCACGGTAGTACTATTAAATAGGAACAGGGGTGGGAGCACACCGTTTCACCTCCCAGCAAGGTTCGCCCCTGGCATTGTGGTAAATGCAGTTTCAGATACTTGCTTGCTTCAAGAGTGTTCAAGTGTTTCGCCACAGTGTGTGCAGATAGTGATGATCTCTAGACACGTGTTTCTGGTTCTTTAACCGTCATCAGTAGAGATTACATTCTTTCAAATTTGGGGTTTGCTGAGTAGGCTGCCAACAACTTCCTCAGGTCAGGCACCTCTCACAGGGATGCGGGTGCTTCATCCATGAGCTCGTCAGCTCAATGACTCACAGGAGTACTTCTAAATAGGAACAGGGGTGGGAGCACACCGCTTCACCTCCCAGCAAGTTTCACCCCTGGCATTGTGGTAAATGCAGTTTCAGTTACTTGGTTGCTTCAAGAGTGTTCGAGTGTTTCGCCACAGTTTGCGCAGATAGTGCTGATCTCTAGACACGTGTTTCTGGTTCTTTAACCGTCATAAGTTGAGATTACAGTCTTTGAAATTTGGGGTTTGCTGAGTAGGCTGCCAACATCTTTGTCAGGTCAGGTCCCTCTCACAGGCGTGCGGGTGTTTCGTCCACGAGCTCGTCAGCTCAATGACTCACGGTAGTACTATTAAACAGGAACAGGGGTGGGAGCACACCGCTTCACCTCCCAGCAAGGTTCGCCCCTGGCTTTGTGGTAAATGCAGTTTCAGTTACTTGCTCGCTTCAAGAGTGTTCAAGTGTTTCGCCACAGTTGGTGCAGATAGTGATGATCTCTAGACACGTGTTTCTGGATCTTTAACCGTCATCAGTAGAGATTACATTCTTTCAAATTTGGGGTTTGCTGAGTAGGCTGCCAACAACTTCCTCAGGTCAGGCACCTCTCACAGGCATGCGGGTGCTTCATCCATGAGCTCGTCAGCTCAATGACTCACAGGAGTACTTCTAAATAGGAACAGGGGTGGGAGCACACCGCTTCACCTCCCAGCAAGGTTCACCCCTGGCATTGTGGTAAATGCAGTTTCAGTTACTTGGTTGCTTCAAGAGTGTTCGAGTGTTTCGCCACAGTTTGCGCAGATAGTGCTGATCTCTAGACACGTGTTTCTGGTTCTTTAACCGTCATAAGTTGAGATTACAGTCTTTGAAATTTGGGGTTTGCTGAGTAGGCTGCCAACATCTTTGTCAGGTCAGGTCCCTCTCACAGGCGTGCGGGTATTTCATCCACGAGCTCGTCAGCTCAATGACTCACGGTAGTACTATTAAACAGGAACAGGGGTGGGAGCACACCGCTTCACCTCCCAGCAAGGTTCGCCCCTGGCATTGTGGTAAATGCAGTTTCAGTTACTTGCTTGCTTCAAGAGTGTTCAAGTGTTTCGCCACAGTTGGTGCAGATAGTGATGATCTCTAGACACGTGTTTCTGGTTCTTTAACCGTCATCAGTAGAGATTACATTCTTTCAAATTTGGGGTTTGCTGAGTAGGCTGCCAACAACTTCCTCAGGTCAGGCACCTCTCACAGGCATGCGGGTGCTTCATCCATGAGCTCGTCAGCTTAATGACTCACAGGAGTACTTTTAAATAGGAACAGGGGTGGGAGCACACCGCTTCACCTCCCAGCAAGGTTCGCCCCTGGCATTGTGGTAAATGCAGTTTCAGTTACTTGGTTGCTTCAAGAGTGTTCAAGTGTTTCGCCACAGTTGGCACATATAGTGCTGATCTCTAGACATGTGTTTCTGGTTCTTTAACCGTCATAAGTTGAGATTACAGTCTTTGAAATTTGGGGTTTGCTGAGTAGGCTGCCAACATCTTTGTCAGGTCAGGTCCCTCTCACGGGCGTGCGGGTGTTGTATCCACGAGCTCGTCAGCTCAATGACTCACGGTAGTACTATTAAATAGGAACAGGGGTGGGAGCACACCGCTTCACCTCCCAGCAAGGTTCGCCCCTGGCATTGTGGTAAATACAGTTTCAGTTACTTGCTTGCTTCAAGAGTGTTCAAGTGTTTCGCCACAGTTGGTGCAGATAGTGATGATCTCTAGACACGTGTTTCTGGTTCTTTAACCGTCATCAGTAGAGATTACATTCTTTCAAATTTGGGGTTTGCTGAGTAGGCTGCCAACAACTTCCTCAGGTCAGGCACCTCTCACAGGCATGCGGGTGCTTCATCCATGAGCTCGTCAGCTCAATGACTCACAGGAGTACTTCTAAATAGGAACAGGGGTGGGAGCACACCGCTTCACCTCCCAGCAAGGTTCACCCCTGGCATTGTGGTAAATGCAGTTTCAGTTACTTGGTTGCTTCAAGAGTGTTCGAGTGTTTCGCCACAGTTTGCGCAGATAGTGCTGATCTCTAGACACGTGTTTCTGGTTCTTTAACCATCATAAGTTGAGAATATAGTCTTTGAAATTTGGGGTTTGCTGAGTAGGCTGAAAACATCTTTGTCAGGTCAGGTCCCTCTCACAGGCGTGCGGGTGTTTCATCCACGAGCTCGTCAGCTCAATGACTCACGGTACTACTATTAAACAGGAACAGGGGTGGGAGCACACCGCTTCACCTCCCAGCAAGGTTCGCCCCAGGCATTGTGGTAAATGCAGTTTCAGTTACTTGCTTGCTTCAAGAGTGTTCAAGTGTTTCGCCACAGTTCGTGCAGATAGTGATGATCTCTAGACACGTGTTTCTGGTTCTTTAACCATCATCAGTAGAGATTACAGTCTTTCAAATGTGGGGTTTACTGAGAAGGCTGCCAACATCTTTGTCAGGTCAGGTACCTCTCACAGGCATTCGGGTGCTTCATGCACGAGCTCGTCAGCTCAATGACTCACGGGAGTACTATTAAACAGGAACAGGGATGGGAGCACACCGCTTCACCTACCAGCAAGGTTCGCCCCTGGCATTGTGGTAAATACAGTTTCGCTTACTTGCTTGCTTCAAGAGTGTTCGAGTGTTTCGCCACAGTTGGCACATATAGTGCTGATCTCTAGACATGTGTTTCTGGTTCTTTAACCGTCATAAGTTGAGATTACAGTCTTTGAAATTTGGGGTTTGCTGAGTAGGCTGCCAACATCTTTGTCAGGTCAGGTCCCTCTCACGGGCGTGCGGGTGTTGTATCCACGAGCTCGTCAGCTCAATGACTCACGGTAGTACTATTAAATAGGAACAGGGGTGGGAGCACACCGCTTCACCTCCCAGCAAGGTTCGCCCCTGGCATTGTGGTAAATGCAGTTTCAGTTACTTGCTTGCTTCAAGAGTGTTCAAGTGTTTCGCCACAGTTGGTGCAGATAGTGATGATCTCTAGACACGTGTTTCTGGTTCTTTAACCGTCATCAGTAGAGATTACATTCTTTCAAATTTGGGGTTTGCTGAGTAGGCTGCCAACAACTTCCTCAGGTCAGGCACCTCTCACAGGCATGCGGGTGCTTCATCCATGAGCTCGTCAGCTCAATGACTCACAGGAGTACTTCTAAATAGGAACAGGGGTGGGAGCACACCGCTTCACCTCCCAGCAAGGTTCACCCCTGGCATTGTGGTAAATGCAGTTTCAGTTACTTGGTTGCTTCAAGAGTGTTCGAGTGTTTCGCCACAGTTTGCGCAGATAGTGCTGATCTCTAGACACGTGTTTCTGGTTCTTTAACCATCATAAATTGAGATTACAGTCTTTGAAATTTGGGGTTTGCTGAGTAGGCTGCCAACATCTTTGTCAGGTCAGGTCCCTCTCACAGGCGTGCGGGTGTTTCATCCACGAGCTCGTCAGCTCAATGACTCACGGTAGTACTATTAAACAGGAACAGGGGTGGGAGCACACCGCTTCACCTCCCAGCAAGGTTCGCCCCTGGCATTGTGGTAAATGCAGTTTCAGTTACTTGCTTGCTTCAAGAGTGTTCAAGTGTTTCGCCACAGTTGGTGCAGATAGTGATGATCTCTAGACACGTGTTTCTGGTTCTTTAACCATCATCAGTAGAGATTACAGTCTTTCAAATGTGGGGTTTGCTGAGAAGGCTGCCAACATCTTTGTCAGGTCAGGTACCTCTCACAGGCATTCGGGTGCTTCATGCACGAGCTCGTCAGCTCAATGACTCACGGGAGTACTATTAAACAGGAACAGGGATGGGAGCACACCGCTTCACCTACCAGCAAGGTTCGCCCCTGGCATTGTGGTAAATACAGTTTCGCGTACTTGCTTGCTTCAAGAGTGTTCGAGTGTTTCGCCACAGTTGGTGCAGATACTGCTGCTCTCTAGACACGTGTTTCTGGTTCTTCAACCGTCATCAGTAGAGATTACAGTCCTTCAAATTTGGGGTTTCCTGAGTAGGCTGCCAACATCTTTGTCAGGTCAGGTACCTCTCACAGGCATGCGGGTGCTTCATTCACGATCTTGTCAGCTCAATGACTTACGGGAGTACGATTAAACAGCAACAGGGGTGGGAGCACACCGATTCACCTCCCAGCAAGGTTCGCCCCTGGCATTGGGGTAAATGCAGTTTCAGTTACTTGCTTGCTTCAAGAGTGTTCGAGTGTTTCGCCACAGTTGACACATATAGTGCTGATCTCTAGACACGTGTTTCTGGTTCTTTAACCGTCATAAGTTGAGATTACAGTCTTTGAAATTTGGGGTTTGCTGAGTAGGCTGCCAACATCTTTGTCAGGTCAGGTACCTTTCACAGGAGGGCGGATGCTTCATCCACGAGCTCGTCAGCTCAATGACTCATGGTAGTACTATTAAACAGGAACAAGGGTGGGAGCACACCGCTTCGCCTCCCAGCAAGGTTCGCCCCTGGCATTGTTGTAAATGCAGTTTCAGATACTTGCTTGCTTCAAGAGTGTTCAAGTGTTTCGCCACAGTTGGCGCAGATAGTGATGATCTCTAGACACGTGTTTCTGGTTTTTAACCGTCATCAGTAGAGATTACATTCTTTCAAATTTGGGTTTTGCTGAGTAGGTTGTCAACAACTTTCTCAGGTCAGGTACCTCTCACAGGCATGCGGGTGCTTCGTCCATGAGCTCATCAGCTCAATGAATCACAGGAGTACTATTAAACAGGAACAGGGATAGGAGCACACCGCTTCACCTACCAGCAAGGTTCGCCCCTGGCATTGTGGTAAATACAGTTTCGGTTACTTGCTTGCTTCAAGAGTGTTCGAGTGTTTCGCCACAGTTGGCACAGATAGTGATGATCTCTAGACAGCTGTTTGTGGTTCTTTAACCGTCATCAGTAGAGATTACAGTCTTTCAAATGCGGGGTTTGCAGAGTAGGCTGCCAACATCTTTGTCAGTTCAGGTACCTCTCACAGGCATGCGGGTGCTTCATCCACGAGCTTGTCAGCTCAATGAATCACAGGAGTACTATTAAACAGGAACACGGGTGGGAGCACACCGCTTCACCTCCAAGCAAGGTTCGGCCCTGGCATTGTGATAAATGCAGTTTCGGTTACTTGCTTGATTCAAGAGTGTTCGAGTGTTTCGCCACAGTTGGCGCAGATAGTGCTGATCTCTAGACACGTGTTTCTGGTTCTTCAACCGTCATCAGTAGAGATTACAGCCTTTCAAATTTGGAGTTTGCTGAGTAGGCTGCCAACATCTTTGTCAGGTCAGGTACCTCTCACAGGCATGCGGGTGCTTCATTCACGATCTCATCAGCTCAATGACTCAGGGGAGTACTATTAAACAGCAACAGGGGTGGGAGCACATCGCTTCACCTACCAGCAAGGTTCGCCCCTGGCATTGTGGTAAATGCAGTTTCAGTTACTTGCTTGCTTCAAGAGTGTTCAAGTGTTTCGCCACAGTTGGCGCAGATAGTGATGATCTCTAGACACGTGTTTCTGGTTTTTAACCGTCATCAGTAGAGATTACATTCTTTCAAATTTGGGTTTTGCTGAGTAGGTTGTCAACAACTTTCTCAGGTCAGGTACCTCTCACAGGCATGCGGGTGCTTCGTCCATGAGCTCATCAGCTCAATGAATCAAAGGAGTACTATTAAACAGGAACAGGGATAGGAGCACACCGCTTCACCTACCAGCAAGGTTCGCCCCTGGCATTGTGGTAAATACAGTTTCGGTTACTTGCTTGCTTCAAGAGTGTTCGAGTGTTTCGCCACAGTTGACACAGATAGTGATGATCTCTAGACACGTGTTTCTGGTTCTTTAACCATCATCAGTAGAGATTACAGTCTTTCAAATGTGGCGTTTGCTGAGTAGGTTGCCAACATCTTTGTCAGTTCAGGTACCTCTCACAGGCATGCGGGTGCTTCATCCACGAGCTTGTCAGCTCAATGAATCACAGGAGTACTATTAAACAGGAACACGGGTGGGAGCACACCGCTTCACCTCCAAGCAAGGTTCGGCCCTGGCATTGTGATAAATGCAGTTTCGGTTACTTGCTTGATTCAAGAGTGTTCGAGTGTTTCGCCACAGTTGGCGCAGATAGTGCTGATCTCTAGACACGTGTTTCTGGTTCTTCAACCGGCATCAGTAGAGATTACAGCCTTTCAAATTTGGAGTTTGCTGAGTAGGCTGCCAACATCTTTGTCAGGTCAGGTACCTCTCACAGGCATGCGGGTGCTTCATTCACGATCTCATCAGCTCAATGACTCAGGGGAGTAATATTAAACAGCAACAGGGGTGGGAGCACATCGCTTCACCTACCAGCAAGGTTCGCCCCTGGCATTGTGGTAAATGCAGTTTCAGTTACTTGCTTGCTTCAAGAGTGTTCGAGTGTTTCGCCACAGTTGGCACATATAGTGCTGATCTCTAGACATGTGTTTCTGGTTCTTTAACCGTCATAAGTTGAGATTACAGTCTTTGAAATTTGGGGTTTGCTGAGTAGGCTGCCAACATCTTTGTTAGGTCAGTTCCCTCTCACAGGCGTGCGGGTATTTCATCCACGAGCTCGTCAGCTCAATGACTCACGGTAGTACTATTAAATAGGAACAGGGGTGGGAGCACACCGCTTCACCTCCCAGCAAGGTTCGCCCCTGGCATTGTGGTAAATGCAGTTTTAGATACTTGCTTGCTTCAAGAGTGTTCAAGTGTTTCGCCACAGTTGGTGCAGATAGTGATGATCTCTAGACACGTGTTTCTGGTTCTTTAACCGTCATCAGTAGAGATTACATTCTTTCAAATTTGGGGTTTGCTGAGTAGGCTGCCAACAACTTCCTCAGGTCAGGCACCTCTCACAGGCATGCGGGTGCTTCATCCATGAGCTCGTCAGCTCAATGACTCACAGGAGTACTTCTAAATAGGAACAGGGGTGGGAGCACACCGCTTCACCTCCCAGCAAGGTTCGCCCCTGGCATTGTGGTAAATGCAGTTTCAGTTACTTGGTTGCTTCAAGAGTGTTCGAGTGTTTCGCCACAGTTTGCGCAGATAGTGCTGATCTCTAGACACGTGTTTCTGGTTCTTTAACCGTCATAAGTTGAGATTACAGTCTTTGAAATTTGGGGTTTGCTGAGTAGGCTGCCAACATCTTTGTCAGGTCAGGTCCCTCTCACAGGCGAGCGGGTGTTTCATCCACGAGCTCGTCAGCTCAATGACTCACGGTAGTACTATTAAACAGGAACAGGGGTGGGAGCACACCGCTTCACCTCCCAGCAAGGTTCGCCCCTGGCTTTGTAGTAAATGCAGTTTCAGTTACTTGCTTGCTTCAAGAGTGTTCAAGTGTTTCGCCACAGTTGGTGCAGATAGTGATGATCTCTAGACACGTGTTTCTGGTTCTTTAACCGTCATCAGTAGAGATTACATTCTTTCAAATTTGGGGTTTGCTGAGTAGGCTGCCAACAACTTCCTCAGGTCAGGCACCTCTCACAGGCATGCGGGTGCTTCATCCATGAGCTCGTCAGCTCAATGACTCACAGGAGTACTTCTAAATAGGAACAGGGGTGGGAGCACACCGCTTCACCTCCCAGCAAGGTTCACCCCTGGCATTGTGGTAAATGCAGTTTCAGTTACTTGGTTGCTTCAAGAGTGTTCGAGTGTTTCGCCACAGTTTGCGCGGATAGTGCTGATCTCTAGACACGTGTTTCTGGTTCTTTAACCGTCATAAGTTGAGATTACAGTCTTTGAAATTTGGGGTTTGCTGAGTAGGCTGCCAACATCTTTGTCAGGTCAGGTCCCTCTCACAGTCGTGCGGGTGTTTCATCCACGAGCTCGTCAGCTCAATGACTCACGGTAGTACTATTAAACAGGAACAGGGGTGGGAGCACACCGCTTCACCTCCCAGCAAGGTTCGCCCCTGGCATTGTGGTAAATGCAGTTTCAGTTACTTGCTTGCTTCAAGAGTGTTCAAGTGTTTCGCCACAGTTGGTGCAGATAGTGATGATCTCTAGACACGTGTTTCTGGTTCTTTAACCGTCATCAGTAGAGATGACATTCTTTCAAATTTGGGGTTTGCTGAGTAGGCTGCCAACAACTTCCTCAGGTCAGGCACCTCTCACAGGCATGCGGGTGCTTCATCCATGAGCTCGTCAGCTTAATGACTCACAGGAGTACTTTTAAATAGGAACAGGGGTGGGAGCACACCGCTTCACCTCCCAGCAAGGTTCGCTCCTGGCATTGTGGTAAATGCAGTTTCAGTTACTTGGTTGCTTCAAGAGTGTTCGAGTGTTTCGCCACAGTTGGCACATATAGTGCTGATCTCTAGACATGTGTTTCTGGTTCTTTAACCGTCATAAGTTGAGATTACAGTCTTTGAAATTTGGGGTTTGCTGAGTAGGCTGCCAACATCTTTGTCAGGTCAGGTCCCTCTCACGGGCGTGCGGGTGTTGTATCCACGAGCTCGTCAGCTCAATGACTCACGGTAGTACTATTAAATAGGAACAGGGGTGGGAGCACACCGCTTCACCTCCCAGCAAGGTTCGCCCCTGGCATTGTGGTAAATACAGTTTCAGTTACTTGCTTGCTTCAAGAGTGTTCAAGTGTTTCGCCACAGTTGGTGCAGATAGTGATGATCTCTAGACACGTGTTTCTGGTTCTTTAACCGTCATCAGTAGAGATTACATTCTTTCAAATTTGGGGTTTGCTGAGTAGGCTGCCAACAACTTCCTCAGGTCAGGCACCTCTCACAGGCATGCGGGTGCTTCATCCATGAGCTCGTCAGCTCAATGACTCACAGGAGTACTTCTAAATAGGAACAGGGGTGGGAGCACACCGCTTCACCTCCCAGCAAGGTTCACCCCTGGCATTGTGGTAAATGCAGTTTCAGTTACTTGGTTGCTTCAAGAGTGTTCGAGTGTTTCGCCACAGTTTGCGCAGATAGTGCTGATCTCTAGACACGTGTTTCTGGTTCTTTAACCATCATAAGTTGAGATTATAGTCTTTGAAATTTGGGGTTTGCTGAGTAGGCTGCCAACATCTTTGTCAGGTCAGGTCCCTCTCACAGGCGTGCTGGTGTTTCATCCACGAGCTCGTCAGCTCAATGACTCACGGTAGTACTATTAAACAGGAACAGGGGTGGGAGCACACCGCTTCACCTCCCAGCAAGGTTCGCCCCTGGCATTGTGGTAAATGCAGTTTCAGTTACTTGCTTGCTTCAAGAGTGTTCAAGTGTTTCGCCACAGTTGGTGCAGATAGTGATGATCTCTAGACACGTGTTTCTGGTTCTTTAACCATCATCAGTAGAGATTACAGTCTTTGAAATGTGGGGTTTGCTGAGAAGGCTGCCAACATCTTCGTCAGGTCATGTACCTCTCACAGGCATTCGGGTGCTTCATGCACGAGCTCGTCAGCTCAATGACTCTCGGGAGTACTATTAAACAGGAACAGGGATGGGAGCACACCGCTTCACCTACCAGCAAGGTTCGCCCCTGGCATTGTGGTAAATACAGTTTCGCTTACTTGCTTGCTTCAAGAGTGTTCGAGTGTTTCGCCACAGTTGGTGCAGATACTGCTGCTCTCTAGACACGTGTTCCTGGTTCTTCAACCGTCATCAGTAGAGATTACAGTCCTTCAAATTTGGGGTTTCCTGAGTAGGCTGCCAACATCTTTGTCAGGTCAGGTACCTCTCACAGGCATGCGGGTGCTTCATTCACGATCTCGTCAGCTCAATGACTTACGGGAGTACGATTAAACAGCAACAGGGGTGGGAGCACACCGATTCACCTCCCAGCAAGGTTCGACCCTGGCATTGGGGTAAATGCAGTTTCAGTTACTTGCTTGCTTCAAGAGTGTTCGAGTGTTTCGCCACAGTTGACACATATAGTGCTGATCTCTAGACACGTGTTTCTGGTTCTTTAACCGTCATAAGTTGAGATTACAGTCTTTGAAATTTGGGCTTTGCTGAGTAGGCTGCCAACATCTTTGTCAGGTCAGGTACCTTTCACAGGCGTGCGGGTGTTGTATCCACGAGCTCGTCAGCTCAATGACTCACGGTAGTACTATTAAATAGGAACAGGGGTGGGAGCACACCGCTTCACCTCCCAGCAAGGTTCGCCCCTGGCATTGTGGTAAATACAGTTTCAGTTACTTGCTTGCTTCAAGAGTGTTCAAGTGTTTCGCCACAGTTGGTGCAGATAGTGATGATCTCTAGACACGTGTTTCTGGTTTTTAACCGTCATCAGTAGAGATTACATTCTTTCAAATTTGGGTTTTGCTGAGTAGGTTGTCAACAACTTTCTCAGGTCAGGTACCTCTCACAGGCATGCGGGTGCTTCGTCCATGAGCTCATCAGCTCAATGAATCACAGGAGTACTATTAAACAGGAACAGGGATAGGAGCACACCGCTTCACCTACCAGCAAGGTTCGCCCCTGGCATTGTGGTAAATACAGTTTCGGTTACTTGCTTGCTTCAAGAGTGTTCGAGTGTTTCGCCACAGTTGGCGCAGATAGTGATGATCTCTAGACACGTGTTTCTGGTTCTTTAACCATCATCAGTAGAGATTACAGTCTTTCAAATGTGGGGTTTGCTGAGTAGGTTGCCAACATCTTTGTCAGTTCAGGTACCTCTCACAGGCATGCGGGTGCTTCATCCACGAGCTTGTCAGCTCAATGAATCACAGGAGTACTATTAAACAGGAACACGGGTGGGAGCACACCGCTTCACCTCCAAGCAAGGTTCGGCCCTGGCATTGTGATAAATGCAGTTTCGGTTACTTGCTTGATTCAAGAGTGTTCGAGTGTTTCGCCACAGTTGGCGCAGATAGTGCTGATCTCTAGACACGTGTTTCTGGTTCTTCAACCGTCATCGGTAGAGATTACAGCCTTTCAAATTTGGGGTTTGCTGAGTAGGCTGCCAACATCTTTGTCAGGTCAGGTACCTCTCACAGGCATGCGGGTGCTTCATTCACGATCTCATCAGCTCAATGACTCAGGGGAGTACTATTAAACAGCAACAGGGGTGGGAGCACATCGCTTCACCTACCAGCAAGGTTCGCCCCTGGCACTGTGGTAAATGCAGTTTCAGTTACTTGCTTGCTTCAAGAGTGTTCGAGTGTTTCGCCACAGTTGGCACATATAGTGCTGATCTCTAGACATGTGTTTCTGGTTCTTTAACCGTCATAAGTTTAGATTACAGTCTTTGAAATTTGGGGTTTGCTGAGTAGGCTGCCAACATCTTTGTTAGGTCAGTTCCCTCTCACAGGCGTGCGGGTATTTCATCCACGAGCTCGTCAGCTCAATGACTCACGGTAGTACTATTAAATAGGAACAGGGGTGGGAGCACACCGCTTCACCTCCCAGCAAGGTTCGCCCCTGGCATTGTGGTAAATGCAGTTTTAGATACTTGCTTGCTTCAAGAGTGTTCAAGTGTTTCGCCACAGTTGGTGCAGATAGTGATGATCTCTAGACACGTGTTTCTGGTTCTTTAACCGTCATCAGTAGAGATTACATTCTTTCAAATTTGGGGTTTGCTGAGTAGGCTGCCAACAACTTCCTCAGGTCAGGCACCTCTCACAGGCATGCGGGTGCTTCATCCATGAGCTCGTCAGCTCAATGACTCACAGGAGTACTTCTAAATAGGAACAGGGGTGGGAGCACACCGCTTCACCTCCCAACAAGGTTCACCCCTGGCATTGTGGTAAATGCAGTTTCAGTTACTTGGTTGCTTTAAGAGTGTTCGAGTGTTTCGCCACAGTTTGCGCAGATAGTGCTGATCTCTAGACACGTGTTTCTGGTTCTTTAACCGTCATAAGTTGAGATTACAGTCTTTGAAATTTGGGGTTTGCTGAGTAGGCTGCCAACATCTTTGTCAGGTCAGGTCCCTCTCACAGGCGTGCGGGTGTTTCATCCACGAGCTCGTCAGCTCAATGACTCACGGTAGTACTATTAAACAGGAACAGGGGTGGGAGCACACCGCTTCACCTCCCAGCAAGGTTCGCCCCTGGCTTTGTGGTAAATGCAGTTTCAGTTACTTGCTTGCTTCAAGAGTGTTCAAGTGTTTCGCCACAGTTGGTGCAGATAGTGATGATCTCTAGACACGTGTTTCTGGTTCTTTAACCGTCATCAGTAGAGATTACATTCTTTCAAATTTGGGGTTTGCTGAGTAGGCTGCCAACAACTTCCTCAGGTCAGGCACCTCTCACAGGCATGAGGGTGCTTCATCCACGAGCTCGTCAGCTCAATGACTCACGGTAGTACTATTAAATAGGAACAGGGGTGGGAGCACACCGCTTCACCTCCCAGCAAGGTTCGCCCCTGGCATTGTGGTAAATACAGTTTCAGTTACTTGCTTGCTTCAAGAGTGTTCAAGTGTTTCGCCACAGTTGGTGCAGATAGTGATGATCTCTAGACACGTGTTTCTGGTTTTTAACCGTCATCAGTAGAGATTACATTCTTTCAAATTTGGGTTTTGCTGAGTAGGTTGTCAACAACTTTCTCAGGTCAGGTACCTCTCACAGGCATGCGGGTGCTTCGTCCATGAGCTCATCAGCTCAATGAATCACAGGAGTACTATTAAACAGGAACAGGGATAGGAGCACACCGCTTCACCTACCAGCAAGGTTCGCCCCTGGCATTGTGGTAAATACAGTTTCGGTTACTTGCTTGCTTCAAGAGTGTTCGAGTGTTTCGCCACAGTTGGCGCAGATAGTGATGATCTCTAGACACGTGTTTCTGGTTCTTTAACCATCATCAGTAGAGATTACAGTCTTTCAAATGTGGGGTTTGCTGAGTAGGTTGCCAACATCTTTGTCAGTTCAGGTACCTCTCACAGGCATGCGGGTGCTTCATCCACGAGCTTGTCAGCTCAATGAATCACAGGAGTACTATTAAACAGGAACACGGGTGGGAGCACACCGCTTCACCTCCAAGCAAGGTTCGGCCCTGGCATTGTGATAAATGCAGTTTCGGTTACTTGCTTGATTCAAGAGTGTTCGAGTGTTTCGCCACAGTTGGCGCAGATAGTGCTGATCTCTAGACACGTGTTTCTGGTTCTTCAACCGTCATCGGTAGAGATTACAGCCTTTCAAATTTGGGGTTTGCTGAGTAGGCTGCCAACATCTTTGTCAGGTCAGGTACCTCTCACAGGCATGCGGGTGCTTCATTCACGATCTCATCAGCTCAATGACTCAGGGGAGTACTATTAAACAGCAACAGGGGTGGGAGCACATCGCTTCACCTACCAGCAAGGTTCGCCCCTGGCACTGTGGTAAATGCAGTTTCAGTTACTTGCTTGCTTCAAGAGTGTTCGAGTGTTTCGCCACAGTTGGCACATATAGTGCTGATCTCTAGACATGTGTTTCTGGTTCTTTAACCGTCATAAGTTTAGATTACAGTCTTTGAAATTTGGGGTTTGCTGAGTAGGCTGCCAACATCTTTGTTAGGTCAGTTCCCTCTCACAGGCGTGCGGGTATTTCATCCACGAGCTCGTCAGCTCAATGACTCACGGTAGTACTATTAAATAGGAACAGGGGTGGGAGCACACCGCTTCACCTCCCAGCAAGGTTCGCCCCTGGCATTGTGGTAAATGCAGTTTTAGATACTTGCTTGCTTCAAGAGTGTTCAAGTGTTTCGCCACAGTTGGTGCAGATAGTGATGATCTCTAGACACGTGTTTCTGGTTCTTTAACCGTCATCAGTAGAGATTACATTCTTTCAAATTTGGGGTTTGCTGAGTAGGCTGCCAACAACTTCCTCAGGTCAGGCACCTCTCACAGGCATGCGGGTGCTTCATCCATGAGCTCGTCAGCTCAATGACTCACAGGAGTACTTCTAAATAGGAACAGGGGTGGGAGCACACCGCTTCACCTCCCAACAAGGTTCACCCCTGGCATTGTGGTAAATGCAGTTTCAGTTACTTGGTTGCTTTAAGAGTGTTCGAGTGTTTCGCCACAGTTTGCGCAGATAGTGCTGATCTCTAGACACGTGTTTCTGGTTCTTTAACCGTCATAAGTTGAGATTACAGTCTTTGAAATTTGGGGTTTGCTGAGTAGGCTGCCAACATCTTTGTCAGGTCAGGTCCCTCTCACAGGCGTGCGGGTGTTTCATCCACGAGCTCGTCAGCTCAATGACTCACGGTAGTACTATTAAACAGGAACAGGGGTGGGAGCACACCGCTTCACCTCCCAGCAAGGTTCGCCCCTGGCTTTGTGGTAAATGCAGTTTCAGTTACTTGCTTGCTTCAAGAGTGTTCAAGTGTTTCGCCACAGTTGGTGCAGATAGTGATGATCTCTAGACACGTGTTTCTGGTTCTTTAACCGTCATCAGTAGAGATTACATTCTTTCAAATTTGGGGTTTGCTGAGTAGGCTGCCAACAACTTCCTCAGGTCAGGCACCTCTCACAGGCATGAGGGTGCTTCATCCACGAGCTCGTCAGCTCAATGACTCACGGTAGTACTATTAAATAGGAACAGGGGTGGGAGCACACCGCTTCACCTCCCAGCAAGGTTCGCCCCTGGCATTGTGGTAAATACAGTTTCAGTTACTTGCTTGCTTCAAGAGTGTTCAAGTGTTTCGCCACAGTTGGTGCAGATAGTGATGATCTCTAGACACGTGTTTCTGGTTTTTAACCGTCATCAGTAGAGATTACATTCTTTCAAATTTGGGTTTTGCTGAGTAGGTTGTCAACAACTTTCTCAGGTCAGGTACCTCTCACAGGCATGCGGGTGCTTCGTCCATGAGCTCATCAGCTCAATGAATCACAGGAGTACTATTAAACAGGAACAGGGATAGGAGCACACCGCTTCACCTACCAGCAAGGTTCGCCCCTGGCATTGTGGTAAATACAGTTTCGGTTACTTGCTTGCTTCAAGAGTGTTCGAGTGTTTCGCCACAGTTGGCGCAGATAGTGATGATCTCTAGACACGTGTTTCTGGTTCTTTAACCATCATCAGTAGAGATTACAGTCTTTCAAATGTGGGGTTTGCTGAGTAGGTTGCCAACATCTTTGTCAGTTCAGGTACCTCTCACAGGCATGCGGGTGCTTCATCCACGAGCTTGTCAGCTCAATGAATCACAGGAGTACTATTAAACAGGAACACGGGTGGGAGCACACCGCTTCACCTCCAAGCAAGGTTCGGCCCTGGCATTGTGATAAATGCAGTTTCGGTTACTTGCTTGATTCAAGAGTGTTCGAGTGTTTCGCCACAGTTGGCGCAGATAGTGCTGATCTCTAGACACGTGTTTCTGGTTCTTCAACCGTCATCGGTAGAGATTACAGCCTTTCAAATTTGGGGTTTGCTGAGTAGGCTGCCAACATCTTTGTCAGGTCAGGTACCTCTCACAGGCATGCGGGTGCTTCATTCACGATCTCATCAGCTCAATGACTCAGGGGAGTACTATTAAACAGCAACAGGGGTGGGAGCACATCGCTTCACCTACCAGCAAGGTTCGCCCCTGGCACTGTGGTAAATGCAGTTTCAGTTACTTGCTTGCTTCAAGAGTGTTCGAGTGTTTCGCCACAGTTGGCACATATAGTGCTGATCTCTAGACATGTGTTTCTGGTTCTTTAACCGTCATAAGTTTAGATTACAGTCTTTGAAATTTGGGGTTTGCTGAGTAGGCTGCCAACATCTTTGTTAGGTCAGTTCCCTCTCACAGGCGTGCGGGTATTTCATCCACGAGCTCGTCAGCTCAATGACTCACGGTAGTACTATTAAATAGGAACAGGGGTGGGAGCACACCGCTTCACCTCCCAGCAAGGTTCGCCCCTGGCATTGTGGTAAATGCAGTTTTAGATACTTGCTTGCTTCAAGAGTGTTCAAGTGTTTCGCCACAGTTGGTGCAGATAGTGATGATCTCTAGACACGTGTTTCTGGTTCTTTAACCGTCATCAGTAGAGATTACATTCTTTCAAATTTGGGGTTTGCTGAGTAGGCTGCCAACAACTTCCTCAGGTCAGGCACCTCTCACAGGCATGCGGGTGCTTCATCCATGAGCTCGTCAGCTCAATGACTCACAGGAGTACTTCTAAATAGGAACAGGGGTGGGAGCACACCGCTTCACCTCCCAACAAGGTTCACCCCTGGCATTGTGGTAAATGCAGTTTCAGTTACTTGGTTGCTTTAAGAGTGTTCGAGTGTTTCGCCACAGTTTGCGCAGATAGTGCTGATCTCTAGACACGTGTTTCTGGTTCTTTAACCGTCATAAGTTGAGATTACAGTCTTTGAAATTTGGGGTTTGCTGAGTAGGCTGCCAACATCTTTGTCAGGTCAGGTCCCTCTCACAGGCGTGCGGGTGTTTCATCCACGAGCTCGTCAGCTCAATGACTCACGGTAGTACTATTAAACAGGAACAGGGGTGGGAGCACACCGCTTCACCTCCCAGCAAGGTTCGCCCCTGGCTTTGTGGTAAATGCAGTTTCAGTTACTTGCTTGCTTCAAGAGTGTTCAAGTGTTTCGCCACAGTTGGTGCAGATAGTGATGATCTCTAGACACGTGTTTCTGGTTCTTTAACCGTCATCAGTAGAGATTACATTCTTTCAAATTTGGGGTTTGCTGAGTAGGCTGCCAACAACTTCCTCAGGTCAGGCACCTCTCACAGGCATGAGGGTGCTTCATCCATGAGCTCGTCAGCTTAATGACTCACAGGAGTACTTTTAAATAGGAACAGGGGTGGGAGCACACCGCTTCACCTCCCAGCAAGGTTCGCCCCTGGCATTGTGGTAAATGCAGTTTCAGTTACTTGGTTGCTTCAAGAGTGTTCGAGTGTTTCGCCACAGTTGGCACATATAGTGCTGATCTCTAGACATGTGTTTCTGGTTCTTTAACCGTCATAAGTTGAGATTACAGTCTTTGAAATTTGGGGTTTGCTGAGTAGGCTGCCAACATCTTTGTCAGGTCAGGTCCCTCTCACAGGCGTGCGGGTGTTGTATCCACGAGCTCGTCAGCTCAATGACTCACGGTAGTACTATTAAATAGGAACAGGGGTGGGAGCACACCGCTTCACCTCCCAGCAAGGTTCGCCCCTGGCATTGTGGTAAATACAGTTTCAGTTACTTGCTTGCTTCAAGAGTGTTCAAGTGTTTCGCCACAGTTGGTGCAGATAGTGATGATCTCTAGACACGTGTTTCTGGTTCTTTAACCGTCATCAGTAGAGATTACATTCTTTCAAATTTGGGGTTTGCTGAGTAGGCTGCCAACAACTTCCTCAGGTCAGGCACCTCTCACAGGCATGCGGGTGCTTCATCCATGAGCTCGTCAGCTCAATGACTCACAGGAGTACTTCTAAATAGGAACAGGGGTGGGAGCACACCGCTTCACCTCCCAGCAAGGTTCACCCCTGGCATTGTGGTAAATGCAGTTTCAGTTACTTGGTTGCTTCAAGAGTGTTCGAGTGTTTCGCCACAGTTTGCTCAGATAGTGCTGATCTCTAGACACGTGTTTCTGGTTCTTTAACCATCATAAGTTGAGATTATAGTCTTTGAAATTTGGGGTTTGCTGAGTAGGCTGCCAACATCTTTGTCAGGTCAGGTCCCTCTCACAGGCGTGCTGGTGTTTCATCCACGAGCTCGTCAGCTCAATGACTCACGGTAGTACTATTAAACAGGAACAGGGGTGGGAGCACACCGCTTCACCTCCCAGCAAGGTTCGCCCCTGGCATTGTGGTAAATGCAGTTTCAGTTACTTGCTTGCTTCAAGAGTGTTCGAGTGTTTCGCCACAGTTGGTGCAGATACTGCTGCTCTCTAGACACGTGTTCCTGGTTCTTCAACCGTCATCAGTAGAGATTACAGTCCTTCAAATTTGGGGTTTCCTGAGTAGGCTGCCAACATCTTTGTCAGGTCAGGTACCTCTCACAGGCATGCGGGTGCTTCATTCACGATCTCGTCAGCTCAATGACTTACGGGAGTACGATTAAACAGCAACAGGGGTGGGAGCACACCGATTCACCTCCCAGCAAGGTTCGCCCCTAGCATTGGGGTAAATGCAGTTTCAGTTACTTGCTTGCTTCAAGAGTGTTCGAGTGTTTCGCCACAGTTGACACATATAGTGCTGATCTCTAGACACGTGTTTCTGGTTCTTTAACCGTCATAAGTTGAGATTACAGTCTTTGAAATTTGGGCTTTGCTGAGTAGGCTGCCAACATCTTTGTCAGGTCAGGTACCTTTCACAGGCGGGCGGGTGCTTCATCCACGAGCTCGTCAGCTCAATGACTCATGGTAGTACTATTAAACAGGAACAAGGGTGGGAGCACACCGCTTCACCTCCCAGCAAGGTTCGCCCCTGGCATTGTTGTAAATGCAGTTTCAGTTACTTGCTTGCTTCAAGAGTGTTCAAGTGTTTCGCCACAGTTGGCGCAGATAGTGATGATCTCTAGACACGTGTTTCTGGTTTTTAACTGTCATCAGTAGAGATTACATTCTTTCAAATTTGGGTTTTGCTGAGTAGGTTGTCAACAACTTTCTCAGGTCAGGTACCTCTCACAGGCATGCGGGTGCTTCGTCCATGAGCTCATCAGCTCAATGAATCACAGGAGTACTATTAAACAGGAACAGGGATAGGAGCACACCGCTTCACCTACCAGCAAGGTTCGCCCCTGGCATTGTGGTAAATACAGTTTCGGTTACTTGCTTGCTTCAAGAGTGTTCGAGTGTTTCGCCACAGTTGGCGCAGATAGTGATGATCTCTAGACACGTGTTTCTGGTTCTTTAACCATCATCAGTAGAGATTACAGTCTTTCAAATGTGGGGTTTGCTGAGTAAGTTGCCAACATCTTTGTCTGTTCAGTTACCTCTCACAGGCATGCGGGTGCTTCATCCACGAGCTTGTCAGCTCAATGAATCACAGGAGTACTATTAAACAGGAACACGGGTGGGAGCACACCGCTTCACCTCCAAGCAAGGTTCGGCCCTGGCATTGTGATAAATGCAGTTTCGGTTACTTGCTTGATTCAAGAGTGTTCGAGTGTTTCGCCACAGTTGGCGCAGATAGTGCTGATCTCTAGACACGTGTTTCTGGTTCTTCAACCATCATCAGTAGAGATTACAGCCTTTCAAATTTGGGGTTTGCTGAGTAGGCTGCCAACATCTTTGTCAGGTCAGGTACCTCTCACAGGCATGCGGGTGCTTCATTCACGATCTCATCAGCTCAATGACTCAGGGGAGTACTATTAAACAGCAACAGGGGTGGGAGCACATCGCTTCACCTACCAGCAAGGTTCGCCCCTGGCATTGTGGTAAATGCAGTTTCAGTTACTTGCTTGCTTCAAGAGTGTTCGAGTGTTTCGCCACAGTTGGCACATATAGTGCTGATCTCTAGACATGTGTTTCTGGTTCTTTAACCGTCATAAGTTGAGATTACAGTCTTTGAAATTGGGGGTTTGCTGAGTAGGCTGCCAACATCTTTGTCAGGTCAGTTCCCTCTCACAGGCGTGCGGGTGTTTCATCCACGATCTCGTCAGCTCAATGACTCACGGTAGTACTATTAAATAGGAACAGGGGTGGGAGCACACCGCTTCACCTCCCAGCAAGGTTCGCCCCTGGCATTGTGGTAAATGCAGTTTCAGATACTTGCTTGCTTCAAGAGTGTTCAAGTGTTTCGCCACAGTTGGTGCAGATAGTGATGATCTCTAGACACGTGTTTCTGGTTCTTTACCCGTCATCGGTAGAGATTACAGCCTTTCAAATTTGGGGTTTGCTGAGTAGGCTGCCAACATCTTTGTCAGGTCAGGTACCTCTCACAGGCATGCGGGTGCTTCATTCACGATCTCATCAGCTCAATGACTCAGGGGAGTACTATTAAACAGCAACAGGGGTGGGAGCACATCGCTTCACCTACCAGCAAGGTTCGCCCCTGGCATTGTGGTAAATGCAGTTTCAGTTACTTGCTTGCTTCAAGAGTGTTCGAGTGTTTCGCCACAGTTGGCACATATAGTGCTGATCTCTAGACATGTGTTTCTGGTTCTTTAACCGTCATAAGTTGAGATTACAGTCTTTGAAATTTGGGGTTTGCTGAGTAGGCTGCCAACATCTTTGTTAGGTCAGTTCCCTCTCACAGGCGTGCGGGTATTTCATCCACGAGCTCGTCAGCTCAATGACTCACGGTAGTACTATTAAATAGGAACAGGGGTGGGAGCACACCGCTTCACCTCCCAGCAAGGTTCGCCCCTGGCATTGTGGTAAATGCAGTTTTAGATACTTGCTTGCTTCAAGAGTGTTCAAGTGTTTCGCCACAGTTGGTGCAGATAGTGATGATCTCTAGACACGTGTTTCTGGTTCTTTAACCGTCATCAGTAGAGATTACATTCTTTCAAATTTGGGGTTTGCTGAGTAGGCTGCCAACAACTTCCTCAGGTCAGGCACCTCTCACAGGCATGCGGGTGCTTCATCCATGAGCTCGTCAGCTCAATGACTCACAGGAGTACTTCTAAATAGGAACAGGGGTGGGAGCACACCGCTTCACCTCCCAGCAAGGTTCACCCCTGGCATTGTGGTAAATGCAGTTTCAGTTACTTGGTTGCTTCAAGAGTGTTCGAGTGTTTCGCCACAGTTTGCGCAGATAGTGCTGATCTCTAGACACGTGTTTCTGGTTCTTTAACCATCATAAGTTGAGATTATAGTCTTTGAAATTTGGGGTTTGCTGAGTAGGCTGCCAACATCTTTGTCAGGTCAGGTCCCTCTCACAGGCGTGCTGGTGTTTCATCCACGAGCTCGTCAGCTCAATGACTCACGGTAGTACTATTAAACTGGAACAGGGGTGGGAGCACACCGCTTCACCTCCCAGCAAGGTTCGCCCCTGGCATTGTGGTAAATGCAGTTTCAGTTACTTGCTTGCTTCAAGAGTGTTCGAGTGTTTCGCCACAGTTGGTGCAGATACTGCTGCTCTCTAGACACGTGTTCCTGGTTCTTCAACCGTCATCAGTAGAGATTACAGTCCTTCAAATTTGGGGTTTCCTGAGTAGGCTGCCAACATCTTTGTCAGGTAAGGTACCTCTCACAGGCATGCGGGTGCTTCATTCACGATCTCGTCAGCTCAATGACTTACGGGAGTACGATTAAACAGCAACAGGGGTGGGAGCACACCGATTCACCTCCCAGCAAGGTTCGCCCCTGGCATTGGGGTAAATGCAGTTTCAGTTACTTGCTTGCTTCAAGAGTGTTCGAGTGTTTCGCCACAGTTGACACATATAGTGCTGATCTCTAGACACGTGTTTCTGGTTCTTTAACCGTCATAAGTTGAGATTACAGTCTTTGAAATTTGGGCTTTGCTGAGTAGGCTGCCAACATCTTTGTCAGGTCAGGTACCTTTCACAGGCGGGCGGGTGCTTCATCCACGAGCTCGTCAGCTCAATGACTCATGGTAGTACTATTAAACAGGAACAAGGGTGGGAGCACACCGCTTCACCTCCCAGCAAGGTTCGCCCCTGGCATTGTTGTAAATGCAGTTTCAGTTACTTGCTTGCTTCAAGAGTGTTCAAGTGTTTCGCCACAGTTGGCGCAGATAGTGATGATCTCTAGACACGTGTTTCTGGTTTTTAACCGTCATCAGTAGAGATTACATTCTTTCAAATTTGGGTTTTGCTGAGTAGGTTGTCAACAACTTTCTCAGGTCAGGTACCTCTCACAGGCATGCGGGTGCTTCGTCCATGAGCTCATCAGCTCAATGAATCACAGGAGTACTATTAAACAGGAACAGGGATAGGAGCACACCGCTTCACCTACCAGCAAGGTTCGCCCCTGGCATTGTGGTAAATACAGTTTCGGTTACTTGCTTGCTTCAAGAGTGTTCGAGTGTTTCGCCACAGTTGGCGCAGATAGTGATGATCTCTAGACACGTGTTTCTGGTTCTTTAACCATCATCAGTAGTGATTACAGTCTTTCAAATGTGGGGTTTGCTGAGTAAGTTGCCAACATCTTTGTCAGTTCAGTTACCTCTCACAGGCATGCGGGTGCTTCATCCACGAGCTTGTCAGCTCAATGAATCACAGGAGTACTATTAAACAGGAACACGGGTGGGAGCACACCGCTTCACCTCCAAGCAAGGTTCGGCCCTGGCATTGTGATAAATGCAGTTTCAGTTACTTGCTTGATTCAAGAGTGTTCGAGTGTTTCGCCACAGTTGGCGCAGATAGTGCTGATCTCTAGACACGTGTTTCTGGTTCTTCAACCGTCATCAGTAGAGATTACAGCCTTTCAAATTTGGGGTTTGCTGAGTAGGCTGCCAACATCTTTGTCGGGTCAGGTACCTCTCACAGGCATGCGGGTGCTTCATTCACGATCTCATCAGCTCAATGACTCAGGGGAGTACTATTAAACAGCAACAGGGGTGGGAGCACATCGCTTCACCTACCAGCAAGGTTCGCCCCTGGCATTGTGGTAAATGCAGTTTCAGTTACTTGCTTGCTTCAAGAGTGTTCGAGTGTTTCGCCACAGTTGGCACATATAGTGCTGATCTCTAGAAATGTGTTTCTGGTTCTTTAACCGTCATAAGTTGAGATTACAGTCTTTGAAATTTGGGGTTTGCTGAGTAGGCTGCCAACATCTTTGTCAGGTCAGTTCCCTCTCACAGGCGTGCGGGTGTTTCATCCACGAGCTCGTCAGCTCAATGACTCACGGTAGTACTATTAAATAGGAACAGGGGTGGGAGCACACCGCTTCACCTCCCAGCAAGGTTCGCCCCTGGCATTGTGGTAAATGCAGTTTCAGATACTTGCTTGCTTCAAGAGTGTTCAAGTGTTTCGCCACAGTTGGTGCAGATAGTGATGATCTCTAGACACGTGTTTCTGGTTCTTTAACCGTCATCGGTAGAGATTACAGCCTTTCAAATTTGGGGTTTGCTGAGTAGGCTGCCAACATCTTTGTCAGGTCAGGTACCTCTCACAGGCATGCGGGTGCTTCATTCACGATCTCATCAGCTCAATGACTCAGGGGAGTACTATTAAACAGCAACAGGGGTGGGAGCACATCGCTTCACCTACCAGCAAGTTCGCCCCTGGCATTGTGGTAAATGCAGTTTCAGTTACTTGCTTGCTTCAAGAGTGTTCGAGTGTTTCGCCACAGTTGGCACATATAGTGCTGATCTCTAGACATGTGTTTCTGGTTCTTTAACCGTCATAAGTTGAGATTACAGTCTTTGAAATTTGGGGTTTGCTGAGTAGGCTGCCAACATCTTTGTTAGGTCAGTTCCCTCTCACAGGCGTGCGGGTATTTCATCCACGAGCTCGTCAGCTCAATGACTCACGGTAGTACTATTAAATAGGAACAGGGGTGGGAGCACACCGCTTCACCTCCCAGCAAGGTTCGCCCCTGGCATTGTGGTAAATGCAGTTTTAGATACTTGCTTGCTTCAAGAGTGTTCAAGTGTTTCGCCACAGTTGGTGCAGATAGTGATGATCTCTAGACACGTGTTTCTGGTTCTTTAACCGTCATCAGTAGAGATTACATTCTTTCAAATTTGGGGTTTGCTGAGTAGGCTGCCAACAACTTCCTCAGGTCAGGCACCTCTCACAGGCATGCGGGTGCTTCATCCATGAGCTCGTCAGCTCAATGACTCACAGGAGTACTTCTAAATAGGAACAGGGGTGGGAGCACACCGCTTCACCTCCCAGCAAGGTTCACCCCTGGCATTGTGGTAAATGCAGTTTCAGTTACTTGGTTGCTTCAAGAGTGTTCGAGTGTTTCGCCACAGTTTGCGCAGATAGTGCTGATCTCTAGACACGTGTTTCTGGTTCTTTAACCATCATAAGTTGAGATTATAGTCTTTGAAATTTGGGGTTTGCTGAGTAGGCTGCCAACATCTTTGTCAGGTCAGGTCCCTCTCACAGGCGTGCTGGTGTTTCATCCACGAGCTCGTCAGCTCAATGACTCACGGTAGTACTATTAAACTGGAACAGGGGTGGGAGCACACCGCTTCACCTCCCAGCAAGGTTCGCCCCTGGCATTGTGGTAAATGCAGTTTCAGTTACTTGCTTGCTTCAAGAGTGTTCGAGTGTTTCGCCACAGTTGGTGCAGATACTGCTGCTCTCTAGACACGTGTTCCTGGTTCTTCAACCGTCATCAGTAGAGATTACAGTCCTTCAAATTTGGGGTTTCCTGAGTAGGCTGCCAACATCTTTGTCAGGTCAGGTACCTCTCACAGGCATGCGGGTGCTTCATTCACGATCTCGTCAGCTCAATGACTTACGGGAGTACGATTAAACAGCAACAGGGGTGGGAGCACACCGATTCACCTCCCAGCAAGGTTCGCCCCTGGCATTGGGGTAAATGCAGTTTCAGTTACTTGCTTGCTTCAAGAGTGTTCGAGTGTTTCGCCACAGTTGACACATATAGTGCTGATCTCTAGACACGTGTTTCTGGTTCTTTAACCGTCATAAGTTGAGATTACAGTCTTTGAAATTTGGGCTTTGCTGAGTAGGCTGCCAACATCTTTGTCAGGTCAGGTACCTTTCACAGGCGGGCGGGTGCTTCATCCACGAGCTCGTCAGCTCAATGACTCATGGTAGTACTATTAAACAGGAACAAGGGTGGGAGCACACCGCTTCACCTCCCAGCAAGGTTCGCCCCTGGCATTGTTGTAAATGCAGTTTCAGTTACTTGCTTGCTTCAAGAGTGTTCAAGTGTTTCGCCACAGTTGGCGCAGATAGTGATGATCTCTAGACACGTGTTTCTGGTTTTTAACCGTCATCAGTAGAGATTACATTCTTTCAAATTTGGGTTTTGCTGAGTAGGTTGTCAACAACTTTCTCAGGTCAGGTACCTCTCACAGGCATGCGGGTGCTTCGTCCATGAGCTCATCAGCTCAATGAATCACAGGAGTACTATTAAACAGGAACAGGGATAGGAGCACACCGCTTCACCTACCAGCAAGGTTCGCCCCTGGCATTGTGGTAAATACAGTTTCGGTTACTTGCTTGCTTCAAGAGTGTTCGAGTGTTTCGCCACAGTTGGCGCAGATAGTGATGATCTCTAGACACGTGTTTCTGGTTCTTTAACCATCATCAGTAGAGATTACAGTCTTTCAAATGTGGGGTTTGCTGAGTAAGTTGCCAACATCTTTGTCAGTTCAGTTACCTCTCACAGGCATGCGGGTGCTTCATCCACGAGCTTGTCAGCTCAATGAATCACAGGAGTACTATTAAACAGGAACACGGGTGGGAGCACACCGCTTCACCTCCAAGCAAGGTTCGGCCCTGGCATTGTGATAAATGTAGTTTCGGTTACTTGCTTGATTCAAGAGTGTTCGAGTGTTTCGCCACAGTTGGCGCAGATAGTGATGATCTCTAGACACGTGATTCTGGTTCTTTAACCGTCATCATTAGAGACTGCGTTCTTTCAAATTTGGGGTTTGCTGAGTAGGCTGCCAACAACTTTCTCAGGTCAGGTACCTCTCACGGGCATGCGGGTGCTTCTTCCATGAGCTTGTCAGCTCAATGACTCACAGGAGTACTTCTAAATAGGAACAGGGGTGGGAGCACACCGCTTCACCTCCCAGCAAGGTTCACCCCTGGCATTGTGGTAAATGCAGTTTCAGTTACTTGGTTGCTTCAAGAGTGTTCGAGTGTTTCGCCACAGTTTGCGCAGATAGTGCTGATCTCTAGACACGTGTTTCTGGTTCTTTAACCGTCATAAGTTGAGATTACAGTCTTTGAAATTTGGGGTTTGCTGAGTAGGCTGCCAACATCTTTGTCAGGTCAGGTCCCTCTCACAGGCGTGCGGGTGTTTCATCCACGAGCTCGTCAGCTCAATGACTCACGGTAGTACTTTTAAACAGGAACAGGGGAGGGAGCACACCGCTTCACCTCCCAGCAAGGTTCGCCCCTGGCATTGTGGTAAATGCAGTTTCAGTTACTTGCTTGCTTCAAGAGTGTTCAAGTGTTTCGCCACAGTTGGTGCAGATAGTGATGATCTCTAGACACGTGTTTCTGGTTCTTTAACCGTCATCAGTAGAGATTGCATTCTTTCAAATTTGGGGTTTGCTGAGTAGGTTGTCAACAACTTTCTCAGGTCAGGTACCTCTCACAGGCATGCGGGTGCTTCGTCCATGAGCTCATCAGCTCAATGAATCACAGGAGTACTATTAAACAGGAACAGGGATAGGAGCACACCGCTTCACCTACCAGCAAGGTTCGCCCCTGGCATTGTGGTAAATACAGTTTCGGTTACTTGCTTGCTTCAAGAGTGTTCGAGTGTTTCGCCACAGTTGGCGCAGATAGTGATGATCTCTAGACACGTGTTTCTGGTTCTTTAACCATCATCAGTAGAGATTACAGTCTTTCAAATGTGGGGTTTGCTGAGTAGGTTGCCAACATCTTTGTCAGTTCAGGTACCTCTCACAGGCATGCGGGTGCTTCATCCACGAGCTTGTCAGCTCAATGAATCACAGGAGTACTATTAAACAGGAACACGGGTGGGAGCACACCGCTTCACCTCCAAGCAAGGTTCGGCCCTGGCATTGTGATAAATGCGTTTTCGGTTACTTGCTTGATTCAAGAGTGTTCGAGTGTTTCGCCACAGTTGGCGCAGATAGTGCTGATCTCTAGACACGTGTTTCTGGTTCTTCAACCGTCATCGGTAGAGATTACAGCCTTTCAAATTTGGGGTTTGCTGAGTAGGCTGCCAACATCTTTGTCAGGTCAGGTACCTCTCACAGGCATGCGGGTGCTTCATTCACGATCTCATCAGCTCAATGACTCAGGGGAGTACTATTAAACAGCAACAGGGGTGGGAGCACATCGCTTCACCTACCAGCAAGGTTCGCCCCTGGCATTGTGGTAAATGCAGTTTCAGTTACTTGCTTGCTTCAAGAGTGTTCGAGTGTTTCGCCACAGTTGGCACATATAGTGCTGATCTCTAGACATGTGTTTCTGGTTCTTTAACCGTCATAAGTTTAGATTACAGTCTTTGAAATTTGGGGTTTGCTGAGTAGGCTGCCAACATCTTTGTTAGGTCAGTTCCCTCTCACAGGCGTGCGGGTATTTCATCCACGAGCTCGTCAGCTCAATGACTCACGGTAGTACTATTAAATAGGAACAGGGGTGGGAGCACACCGCTTCACCTCCCAGCAAGGTTCGCCCCTGGCATTGTGGTAAATGCAGTTTTAGATACTTGCTTGCTTCAAGAGTGTTCAAGTGTTTCGCCACAGTTGGTGCAGATAGTGATGATCTCTAGACACGTGTTTCTGGTTCTTTAACCGTCATCAGTAGAGATTACATTCTTTCAAATTTGGGGTTTGCTGAGTAGGCTGCCAACAACTTCCTCAGGTCAGGCACCTCTCACAGGCATGCGGGTGCTTCATCCATGAGCTCGTCAGCTCAATGACTCACAGGAGTACTTCTAAATAGGAACAGGGGTGGGAGCACACCGCTTCACCTCCCAACAAGGTTCACCCCTGGCATTGTGGTAAATGCAGTTTCAGTTACTTGGTTGCTTTAAGAGTGTTCGAGTGTTTCGCCACAGTTTGCGCAGATAGTGCTGATCTCTAGACACGTGTTTCTGGTTCTTTAACCGTCATAAGTTGAGATTACAGTCTTTGAAATTTGGGGTTTGCTGAGTAGGCTGCCAACATCTTTGTCAGGTCAGGTCCCTCTCACAGGCGTGCGGGTTTTTCATCCACAAGCTCGTCAGCTCAATGACTCACGGTAGTACTATTAAACAGGAACAGGGGTGGGAGCACACCGCTTCACCTCCCAGCAATGTTCGCCCCTGGCTTTGTGGTAAATGC
Organism: Triturus cristatus; assembly: GCF_964204655.1. Taxonomy (NCBI): domain Eukaryota; kingdom Metazoa; phylum Chordata; class Amphibia; order Caudata; family Salamandridae; genus Triturus; species Triturus cristatus. The sequence goes on along the minus strand of NC_140579.1, from coordinate 1,171,795,810 downwards.
AGTTTCAGTTACTTGCTTGCTTCAAGAGTGTTCAAGTGTTTCGCCACAGTTGGTGCAGATAGTGATGATCTCTAGACACGTGTTTCTGGTTCTTTAACCGTCATCAGTAGAGATTACATTCTTTCAAATTTGGGGTTTGCTGAGTAGGCTGCCAACAACTTCCTCAGGTCAGGCACCTCTCACAGGCATGAGGGTGCTTCATCCATGAGCTCGTCAGCTTAATGACTCACAGGAGTACTTTTAAATAGGAACAGGGGTGGGAGCACACCGCTTCACCTCCCAGCAAGGTTCGCCCCTGGCATTGTGGTAAATGCAGTTTCAGTTACTTGGTTGCTTCAAGAGTGTTCGAGTGTTTCGCCACAGTTGGCACATATAGTGCTGATCTCTAGACATGTGTTTCTGGTTCTTTAACCGTCATAAGTTGAGATTACAGTCTTTGAAATTTGGGGTTTGCTGAGTAGGCTGCCAACATCTTTGTCAGGTCAGGTCCCTCTCACAGGCGTGCGGGTGTTGTATCCACGAGCTCGTCAGCTCAATGACTCACGGTAGTACTATTAAATAGGAACAGGGGTGGGAGCACACCGCTTCACCTCCCAGCAAGGTTCGCCCCTGGCATTGTGGTAAATACAGTTTCAGTTACTTGCTTGCTTCAAGAGTGTTCAAGTGTTTCGCCACAGTTGGTGCAGATAGTGATGATCTCTAGACACGTGTTTCTGGTTCTTTAACCGTCATCAGTAGAGATTACATTCTTTCAAATTTGGGGTTTGCTGAGTAGGCTGCCAACAACTTCCTCAGGTCAGGCACCTCTCACAGGCATGCGGGTGCTTCATCCATGAGCTCGTCAGCTCAATGACTCACAGGAGTACTTCTAAATAGGAACAGGGGTGGGAGCACACCGCTTCACCTCCCAGCAAGGTTCACCCCTGGCATTGTGGTAAATGCAGTTTCAGTTACTTGGTTGCTTCAAGAGTGTTCGAGTGTTTCGCCACAGTTTGCTCAGATAGTGCTGATCTCTAGACACGTGTTTCTGGTTCTTTAACCATCATAAGTTGAGATTATAGTCTTTGAAATTTGGGGTTTGCTGAGTAGGCTGCCAACATCTTTGTCAGGTCAGGTCCCTCTCACAGGCGTGCTGGTGTTTCATCCACGAGCTCGTCAGCTCAATGACTCACGGTAGTACTATTAAACAGGAACAGGGGTGGGAGCACACCGCTTCACCTCCCAGCAAGGTTCGCCCCTGGCACTGTGGTAAATGCAGTTTCAGTTACTTGCTTGCTTCAAGAGTGTTCGAGTGTTTCGCCACAGTTGGTGCAGATACTGCTGCTCTCTAGACACGTGTTCCTGGTTCTTCAACCGTCATCAGTAGAGATTACAGTCCTTCAAATTTGGGGTTTCCTGAGTAGGCTGCCAACATCTTTGTCAGGTCAGGTACCTCTCACAGGCATGCGGGTGCTTCATTCACGATCTCGTCAGCTCAATGACTTACGGGAGTACGATTAAACAGCAACAGGGGTGGGAGCACACCGATTCACCTCCCAGCAAGGTTCGCCCCTGGCATTGGGGTAAATGCAGTTTCAGTTACTTGCTTGCTTCAAGAGTGTTCGAGTGTTTCGCCACAGTTGACACATATAGTGCTGATCTCTAGACACGTGTTTCTGGTTCTTTAACCGTCATAAGTTGAGATTACAGTCTTTGAAATTTGGGCTTTGCTGAGTAGGCTGCCAACATCTTTGTCAGGTCAGGTACCTTTCACAGGCGGGCGGGTGCTTCATCCACAAGCTCGTCAGCTCAATGACTCATGGTAGTACTATTAAACAGGAACAAGGGTGGGAGCACACCGCTTCACCTCCCAGCAAGGTTCGCCCCTGGCATTGTTGTAAATGCAGTTTCAGTTACTTGCTTGCTTCAAGAGTGTTCAAGTGTTTCGCCACAGTTGGCGCAGATAGTGATGATCTCTAGACACGTGTTTCTGGTTTTTAACCGTCATCAGTAGAGATTACATTCTTTCAAATTTGGGTTTTGCTGAGTAGGTTGTCAACAACTTTCTCAGGTCAGGTACCTCTCACAGGCATGCGGGTGCTTCGTCCATGAGCTCATCAGCTCAATGAATCACAGGAGTACTATTAAACAGGAACAGGGATAGGAGCACACCGCTTCACCTACCAGCAAGGTTCGCCCCTGGCATTGTGGTAAATACAGTTTCGGTTACTTGCTTGCTTCAAGAGTGTTCGAGTGTTTCGCCACAGTTGGCGCAGATAGTGATGATCTCTAGACACGTGTTTCTGGTTCTTTAACCATCATCAGTAGAGATTACAGTCTTTCAAATGTGGGGTTTGCTGAGTAAGTTGCCAACATCTTTGTCAGTTCAGTTACCTCTCACAGGCATGCGGGTGCTTCATCCACGAGCTTGTCAGCTCAATGAATCACAGGAGTACTATTAAACAGGAACACGGGTGGGAGCACACCGCTTCACCTCCAAGCAAGGTTCGGCCCTGGCATTGTGATAAATGCAGTTTCAGTTACTTGCTTGATTCAAGAGTGTTCGAGTGTTTCGCCACAGTTGGCGCAGATAGTGCTGATCTCTAGACACGTGTTTCTGGTTCTTCAACCGTCATCAGTAGAGATTACAGCCTTTCAAATTTGGGGTTTGCTGAGTAGGCTGCCAACATCTTTGTCGGGTCAGGTACCTCTCACAGGCATGCGGGTGCTTCATTCACGATCTCATCAGCTCAATGACTCAGGGGAGTACTATTAAACAGCAACAGGGGTGGGAGCACATCGCTTCACCTACCAGCAAGGTTCGCCCCTGGCATTGTGGTAAATGCAGTTTCAGTTACTTGCTTGCTTCAAGAGTGTTCGAGTGTTTCGCCACAGTTGGCACATATAGTGCTGATCTCTAGACATGTGTTTCTGGTTCTTTAACCGTCATAAGTTGAGATTACAGTCTTTGAAATTTGGGGTTTGCTGAGTAGGCTGCCAACATCTTTGTCAGGTCAGTTCCCTCTCACAGGCGTGCGGGTGTTTCATCCACGAGCTCGTCAGCTCAATGACTCACGGTAGTACTATTAAATAGGAACAGGGGTGGGAGCACACCGCTTCACCTCCCAGCAAGGTTCGCCCCTGGCATTGTGGTAAATGCAGTTTCAGATACTTGCTTGCTTCAAGAGTGTTCAAGTGTTTCGCCACAGTTGGTGCAGATAGTGATGATCTCTAGACAAGTGTTTCTGGTTCTTTAACCGTCATCGGTAGAGATTACAGCCTTTCAAATTTGGGGTTTGCTGAGTAGGCTGCCAACATCTTTGTCAGGTCAGGTACCTCTCACAGGCATGCGGGTGCTTCATTCACGATCTCATCAGCTCAATGACTCAGGGGAGTACTATTAAACAGCAACAGGGGTGGGAGCACATCGCTTCACCTACCAGCAAGGTTCGCCCCTGGCATTGTGGTAAATGCAGTTTCAGTTACTTGCTTGCTTCAAGAGTGTTCGAGTGTTTCGCCACAGTTGGCACATATAGTGCTGATCTCTAGACATGTGTTTCTGGTTCTTTAACCGTCATAAGTTGAGATTACAGTCTTTGAAATTTGGGGTTTGCTGAGTAGGCTGCCAACATCTTTGTTAGGTCAGTTCCCTCTCACAGGCGTGCGGGTATTTCATCCACGAGCTCGTCAGCTCAATGACTCACGGTAGTACTATTAAATAGGAACAGGGGTGGGAGCACACCGCTTCACCTCCCAGCAAGGTTCGCCCCTGGCATTGTGGTAAATGCAGTTTTAGATACTTGCTTGCTTCAAGAGTGTTCAAGTGTTTCGCCACAGTTGGTGCAGATAGTGATGATCTCTAGACACGTGTTTCTGGTTCTTTAACCGTCATCAGTAGAGATTACATTCTTTCAAATTTGGGGTTTGCTGAGTAGGCTGCCAACAACTTCCTCAGGTCACGCACCTCTCACAGGCATGCGGGTGCTTCATCCATGAGCTCGTCAGCTCAATGACTCACAGGAGTACTTCTAAATAGGAACAGGGGTGGGAGCACACCGCTTCACCTCCCAGCAAGGTTCACCCCTGGCATTGTGGTAAATGCAGTTTTAGTTACTTGGTTGCTTCAAGAGTGTTCGAGTGTTTCGCCACAGTTTGCGCAGATAGTGCTGATCTCTAGACACGTGTTTCTGGTTCTTTAACCATCATAAGTTGAGATTATAGTCTTTGAAATTTGGGGTTTGCTGAGTAGGCTGCCAACATCTTTGTCAGGTCAGGTCCCTCTCACAGGCGTGCTGGTGTTTCATCCATGAGCTCGTCAGCTCAATGACTCACGGTAGTACTATTAAACTGGAACAGGGGTGGGAGCACACCGCTTCACCTCCCAGCAAGGTTCGCCCCTGGCATTGTGGTAAATGCAGTTTCAGTTACTTGCTTGCTTCAAGAGTGTTCGAGTGTTTCGCCACAGTTGGTGCAGATACTGCTGCTCTCTAGACACGTGTTCCTGGTTCTTCAACCGTCATCAGTAGAGATTACAGTCCTTCAAATTTGGGGTTTCCTGAGTAGGCTGCCAACATCTTTGTCAGGTCAGGTACCTCTCACAGGCATGCGGGTGCTTCATTCACGATCTCGTCAGCTCAATGACTTACGGGAGTACGATTAAACAGCAACAGGGGTGGGAGCACACCGATTCACCTCCCAGCAAGGTTCGCCCCTGGCATTGGGGTAAATGCAGTTTCAGTTACTTGCTTGCTTCAAGAGTGTTCGAGTGTTTCGCCACAGTTGACACATATAGTGCTGATCTCTAGACACGTGTTTCTGGTTCTTTAACCGTCATAAGTTGAGATTACAGTCTTTGAAATTTGGGCTTTGCTGAGTAGGCTGCCAACATCTTTGTCAGGTCAGGTACCTTTCACAGGCGGGCGGGTGCTTCATCCACGAGCTCGTCAGCTCAATGACTCATGGTAGTACTATTAAACAGGAACAGGGGTGGGAGCACACCGCTTCACCTCCCAGCAAGGTTCGCCCCTGGCATTGTTGTAAATGCAGTTTCAGTTACTTGCTTGCTTCAAGAGTGTTCAAGTGTTTCGCCACAGTTGGCGCAGATAGTGATGATCTCTAGACACGTGTTTCTGGTTTTTAACCGTCATCAGTAGAGATTACATTCTTTCAAATTTGGGTTTTGCTGAGTAGGTTGTCAACAACTTTCTCAGGTCAGGTACCTCTCACAGGCATGCGGGTGCTTCGTCCATGAGCTCATCAGCTCAATGAATCACAGGAGTACTATTAAACAGGAACAGGGATAGGAGCACACCGCTTCACCTACCAGCAAGGTTCGCCCCTGGCATTGTGGTAAATACAGTTTCGGTTACTTGCTTGCTTCAAGAGTGTTCGAGTGTTTCGCCACAGTTGGCGCAGATAGTGATGATCTCTAGACACGTGTTTCTGGTTCCTTAACCATCATCAGTAGAGATTACAGTCTTTCAAATGTGGGGTTTGCTGAGTAAGTTGCCAACATCTTTGTCAGTTCAGTTACCTCTCACAGGCATGCGGGTGCTTCATCCACGAGCTTGTCAGCTCAATGAATCACAGGAGTACTATTAAACAGGAACACGGGTGGGAGCACACCGCTTCACCTCCAAGCAAGGTTCGGCCCTGGCATTGTGATAAATGCAGTTTCGGTTACTTGCTTGATTCAAGAGTGTTCGAGTGTTTCGCCACAGTTGGCGCAGATAGTGATGATCTCTAGACACGTGATTCTGGTTCTTTAACCGTCATCATTAGAGACTGCGTTCTTTCAAATTTGGGGTTTGCTGAGTAGGCTGCCAACAACTTTCTCAGGTCAGGTACCTCTCACGGGCATGCGGGTGCTTCTTCCATGAGCTCGTCAGCTCAATGACTCACAGGAGTACTTCTAAATAGGAACAGGGGTGGGAGCACACCGCTTCACCTCCCAGCAAGGTTCACCCCTGGCATTGTGGTAAATGCAGTTTCAGTTACTTGGTTGCTTCAAGAGTGTTCGAGTGTTTCGCCACAGTTTGCGCAGATAGTGCTGATCTCTAGACACGTGTTTCTGGTTCTTTAACCGTCATAAGTTGAGATTACAGTCTTTGAAATTTGGGGTTTGCTGAGTAGGCTGCCAACATCTTTGTCAGGTCAGGTCCCTCTCACAGGCGTGCGGGTGTTTCATCCACGAGCTCGTCAGCTCAATGACTCACGGTAGTACTTTTAAACAGGAACAGGGGAGGGAGCACACCGCTTCACCTCCCAGCAAGGTTCGCCCCTGGCATTGTGGTAAATGCAGTTTCAGTTACTTGCTTGCTTCAAGAGTGTTCAAGTGTTTCGCCACAGTTGGTGCAGATAGTGATGATCTCTAGACACGTGTTTCTGGTTCTTTAACCGTCATCAGTAGAGATTGCATTCTTTCAAATTTGGGGTTTGCTGAGTAGGCTGCCAACAACTTCCTCAGGTCAGGCACCTCTCACAGGCATGTGGGTGCTTCATCCATGAGCTCGTCAGCTCAATGACTCACAGGAGTACTTCTAAATAGGAACAGGGGTGGGAGCACACCGCTTCACCTCCCAGCAAGGTTCACCCCTGGCATTGTGGTAAATGCAGTTTCAGTTACTTGGTTGCTTCAAGAGTGTTCGAGTGTTTCGCCACAGTTTGCGCAGATAGTGCTGATCTCTAGACACGTGTTTCTGGTTCTTTAACCGTCATAAGTTGAGATTACAGTCTTTGAAATTTGGGGTTTGCTGAGTAGGCTGCCAACATCTTTGTCAGGTCAGGTCCCTCTCACAGGCGTGCGGGTGTTTCATCCACGAGCTCGTCAGCTCAATGACTCATGGTGGTACTATTAAACAGGAACAGGGGTGGGAGCACACCGCTTCACCTCCCAGCAAGGTTCGCCCCTGGCATTGTGGTAAATGCAGTTTCAGTTACTTGCTTGCTTCAAGAGTGTTCAAGTGTTTCGCCACAGTTGGTGCAGATAGTGATGATCTCTAGACACGTGTTTCTGGTTCTTTAACCGTCATCAGTAGAGATTACATTCTTTCAAATTTGGGGTTTGCTGAGTAGGCTGCCAACAACTTCCTCAGGTCAGGCACCTCTCACAGGCATGCGGGTGCTTCATCCATGAGCTCGTCAGCTCAATGACTCACAGGAGTACTTTTAAATAGGAACAGGGGTGGGAGCACACCGCTTCACCTCCCAGCAAGGTTCGCCCCTGGCATTGTGGTAAATGCAGTTTCAGTTACTTGGTTGCTTCAAGAGTGTTAGAGTGTTTCGCCACAGTTGGCGCAGATACTGATGATCTCTAGACACGTGTTTCTGGTTCTTTAACCATCATCAGTAGAGATTACAGTCTTTCAAATGTGGGGTTTTCTGAGAAGGCTGCCAACATCTTTGTCAGGTCAGGTACCTCTCACAGGCATTCGGGTGCTTCATGCACGAGCTTGTCAGCTCAATGACTCACGGGAGTACTATTAAACAGGAACAGGGATGGGAGCACACCGCTTCACCTACCAGCAAGGTTCGCCCCTGGCATTGTGGTAAATACAGTTTCGCTTACTTGCTTGCTTCAAGAGTGTTCGAGTGTTTCGCCACAGTTGGTGCAGATACTGCTGCTCTCTAGACATGTGTTTCTGGTTGTTCAACCGTCATCAGTAGAGATTACAGTCCTTCAAATTTGGGGTTTCCTGAGTAGGCTGCCAACATCTTTGTCAGGTCAGGTACCTCTCACAGGCATGCGGGTGCTTCATTCACGATCTCGTCAGCTCAATGACTTACCGGAGTACGATTAAACAGCAACAGGGGTGGGAGCACACCGCTTCACCTCCCAGCAAGGTTCGCCCCTGGCATTGGGGTAAATGCAGTTTCAGTTACTTGCTTGCTTCAAGAGTGTTCGAGTGTTTCGCCACAGTTGACACATATAGTGCTGATCTCTAGACACGTGTTTCTGGTTCTTTAACCGTCATAAATTGAGATTACAGTCTTTGAAATTTGGGGTTTGCTGAGTAGGCTGCCAACATCTTTGTCAGGTCAGGTACCTTTCACAGGCGTGCAGGTGATTCATCCATGAGCTTGTCAGCTCAATGACTCATGGTAGTACTATTAAAAAGGAACAAGGGTGGGATCACACCGCTTCACCTCCCAGCAAGGTTCGCCCCTGGCATTGTTGTAAATGCAGTTTCAGTTACTTCCTTGCTTCAAGAGTGTTCAAGTGTATCCCCACAGTTGGCGCAGATAGTGATGATCTCTAGACACGTGTTTCTGGTTTTTAACCGTCATCAGTAGAGATTACATTCTTTCAAATTTGGGTTTTGCTGAGTAGGCTGCCAACAACTTTCTCAGGTCAGGTACCTCTCACAGGCATGCGGGTGCTTCGTCCATGAGCTCATCAGCTCAATGAATCACAGGAGTACTATTAAACAGGAACAGGGATGGGAGCACACCGCTTCACCTACAAGCAAGGTTCGCCCCTGGCATTGTGGTAAATACAGTTTCGGTTACTTGCTTGCTTCAAGAGTGTTCGAGTGTTTCGCCACAGTTGGCGCAGATAGTGATGATCTCTAGACACGTGTTTCTGGTTCTTTAACCATCATCAGTAGAGATTACAGTCTTTCAAATGTGGGGTTTGCTGAGTAGGCTGCCAACATCTTTGTCAGTTCAGGTACCTCTCACAGGCATGCGGGTGCTTCATCCACGAGCTTGTCAGCTCAATGAATCACAGGAGTACTATTAAACAGTAACAGGGATGGGAGCACACCGCTTCACCTACCAGCAAGGTTCGCCCCTGGCATTGTGGTAAATACAGTTTGGGTTACTTGCTTGCTTCAAGAGTGTTCGAGTGTTTCGCCACAGTTGGCGCAGATAGTGCTGATCTCTAGACACGTGTTTCTGGTTCTTCAACCGTCATCAGTAGAGATTACAGTCTTTCAAATTTGGGGTTTGCTGAGTAGGCTGCCAACATCTTTGTCAGGTCAGGTACCTCTCTCAGGGGTGCGGGTGCTTCATCCACGAGCTAATCAGCTCAATGACTCACGGTAGTACTATTAAACAGCAACAGGGGTGGGAGCACACCGCTTCACCTCCCAGCAAGGTTCGCCCCTGGCATTGTGGTAAATGCAGTTTCAGTTACTTGCTTGCTTCAAGAGTGTTCAAGTGTTTCGCCACAGTTGGTGCAGATAGTGATGATCTCTAGACACGTGTTTCTGGCTCTTTAACCGTCATCAGTAGAGATTACATTCTTTCAAATTTGGGGTTTGCTGAGTAGGCTGCCAACATCTTCCTCAGGTAAGGCACCTCTCACAGGCATGCGGGTGCTTCATCCATGAGCTCGTCAGCTCAATGACTCACAGGAGTACTTTTAAATAGGAACAGGGGTGGGAGCACACCGCTTCACCTCCCAGCAAGGTTCGCCCCTGGCATTGTGGTAAATGCAGTTTCAGTTACTTGGTTGCTTCAAGAGTGTTAGAGTGTTTCGCCACAGTTGGCGCAGATACTGATGATCTCTAGACACGTGTTTCTGGTTCTTTAACCCTCATCAGTAGAGATTACAGTCTTTCAAATGTGGGGTTTGCTGAGAAGGCTGCCAACATCTTTGTCAGGTCAGGTACCTCTCACAGGCATTCGGGTGCTTCATGCACGAGCTCGTCAGCTCAATGACTCACAGGAGTACTATTAAACAGGAACAGGGATGGGAGCACACCGCTTCACCTACCAGCAAGGTTCGCCCCTGGCATTGTGGTAAATACAGTTTCGCTTACTTGCTTGCTTCAAGAGTGTTCGAGTGTTTCGCCACAGTTGGTGCAGATACTGCTGCTCTCTAGACATGTGTTTCTGGTTCTTCAACCGTCATCAGTAGAGATTACAGTCCTTCAAATTTGGGGTTTCCTGAGTAGGCTGCCAACATCTTTGTCAGGTCAGGTACCTCTCACAGGCATGTGGGTGCTTCATTCACGATCTCGTCAGCTCAATGACTTACGGGAGTACGATTAAACAGCAACAGGGGTGGGAGCACACCGCTTCACCTCCCAGTAAGGTTCGCCCCTGGCATTGGGGTAAATGCAGTTTCAGTTACTTGCTTGCTTCAAGAGTGTTCGAGTGTTTCGCCACAGTTGACACATATAGTGCTGTTCTCTAGACACGTGTTTCTGGTTCTTTAACCGTCATAAGTTGAGATTACAGTCTTTGAAATTTGGGGTTTGCTGAGTAGGCTGCCAACATCTTTGTCAGGTCAGGTACCTTTCACAGGCGTGCGGGTGCTTCATCCATGAGCTTGTCAGCTCAATGACTCATGGTAGTACTATTAAAAAGGAACAAGGGTGGGATCACACCGCTTCACCTCCCAGCAAGGTTCGCCCCTGGCATTGTTGCAAATGCAGTTTCAGTTACTTCCTTGCTTCAAGAGTGTTCAAGTGTTTCCCCACAGTTGGCGCAGATAGTGATGATCTCTAGACACGTGTTTCTGGTTTTTAACCGTCATCAGTAGAGATTACATTCTTTCAAATTTGGGTTTTGCTGAGTAGGCTGCCAACAACTTTCTCAGGTCAGGTACCTCTCACAGGCATGCGGGTGCTTCGTCCATGAGCTCATCAGCTCAATGAATCACAGGAGTACTATTAAACAGGAACAGGGATGGGAGCACACCGCTTCACCTACAAGCAAGGTTCGCCCCTGGCATTGTGGTAAATACAGTTTCGGTTACTTGCTTGCTTCAAGAGTGTTCGAGTGTTTCGCCACAGTTGGCGCAGATAGTGATGATCTCTAGACACGTGTTTCTGGTTCTTTAACCATCATCAGTAGAGATTACAGTCTTTCAAATGTGGGGTTTGATGAGTAGGCTGCCAACATCTTTGTCAGTTCAGGTACCTCTCACGGGCATGCGGGTGCTTCATCCACGAGCTTGTCAGCTCAATGAATCACAGGAGTACTATTAAACAGTAACAGGGATGGGAGCACACCGCTTCACCTACCAGCAAGGTTCGCCCCTGGCATTGTGGTAAATACAGTTTGGGTTACTTGCTTGCTTCAAGAGTGTTCGAGTGTTTCGCCACAGTTTGCGCAGATAGTGCTGATCTCTAGACACGTGTTTCTGGTTCTTTAACCATCATCAGTATAGATTACAGTCTTTCAAATGTGAGGTTTGCTGAGTAGGCTGTCAACATCTTTCTCAGGTCAGGTAACTCTCACAGGCATGCGGGTGCTTCATCCACGAGCTCGTCAGCTCAATGACCCACAGGAGTACTATTAAACAGCAACAGGGGTGGGAGCACACCGCTTCACCTCCCAGCAAGGTTCGCCCCTGGCATTGTGGTAAATGCAGTTTCAGTTACTTGCTTGCTTCAAGAGTGTTCAAGTGTTTCGCCACAGTTGGTGCAGATAGTGATGATCTCTAGACACGTGTTTCTGGCTCTTTAACCGTCATCAGTAGAGATTACATTCTTTCAAATTTGGGGTTTGCTGAGTAGGCTGCCAACAACTTCCTCAGGTAAGGCACCTCTCACAGGCATGCGGGTGCTTCATCCATGAGCTCGTCAGCTCAATGACTCACAGGAGTACTTTTAAATAGGAACAGGGGTGGGAGCACACCGCTTCACCTCCCAGCAAGGTTCGCCCCTGGCATTGTGGTAAATGCAGTTTCAGTTACTTGGTTGCTTCAAGAGTGTTAGAGTGTTTCGCCACAGTTGGCGCAGATACTGATGATCTCTAGACACGTGTTTCTGGTTCTTTAACCATCATCAGTAGAGATTACAGTCTTTCAAATGTGGGGTTTGCTGAGAAGGCTGCCAACATCTTTGTCAGGTCAGGTACCTCTCACAGGCATTCGGGTATTTCATGCACGAGCTCGTCAGCTCAATGACTCACAGGAGTACTATTAAACAGGAACAGGGATGGGAGCACACCGCTTCACCTACCAGCAAGGTTCGCCCCTGGCATTGTGGTAAATACAGTTTCGCTTACTTGCTTGCTTCAAGAGTGTTCGAGTGTTTCGCCACAGTTGGTGCAGATACTGCTGCTCTCTAGACATGTGTTTCTGGTTCTTCAACCGTCATCAGTAGAGATTACAGTCCTTCAAATTTGGGGTTTCCTGAGTAGGCTGCCAACATCTTTGTCAGGTCAGGTACCTCTCACAGGCATGTGGGTGCTTCATTCACGATCTCGTCAGCTCAATGACTTACGGGAGTACGATTAAACAGCAACAGGGGTGGGAGCACACCGCTTCACCTCCCAGCAAGGTTCGCCCCTGGCATTGGGGTAAATGCAGTTTCAGTTACTTGCTTGCTTCAAGAGTGTTCGAGTGTTTCGCCACAGTTGACACATATAGTGCTGATCTCTAGACACGTGTTTCTGGTTCTTTAACCGTCATAAGTTGAGATTACAGTCTTTGAAATTTGGGGTTTGCTGAGTAGGCTGCCAACATCTTTGTCAGGTCAGGTACCTTTCACAGGCGTGCGGGTGCTTCATCCATGAGCTTGTCAGCTCAATGACTCATGGTAGTACTATTAAAAAGGAACAAGGGTGGGATCACACCGCTTCACCTCCCAGCAAGGTTCGCCCCTGGCATTGTTGTAAATGCAGTTTCAGTTACTTCCTTGCTTCAAGAGTGTTCAAGTGTTTCCCCACAGTTGGCGCAGATAGTGATGATCTCTAGACACGTGTTTCTGGTTTTTAACCGTCATCAGTAGAGATTACATTCTTTCAAATTTGGGTTTTGCTGAGTAGGCTGCCAACAACTTTCTCAGGTCAGGTACCTCTCACAGGCATGCGGGTGCTTCGTCCATGAGCTCATCAGCTCAATGAATCACAGGAGTACTATTAAACAGGAACAGGGATGGGAGCACACCGCTTCACCTACAAGCAAGGTTCGCCCCTGGCATTGTGGTAAATACAGTTTCGGTTACTTGCTTGCTTCAAGAGTGTTCGAGTGTTTTGCCACAGTTGGCGCAGATAGTGATGATCTCTAGACACGTGTTTCTGGTTCTTTAACCATCATCAGTAGAGATTACAGTCTTTCAAATGTGGGGTTTGATGAGTAGGCTGCCAACATCTTTGTCAGTTCAGGTACCTCTCACGGGCATGCGGGTGCTTCATCCACGAGCTTGTCAGCTCAATGAATCACAGGAGTACTATTAAACAGTAACAGGGATGGGAGCACACCGCTTCACCTACCAGCAAGGTTCGCCCCTGGCACTGTGGTAAATACAGTTTGGGTTACTTGCTTGCTTCAAGAGTGTTCGAGTGTTTCGCCACAGTTTGCGCAGATAGTGCTGATCTCTAGACACGTGTTTCTGGTTCTTTAACCATCATCAGTATAGATTACAGTCTTTCAAATGTGAGGTTTGCTGAGTAGGCTGTCAACATCTTTCTCAGGTCAGGTAACTCTCACAGGCATGCGGGTGCTTCATCCACAAGCTCGTCAGCTCAATGACCCACAGGAGTACTATTAAACAGGAACACGGGTGGGAGCACACCGCTTCACCTCCCAGCAAGGTTCGGCCCTGGCATTGTGATAAATGCAGTTTCGGTTACTTGCTTGCTTCAAGAGTGTTCGAGTGTTTCGCCACAGTTGGCGCAGATAGTGCTGATCTCTAGACACGTGTTTCTGGTTCTTCAACCGTCATCAGTAGAGATTACAGTCTTTCAAATTTGGGGTTTGCTGAGTAGGCTACCAACATCTTTGTCAGGTCAGGTACCTCTCTCAGGCATGCAGGTGCTTCATTCACGATCTCATCAGCTCAATGACTCAGGGGAGTACTATTAAACAGCAACAGGGGTGGGAGCACACCGCTTCACCTCCCAGCAAGGTTCGCCCCTGGCATTGTGGTAAATGCAGTTTCAGTTACTTGCTTGCTTCAAGAGTGTTCAAGTGTTTCGCCACAGTTGGTGCAGATAGTGATGATCTCTAGACACGTGTTTCTGGTTCTTTAACCGTCATCAGTAGAGATTACATTCTTTCAAATTTGGGGTTTGCTGAGTAGGCTGCCAACAACTTCCTCATGTCAGGCACATCTCACAGGCATGCGGGTGCTTCATCCATGAGCTCGTCAGCTCAATGACTCACAGGAGTACTTTTAAATAGGAACAGGGGTGGGAGCACACCGCTTCACCTCCCAGCAAGGTTCACCCCTGGCATTGTGGTAAATGCAGTTTCAGTTACTTGGTTGCTTCAAGAGTGTTCGAGTGTTTCGCACCAGTTTGCGCAGATAGTGCTGATCTCTAGACACGTGTTTCTGGTTCTTTAACCGTCATAAGTTGAGATTACAGTCTTTGAAATTTGGGGTTTGCTGAGTAGGCTGCCAACATCTTTGTCAGGTCAGGTCCCTCTCACAGGCGTGCGGGTGTTTCATCCACGAGCTCGTCAGCTCAATGACTCACGGTAGTACTATTAAACAGGAACAGGGGTGGGAGCACACTGCTTCACCTCCCAGCAAGGTTCGCCCCTGGCATTGTGGTAAATGCAGTTTCAGTTACTTGCTTGCTTCAAGAGTGTTCAAGTGTTTCGCCACAGTTGGTGCAGATAGTGATGATCTCTAGACACGTGTTTCTGGTTCTTTAACCGTCATCAGTAGAGATTACATTCTTTCAAATTTGGGGTTGTCTGAGTAGGCTGTCAGCAACTTCCTCAGGTCAGGCACCTCTTACAGGCACGCGGGTGCTTCATCCATGAGCTCGTCAGCTCAATGACTCACAGGAGTACTTTTAAATAGGAACAGGGGTGGGAGCACACCGCTTCACCTCCCAGCAAGGTTCGCCCCTGGCATTGTGGTAAATGCAGTTTCAGTTACTTGCTTGCTTCAAGAGTGTTAGAGTGTTTCGTCACAGTTGGCGCAGATACTGATGATCTCTAGACACGTGTTTCTGGTTCTTTAACCATCATCAGTAGAGATTACAGTCTTTCAAATGTGGGGTTTGCTGAGAAGGCTGCCAACATCTTTGTCAGGTCAGGTACCTCTCACAGGCATTCGGGTGCTTCATGCACGAGCTCGTCAGCTCAATGACTCACGGGAGTACTATTAAACAGGAACAGGGATGGGAGCACACCGCTTCACCTACCAGCAAGGTTCGCCCCTGGCATTGTGGTAAATACAGTTTCGCTTACTTGCTTGCTTCAAGAGTGTTCGAGTGTTTCGCCACAGTTGGTGCAGATACTGCTGCTCTCTAGACACGTGTTTCTGGTTCTTCAACCGTCATCAGTTGAGATTACAGTCCTTCAAATTTGGGGTTTCCTGAGTAGGCTGCCAACATCTTTGTCAGGTCAGGTACCTCTCACAGGCATGCGGGTGCTTCATTCACGATCTCGTCAGCTCAATGACTTACGGGAGTACGATTAAACAGCAACAGGGGTGGGAGCACACCGCTTCACCTCCCAGCAAGGTTCGCCCCTGGCATTGGGGTAAATGCAGTTTCAGTTACTTGCTTGCTTCAAGAGTGTTCGAGTTTTTCGCCACAGTTGACACATATAGTGCTGATCTCTAGACACGTGTTTCTGGTTCTTTAACCGTCATAAGTTGAGATTACAGTCTTTGAAATTTGGGGTTTGCTGAGTAGGCTGCCAACATCTTTGTCAGGTCAGGTACCTTTCACAGGCGTGCGGGTGCTTCATCCACGAGCTCGTCAGCTCAATGACTCATGGTAGTACTATTAAACAGGAAAAAGGGTGGGAGCACACCGCTTCACCTCCCAGCAAGGTTCGCCCCTGGCATTGTTGTAAATGCAGTTTCAGTTACTTGCTTGCTTCAAGAGTGTTCAAGTGTTTCGCCACAGTTGGCGCAGATAGTGATGATCTCTAGACACGTGTTTCTGGTTTTTAACCGTCATCAGTAGAGATTACATTCTTTCAAATTTGGGTTTTGCTGAGTAGGCTGCCAACATCTTTGTCAGTTCAGGTACCTCTCACAGGCATGCGGGTGCTTCATCCACGAGCTTGTCAGCTCAATGAATCACAGGAGTACTATTAAACAGGAACAGGGATGGGAGCACACCGCTTCACCTACCAGCAAGGTTCGGCCCTGGCATTGTGGTAAATACAGTTTCGGTTACTTGCTTGCTTCAAGAGTGTTCGAGTGTTTCGCCACAGTTTGCGCAGATAGTGCTGATCTCTAGACACGTGTTTCTGGTTCTTTAACCATCATCAGTAGAGATTACAGTCTTTCAAATGTGAGGTTTGCTGAGTAGGCTGTCAACATCTTTCTCAGGTCAGGTACCTCTCACAGGCGTGCGGGTGTTTCATCCACGAGCTCGTCAGCTCAATGACTCACGGTAGTACTATTAAACAGGAACAGGGGTGGGAGCACACCGCTTCACCTCCCAGCAAGGTTCGCCCCTGGCATTGTGGTAAATTCAGTTTCAGTTACTTGCTTGCTTCAAGAGTGTTCAAGTGTTTCGCCACAGTTGGTGCAGATAGTGATGATCTCTAGACACGTGTTTCTGGTTCTTTAACCGTCATCAGTAGAGATTACATTCTTTCAAATTTGGGGTTTGCTGAGTAGGCTGCCAACAACTTCCTCAGGTCAGGCACCTCTCACAGGCATGCGGGTGCTTCATCCATGAGCTCGTCAGCTCAATGACTCACAGGAGTACTTTTAAATAGGAACAGGGGTGGGAGCACACCGCTTCACCTCTCAGCAAGGTTCGCCCCTGGCATTGTGGTAAATGCAGTTTCAGTTACTTGGTTGCTTCAAGAGTGTTAGAGTGTTTCGCCACAGTTGGCGCAGATACTGATGATCTCTAGACACGTGTTTCTGGTTCTTTAACCATCATCAGTAGAGATTACAGTCTTTCAAATGTGGGGTTTGCTGAGAAGGCTGCCAACATCTTTGTCAGGTCAGGTACCTCTCACAGGCATTCGGGTGCTTCATGCACGAGCTCGTCAGCTCAATGACTCACGGAAGTACTATTAAACAGGAACAGGGATGGGAGCACACCGCTTCACCTACCAGCAAGGTTCGCCCCTGGCATTGTGGTAAATACAGTTTTGCTTACTTGCTTGCTTCAAGAGTGTTCGAGTGTTTCGCCACAGTTGGTGCAGATACTGCTGCTCTCTAGACACGTGTTTCTGGTTCTTCAACCGTCATCAGTAGAGATTACAGTCCTTCAAATTTGGGATTTCCTGAGTAGGCTGCCAACATCTTTGTCAGGTCAGGTACCTCTCACAGGCATGCGGGTGCTTCATTCACGATCTCGTCAGCTCAATGACTTACGGGAGTACGATTAAACAGCAACAGGGGTGGGAGCACACCGCTTCACCTCCCAGCAAGGTTCGCCCCTGGCATTGGGGTAAATGCAGTTTCAGTTACTTGCTTGCTTCAAGAGTGTTCGAGTGTTTCGCCACAGTTGACACATATAGTGCTGATCTCTAGACACGTGTTTCTGGTTCTTTAACCGTCATAAGTTGAGATTACAGTCTTTGAAATTTGGGGTTTGCTGAGTAGGCTGCCAACATCTTTGTCAGGTCAGGTACCTTTCACAGGCGTGCGGGTGCTTCATCCACGAGCTCGTCAGCTCAATGACTCATGGTAGTACTATTAAACAGGAACAAGGGTGGGAGCACACCGCTTCACCTCCCAGAAAGGTTCGCCCCTGGCATTGTTGTAAATGCAGTTTCAGTTACTTGCTTGCTTCAAGAGTGTTCAAGTGTTTCGCCACAGTTGGCGCAGATAGTGATGATCTCTAGACACGTGTTTCTGGTTTTTAACCGTCATCAGTAGAGATTACATTCTTTCAAATTTGGGTTTTGCTGAGTAGGCTGCCAACAACTTTCTCAGGTCAGGTACCTCTCACAGGCATGCGGGTGCTTCGTCCATGAGTTCATCAGCTCAATGAATCACAGGAGTACTATTAAACAGGAACAGGGATGGGAGCACACCGCTTCACCTACCAGCAAGGTTCGCCCCTGGCATTGTGGTAAATACAGTTCCGGTTACTTGCTTGCTTCAAGAGTGTTCGAGTGTTTCGCCACAGTTGGCGCAGATAGTGATGATCTCTAGACACGTGTTTCTGGTTCTTTAACCATCATCAGTAGAGATTACAGTCTTTCAAATGTGGGATTTGTTGAGTAGGCTGCCAACATCTTTGTCAGTTCAGGTACCTCTCACAGGCATGCGGGTGCTTCATCCAAGAGCTTGTCAGCTCAATGAATCACAGGAGTACTATTAAACAGGAACAGGGATGGGAGCACACCGCTTCACCTACCAGCAAGGTTCGCCCATGGCATTGTGGTAAATACAGTTTCGGTTACTTGCTTGCTTCAAGAGTTTTCGAGTGTTACGCCACTGTTTGCGCAGATAGTGCTGATCTCTAGACACGTGTTTCTGGTTCTTTAACCATCATCAGTAGAGATTACAGTCTTTCAAATGTGAGGTTTGCTGAGTAGGCTGCCAACATCTTTGTCAGGTCAGGTACCTCTCACAGGCATGCGGGTGCTTCATTCACGATCTCATCAGCTCAATGACTCAGGGGAGTACTATTAAACAGCAATAGGGGTGGGAGCACACCGCTTCACCTACCAGCAAGGTTCGCCCCTGGCATTGTGGTAAATGCAGTTTCAGTTACTTGCTTGCTTCAAGAGTGTTCGAGTGTTTCGCCACAGTTGGCACATATAGTGCTGATCTCTAGACATGTGTTTCTGGTTCTTTAACCGTCATAAGTTGAGATTACAGTCTTTGAAATTTGGGGTTTGCTGAGTAGGCTGCCAACATCTTTGTCAGGTCAGGTACCTCTCACAGGCATGCGGGTGCTTCGTCCATGAGCTCATCAGCTCAATGAATCACAGGAGTACTATTAAACAGGAACAGGGATGGGAGCACACCGCTTCACCTACAAGCAAGGTTCGCCCCTGGCATTGTGGTAAATACAGTTTCGGTTACTTGCTTGCTTCAAGAGTGTTCGAGTGTTTCGCCACAGTTGGCGCAGATAGTGATGATCTCTAGACACGTGTTTCTGGTTCTTTAACCATCATCAGTAGAGATTACAGTCTTTCAAATGTGGGGTTTGATGAGTAGGCTGCCAACATCTTTGTCAGTTCAGGTACCTCTCACGGGCATGCGGGTGCTTCATCCACGAGCTTGTCAGCTCAATGAATCACAGGAGTACTATTAAACAGTAACAGGGATGGGAGCACACCGTTTCACCTACCAGCAAGGTTCGCCCCTGGCATTGTGGTAAATACAGTTTGGGTTACTTGCTTGCTTCAAGAGTGTTCGAGTGTTTCGCCACAGTTTGCGCAGATAGTGCTGATCTCTAGACACGTGTTTCTGGTTCTTTAACCATCATCAGTATAGATTACAGTCTTTCAAATGTGAGGTTTGCTGAGTAGGCTGTCAACATCTTTCTCAGGTCAGGTAACTCTCACAGGCATGCGGGTGCTTCATCCACGAGCTCGTCAGCTCAATGACCCACAGGAGTACTATTAAACAGGAACACGGGTGGGAGCACACCGCTTCACCTCCCAGCAAGGTTCGGCCCTGGCATTGTGATAAATGCAGTTTCGGTTACTTGCTTGCTTCAAGAGTGTTCGAGTGTTTCGCCACAGTTGGCGCAGATAGTGCTGATCTCTAGACACGTGTTTCTGGTTCTTCAACCGTCATCAGTAGAGATTACAGTCTTTCAAATTTGGGGTTTGCTGTGTAGGCTACCAACATCTTTGTCAGGTCAGGTACCTCTCTCAGGCATGCGGGTGCTTCATTCACGATCTCATCAGCTCAATGACTCAGGGGAGTACTATTAAACAGCAACAGGGGTGGGAGCACACCGCTTCACCTCCCAGCAAGGTTCGCCCCTGGCATTGTGGTAAATGC
This sequence comes from Triturus cristatus, assembly GCF_964204655.1. NCBI lineage: Eukaryota > Metazoa > Chordata > Amphibia > Caudata > Salamandridae > Triturus > Triturus cristatus. The sequence continues at coordinate 1,171,776,035 of NC_140579.1, read as the reverse complement.
AGTTTCAGTTACTTGCTTGCTTCAAGAGTGTTCAAGTGTTTCGCCACAGTTGGTGCAGATAGTGATGATCTCTAGACACGTGTTTCTGGTTCTTTAACCGTCATCAGTAGAGATTACATTCTTTCAAATTTGGGGTTTGCTGAGTAGGCTGCCAACAACTTCCTCATGTCAGGCACATCTCACAGGCATGCGGGTGCTTCATCCATGAGCTCGTCAGCTCAATGACTCACAGGAGTACTTTTAAATAGGAACAGGGGTGGGAGCACACCGCTTCACCTCCCAGCAAGGTTCACCCCTGGCATTGTGGTAAATGCAGTTTCAGTTACTTGGTTGCTTCAAGAGTGTTCGAGTGTTTCGCCACAGTTTGCGCAGATAGTGCTGATCTCTAGACACGTGTTTCTGGTTCTTTAACCGTCATAAGTTGAGATTACAGTCTTTGAAATTTGGGGTTTGCTGAGTAGGCTGCCAACATCTTTGTCAGGTCAGGTACCTCTCACAGGCATGCGGGTGCTTCGTCCATGAGCTCATCAGCTCAATGAATCACAGGAGTACTATTAAACAGGAAAAGGGATGGGAGCACACCGCTTCACCTACCAGCAAGGTTCGCCCCTGGCATTGTGGTAAATACAGTTTCGGTTACTTGCTTGCTTTAAGAGTGTTCGAGTGTTTCGCCACAGTTGGCACAGATAGTGATGATCTCTAGACACGTGTTTCTGGTTCTTTAACCATCATCAGTAGAGATTACAGTCTTTCAAATGTGGGGTTTGCTGAGTAGGCTGCCAACATCTTTGTCAGTTCAGGTACCTCTCACAGGCATGAGGGTGCTTCATCCACGAGCTTGTCAGCTCAATGAATCACAGGAGTACTATTAAACAGAAACAGGGATGGAAGCACACCGCTTCACCTACCAGCAAGGTTCGCCCCTGGCATTGTGGTAAATGCAGTTTCAGTTACTTGGTTGCTTCAAGAGTGTTCGAGTGTTTCGCCACAGTTTGCGCAGATAGTGCTGATCTCTAGACACGTGTTTCTGGTTCTTTAACCGTCATAAGTTGAGATTACAGTCTTTGAAATTTGGGGTTTGCTGAGTAGGCTGCCAACATCTTTGTCAGGTCAGGTCCCTCTCACAGGCGTGCGGGTGTTTCATCCACGAGCTCGTCAGCTCAATGACTCACGGTAGTACTATTAAACAGGAACAGGGGTGGGAGCACACCGCTTCACCTCCCAGCAAGGTTCGCCCCTGGCATTGTGGTAAATGCAGTTTCAGTTACTTGCTTGCTTCAAGAGTGTTCAAGTGTTTCGCCACAGTTGGTGCAGATAGTGATGATCTCTAGACACGTGTTTCTGGTTCTTTAACCGTCATCAGTAGAGATTACATTCTTTCAAATTTGGGGTTTGCTGAGTAGGCTGCCAACAACTTCCTCAGGTCAGGCACCTCTCACAGGCATGCGGGTGCTTCATCCATGAGCTCGTCAGCTCAATGACTCACAGGAGTACTTCTAAATAGGAACAGGGGTGAGAGCACACCGCTTCACCTCCCAGCAATGTTTACCCCTGGCATTGTGGTAAATGCAGTTTCAGTTACTTGGTTGCTTCAAGAGTGTTCGAGTGTTTCGCCACAGTTTGCGCAGATAGTGCTGATCTCTAGACACGTGTTTCTGGTTCTTTAACCGTCATAAGTTGAGATTACAGTCTTTGAAATTTGGGGTTTGCTGAGTAGGCTGCCAACATCTTTGTCAGGTCAGGTCCCTCTCACAGGCGTGCGGGTGTTTCATCCACGAGCTCGTCAGCTCAATGACTCACGGTAGTACTATTAAACAGGAATAGGGGTGGGAGCACACCGCTTCACCTCCCAGCAAGGATCGCCCCTGGCATTGTGGTAAATGCAGTTTCAGTTACTTGCTTGCTTCAAGAGTGTTCAAGTGTTTCGCCACAGTTGGTGCAGATAGTGATGATCTCTAGACACGTGTTTCTGGTTCTTTAACCGTCATCAGTAGAGATTACATCCTTTCAAATTTGGGGTTTGCTGAGTAGGCTGCCAACAACTTCCTCAGGTCAGGCACCTCTCACAGGCATGCGGGTGCTTCATCCATGAGCTCGTCAGCTCAATGACTCACAGGAGTACTTTTAAATAGGAACAGGGGTGGGAGCACACCGCTTCACCTCCCAGCAAGGTTCGCCCCTGGCATTGTGGTAAATGCAGTTTCAGTTACTTGGTTGCTTCAAGAGTATTAGAGTGTTTTGCCACAGTTGGCGCAGATACTGATGATCTCTAGACACGTGTTTCTGGTTCTTTAACCATCATCAGTAGAGATTACAGTCTTTCAAATGTGGGGTTTGCTGAGAAGGCTGCCAACATCCTTGTCAGGTCAGGTACCTCTCACAGGCATTCGGGTGCTTCATGCACGAGCTCGTCAGCTCAATGACTCACGGGAGTACTATTAAACAGGAACAGGGATGGGAGCACACCGCTTCACCTACCAGCAAGGTTCACCCCTGGCATTGTGGTAAATACAGTTTCGCTTACTTGCTTGCTTCAAGAGTGTTCGAGTGTTTTGCCACAGTTGGTGCAGATACTGCTGCTCTCTAGACACGTGTTTCTGGTTCTTCAACCGTCATCAGTAGAGATTACAGTCCTTCAAATTTGGGGTTTCCTGAGTAGGCTGCCAACATCTTTGTCAGGTCAGGTACCTCTCACAGGCATGCGGGTGCTTCATTCACGATCTCGTCAGCTCAATGACTTACGGGAGTACGATTAAACAGCAACAGGGGTGGGAGCACACCGCTTCACCTCCCAGCAAGGTTCGCCCCTGGCATTGGGGTAAATGCAGTTTCAGTTACTTGCTTGCTTCAAGAGTGTTCGAGTGTTTCGCCACAGTTGACACATATAATGCTGATCTCTAGACACATGTTTCTGGTTCTTTAACCGTCATAAGTTGAGATTACAGTCTTTGAAATTTGGGGTTTGCTGAGTAGGCTGCCAACATCTTTGTCAGGTCAGGTACCTTTCACAGGCGTGCGGGTGCTTCATCCACGAGCTCGTCAGCTCAATGACTCATGGTAGTACTATTAAACAGGAACAAGGGTGGGAGCACACCGCTTCACCTCCCAGCAAGGTTCGCCCCTGGCATTGTTGTAAATGCAGTTTCAGTTACTTGCTTGCTTCAAGAGTGTTCAAGTGTTTCGCCACAGTTGGCGCAGATAGTGATGATCTCTAGACACGTGTTTCTGGTTTTTAACCGTCATCAGTAGAGATTACATTCTTTCAAATTTGGGTTTTGCTGAGTAGGCTGCCAACAACTTTCTCAGGTCAGGTACCTCTCACAGGCATGCGGGTGCTTCGTCCATGAGCTCATCAGCTCAATGAATCACAGGAGTACTATTAAACAGGAACAGGGATGGGAGCACACCGCTTCACCTACCAGCAAGGTTCGCCCCTGGCATTGTGGTAAATACAGTTTCGGTTACTTGCTTGCTTCAAGAGTGTTCGAGTGTTTCGCCACAGTTGGCGCAGATAGTGATGATCTCTAGACACGTGTTTCTGGTTCTTTAACCATCATCAGTAGAGATTACAGTCTTTCAAATGTGGGATTTGTTGAGTAGGCTGCCAACATCTTTGTCAGTTCAGGTACCTCTCACAGGCATGCGGGTGCTTCATCCACGAGCTTGTCAGCTCAATGAATCACAGGAGTACTATTAAACAGGAACAGGGATGGGAGCACACCGCTTCACCTACCAGCAAGGTTCGCCCCTGGCATTGTGGTAAATACAGTTTCGGTTACTTGCTTGCTTCCAGAGTTTTCGAGTGTTTCGCCACAGTTTGCGCAGATAGTGCTGATCTCTAGACACGTGTTTCTGGTTCTTTAACCATCATCAGTAGAGATTACAGTCTTTCAAATGTGAGGTTTGCTGAGTAGGCTGTCAACATCTTTCTCAGGTCAGGTACCTCTCACAGGCATGCGGGTGCTTCATCCACGAGCTCGTCAGCTCAATGACCCACAGGAGTACTATTAAACAGGAACACGGATGGGAGCACACTGCTTCACCTCCCAGCAAGGTTCGCCCCTGGCATTGTGATAAATGCAGTTTCGGTTACTTGCTTGCTTCAAGAGTGTTCGAGTGTTTCGCCACAGTTGGCGCAGATAGTGCTGATCTCTAGACACGTGTTTCTGGTTCTTCAACCGTCATCAGTAGAGATTACAGTCTTTCAAATGTGGGGTTTGCTGAGTAGGCTGCCAACATCTTTGTCAGGTCAGGTACCTCTCACAGGCATGCGGGTGCTTCATTCACGATCTCATCAGCTCAATGACTCAGGGGAGTACTATTAAACAGCAACAGGGGTGGGAGCACACCGCTTCACCTACCAGCAAGGTTCGCCCCTGGCATTGTGGTAAATGCAGTTTCAGTTACTTGCTTGCTTCAAGAGTGTTCGAGTGTTTCGCCACAGTTGGCACATATAGTGCTGATCACTAGACATGTGTTTCTGGTTCTTTAACCGTCATAAGTTGAGATTACAGTCTTTGAAATTTGGGGTTTGCTGAGTAGGCTGCCAACATCTTTGTCAGGTCAGGTCCCTCTCACAGGCGTGCGGGTGTTTCATCCACGAGCTCGTCAGCTCAATGACTCACGGTAGTACTATTAAATAGGAACAGGGGTGGGAGCACACCGCTTCACCTCCCAGCAAGGTACGCCCCTGGCATTGTGGTAAATGCAGTTTCAGTTACTTGCTTGCTTCAAGAGTGTTCAAGTGTTTCGCCACAGTTGGTGCAGATAGTGATGATCTCTAGACACGTGTTTCTGGTTCTTTAACCGTCATCAGTAGAGATTACATTCTTTCAAACTTGGGGTTTGCTAAGTAGGCTGCCAACAACTTCCTCAGGTCAGGCACCTCTCACAGGCATGCGGGTGCTTCATCCATGAGCTCGTCAGCTCAATGACTCACAGGAGTACTTCTAAATAGAAACAGGGGTGGGAGCACACCGCTTCACCTCCCAGCAAGGTTCACCCCTGGCATTGTGGTAAATGCAGTTTCAGTTACTTGGTTGCTTCAAGAGTGTTCGAGTGTTTCGCCACAGTTTGCGCAGATAGTGCTGATCTCTAGACTCGTGTTTCTGGTTCTTTAACCGTCATAAGTTGAGATTACAGTCTTTGAAATTTGGGGTTTGCTGAGTAGGCTGCCAACATCTTTGTCAGGTCAGGTCCCTCTCACAGGCGTGCGGGTGTTTCATCCACGAGCTCGTCAGCTCAATGACTCACGGTAGTACTATTAAACAGGAACAGGTGTGGGAGCACACCGCTTCACCTCCCAGCAAGGTTCGCCCCTGGCATTGTGGTAAATGCAGTTTCAGTTACTTGCTTGCTTCAAGAGTGTTCAAGTGTTTCGCCACAGTTGGTGCAGATAGTGATGATCTCTAGACACGTAATTCTGGTTCTTTAACCGTCATCAGTAGAGATTACATTCTTTCAAATTTGGGGTTTGCTGAGTAGGCTGCCAACAACTTCCTCAGGTCAGGCACCTCTCACAGGCATGCGGGTGCTTCATCCATGAGCTCGTCAGCTCAATGACTCACAGGAGTACTTCTAAATAGGAACAGGGGTGGGAGCACACCGCTTCACCTCCCAGCAAGGTTCACCCCTGGCATAGTGGTAAATGCAGTTTCAGTTACTTGCTTGCTTCAAGAGTGTTCGAGTGTTTCGCCACAGTTTGCGCAGATAGTGCTGATCTCTAGACACGTGTTTCTGGTTCTTTAACCGTCATAAGTTGAGATTACAGTCTTTGAAATTTGGGGTTTGCTGAGTAGGCTGCCAACATCTTTGTCAGGTCAGGTCCCTCTCACAGGCGTGCGGGTGTTTCATCCACGAGCTCGTCAGCTCAATGACTCACGGTAGTACTATTAAACAGGAACAGGGGTGGGAGCACACCGCTTCACCTCCCAGCAAGGTTCGCCCCTGGCATTGTGGTAAATGCAGTTTCAGTTACTTGCTTGCTTCAAGAGTGTTCAAGTGTTTCGCCACAGTTGGTGCAGATAGTGATGATCTCTAGACACGTGTTTCTGGTTCTTTAACCGTCATCAGTAGAGATTACATTCTTTCAAATTTGGGGTTTGCTGAGTAGGCTGCCAACAACTTCCTCAGGTCAGGCACCTCTCACAGGCATGCGGGTGCTTCATCCATGAGCTCGTCAGCTCAATGACTCACAGGAGTACTTTTAAATAGGAACAGGGGTGGGAGCACACCGCTTCACCTCCCAGCAAGGTTCGCCCCTGGCATTGTGGTAAATGCAGTTTCAGTTACTTGGTTGCTTCAAGAGCGTTAGAGTGTTTCGCCACAGTTGGCGCAGATACTGATGATCTCTAGACACGTGTTTCTGATTCTTTAACCATCATCAGTAGAGATTACAGTCTTTCAAATGTGGGGTTTGCTGAGAAGGCTGCCAACATCTTTGTCAGGTCAGGTACCTCTCACAGGCATTCGGGTGCTTCATGCACGAGCTCGTCAGCTCAATGACTCACGGGAGTACTATTAAACAAGAACAGGGATGGGAGCACACCGCTTCACCTACCAGCAAGGTTCGCCCCTGGCATTGTGGTAAATACAGTTTCGCTTACTTGCTTGCTTCAAGAGTGTTCGAGTGTTTCGCCACAGTTGGCGCTGATAGTGATGATCTCTAGACACGTGTTTCTGGTTTTTAACCGTCATCAGTAGAGATTACATTCTTTCAAATTTGGGTTTTGCTGAGTAGGCTGCCAACAACTTTCTCAGGTCAGGTACCTCTCACAGGCATGCGGGTGCTTCGTCCATGAGCTCATCAGCTCAATGAATCACAGGAGTACTATTAAACAGGAACAGGGATGGGAGCACACCGCTTCACCTACCAGCAAGGTTCGCCCCTGGCATTGTGGTAAATACAGTTTCGGTTACTTGCTTGCTTTAAGAGTGTTCGAGTGTTTCGCCACAGTTGGCGCAGATAGTGATGATCTCTAGACACGTGTTTCTGGTTCTTTAACCATCATCAGTAGAGATTACAGTCTTTCAAATGTGGGGTTTGCTGAGTAGGCTGCCAACATCTTTGTCAGTTCAGGTACTTCTCACAGGCATGAGGGTGCTTTATCCACGAGCTTGTCAGCTCAATGAATCACAGGAGTACTATTAAACAGAAACAGGTATGGAAGCACACCGCTTCACCTACCAGCAAGGTTCGCCCCTGGCATTGTGGTAAATACAGTTTCGGTTACTTGCTTGCTTCAAGAGTGTTAGAGTGTTTCGCCACAGTTGGCGCAGATACTGATGATCTCTAGACACGTGTTTCTGGTTCTTTAACCATCATCAGTAGAGATTAAAGTCTTTCAAATGTGGGGTTTGCTGAGAAGGCTGCCAACATCTTTCTCAGGTCAGGTACCTCTCACAGGCATGCGGGTGCTTCATCCATGAGCTCGTCAGCTCAATGACCCACAGGAGTACTATTAAACAGGAACACGGGTGGGAGCACACCGCTTCACCTCCCAGCAAGGTTCAGCCCTGGCATTGTGATAAATGCAGTTTCGGTTACTTGCTTGCTTCAAGAGTGTTCGAGTGTTTCGCCACAGTTGGCGCAGATAGTGCTGATCTCTAGACACGTGTTTCTGGTTCTTCAACCGTCATCAGTAGAGATTACAGTCTTTCAAATTTGGGGTTTGCTGAGTAGGCTGCCAACATCTTTGTCAGGTCAGGTACCTCTCACAGGCATGCGGGTGCTTCATTCACGATCTCATCAGCTCAATGACTCAGGGGAGTACTATTAAACAGCAACAGGGGTGGGAGCACACCGCTTCACCTACCAGCAAGGTTCGCCCCTGGCATTGTGGTAAATGCAGTTTCAGTTACTTGCTTGCTTCAAGAGTGTTCGAGTGTTTCGCCACAGTTGGCACATATAGTGCTGATCTCTAGACATGTGTTTCTGGTTCTTTAACCGTCATAAGTTGAGATTACAGTCTTTCAAATTTGGGGTTTGCTGAGTAGGCTGCCAACATCTTCGTCAGGTCAGGTCCCTCTCACAGGCGTGCGGGTGTTTCATCCACGAGCTCGTCAGCTCAATGACTCACGGTAGTACTATTAAATAGGAACAGGGGTGGGAGCACACCGCTTCACCTCCCAGCAAGGTTCGCCCCTGGCATTGTGGTAAATGCAGTTTCAGTTATTTGCTTGCTTCAAGAGTGTTCAAGTGTTTCGCCACAGTTGGTGCAGATAGTGAGGATCTCTAGACACGTGTTTCTGGTTCTTTAACCGTCATCAGTAGAGATTACATTCTTTCAAATTTGGGGTTTGCTGAGTAGGCTGCCAACAACTTCCTCAGGTCAGGCACCTCTCACAGGCATGCGGGTGCTTCATCCATGAGCTCGTCAGCTCAATGACTCACAGGAGTACTTTTAAATAGGAACAGGGGTGGGAGCACACCGCTTCACCTCCCAGCAAGGTTCACCTCTGGCATTGTGGTAAATGCAGTTTCAGTTACTTGGTTGCTTCAAGAGTGTTCGAGTGTTTCGCCACAGTTTGCGCAGATAGTGCTGATCTCTAGACACGTGTTTCTGGTTCTTTAACCGTCATAAGTTGAGATTACAGTCTTTGAAATTTGGGGTTTGCTGAGTAGGCTGCCAACATCTTTGTCAGGTCAGGTCCCTCTCACAGGCGTGCGGGTGTTTCATCCACGAGCTCGTCAGCTCAATGACTCACGGTAGTACTATTAAACAGGAATAGGGGTGGGAGCACACCGCTTCACCTCCCAGCAAGGATCGCCCCTGGCATTGTGGTAAATGCAGTTTCAGTTACTTGCTTGCTTCAAGAGTGTTCAAGTGTTTCGCCACAGTTGGTGCAGATAGTGATGATCTCTAGACACGTGTTTCTGGTTCTTTAACCGTCATCAGTAGAGATTACATTCTTTCAAATTTGGGGTTTGCTGAGTAGGCTGCCAACAACTTCCTCATGTCAGGCACATCTCACAGGCATGCGGGTGCTTCATCCATGAGCTCGTCAGCTCAATGACTCACAGGAGTACTTTTAAATAGGAACAGGGGTGGGAGCACACCGCTTCACCTCCCAGCAAGGTTCACCCCTGGCATTGTGGTAAATGCAGTTTCAGTTACTTGGTTGCTTCAAGAGTGTTCGAGTGTTTCGCCACAGTTTGCGCAGATAGTGCTGATCTCTAGACACGTGTTTCTGGTTCTTTAACCATCATCAGTAGAGATTACAGTCTTTCAAATGTGGGGTTTGCTGAGTAGGCTGCCAACATCTTTGTCAGTTCAGGTACCTCTCACAGGCATGAGGGTGCTTCATCCACGAGCTTGTCAGCTCAATGAATCACAGGAGTACTATTAAACAGAAACAGGGATGGAAGCACACCGCTTCACCTACCAGCAAGGTTCGCCCCTGGCATTGTGGTAAATGCAGTTTCAGTTACTTGGTTGCTTCAAGAGTGTTCGAGTGTTTCGCCACAGTTTGCGCAGATAGTGCTGATCTCTAGACACGTGTTTCTGGTTCTTTAACCGTCATAAGTTGAGATTACAGTATTTGAAATTTGGGGTTTGCTGAGTAGGCTGCCAACATCTTTGTCAGGTCAAGTCCCTCTCACAGGCGTGCGGGTGTTTCATCCACGAGCTCGTCAGCTCAATGACTCACGGTAGTACTATTAAACAGGAACAGGGGTGGGAGCACACCGCTTCACCTCCCAGCAAGGTTCGCCCCTGGCATTGTGGTAAATGCAGTTTCAGTTACTTGCTTGCTTCAAGAGTGTTCAAGTGTTTCGCCACAGTTGGTGCAGATAGTGATGATCTCTAGACACGTGTTTCTGGTTCTTTAACCGTCATCAGTAGAGATTACATTCTTTCAAATTTGGGGTTTGCTGAGTAGGCTGCCAACAACTTCCTCAGGTCAGGCACCTCTCACAGGCATGCGGGTGCTTCATCCATGAGCTCGTCAGCTCAATGACTCACAGGAGTACTTCTAAATAGGAACAGGGGTGAGAGCACACCGCTTCACCTCCCAGCAATGTTTACCCCTGGCATTGTGGTAAATGCAGTTTCAGTTACTTGGTTGCTTCAAGAGTGTTCGAGTGTTTCGCCACAGTTTGCGCAGATAGTGCTGATCTCTAGACACGTGTTTCTGGTTCTTTAACCGTCATAAGTTGAGATTACAGTCTTTGAAATTTGGGGTTTGCTGAGTAGGCTGCCAACATCTTTGTCAGGTCAGGTCCCTCTCACAGGCGTGCGGGTGTTTCATCCACGAGCTCGTCAGCTCAATGACTCACGGTAGTACTATTAAACAGGAATAGGGGTGGGAGCACACCGCTTCACCTCCCAGCAAGGATCGCCCCTGGCATTGTGGTAAATGCAGTTTCAGTTACTTGCTTGCTTCAAGAGTGTTCAAGTGTTTCGCCACAGTTGGTGCAGATAGTGATGATCTCTAGACACGTGTTTCTGGTTCTTTAACCGTCATCAGTAGAGATTACATCCTTTCAAATTTGGGGTTTGCTGAGTAGGCTGCCAACAACTTCCTCAGGTCAGGCACCTCTCACAGGCATGCGGGTGCTTCATCCATGAGCTCGTCAGCTCAATGACTCACAGGAGTACTTTTAAATAGGAACAGGGGTGGGAGCACACCGCTTCACCTCCCAGCAAGGTTCGCCCCTGGCATTGTGGTAAATGCAGTTTCAGTTACTTGGTTGCTTCAAGAGTATTAGAGTGTTTTGCCACAGTTGGCGCAGATACTGATGATCTCTAGACACGTGTTTCTGGTTCTTTAACCATCATCAGTAGAGATTACAGTCTTTCAAATGTGGGGTTTGCTGAGAAGGCTGCCAACATCCTTGTCAGGTCAGGTACCTCTCACAGGCATTCGGGTGCTTCATGCACGAGCTCGTCAGCTCAATGACTCACGGGAGTACTATTAAACAGGAACAGGGATGGGAGCACACCGCTTCACCTACCAGCAAGGTTCACCCCTGGCATTGTGGTAAATACAGTTTCGCTTACTTGCTTGCTTCAAGAGTGTTCGAGTGTTTTGCCACAGTTGGTGCAGATACTGCTGCTCTCTAGACACGTGTTTCTGGTTCTTCAACCGTCATCAGTAGAGATTACAGTCCTTCAAATTTGGGGTTTCCTGAGTAGGCTGCCAACATCTTTGTCAGGTCAGGTACCTCTCACAGGCATGCGGGTGCTTCATTCACGATCTCGTCAGCTCAATGACTTACGGGAGTACGATTAAACAGCAACAGGGGTGGGAGCACACCGCTTCACCTCCCAGCAAGGTTCGCCCCTGGCATTGGGGTAAATGCAGTTTCAGTTACTTGCTTGCTTCAAGAGTGTTCGAGTGTTTGGCCACAGTTGACACATATAGTGCTGATCTCTAGACACATGTTTCTGGTTCTTTAACCGTCATAAGTTGAGATTACAGTCTTTGAAATTTGGGGTTTGCTGAGTAGGCTGCCAACATCTTTGTCAGGTCAGGTACCTTTCACAGGCGTGCGGGTGCTTCATCCACGAGCTCGTCAGCTCAATGACTCATGGTAGTACTATTAAACAGGAACAAGGGTGGGAGCACACCGCTTCACCTCCCAGCAAGGTTCGCCCCTGGCATTGTTGTAAATGCAGTTTCAGTTACTTGCTTGCTTCAAGAGTGTTCAAGTGTTTCGCCACAGTTGGCGCAGATAGTGATGATCTCTAGACACGTGTTTCTGGTTTTTAACCGTCATCAGTAGAGATTACATTCTTTCAAATTTGGGTTTTGCTGAGTAGGCTGCCAACAACTTTCTCAGGTCAGGTACCTCTCACAGGCATGCGGGTGCTTCGTCCATGAGCTCATCAGCTCAATGAATCACAGGAGTACTATTAAACAGGAACAGGGATGGGAGCACACCGCTTCACCTACCAGCAAGGTTCGCCCCTGGCATTGTGGTAAATACAGTTTCGGTTACTTGCTTGCTTCAAGAGTGTTCGAGTGTTTCGCCACAGTTGGCGCAGATAGTGATGATCTCTAGACACGTGTTTCTGGTTCTTTAACCATCATCAGTAGAGATTACAGTCTTTCAAATGTGGGATTTGTTGAGTAGGCTGCCAACATCTTTGTCAGTTCAGGTACCTCTCACAGGCATGCGGGTGCTTCATCCACGAGCTTGTCAGCTCAATGAATCACAGGAGTACTATTAAACAGGAACAGGGATGGGAGCACACCGCTTCACCTACCAGCAAGGTTCGCCCCTGGCATTGTGGTAAATACAGTTTCGGTTACTTGCTTGCTTCCAGAGTTTTCGAGTGTTTCGCCACAGTTTGCGCAGATAGTGCTGATCTCTAGACACGTGTTTCTGGTTCTTTAACCATCATCAGTAGAGATTACAGTCTTTCAAATGTGAGGTTTGCTGAGTAGGCTGTCAACATCTTTCTCAGGTCAGGTACCTCTCACAGGCATGCGGGTGCTTCATCCACGAGCTCGTCAGCTCAATGACCCACAGGAGTACTATTAAACAGGAACACGGATGGGAGCACACTGCTTCACCTCCCAGCAAGGTTCGCCCCTGGCATTGTGATAAATGCAGTTTCGGTTACTTGCTTGCTTCAAGAGTGTTCGAGTGTTTCGCCACAGTTGGCGCAGATAGTGCTGATCTCTAGACACGTGTTTCTGGTTCTTCAACCGTCATCAGTAGAGATTACAGTCTTTCAAATGTGGGGTTTGCTGAGTAGGCTGCCAACATCTTTGTCAGGTCAGGTACCTCTCACAGGCATGCGGGTGCTTCATTCACGATCTCATCAGCTCAATGACTCAGGGGAGTACTATTAAACAGCAACAGGGGTGGGAGCACACCGCTTCACCTACCAGCAAGGTTCGCCCCTGGCATTGTGGTAAATGCAGTTTCAGTTACTTGCTTGCTTCAAGAGTGTTCGAGTGTTTCGCCACAGTTGGCACATATAGTGCTGATCACTAGACATGTGTTTCTGGTTCTTTAACCGTCATAAGTTGAGATTACAGTCTTTGAAATTTGGGGTTTGCTGAGTAGGCTGCCAACATCTTTGTCAGGTCAGGTCCCTCTCACAGGCGTGCGGGTGTTTCATCCACGAGCTCGTCAGCTCAATGACTCACGGTAGTACTATTAAATAGGAACAGGGGTGGGAGCACACCGCTTCACCTCCCAGCAAGGTTCGCCCCTGGCATTGTGGTAAATGCAGTTTCAGTTACTTGCTTGCTTCAAGAGTGTTCAAGTGTTTCGCCACAGTTGGTGCAGATAGTGATGATCTCTAGACACGTGTTTCTGGTTCTTTAACCGTCATCAGTAGAGATTACATTCTTTCAAATTTGGGGTTTGCTAAGTAGGCTGCCAACAACTTCCTCAGGTCAGGCACCTCTCACAGGCATGCGGGTGCTTCATCCATGAGCTCGTCAGCTCAATGACTCACAGGAGTACTTCTAAATAGGAACAGGGGTGGGAGCACACCGCTTCACCTCCCAGCAAGGTTCACCCCTGGCATTGTGGTAAATGCAGTTTCAGTTACTTGGTTGCTTCAAGAGTGTTCGAGTGTTTCGCCACAGTTTGCGCAGATAGTGCTGATCTCTAGACACGTGTTTCTGGTTCTTTAACCGTCATAAGTTGAGATTACAGTCTTTGAAATTTGGGGTTGCTGAGTAGGCTGCCAACATCTTTGTCAGGTCAGGTCCCTCTCACAGGCGTGCGGGTGTTTCATCCACGAGCTCGTCAGCTCAATGACTCACGGTAGTACTATTAAACAGGAACAGGTGTGGGAGCACACCGCTTCACCTCCCAGCAAGGTTCGCCCCTGGCATTGTGGTAAATGCAGTTTCAGTTACTTGCTTGCTTCAAGAGTGTTCAAGTGTTTCGCCACAGTTGGTGCAGATAGTGATGATCTCTAGACACGTAATTCTGGTTCTTTAACCGTCATCAGTAGAGATTACATTCTTTCAAATTTGGGGTTTGCTGAGTAGGCTGCCAACAACTTCCTCAGGTCAGGCACCTCTCACAGGCATGCGGGTGCTTCATCCATGAGCTCGTCAGCTCAATGACTCACAGGAGTACTTCTAAATAGGAACAGGGGTGGGAGCACACCGCTTCACCTCCCAGCAAGGTTCACCCCTGGCATAGTGGTAAATGCAGTTTCAGTTACTTGCTTGCTTCAAGAGTGTTCGAGTGTTTCGCCACAGTTTGCGCAGATAGTGCTGATCTCTAGACACGTGTTTCTGGTTCTTTAACCGTCATAAGTTGAGATTACAGTCTTTGAAATTTGGGGTTTGCTGAGTAGGCTGCCAATATCTTTGTCAGGTCAGGTCCCTCTCACAGGCGTGCGGGTGTTTCATCCACGAGCTCGTCAGCTCAATGACTCACGGTAGTACTATTAAACAGGAACAGGGGTGGGAGCACACCGCTTCACCTCCCAGCAAGGTTCGCCCCTGGCATTGTGGTAAATGCAGTTTCAGTTACTTGCTTGCTTCAAGAGTGTTCAAGTGTTTCGCCACAGTTGGTGCAGATAGTGATGATCTCTAGACACGTGTTTCTGGTTCTTTAACCGTCATCAGTAGAGATTACATTCTTTCAAATTTGGGGTTTGCTGAGTAGGCTGCCAACAACTTCCTCAGGTCAGGCACCTCTCACAGGCATGCGGGTGCTTCATCCATGAGCTCGTCAGCTCAATGACTCACAGGAGTACTTTTAAATAGGAACAGGGGTGGGAGCACACCGCTTCACCTCCCAGCAAGGTTCGCCCCTGGCATTGTGGTAAATGCAGTTTCAGTTACTTGGTTGCTTCAAGAGCGTTAGAGTGTTTCGCCACAGTTGGCGCAGATACTGATGATCTCTAGACACGTGTTTCTGATTCTTTAACCATCATCAGTAGAGATTACAGTCTTTCAAATGTGGGGTTTGCTGAGAAGGCTGCCAACATCTTTGTCAGGTCAGGTACCTCTCACAGGCATTCGGGTGCTTCATGCACGAGCTCGTCAGCTCAATGACTCACGGGAGTACTATTAAACAGGAACAGGGATGGGAGCACACCGCTTCACCTACCAGCAAGGTTCGCCCCTGGCATTGTGGTAAATACAGTTTCGCTTACTTGCTTGCTTCAAGAGTGTTCGAGTGTTTCGCCACAGTTGGCGCTGATAGTGATGATCTCTAGACACGTGTTTCTGGTTTTTAACCGTCATCAGTAGAGATTACATTCTTTCAAATTTGGGTTTTGCTGAGTAGGCTGCCAACAACTTATTCAGGTCAGGTACCTCTCACAGGCATGCGGGTGCTTCGTCCATGAGCTCATCAGCTCAATGAATCACAGGAGTACTATTAAACAGGAACAGGGATGGGAGCACACCGCTTCACCTACCAGCAAGGTTCGCCCCTGGCATTGTGGTAAATACAGTTTCGGTTACTTGCTTGCTTTAAGAGTGTTCGAGTGTTTCGCCACAGTTGGCGCAGATAGTGATGATCTCTAGACACGTGTTTCTGGTTCTTTAACCATCATCAGTAGAGATTACAGTCTTTCAAATGTGGGGTTTGCTGAGTAGGCTGCCAACATCTTTGTCAGTTCAGGTACTTCTCACAGGCATGAGGGTGCTTTATCCACGAGCTTGTCAGCTCAATGAATCACAGGAGTACTATTAAACAGAAACAGGTATGGAAGCACACCGCTTCACCTACCAGCAAGGTTCGCCCCTGGCATTGTGGTAAATACAGTTTCGGTTACTTGCTTGCTTCAAGAGTGTTAGAGTGTTTCGCCACAGTTGGCGCAGATACTGATGATCTCTAGACACGTGTTTCTGGTTCTTTAACCATCATCAGTAGAGATTAAAGTCTTTCAAATGTGGGGTTTGCTGAGAAGGCTGCCAACATCTTTCTCAGGTCAGGTACCTCTCACAGGCATGCGGGTGCTTCATCCATGAGCTCGTCAGCTCAATGACCCACAGGAGTACTATTAAACAGGAACACGGGTGGGAGCACACCGCTTCACCTCCCAGCAAGGTTCAGCCCTGGCATTGTGATAAATGCAGTTTCGGTTACTTGCTTGCTTCAAGAGTGTTCGAGTGTTTCGCCACAGTTGGCGCAGATAGTGCTGATCTCTAGACACGTGTTTCTGGTTCTTCAACCGTCATCAGTAGAGATTACAGTCTTTCAAATTTGGGGTTTGCTGAGTAGGCTGCCAACATCTTTGTCAGGTCAGGTACCTCTCACAGGCATGCGGGTGCTTCATTCACGATCTCATCAGCTCAATGACTCAGGGGAGTACTATTAAACAGCAACAGGGGTGGGAGCACACCGCTTCACCTACCAGCAAGGTTCGCCCCTGGCATTGTGGTAAATGCAGTTTCAGTTACTTGCTTGCTTCAAGAGTGTTCGAGTGTTTCGCCACAGTTGGCACATATAGTGCTGATCTCTAGACATGTGTTTCTGGTTCTTTAACCGTCATAAGTTGAGATTACAGTCTTTCAAATTTGGGGTTTGCTGAGTAGGCTGCCAACATCTTCGTCAGGTCAGGTCCCTCTCACAGGCGTGCGGGTGTTTCATCCACGAGCTCGTCAGCTCAATGACTCACGGTAGTACTATTAAATAGGAACAGGGGTGGGAGCACACCGCTTCACCTCCCAGCAAGGTTCGCCCCTGGCATTGTGGTAAATGCAGTTTCAGTTATTTGCTTGCTTCAAGAGTGTTCAAGTGTTTCGCCACAGTTGGTGCAGATAGTGATGATCTCTAGACACGTGTTTCTGGTTCTTTAACCGTCATCAGTAGAGATTACATTCTTTCAAATTTGGGGTTTGCTGAGTAGGCTGCCAACAACTTCCTCAGGTCAGGCACCTCTCACAGGCATGCGGGTGCTTCATCCATGAGCTCGTCAGCTCAATGACTCACAGGAGTACTTTTAAATAGGAACAGGGGTGGGAGCACACCGCTTCACCTCCCAGCAAGGTTCACCTCTGGCATTGTGGTAAATGCAGTTTCAGTTACTTGGTTGCTTCAAGAGTGTTCGAGTGTTTCGCCACAGTTTGCGCAGATAGTGCTGATCTCTAGACACGTGTTTCTGGTTCTTTAACCGTCATAAGTTGAGATTACAGTCTTTGAAATTTGGGGTTTGCTGAGTAGGCTGCCAACATCTTTGTCAGGTCAGGTCCCTCTCACAGGCGTGCGGGTGTTTCATCCACGAGCTCGTCAGCTCAATGACTCACGGTAGTACTATTAAACAGGAATAGGGGTGGGAGCACACCGCTTCACCTCCCAGCAAGGATCGCCCCTGGCATTGTGGTAAATGCAGTTTCAGTTACTTGCTTGCTTCAAGAGTGTTCAAGTGTTTCGCCACAGTTGGTGCAGATAGTGATGATCTCTAGACACGTGTTTCTGGTTCTTTAACCGTCATCAGTAGAGATTACATCCTTTCAAATTTGGGGTTTGCTGAGTAGGCTGCCAACAACTTCCTCAGGTCAGGCACCTCTCACAGGCATGCGGGTGCTTCATCCATGAGCTCGTCAGCTCAATGACTCACAGGAGTACTTTTAAATAGGAACAGGGGTGGGAGCACACCGCTTCACCTCCCAGCAAGGTTCGCCCCTGGCATTGTGGTAAATGCAGTTTCAGTTACTTGGTTGCTTCAAGAGTATTAGAGTGTTTTGCCACAGTTGGCGCAGATACTGATGATCTCTAGACACGTGTTTCTGGTTCTTTAACCATCATCAGTAGAGATTACAGTCTTTCAAATGTGGGGTTTGCTGAGAAGGCTGCCAACATCTTTGTCAGGTCAGGTACCTCTCACAGGCATTCGGGTGCTTCATCCATGAGCTCGTCAGCTCAATGACTCATGGTAGTACTATTAAACAGGAACAAGGGTGGGAGCACACCGCTTCACCTCCCAGCAAGGTTCGCCCCTGGCATTGTTGTAAATGCAGTTTCAGTTACTTGCTTGCTTCAAGAGTGTTCAAGTGTTTCGCCACAGTTGGCGCAGATAGTGATGATCTCTAGACACGTGTTTCTGGTTTTTAACCGTCATCAGTAGAGATTACAGTCTTTGAAATTTGGGGTTTGCTGAGTAGGCTGCCAACATCTTTGTCAGGTCAGGTACCTCTCACAGGCATGCGGGTGTTTCATCCACGAGCTCGTCAGCTCAATGACTCACGGTAGTACTATTAAACAGGAATAGGGGTGGGAGCACACCGCTTCACCTCCCAGCAAGGATCGCCCCTGGCATTGTGGTAAATGCAGTTTCAGTTACTTGCTTGCTTCAAGAGTGTTCAAGTGTTTCGCCACAGTTGGTGCAGATAGTGATGATCTCTAGACACGTGTTTCTGGTTCTTTAACCGTCATCAGTAGAGATTACATCCTTTCAAATTTGGGGTTTGCTGAGTAGGCTGCCAACAACTTCCTCAGGTCAGGCACCTCTCACAGGCATGCGGGTGCTTCATCCATGAGCTCGTCAGCTCAATGACTCACAGGAGTACTTTTAAATAGGAACAGGGGTGGGAGCACACCGCTTCACCTCCCAGCAAGGTTCGCCCCTGGCATTGTGGTAAATGCAGTTTCAGTTACTTGGTTGCTTCAAGAGTATTAGAGTGTTTTGCCACAGTTGGCGCAGATACTGATGATCTCTAGACACGTGTTTCTGGTTCTTTAACCATCATCAGTAGAGATTACAGTCTTTCAAATGTGGGGTTTGCTGAGAAGGCTGCCAACATCTTTGTCAGGTCAGGTACCTCTCACAGGCATTCGGGTGCTTCATGCACGAGCTCGTCAGCTCAATGACTCACGGGAGTACTATTAAACAGCAACAGGGGTGGGAGCACACCGCTTCACCTCCCAGCAAGGTTCGCCCCTGGCATTGGGGTAAATGCAGTTTCAGTTACTTGCTTGCTTCAAGAGTGTTCGAGTGTTTCGCCACAGTTGACACATATAGTGCTGATCTCTAGACACATGTTTCTGGTTCTTTAACCGTCATAAGTTGAGATTACAGTCTTTGAAATTTGGGGTTTGCTGAGTAGGCTGCCAACATCTTTGTCAGGTCAGGTACCTTTCACAGGCGTGCGGGTGCTTCATCCACGAGCTCGTCAGCTCAATGACTCATGGTAGTACTATTAAACAGGAACAAGGGTGGGAGCACACCGCTTCACCTCCCAGCAAGGTTCGCCCCTGGCATTGTTGTAAATGCAGTTTCAGTTACTTGCTTGCTTCAAGAGTGTTCAAGTGTTTCGCCACAGTTGGCGCAGATAGTGATGATCTCTAGACACGTGTTTCTGGTTTTTAACCGTCATCAGTAGAGATTACATTCTTTCAAATTTGGGTTTTGCTGAGTAGGCTGCCAACAACTTTCTCAGGTCAGGTACCTCTCACAGGCATGCGGGTGCTTCGTCCATGAGCTCATCAGCTCAATGAATCACAGGAGTACTATTAAACAGGAACAGGGATGGGAGCACACCGCTTCACCTACCAGCAAGGTTCGCCCCTGGCATTGTGGTAAATACAGTTTCGGTTACTTGCTTGCTTCAAGAGTGTTCGAGTGTTTCGCCACAGTTGGCGCAGATAGTGATGATCTCTAGACACGTGTTTCTGGTTCTTTAACCATCATCAGTAGAGATTACAGTCTTTCAAATGTGGGATTTGTTGAGTAGGCTGCCAACATCTTTGTCAGTTCAGGTACCTCTCACAGGCATGCGGGTGCTTCATCCACGAGCTTGTCAGCTCAATGAATCACAGGAGTACTATTAAACAGGAACAGGGATGGGAGCACACCGCTTCACCTACCAGCAAGGTTCGCCCCTGGCATTGTGGTAAATACAGTTTCGGTTACTTGCTTGCTTCCAGAGTTTTCGAGTGTTTCGCCACAGTTTGCGCAGATAGTGCTGATCTCTAGACACGTGTTTCTGGTTCTTTAACCATCATCAGTAGAGATTACAGTCTTTCAAATGTGAGGTTTGCTGAGTAGGCTGTCAACATCTTTCTCAGGTCAGGTACCTCTCACAGGCATGCGGGTGCTTCATCCACGAGCTCGTCAGCTCAATGACCCACAGGAGTACTATTAAACAGGAACACGGGTGGGAGCACACTGCTTCACCTCCCAGCAAGGTTCGCCCCTGGCATTGTGATAAATGCAGTTTCGGTTACTTGCTTGCTTCAAGAGTGTTCGAGTGTTTCGCCACAGTTGGCGCAGATAGTGCTGATCTCTAGACACGTGCTTCTGGTTCTTCAACCGTCATCAGTAGAGATTACAGTCTTTCAAATGTGGGGTTTGCTGAGTAGGCTGCCAACATCTTTGTCAGGTCAGGTACCTCTCACAGGCATGCGGGTGCTTCATTCACGATCTCATCAGCTCAATGACTCAGGGGAGTACTATTAAACAGCAACAGGGGTGGGAGCACACCGCTTCACCTACCAGCAAGGTTCGCCCCTGGCATTGTGGTAAATGCAGTTTCAGTTACTTGCTTGCTTCAAGAGTGTTCGAGTGTTTCGCCACAGTTGGCACATATAGTGCTGATCACTAGACATGTGTTTCTGGTTCTTTAACCGTCATAAGTTGAGATTACAGTCTTTGAAATTTGGGGTTTGCTGAGTAGGCTGCCAACATCTTTGTCAGGTCAGGTCCCTCTCACAGGCGTGCGGGTGTTTCATCCACGAGCTCGTCAGCTCAATGACTCACGGTAGTACTATTAAATAGGAACAGGGGTGGGAGCACACCGCTTCACCTCCCAGCAAGGTTCGCCCCTGGCATTGTGGTAAATGCAGTTTCAGTTACTTGCTTGCTTCAAGAGTGTTCAAGTGTTTCGCCACAGTTGGTGCAGATAGTGATGATCTCTAGACACGTGCTTCTGGTTCTTTAACCGTCATCAGTAGAGATTACATTCTTTCAAATTTGGGGTTTGCTAAGTAGGCTGCCAACAACTTCCTCAGGTCAGGCACCTCTCACAGGCATGCGGGTGCTTCATCCATGAGCTCGTCAGCTCAATGACTCACAGGAGTACTTCTAAATAGGAACAGGGGTGGGAGCACACCGCTTCACCTCCCAGCAAGGTTCACCCCTGGCATTGTGGTAAATGCAGTTTCAGTTACTTGGTTGCTTCAAGAGTGTTCGAGTGTTTCGCCACAGTTTGCGCAGATAGTGCTGATCTCTAGACACGTGTTTCTGGTTCTTTAACCGTCATAAGTTGAGATTACAGTCTTTGAAATTTGGGGTTTGCTGAGTAGGCTGCCAACATCTTTGTCAGGTCAGGTCCCTCTCACAGGCGTGCGGGTGTTTCATCCACGAGCTCGTCAGCTCAATGACTCACGGTAGTACTATTAAACAGGAACAGGTGTGGGAGCACACCGCTTCACCTCCCAGCAAGGTTCGCCCCTGGCATTGTGGTAAATGCAGTTTCAGTTACTTGCTTGCTTCAAGAGTGTTCAAGTGTTTCGCCACAGTTGGTGCAGATAGTGATGATCTCTAGACACGTGTTTCTGGTTCTTTAACCGTCATCAGTAGAGATTACATTCTTTCAAATTTGGGGTTTGCTGAGTAGGCTGCCAACAACTTCCTCAGGTCAGGCACCTCTCACAGGCATGCGGGTGCTTCATCCATGAGCTCGTCAACTCAATGACTCACAGGAGTACTTCTAAATAGGAACAGGGGTGGGAGCACACCGCTTCACCTCCCAGCAAGGTTCACCCCTGGCATAGTGGTAAATGCAGTTTCAGTTACTTGCTTGCTTCAAGAGTGTTCGAGTGTTTCGCCACAGTTTGCGCAGATAGTGCTGATCTCTAGACACGTGTTTCTGGTTCTTTAACCGTCATAAGTTGAGATTACAGTCTTTGAAATTTGGGGTTTGCTGAGTAGGCTGCCAACATCTTTGTCAGGTCAGGTCCCTCTCACAGGCGTGCGGGTGTTTCATCCACGAGCTCGTCAGCTCAATGACTCACGGTAGTACTATTAAACAGGAACAGGGGTGGGAGCACACCGCTTCACCTCCCAGCAAGGTTCGCCCCTGGCATTGTGGTAAATGCAGTTTCAGTTACTTGCTTGCTTCAAGAGTGTTCAAGTGTTTCGCCACAGTTGGTGCAGATAGAGATTATCTCTAGACACGTGTTTCTGGTTCTTTAACCGTCATCAGTAGAGATGACATTCTTTCAAATTTGGGGTTTGCTGAGTAGGCTGCCAACAACTTCCTCAGGTCAGGCACCTCTCACAGGCATGCGGGTGCTTCATCCATGAGCTCGTCAGCTCAATGACTCACAGGAGTACTTTTAAATAGGAACAGGGGTGGGAGCACACCGCTTCACCTCCCAGCAAGGTTCGCCCCTGGCATTGTGGTAAATGCAGTTTCAGTTACTTGGTTGCTTCAAGAGCGTTAGAGTGTTTCGCCACAGTTGGCGCAGATACTGATGATCTCTAGACACGTGTTTCTGATTCTTTAACCATCATCAGTAGAGATTACAGTCTTTCAAATGTGGGGTTTGCTGAGAAGGCTGCCAACATCTTTGTCAGGTCAGGTACCTCTCACAGGCATTCGGGTGCTTCATGCACGAGCTCGTCAGCTCAATGACTCACGGGAGTACTATTAAACAGGAACAGGGATGGGAGCACACCGCTTCACCTACCAGCAAGGTTCGCCCCTGGCATTGTGGTAAATACAGTTTCGCTTACTTGCTTGCTTCAAGAGTGTTCGAGTGTTTCGCCACAGTTGGCGCTGATAGTGATGATCTCTAGACACGTGTTTCTGGTTTTTAACCGTCATCAGTAGAGATTACATTCTTTCAAATTTGGGTTTTGCTGAGTAGGCTGCCAACAACTTTCTCAGGTCAGTTACCTCTCACAGGCATGCGGGTGCTTCGTCCATGAGCTCATCAGCTCAATGAATCACAGGAGTACTATTAAACAGGAACAGGGATGGGAGCACACCGCTTCACCTACCAGCAAGGTTCGCCCCTGGCATTGTGGTAAATACAGTTTCGGTTACTTGCTTGCTTTAAGAGTGTTCGAGTGTTTCGCCACAGTTGGCGCAGATAGTGATGATCTCTAGACACGTGTTTCTGGTTCTTTAACCATCATCAGTAGAGATTACAGTCTTTCAAATGTGGGGTTTGCTGAGTAGGCTGCCAACATCTTTGTCAGTTCAGGTACTTCTCACAGGCATGAGGGTGCTTTATCCACGAGCTTGTCAGCTCAATGAATCACAGGAGTACTATTAAACAGAAACAGGTATGGAAGCACACCGCTTCACCTACCAGCAAGGTTCGCCCCTGGCATTGTGGTAAATACAGTTTCGGTTACTTGCTTGCTTCAAGAGTGTTAGAGTGTTTCGCCACAGTTGGCGCAGATACTGATGATCTCTAGACACGTGTTTCTTGTTCTTTAACCATCATCAGTAGAGATTACAGTCTTTCAAATGTGGGGTTTGCTGAGAAGGCTGCCAACATCTTTCTCAGGTCAGGTACCTCTCACAGGCATGCGGGTGCTTCATCCATGAGCTCGTCAGCTCAATGACCCACAGGAGTACTATTAAACAGGAACACGGGTGGGAGCACACCGCTTCACCTCCCAGCAAGGTTCAGCCCTGGCATTGTGATAAATGCAGTTTCGGTTACTTGCTTGCTTCAAGAGTGTTCGAGTGTTTCGCCACAGTTGGCGCAGATAGTGCTGATCTCTAGACACGTGTTTCTGGTTCTTCAACCGTCATCAGTAGAGATTACAGTCTTTCAAATTTGGGGTTTGCTGAGTAGGCTGCCAACATCTTTGTCAGGTCAGGTACCTCTCACAGGCATGCGGGTGCTTCATTCACGATCTCCTCAGCTCAATGACTCAGGGGAGTACTATTAAACAGCAACAGGGGTGGGAGCACACCGCTTCACCTACCAGCAAGGTTCGCCCCTGGCATTGTGGTAAATGCAGTTTCAGTTACTTGCTTGCTTCAAGAGTGTTCGAGTGTTTCGCCACAGTTGGCACATATAGTGCTGATCTCTAGACATGTGTTTCTGGTTCTTTAACCGTCATAAGTTGAGATTACAGTCTTTCAAATTTGGGGTTTGCTGAGTAGGCTGCCAACATCTTTGTCAGGTCAGGTCCCTCTCACAGGCGTGCGGGTGTTTCATCCACGAGCTCGTCAGCTCAATGACTCACGGTAGTACTATTAAATAGGAACAGGGGTGGGAGCACACCGCTTCACCTCCCAGCAAGGTTCGCCCCTGGCATTGTGGTAAATGCAGTTTCAGTTATTTGCTTGCTTCAAGAGTGTTCAAGTGTTTCGCCACAGTTGGTGCAGATAGTGATGATCTCTACACACGTGTTTCTGGTTCTTTAACCGTCATCAGTAGAGATTACATTCTTTCAAATTTGGGGTTTGCTGAGTAGGCTGCCAACAACTTCCATAGGTCAGGCACCTCTCACAGGCATGCGGGTGCTTCATCCATGAGCTCGTCAGCTCAATGACTCACAGGAGTACTTTTAAATAGGAACAGGGGTGGGAGCACACCGCTTCACCTCCCAGCAAGGTTCACCCCTGGCATTGTGGTAAATGCAGTTTCAGTTACTTGGTTGCTTCAAGAGTGTTCGAGTGTTTCGCCACAGTTTGCGCAGATAGTGCTGATCTCTAGACACGTGTTTCTGGTTCTTTAACCGTCATAAGTTGAGATTACAGTCTTTGAAATTTGGGGTTTGCTGAGTACGCTGCCAACATCTTTGTCAGGTCAGGTCCCTCTCACAGGCGTGCGGGTGTTTCATCCACGAGCTCGTCAGCTCAATGACTCACGGTAGTACTATTAAACAGGAACAGGGGTGCCAGCACACGGCTTCACCTCCCAGCAAGGTTCGCCCCTGGCATTGTGGTAAATGCAGTTTCAGTTACTTGCTTGCTTCAAGAGTGTTCAAGTGTTTCGCCACAGTTGGTGCAGATAGTGATGATCTCTAGACACGTGTTTCTGGTTCTTTAACCGTCATCAGTAGAGATTACATTCTTTCAAATTTGGGGTTTGCTGAGTAGGCTGCCAACAACTTCCTCAGGTCAGGCACCTCTCACAGGCATGCGGGTGCTTCATCCATGAGCTCGTCAGCTCAATGACTCACAGGAGTACTTTTAAATAGGAGCAGGGGTGGGAGCACACCGCTTCACCTCCCAGCAAGGTTCGCCCCTGGCATTGTGGTAAATGCAGTTTCAGTTACTTGGTTGCTTCAAGAGTGTTAGAGTGTTTTGCCACAGTTGGCGCAGATACTGATGATCTCTAGACACGTGTTTCTGGTTCTTTAACCATCATCAGTAGAGATTACAGTCTTTCAAATGTGGGGTTTGCTGAGAAGGCTGCCAAAATCTTTGTCAGGTCAGGTACCTCTCACAGGCATTCGGGTGCTTCATGCACGAGCTCGTCAGCTCAATGACTCACGGGAGTACTATTAAACAGGAACAGGGATGGGAGCACACCGCTTCACCTACCAGCAAGGATCGCCCCTGGCATTGTGGTAAATACAGTTTCGCTTACTTGCTTGCTTCAAGAGTGTTCGAGTGTTTCGCCACAGTTGGTGCAGATACTGCTGCTCTCTAGACACGTGTTTCTGGTTCTTCAACCGTCATCAGTAGAGATTACAGTCTTTCAAATTTGGGGTTTCCTGAGTAGGCTGCCAACATCTTTGTCAGGTCAGGTACCTCTCACAGGCATGCGGGTGCTTCATTCACGATCTCGTCAGCTCAATGACTTACGGGAGTACGATTTAACAGCAACAGGGGTGGGAGCACACCGCTTCACCTCCCAGCAAGGTTCGCCCCTGGCATTGGGGTAAATGCAGTTTCAGTTACTTGCTTGCTTCAAGAGTGTTCGAGTATTTCTCCACAGTTGACACATATAGTGCTGATCTCTAGACACGTGTTTCTGGTTCTTTAACCGTCATAAGTTGAGATTACAGTCTTTGAAATTTGGGGTTTGCTGAGTAGGCTGCCAACATCTTTGTCAGGTCAGGTACCTTTCACAGGCGTGCGGGTGCTTCATCCACGAGCTCGTCAGCTCAATGACTCATGGTAGTACTATTAAACAGGAACAAGGGTGGGAGCACACCGCTTCACCTCCCAGCAAGGTTCGCCCCTGGCATTGTTGTAAATGCAGTTTCAGTTACTTGCTTGCTTCAAGAGTGTTCAAGTGTTTCGCCACAGTTGGCGCAGATAGTGATGATCTCTAGACACGTGTTTCTGGTTTTTAACCGTCATCAGTAGAGATTACATTCTTTCAAATTTGGGTTTTGCTGAGTAGGCTGCCAACAACTTTCTCAGGTCAGGTACCTCTCACAGGCATGCGGGTGCTTCATCCACGAGCTTGTCAGCTCAATGACCCACAGGAGTACTATTAAACAGGAACATGGGTGGGAGCACACCGCTTCACCTCCCAGCAAGGTTCGGCCCTGGCATTGTGATAAATGCAGTTTCGGTTACTTGCTTGCTTCAAGAGTGTTCGAGTGTTTCGCCACAGTTGGCGCAGATAGTGCTGATCTCTAGACACGTGTTTCTGGTTCTTTAACCGTCATAAATTGAGATTACAGTCTTTGAAATTTGGGGTTTGCTGAGTAGGCTGCCAACATCTTTGTCAGGTCAGGTCCCTCTCACAGGCGTGCGGGTGTTTCATCCACGAGCTCGTCAGCTCAATGACTCACGGTAGTACTATTAAACAGGAACAGGGGTGGGAACACACCGCTTCACCTCCCAGCAAGGTTCGCCCCTGGCATTGTGGTAAATGCAGTTTCAGTTACTTGCTTGCTTCAAGAGTGTTCAAGTGTTTCGCCACAGTTGGCGCAGATAGTGATGATCTCTAGACACGTGTTTCTGGTTTTTAACTGTCATCAGTAGAGATTACATTCTTTCAAATTTGGGTTTTGCTGATTAGGCTGCCAACAACTTTCTCAGGTCAGGTACCTCTCACAGGCGTGCGGGTGTTTCATCCATGAGCTCGTCAGCTCAATGACTCACAGGAGTACTTTTAAATAGGAACAGGGGTGGGAGCACACCGCTTCACCTCCCAGCAAGGTTCTCCCCTGGCATTGTGGTAAAGGCAGTTTCAGTTACTTGGTTGCTTCAAGAGTGTTCGAGTGTTTCGCCACAGTTTGCGCGGATAGTGCTGATCTCTAGACACGTGTTTCTGGTTCTTTAACCATCATCAGTAGAGATTACAATCTTTCAAATGTGGGGTTTGCTGAGAGGGCTGCCAACATCTTTGTCAGGTCAGGTACCTCTCACAGGCATTCGGGTGCTTCATGCACGAGCTAGTCAGCTCAATGACTCACGGGAGTACTATTAAACAGGAAGAGGGATGGGAGCACACCGCTTCACCTACCAGCAAGGTTCGCCCCTGGCATTGTGGTAAATACAGTTTTGCTTACTTGCTTGCTTCAAGAGTGTTCGAGTGTTTCGCCACAGTTGGTGCAGATACTGCTGCTCTCTAGACACGTGTTTCTGGTTCTTCAACCGTCATCAGTAGAGATTACAGTCCTTCAAATTTGGGGTTTCCTGAGTAGGCTGCCAACATCTTTGTCAGGTCAGGTACCTCTCACAGACATGCGGGTGCTTCATTCACGATCTCGTCAGCTCAATGACTTACGGGAGTACGATTAAACAGCAACAGGGATGGGAGCACACCGCTTCACCTCCCAGCAAGGTTCGCCCCTGGCATTGTGGTAAATGCAGTTTCAGTTACTTGCTTGCTTCAAGAGTGTTCGAGTGTTTCGCCACAGTTGACACATATAGTGCTGATCTCTAG
This sequence comes from Triturus cristatus, assembly GCF_964204655.1. Taxonomy (NCBI): domain Eukaryota; kingdom Metazoa; phylum Chordata; class Amphibia; order Caudata; family Salamandridae; genus Triturus; species Triturus cristatus. The sequence continues at coordinate 1,171,748,338 of NC_140579.1, read as the reverse complement.
ACACGTGTTTCTGGTTCTTTAACCGTCATAAATTGAGATTACAGTCTTTGAAATTTGGGGTTTGCTGAGTAGGCTGCCAACAACTTCCTCAGGTCAGGCACCTCTCACAGGCATGCGGGTGCTTCATCCATGAGCTCGTCAGCTCAATGACTCACAGGAGTACTTTTAAATAGGAACAGGGGTGGGAGCACACCGCTTCACCTCCCAGCAAGGTTCGCCCCTGGCATTGTGGTAAATGCAGTTTCAGTTACTTGGTTGCTTCAAGAGCGTTAGAGTGTTTCGCCACAGTTGGCGCAGATACTGATGATCTCTGGACACGTGTTTCTGATTCTTTAACCATCATCAGTAGAGATTACAGTCTTTCAAATGTGGGGTTTGCTGAGAAGGCTGCCAACATCTTTGTCAGGTCAGGTACCTCTCACAGGCATTCGGGTGCTTCATGCACGAGCTCGTCAGCTCAATGACTCACGGGAGTACTATTAAACAGGAACAGGGATGGGAGCACACCGCTTCACCTACCAGCAAGGTTCGCCCCTGGCATTGTGGTAAATACAGTTTCGCTTACTTGCTTGCTTCAAGAGTGTGCGAGTGTTTCGCCACAGTTGGTGCAGATACTGCTGCTCTCTAGACACGTGTTTCTGGTTCTTCAACCTTCATCAGTAGAGATTACAGTCCTTCAAATTTGGGGTTTCCTGAGTAGGCTACCAACATCTTTGTCAGGTCAGGTACCTCTCACAGGCATGCGGGTGCTTCATTCACGATCTCGTCAGCTCAATGACTTACGGGAGTACGATTAAACAGCAACAGGGGTGGGAGCACACCGCTTCACCTCCCAGCAAGGTTCGCCCCTGGCATTGGGGTAAATGCAGTTTCAGTTACTTGCTTGCTTCAAGAGTGTTCGAGTGTTTCGCCACAGTTGACACATATAGTGCTGATCTCTAGACACGTGTTTCTGGTTCTTTAACCGTCATAAGTTGAGATTACAGTCTTTGAAATTTGGGGTTTGCTGAGTAGGCTGCCAACATCTTTGTCAGGTCAGGTACCTTTCACAGGCGTGCGGGTGCTTCATCCACGAGCTCGTCAGCTCAATGACTCATGGTAGTACTATTAAACAGGAACAAGGGTGGGAGCACACCGCTTCACCTCCCAGCAAGGTTCGCCCCTGGCATTGTTGTAAATGCAGTTTCAGTTACTTGCTTGCTTCAAGAGTGTTCGAGTGTTTCGCCACAGTGGGCGCAGATAGTGATGATCTCTAGACACGTGTTTCTGGTTCTTTAACCATCATCAGTAGAGATTACAGTCTTTCAAATGTGGGGTTTGCTGAGTAGGCTGCCAACATCTTTGTCAGTTCAGGTACCTCTCACAGGCATGCGGGTGCTTCATCCACGAGCTTGTCAGCTCAATGAATCACAGGAGTACTATTAAACAGGAACAGGGATGGGAGCACACCGCTTCACCTACCAGCAAAGTTCACCCCTGGCATTGTGGTAAATACAGTTTCGGTTACTTGCTTGCTTCAAGAGTGTTCGAGTGTTTCGCCACAGTTTGCGCAGATAGTGCTGATCTCTAGACACGTGTTTCTGGTTCTTTAACCATCATCAGTAGAGATTACAGTCTTTCAAATGTGAGGTTTGCTGAGTAGGCTGTCAACATCTTTCTCAGGTCAGGTACCTCTCACAGGCATGCGGGTGCTTCATCCATGAGCTCGTCAGCTCAATGACCCACAGGAGTACTATTAAACAGGAACACGGGTGGGAGCACACCGCTTCACCTCCCAGCAAGGTTCGGCCCTGGCATTGTGATAAATGCAGTTTCGGTTACTTGCTTGCTTCAAGAGTGTTCAAGTGTTTCACCACAGTTGGTGCAGATAGTGATGATCTCTAGACACGTGTTTCTGGTTCTTTAACCGTCATCAGTAGAGATTACATTCTTTCAAATTTGGGGTTTGCTGAGTAGGCTGCCAACAACTTCCTCAGATCAGGCACCTCTCACAGGCATGTGGGTGCTTCATCCATGAGCTCGTCAGCTCAATGACTCACAGGAGTACTTTTAAATAGGAACAGGGGTGGGAGCACACCGCTACACCTCCCAGCAAGGTTCGCCCCTGGCATTGTGGTAAATGCAGTTTCAGTTACTTGGTTGCTTCAAGAGTGTTAGAGTGTTTTGCCACAGTTGGCGCAGATAATGATGATCTCTAGACACGTGTTTCTGGTTCTTTAACCATCATCAGTAGAGATTACAGTCTTTCAAATGTGGGGTTTGCTGAGAAGGCTGCCAACATCTTTGTCAGGTCAGGTACCTCTCACAGGCATTCGGGTGCTTCATGCACGAGCTCTTCAGCTCAATGACTCACGGGAGTACTATTAAACAGGAACAGGGATGGGAGCACACCGCTTCACCTACCAGCAAGGTTCGCCCCTGGCATTGTGGTAAATACAGTTTCGCTTACTTGCTTGCTTCAAGAGTGTTCGAGTGTTTCGCCACAGTTGGTGCAGATACTGCTGCTCTCTAGACACGTGTTTCTGGTTCTTCAACCGTCATCAGTAGAGATAACAGTCCTTCAAATTTGGGGTTTCCTGAGTAGGCTGCCAACATCTTTGTCAGGTCAGGTACCTCTCACAGGCAAGCGGGTGCTTCATTCACGATCTCGTCAGCTCAATGACTTACGGGAGTACGATTAAACAGCAACAGGGGTGGGAGCACACCGCTTCACCTACCAGCAAGGTTCGCCCCTGGCATTGTGGTAAATGCAGTTTCAGTTACTTGCTTGCTTCAAGAGTGTTCAAGTGTTTCGCCACAGCTGACACATATAGTGCTGATCTCTAGACACGTGTTTCTGGTTCTTTAACCGTCATAAGTTGAGATTACAGTCTTTGAAATTTGGGGTTTGCTGAGTAGGCTGCCAACATCTTTGTCAGGTCAGGTACCTTTCACAGGCGTGCGGGTGCTTCATCCACGAGCTCGTCAGCTCAATGACTCATGGTAGTACTATTAAACAGGAACAAGGGTTTGAGCACACCGCTTCACCTCCCAGCAAGGTTCGCCCCTGGCATTGTGGTAAATGCAGTTTCAGTTACTTGCTTGCTTCAAGAGTGTTCAAGTGTTTCGCCACAGTTGGCGAAGAGAGTGATGATCTCTAGACACGTGTTTCTGGTTTTTAACCGTCATCAGTAGAGATTACATTCTTTCAAATTTGGGTTTTGCTGAGTAGGCTGCCAACAACTTTCTCAGGTCAGGTACCTCTCACAGGCATGCGGGTGCTTCGTCCATGAGCTCATCAGCTCAATGAATCACAGGAGTACTATTAAACAGGAACAGGGATGGGAGCACACCGCTTCACCTACCAGCAAGGTTCGCCCCTGGCATTGTGGTAAATACAGTTTCGGTTACTTGCTTGCTTCAAGAGTGTTCGAGTGTTTCGCCACAGTTTGCGCGGATAGTGCTGATCTCTAGACACGTGTTTCTGGTTCTTTAACCATCATCAGTAGAGATTACAGTCTTTCAAATGTGAGGTTTGCTGAGTAGGCTGTCAACATCTTTCTCAGGTCAGGTACCTCTCACAGGCATGCGGGTGCTTCATCCACGAGCTTGTCAGCTCAATGACCCACAGGAGTACTATTAAACAGGAACACGGGTGGGAGCACACCGCTTCACCTCCCAGCAAGGTTCGGCCCTGGCATTGTGATAAATGCAGTTTCGGTTACTTGCTTGCTTCAAGAGTGTTCGAGTGTTTCGCCACAGTTGGCGCAGATAGTGCTGATCTCTAGACACTTGTTTCTGGTTCTTCAACCGTCATCAGTAGAGATTACAGTCTTTCAAATTTGGGGTTTGCTGAGTAGGCTGCCAACATCTTTGTCAGGTCAGGTACCTCTCACAGGCATGCAGGTGCTTCATTCACGATCTCATCAGCTCAATGACTCAGGGGAGTACTATTAAACAGCAACAGGGGTGGGAGCACACCGCTTCACCTACCAGCAAGGTTCGCCCCTGGCATTGTGGTAAATGCAGTTTCAGTTACTTGCTTGCTTCAAGAGTGTTCGAGTGTTTCGCCACAGTTGGCACATATAGTGCTGATCTCTAGACATGTGTTTCTGGTTCTTTAACCGTCATAAGTTGAGATTACAGTCTTTGAAATTTGGGGTTTGCTGAGTAGGCTGCCAACATCTTTGTCAGGTCAGGTCCCTCTCACAGGCGTGCGGGTGTTTCAATCACGAGCTCGTCAGCTCAATGACTCACGGTAGTACTATTAAATAGGAACAGGGGTGGGAGTACACTGCTTCACCTCCCAGCAAGGTTCGCCCCTGGCATTGTGGTAAATGCAGTTTCAGTTACTTGCTTGCTTCAAGAGTGTTCAAGTGTTTCGCCACAGTTGGTGCAGATAGTGATGATCTCTAGACACGTGTTTCTGGTTCTTTAACCGTCATCAGTAGAGATTACATTCTTTCAAATTTGGGGTTTGCTGAGTAGGCTGCCAACAACTTCCTCAGGTCAGGCACCTCTCACAGGCATGCGGGTGCTTCATCCATGAGCTCGTCAGCTCAATGACTCACAGGAGTACTTCTAAATAGGAACAGGGGTGGGAGCACACCGCTTCACCTCCCAGCAAGGTTCACCCCTGGCATTGTGGTAAATGCAGTTTCAGTTACTTGGTTGCTTCAAGAGTGTTCGAGTGTTTCGCCACAGTTTGCGCAGATAGTGCTGATCTCTAGACACGTGTTTCTGGTTCTTTAACCGTCATAAGTTGAGATTACAGTCTTTGAAATTTGGGGTTTGCTGAGTAGGCTGCCAACATCTATGTCAGGTCAGGTCCCTCTCACAGGCGTGCGGGTGTTTCATCCATGAGCTCGTCAGCTCAATGACTCACAGGAGTACTTTTAAATAGGAACAGGGGTGGGAGCAAACCGCTTCACCTCCCAGCAAGGTTCGCCCCTGGCATTGTGGTAAATGCAGTTTCAGTTACTTGGTTGCTTCAAGAGTGTTAGAGTGTTTCGCCACAGTTGGCGCAGATACTGATGATCTCTAGACACGTGTTTCTGGTTCTTTAACCATCATCAGTAGAGATTACAGTCTTTCAAATGTGGGGTTTGCTGAGAAGGCTGCCAAAATCTTTGTCAGGTCAGGTACCTCTCACAGGCATTCGGGTGCTTCATGCACGAGCTAGTCAGCTCAATGACTCACGGGAGTACTATTAAACAGGAACAGGGATGGGAGCACACCGCTTCACCTACCAGCAAGGTTCGCCCCTGGCATTGTGGTAAATACAGTTTCGCTTACTTGCTTGCTTCAAGAGTGTTCGAGTGTTTCGCCACAGTTGGTGCAGATACTGCTGCTCTCTAGACACGTGTTTCTGGTTCTTCAACCGTCATCAGTAGAGATTACAGTCCTTCAAATTTGGGGTTTCCTGAGTAGGCTGCCAACATCTTTGTCAGGTCAGGTACCTCTCACAGGCATGCGGATGCTTCATTCACGATCTCGTCAGCTCAATGACTTACGGGAGTACGATTTAACAGCAACAGGGGTGGGAGCACACCGCTTCACCTCCCAGCAAGGTTCGCCCCTGGCATTGGGGTAAATGCAGTTTCAGTTACTTGCTTGCTTCAAGAGTGTTCGAGTGTTTCGCCACAGTTGACACATATAGTGCTGATCTCTAGACACGTGTTTCTGGTTCTTTAACCGTCATAAGTTGAGATTACAGTCTTTGAAATTTGGGGTTTGCTGAGTAGGCTGCCAACATCTTTGTCAGGTCAGGTACCTTTCACAGGCGTGCGGGTGCTTCATCCACGAGTTCGTCAGCTCAATGACTCATGGTAGTACTATTAAACAGGAACAAGGGTGGGAGCACACCGCTTCACCTCCCAGCAAGGTTCGCCCCTGGCATTGTTGTAAATGCAGTTTCAGTTACTTGCTTGCTTCAAGAGTGTTCAAGTGTTTCGCCACAGTTGGCGCAGATAGTGATGATCTCTAGACACGTGTTTCTGGTTTTTAACCGTCATCAGTAGAGATTCCATTCTTTCAAATTTGGGTTTTGCTGAGTAGGCTGCCAACAACTTTCTCAGTTCAGGTACCTCTCACAGGCATGCGGGTGCTTCATCCACGAGCTTGTCAGCTCAATGAATCACAGGAGTACTATTAAACAGGAACAGGGATGGGAGCACACCGCTTCACCTACCAGCAAGGTTCGCCCCTGGCATTGTGGTAAATACAGTTTCGGTTACTTGCTTGCTTCAAGAGTGTTCGAGTGTTTCGCCACAGTTTGCGCAGATAGTGCTGATCTCTAGACACGTGTTTCTGGTTCTTTAACCATCATCAGTAGAGATTACAGTCTTTCAAATGTGAGGTTTGCTGAGTAGGCTGTCAACATCTTTCTCAGGTCAGGTACCTCTCACAGGCATGCGGGTGCTTCATCCACGAGCTCGTCAGCTCAATGACCCACAGGAGTACTATTAAACAGGAACACGGGTGGGAGCACACCGCTTCACCTCACAGCAAGGTTCGGCCCTGGCATTGTGATAAATGCAGTTTCGGTTACTTGCTTGCTTCAAGAGTGTTCAAGTGTTTCGCCACAGTTGGTGCAGATAGTGATGATCTCTAGACACGTGTTTCTGGTTCTTTAACCGTCATCAGTAGAGATTACATTCTTTCAAATTTGGGGTTTGCTGAGTAGGCTGCCAACAACTTCCTCAGGTCAGGCACCTCTCACAGGCATGCGGGTGCTTCATCCATGAGCTCGTCAGCTCAATGACTCACAGGAGTACTTTTAAATAGGAACAGGGGTGGGAGCACACCGCTTCACCGCCCAGCAAGGTTCGCCCCTGGCATTGTGGTAAATGCAGTTTCAGTTACTTGGTTGCTTCAAGGGTGTTAGAGTGTTTCGCCACAGTTGGCGCAGATAATGATGATCTCTAGACACGTGTTTCCGGTTCTTTAACCATCATCAGTAGAGATTACAGTCTTTCAAATGTGGGGTTTGCTGAGAAGGCTGCCAACATCTTTGTCAGGTCAGGTACCTCTCACAGGCATTCGGGTGCTTCATGCACGAGCTCTTCAGCTCAATGACTCACGGGAGTACTATTAAACAGGAACAGGGATGGGAGCACACCGCTTCACCTACCAGCAAGGTTCGCCCCTGGCATTGTGGTAAATACAGTTTCGCTTACTTGCTTGCTTCAAGAGTGTTCGAGTGTTTCGCCACAGTTGGTGCAGATACTGCTGCTCTCTAGACAGGTGTTTCTGGTTCTTCAACCGTCATCAGTAGAGATTACAGTCCTTCAAATTTGGGGTTTCCTGAGTAGGCTGCCAACATCTTTGTCAGGTCAGGTACCTCTCACAGGCATGCGGGTGCTTCATTCACGATCTTGTCAGCTCAATGACTTACGGGAGTACGATTAAACAGCAACAGGGGTGGGAGCACACCGCTTCACCTCCCAGCAAGGTTCGCCCCTGGCATTGGGGTAAATGCAGTTTCAGTTACTTGCTTGCTTCAAGAGTGTTCGAGTGTTTCGCCACAGTTGACACATATAGTGCTGATCTCTAGACATGTGTTTCTGGTTCTTTAACCGTCATAAGTTGAGATTACAGTCTTTGAAATTTGGGGTTTGCTGAGTAGGCTGCCAACATCTTTGTCAGGTCAGGTACCTTTCACAGGCGTGCGGGTGCTTCATCCACGAGCTCGTCAGCTCAATGACTCATGGTAGTACTATTAAACAGGAACAAGGGTGGGAGCACACCGCTTCACCTCCCAGCAAGGTTCGCCCCTGGCATTGTTGTAAATGCAGTTTCAGTTACTTGCTTGCTTCAAGAGTGTTCGAGTGTTTCGCCACAGTGGGCGCAGATAGTGATGATCTCTAGACACGTGTTTCTGGTTCTTTAACCATCATCAGTAGAGATTACAGTCTTTCAAATGTGGGGTTTGCTGAGTAGGCTGCCAACATCTTTGTCAGTTCAGGTACCTCTCACAGGCATGCGGGTGCTTCATCCACGAGCTTGTCAGCTCAATGAATCACAGGAGTACTATTAAACAGGAACAGGGATGGGAGCACACCGCTTCACCTACCAGCAAAGTTCGCCCCTGGCATTGTGGTAAATACAGTTTCGGTTACTTGCTTGCTTCAAGAGTGTTCGAGTGTTTCGCCACAGTTTGCGCAGATAGTGCTGATCTCTAGACACGTGTTTCTGGTTCTTTAACCATCATCAGTAGAGATTACAGTCTTTCAAATGTGAGGTTTGCTGAGTAGGCTGTCAACATCTTTCTCAGGTCAGGTACCTCTCACAGGCATGCGGGTGCTTCATCCATGAGCTCGTCAGCTCAATGACCCACAGGAGTACTATTAAACAGGAACACGGGTGGGAGCACACCGCTTCACCTCCCAGCAAGGTTCGGCCCTGGCATTGTGATAAATGCAGTTTCGGTTACTTGCTTGCTTCAAGAGTGTTCAAGTGTTTCACCACAGTTGGTGCAGATAGTGATGATCTCTAGACACGTGTTTCTGGTTCTTTAACCGTCATCAGTAGAGATTACATTCTTTCAAATTTGGGGTTTGCTGAGTAGGCTGCCAACAACTTCCTCAGATCAGGCACCTCTCACAGGCATGCGGGTGCTTCATCCATGAGCTCGTCAGCTCAATGACTCACAGGAGTACTTTTAAATAGGAACAGGGGTGGGAGCACACCGCTACACCTCCCAGCAAGGTTCGCCCCTGGCATTGTGGTAAATGCAGTTTCAGTTACTTGGTTGCTTCAAGAGTGTTAGAGTGTTTTGCCACAGTTGGCGCAGATAATGATGATCTCTAGACACGTGTTTCTGGTTCTTTAACCATCATCAGTAGAGATTACAGTCTTTCAAATGTGGGGTTTGCTGAGAAGGCTGCCAACATCTTTGTCAGGTCAGGTACCTCTCACAGGCATTCGGGTGCTTCATGCACGAGCTCTTCAGCTCAATGACTCACGGGAGTACTATTAAACAGGAACAGGGATGGGAGCACACCGCTTCACCTACCAGCAAGGTTCGCCCCTGGCATTGTGGTAAATACAGTTTCGCTTACTTGCTTGCTTCAAGAGTGTTCGAGTGTTTCGCCACAGTTGGTGCAGATACTGCTGCTCTCTAGACACGTGTTTCTGGTTCTTCAACCGTCATCAGTAGAGATAACAGTCCTTCAAATTTGGGGTTTCCTGAGTAGGCTGCCAACATCTTTGTCAGGTCAGGTACCTCTCACAGGCAAGCGGGTGCTTCATTCACGATCTCGTCAGCTCAATGACTTACGGGAGTACGATTAAACAGCAACAGGGGTGGGAGCACACCGCTTCACCTACCAGCAAGGTTCGCCCCTGGCATTGTGGTAAATGCAGTTTCAGTTACTTGCTTGCTTCAAGAGTGTTCAAGTGTTTCGCCACAGCTGACACATATAGTGCTGATCTCTAGACACGTGTTTCTGGTTCTTTAACCGTCATAAGTTGAGATTACAGTCTTTGAAATTTGGGGTTTGCTGAGTAGGCTGCCAACATCTTTGTCAGGTCAGGTACCTTTCACAGGCGTGCGGGTGCTTCATCCACGAGCTCGTCAGCTCAATGACTCATGGTAGTACTATTAAACAGGAACAAGGGTTTGAGCACACCGCTTCACCTCCCAGCAAGGTTCGCCCCTGGCATTGTGGTAAATGCAGTTTCAGTTACTTGCTTGCTTCAAGAGTGTTCAAGTGTTTCGCCACAGTTGGCGAAGAGAGTGATGATCTCTAGACACGTGTTTCTGGTTTTTAACCGTCTTCAGTAGAGATTACATTCTTTCAAATTTGGGTTTTGCTGAGTAGGCTGCCAACAACTTTCTCAGGTCAGGTACCTCTCACAGGCATGCGGGTGCTTCGTCCATGAGCTCATCAGCTCAATGAATCACAGGAGTACTATTAAACAGGAACAGGGATGGGAGCACACCGCTTCACCTACCAGCAAGGTTCGCCCCTGGCATTGTGGTAAATACAGTTTCGGTTACTTGCTTGCTTCAAGAGTGTTCGAGTGTTTCGCCACAGTTTGCGCGGATAGTGCTGATCTCTAGACACGTGTTTCTGGTTCTTTAACCATCATCAGTAGAGATTACAGTCTTTCAAATGTGAGGTTTGCTGAGTAGGCTGTCAACATCTTTCTCAGGTCAGGTACCTCTCACAGGCATGCGGGTGCTTCATCCACGAGCTTGTCAGCTCAATGACCCACAGGAGTACTATTAAACAGGAACACGGGTGGGAGCACACCGCTTCACCTCCCAGCAAGGTTCGGCCCTGGCATTGTGATAAATGCAGTTTCGGTTACTTGCTTGCTTCAAGAGTGTTCGAGTGTTTCGCCACAGTTGGCGCAGATAGTGCTGATCTCTAGACACTTGTTTCTGGTTCTTCAACCGTCATCAGTAGAGATTACAGTCTTTCAAATTTGGGGTTTGCTGAGTAGGCTGCCAACATCTTTGTCAGGTCAGGTACCTCTCACAGGCATGCAGGTGCTTCATTCACGATCTCATCAGCTCAATGACTCAGGGGAGTACTATTAAACAGGAACAGGGATGGGAGCACACCGCTTCACCTACCAGCAAGGTTCGCCCCTGGCATTGTGGTAAATACAGTTTCGCTTACTTGCTTGCTTCAAGAGTGTTCGAGTGTTTCGCCACAGTTGGTGCAGATACTGCTGCTCTCTAGACACGTGTTTCTGGTTCTTCAACCGTCATCAGTAGAGATAACAGTCCTTCAAATTTGGGGTTTCCTGAGTAGGCTGCCAACATCTTTGTCAGGTCAGGTACCTCTCACAGGCAAGCGGGTGCTTCATTCACGATCTCGTCAGCTCAATGACTTACGGGAGTACGATTAAACAGCAACAGGGGTGGGAGCACACCGCTTCACCTACCAGCAAGGTTCGCCCCTGGCATTGTGGTAAATGCAGTTTCAGTTACTTGCTTGCTTCAAGAGTGTTCAAGTGTTTCGCCACAGCTGACACATATAGTGCTGATCTCTAGACACGTGTTTCTGGTTCTTTAACCGTCATAAGTTGAGATTACAGTCTTTGAAATTTGGGGTTTGCTGAGTAGGCTGCCAACATCTTTGTCAGGTCAGGTACCTTTCACAGGCGTGCGGGTGCTTCATCCACGAGCTCGTCAGCTCAATGACTCATGGTAGTACTATTAAACAGGAACAAGGGTTTGAGCACACCGCTTCACCTCCCAGCAAGGTTCGCCCCTGGCATTGTGGTAAATGCAGTTTCAGTTACTTGCTTGCTTCAAGAGTGTTTAAGTGTTTCGCCACAGTTGGCGAAGAGAGTGATGATCTCTAGACACGTGTTTCTGGTTTTTAACCGTCATCAGTAGAGATTACATTCTTTCAAATTTGGGTTTTGCTGAGTAGGCTGCCAACAACTTTCTCAGGTCAGGTACCTCTCACAGGCATGCGGGTGCTTCGTCCATGAGCTCATCAGCTCAATGAATCACAGGAGTACTATTAAACAGGAACAGGGATGGGAGCACACCGCTTCACCTACCAGCAAGGTTCGCCCCTGGCATTGTGGTAAATACAGTTTCGGTTACTTGCTTGCTTCAAGAGTGTTCGAGTGTTTCGCCACAGTTTGCGCGGATAGTGCTGATCTCTAGACACGTGTTTCTGGTTCTTTAACCATCATCAGTAGAGATTACAGTCTTTCAAATGTGAGGTTTGCTGAGTAGGCTGTCAACATCTTTCTCAGGTCAGGTACCTCTCACAGGCATGCGGGTGCTTCATCCACGAGCTTGTCAGCTCAATGACCCACAGGAGTACTATTAAACAGGAACACGGGTGGGAGCACACCGCTTCACCTCCCAGCAAGGTTCGGCCCTGGCATTGTGATAAATGCAGTTTCGGTTACTTGCTTGCTTCAAGAGTGTTCGAGTGTTTCGCCACAGTTGGTGCAGATAGTGCTGATCTCTAGACACTTGTTTCTGGTTCTTCAACCGTCATCAGTAGAGATTACAGTCTTTCAAATTTGGGGTTTGCTGAGTAGGCTGCCAACATCTTTGTCAGGTCAGGTACCTCTCACAGGCATGCAGGTGCTTCATTCACGATCTCATCAGCTCAATGACTCAGGGGAGTACTATTAAACAGCAACAGGGGTGGGAGCACACCGCTTCACCTACCAGCAAGGTTCGCCCCTGGCATTGTGGTAAATGCAGTTTCAGTTACTTGCTTGCTTCAAGAGTGTTCGAGTGTTTCGCCACAGTTGGCACATATAGTGCTGATCTCTAGACATGTGTTTCTGGTTCTTTAACCGTCATAAGTTGAGATTACAGTCTTTGAAATTTGGGGTTTGCTGAGTAGGCTGCCAACATCTTTGTCAGGTCAGGTCCCTCTCACAGGCGTGCGGGTGTTTCAATCACGAGCTCGTCAGCTCAATGACTCACGGTAGTACTATTAAATAGGAACAGGGGTGGGAGTACACTGCTTCACCTCCCAGCAAGGTTCGCCCCTGGCATTGTGGTAAATGCAGTTTCAGTTACTTGCTTGCTTCAAGAGTGTTCAAGTGTTTCGCCACAGTTGGTGCAGATAGTGATGATCTCTAGACACGTGTTTCTGGTTCTTTAACCGTCATCAGTAGAGATTACATTCTTTCAAATTTGGGGTTTGCTGAGTAGGCTGCCAACAACTTCCTCAGGTCAGGCACCTCTCACAGGCATGCGGGTGCTTCATCCATGAGCTCGTCAGCTCAATGACTCACAGGAGTACTTCTAAATAGGAACAGGGGTGGGAGCACACCGCTTCACCTCCCAGCAAGGTTCACCCCTGGCATTGTGGTAAATGCAGTTTCAGTTACTTGGTTGCTTCAAGAGTGTTCGAGTGTTTCGCCACAGTTTGCGCAGATAGTGCTGATCTCTAGACACGTGTTTCTGGTTCTTTAACCGTCATAAGTTGAGATTACAGTCTTTGAAATTTGGGGTTTGCTGAGTAGGCTGCCAACATCTATGTCAGGTCAGGTCCCTCTCACAGGCGTGCGGGTGTTTCATCCATGAGCTCGTCAGCTCAATGACTCACAGGAGTACTTTTAAATAGGAACAGGGGTGGGAGCAAACCGCTTCACCTCCCAGCAAGGTTCGCCCCTGGCATTGTGGTAAATGCAGTTTCAGTTACTTGGTTGCTTCAAGAGTGTTAGAGTGTTTCGCCACAGTTGGCGCAGATACTGATGATCTCTAGACACGTGTTTCTGGTTCTTTAACCATCATCAGTAGAGATTACAGTCTTTCAAATGTGGGGTTTGCTGAGAAGGCTGCCAACATCTTTGTCAGGTCAGGTACCTCTCACAGGCATTCGGGTGCTTTATGCACGAGCTAGTCAGCTCAATGACTCACGGGAGTACTATTAAACAGGAACAGGGATGGGAGCACACCGCTTCACCTACCAGCAAGGTTCGCCCCTGGCATTGTGGTAAGTACAGTTTCGCTTACTTGCTTGCTTCAAGAGTGTTCGAGTGTTTCGCCACAGTTGGTGCAGATACTGCTGCTCTCTAGACACGTGTTTCTGGTTCTTCAACCGTCATCAGTAGAGATTACAGTCCTTCAAATTTGGGGTTTCCTGAGTAGGCTGCCAACATCTTTGTCAGGTCAGGTACCTCTCACAGGCATGCGGATGCTTCATTCACGATCTCGTCAGCTCAATGACTTACGGGAGTACGATTAAACAGCAACAGGGGTGGGAGCACACCGCTTCACCTCCCAGCAAGGTTCGCCCCTGGCATTGGGGTAAATGCAGTTTCAGTTACTTGCTTGCTTCAAGAGTGTTCGAGTGTTTCGCCACAGTTGACACATATAGTGCTGATCTCTAGACACGTGTTTCTGGTTCTTTAACCGTCATAAGTTGAGATTACAGTCTTTGAAATTTGGGGTTTGCTGAGTAGGCTGCCAACATCTTTGTCAGGTCAGGTACCTTTCACAGGCGTGCGGGTGCTTCATCCACGAGCTCGTCAGCTCAATGACTCATGGTAGTACTATTAAACAGGAACAAGGGTGGGAGCACACCGCTTCACCTCCCAGCAAGGTTCGCCCCTGGCATTGTTGTAAATGCAGTTTCAGTTACTTGCTTGCTTCAAGAGTGTTCAAGTGTTTCGCCACAGTTGGCGCAGATAGTGATGATCTCTAGACACGTGTTTCTGGTTTTTAACCGTCATCAGTAGAGATTCCATTCTTTCAAATTTGGGTTTTGCTGAGTAGGCTGCCAACAACTTTCTCAGTTCAGGTACCTCTCACAGGCATGCGGGTGCTTCATCCACGAGCTTGTCAGCTCAATGAATCACAGGAGTACTATTAAACAGGAACAGGGATGGGAGCACACCGCTTCACCTACCAGCAAGGTTCGCCCCTGGCATTGTGGTAAATACAGTTTCGGTTACTTGCTTGCTTCAAGAGTGTTCGAGTGTTTCGCCACAGTTTGCGCAGATAGTGCTGATCTCTAGACACGTGTTTCTGGTTCTTTAACCATCATCAGTAGAGATTACAGTCTTTCAAATGTGAGGTTTGCTGAGTAGGCTGTCAACATCTTTCTCAGGTCAGGTACCTCTCACAGGCATGCGGGTGCTTCATCCACGAGCTCATCAGCTCAATGACCCACAGGAGTACTATTAAACAGGAACACGGGTGGGAGCACACCGCTTCACCTCACAGCAAGGTTCGGCCCTGGCATTGTGATAAATGCAGTTTCGGTTACTTGCTTGCTTCAAGAGTGTTCAAGTGTTTCGCCACAGTTGGTGCAGATAGTGATGATCTCTAGACACGTGTTTCTGGTTCTTTAACCGTCATCAGTAGAGATTACATTCTTTCAAATTTGGGGTTTGCTGAGTAGGCTGCCAACAACTTCCTCAGGTCAGGCACCTCTCACAGGCATGCGGGTGCTTCATCCATGAGCTCGTCAGCTCAATGACTCACAGGAGTACTTTTAAATAGGAACAGGGGTGGGAGCACACCGCTTCACCTCCCAGCAAGGTTCGCCCCTGGCATTGTGGTAAATGCAGTTTCAGTTACTTGGTTGCTTCAAGGGTGTTAGAGTGTTTCGCCACAGTTGGCGCAGATAATGATGATCTCTAGACACGTGTTTCCGGTTCTTTAACCATCATCAGTAGAGATTACAGTCTTTCAAATGTGGGGTTTGCTGAGAAGGCTGCCAACATCTTTGTCAGGTCAGGTACCTCTCACAGGCATTCGGGTGCTTCATGCACGAGCTCTTCAGCTCAATGACTCACAGGAGTACTATTAAACAGGAACAGGGATGGGAGCACACCGCTTCACCTACCAGCAAGGTTCGCCCCTGGCATTGTGGTAAATACAGTTTCGCTTACTTGCTTGCTTCAAGAGTGTTCGAGTGTTTCGCCACAGTTGGTGCAGATACTGCTGCTCTCTAGACAGGTGTTTCTGGTTCTTCAACCGTCATCAGTATAGATAACAGTCCTTCAAATTTGGGGTTTCCTGAGTAGGCTGCCAACATCTTTGTCAGGTCAGGTACCTCTCACAGGCATGCGGGTGCTTCATTCACAATCTCGTCAGCTCAATGACTTACGGGAGTACGATTAAACAGCAACAGGGGAGGAAGCACACCGCTTCACCTCCCAGCAAGGTTCGCCCCTGGCATTGTGGTAAATGCAGTTTCAGTTACTTGCTTGCTTCAAGAGTGTTCAAGTGTTTTGCCACAGTTGACACATATAGTGCTGATCTCTAGACACGTGTTTCTGGTTCTTTAACCGTCATAAGTTGAGATTACAGTCTTTGAAATTTGGGGTTTGCTGAGTAGGCTGCCAACATCTTTGTCAGGTCAGGTACCTTTCACAGGCGTGCGGGTGCTTCATCCACGAGCTCGTCAGCTCAATGACTCATGGTAGTACTATTAAACAGGAACAAGGGTGGGAGCACACCGCTTCACCTCCCAGCAAGGTTCGCCCCTGGCATTGTGGTAAATGCAGTTTCAGTTACTTGCTTGCTTCAAGAGTGTTCGAGTGTTTCGCCACAGTTTGCGCAGATAGTGTTGATCTCTAGACACGTGTTTCTGGTTCTTTAACCATCATCAGTAGAGATTACATTCTTTCAAATTTGGGTTTTGCTGAGTAGGCTGCCAACAACTTTCTCAGGTCAGGTACCTCTCACAGGCATGCGGGTGCTTCATCCATGAGCTCGTCACCTCAATGACTCACGGGAGTACTTTTAAATAGGAACAGGGGTGGGAGCACACCGCTTCACCTCCCTGAAAGGTTCGCCCCTGGCATTGTGGTAAATGCAGTTTCAGTTACTTGGTTGCTTCAAGAGTGTTAGAGTGTTTCGCCACAGTTGCCGCTGATAGTGATGATCTCTAGACACGTGTTTCTGGTTCTTTAACCATCATCAGTAGAGATTACAGTCTTTCAAATGTGAGGTTTGCTGAGTAGGCTGTCAACATCTTTCTCAGGTCAGGTACCTCTCACAGGCATGCGGGTGCTTCATCCATAAGCTCGTCAGCTCAATGACCCACAGGAGTACTATTAAACAGGAACACGGGTGGGAGCACACCGCTTCATCTACCAGCAAGGTTCGCCCCTGGCATTGTGGTAAATACAGTTTTGCTTACTTGCTTGCTTCAAGAGTGTTCGAGTGTTTCGCCACAGTTGGTGCAGATACTGCTGCTCTCTAGACACGTGTTTCTGGTTCTTCAACCGTCATCAGTAGAGATTACAGTCCTTCAAATTTGGGGTTTCCTGAGTAGGCTGCCAACATCTTTGTCAGGTCAGGTACCTCTCACAGGCATGCGGATGCTTCATTCACGATCTCGTCAGCTCAATGACTTACGGGAGTACGATTAAACAGCAACAGGGGTGGGAGCACACCGCTTCACCTCCCAGCAAGGTTCGCCCCTGGCATTAGGGTAAATGCAGTTTCAGTTACTTGCTTGCTTCAAGAGTGTTCGAGTGTTTCGCCACAGTTGACACATATAGTGCTGATCTCTAGACACGTGTTTCTGGTTCTTTAACCGTCATAAGTTGAGATTACAGTCTTTGAAATTTGGGGTTTGCTGAGTAGGCTGCCAACATCTTTGTCAGGTCAGGTACCTTTCACAGGCGTGCGGGTGCTTCATCCACGAGCTCGTCAGCTCAATGACTCATGGTAGTACTATTAAACAGGAACAAGGGTGGGAGCACACCGCTTCACCTCCCAGCAAGGTTCGCCCCTGGCATTGTTGTAAATGCAGTTTCAGTTACTTGCTTGCTTCAAGAGTGTTCAAGTGTTTCGCCACAGTTGGCGCAGATAGTGATGATCTCTAGACACGTGTTTCTGGTTTTTAACCGTCATCAGTAGAGATTCCATTCTTTCAAATTTGGGTTTTGCTGAGTAGGCTGCCAACAACTTTCTCAGTTCAGGTACCTCTCACAGGCATGCGGGTGCTTCATCCACGAGCTTGTCAGCTCAATGAATCACAGGAGTACTATTAAACAGGAACAGGGATGGGAGCACACCGCTTCACCTACCAGCAAGGTTCGCCCCTGGCATTGTGGTAAATACAGTTTCGGTTACTTGCTTGCTTCAAGAGTGTTCGAGTGTTTCGCCACAGTTTGCGCAGATAGTGCTGATCTCTAGACACGTGTTTCTGGTTCTTTAACCATCATCAGTAGAGATTACAGTCTTTCAAATGTGAGGTTTGCTGAGTAGGCTGTCAACATCTTTCTCAGGTCAGGTACCTCTCACAGGCATGCGGGTGCTTCATCCACGAGCTCGTCAGCTCAATGACCCACAGGAGTACTATTAAACAGGAACACGGGTGGGAGCACACCGCTTCACCTACCAGCAAGGTTCGCCCCTGGCATTGTGGTAAATACAGTTTTGGTTACTTGCTTGCTTCAAGAGTGTTCGAGTGTTTCGCCACAGTTTGCGCAGATAGTGTTGATCTCTAGACACGTGTTTCTGGTTCTTCAACCGTCATCAGTAGAGATTACAGTCCTTCAAATTTGGGGTTTCCTGAGTAGGCTGCCAACATCTTTGTCAGGTCAGGTACCTCTCACAGACATGCGGGTGCTTCATTCACGATCTCGTCAGCTCAATGACTTACGGGAGTACGATTAAACAGCAACAGGGATGGGAGCACACCGCTTCACCTCCCAGCAAGGTTCGCCCCTGGCATTGTGGTAAATGCAGTTTCAGTTACTTGCTTGCTTCAAGAGTGTTCAAGTGTTTCGCCACAGTTGACACATATAGTGCTCATCTCTAGACACGTGTTTCTGGTTCTTTAACCGTCATAAATTGAGATTACAGTCTTTGAAATTTGGGGTTTGCTGAGTAGGCTGCCAACAACTTCCTCAGGTCAGGCACCTCTCACAGGCATGCGGGTGCTTCATCCATGAGCTCGTCAGCTCAATGACTCACAGGAGTACTTTTAAATAGGAACAGGGGTGGGAGCACACCGCTTCACCTCCCAGCAAGGTTCGCCCCTGGCATTGTGGTAAATGCAGTTTCAGTTACTTGGTTGCTTCAAGAGCGTTAGAGTGTTTCGCCACAGTTGGCACAGATACTGATGATCTCTGGACACGTGTTTCTGATTCTTTAACCATCATCAGTAGAGAATACAGTCTTTCAAATGTGGGGTTTGCTGAGAAGGCTGCCAACATCTTTGTCAGGTCAGGTACCTCTCACAGGCATTCGGGTGCTTCA